>NC_064823.1:0-600000 GCF_024166365.1 Elephas maximus indicus
AGAGGACCGGGATGAAGTCAGGGAGTTCTCCCTTTTCACTGAGAACGTGCAGGCTGCTGTTGCCTGGGCGCTCTCTTCTTTGCAAAAGAGTCTGCAGTTCCACGCTTTGAACCGTGGAAAGGCGCCGGGCTCTGCTAAGATTTCCCCCGGCGCTTCGTTTGCCTGGGCCAAAGCGAGCCTTCACAATAGCTGAACGCTAACACTGCATACTCGTTCCACTTCCAGAACCGGGCTACGGCGAGGCAGTTCTCCGGGGGAAAACGGCCCTTCGCGAAGGGCAGATCTGCCGAGCTCATTGCGGGAAAGCGAAAGCAAGGACGCTTTTCACCCTCTAACCGCTTTCGTCAGAGGAACGGGGGAAGTCACAGTGTTCTTTCTCTCCCTGAGATACACACAATCTGACGTTGCCTCTGAGCTCCGTTGCTGGCAAAGAACTGAAAGTGACATACATTCCTGTGGGAAACACAGGGCTTTGCTAGGATTTCTCTAGGGCAGTGTGTTTTCCCTGGGCCTCACTGTAGCAACACGATCTCGCCAGGGCAACACTGCATGGCACTTCCTCTGCCAGGAGAGAGCTGCTGCTTTGTAGTTTGTGCTGGGAAACCTTGCTTTGGCAAGTGCGAATTGACCGCATTCAGGCAGAAAGAAAAGAGAATAGCAAGAGGCCTTTTCTCCCCGGCCGCTCTGCCAAGCCCTTCCAGCTGACAAACTATGTCGTTGCTCCTCTGGAAGGATCCCTGCACCGCGGCGTAGTTTTTCCGAAGAAGCCCTGCGTTTGCAAGAGCAAATGAGGAATTCGTGGCAGGAAAGAGGAAGGAAAGAAAGTTTCTCTCCCTCTGCCTGCTTTGCTCAGAGGACCGGATGAAGTCAGGGAGTTCTCCCTTTCACTGAGAAACGTGCGGGCTGCTGTTGCCTGGGCGCTCTCTTCTCTGCACAAGAGTCTGCAGTTCCACGCTTTGAACCGTGGAAAGGCGCCGGGCTCTGCTAAGATTTTCCCCGGCGCTTCGTTTGCCCTGGGCCAAAGCGAGCCTTCACAATAGCTGAACGCTAACACTGCATACTCGTTCCACTTCCAGAACGGGCTATGGCGAGGCAGTTCTCCGGGGGGAAAACGGCCCTTCGCGAAGGGCAGATCTGCCGAGCTCATTGCGGGAAAGCGAAAGCAAAGGACGCTTTTCTCCCTCTAACCGCTTTCGTCAGAGGAACGGGGGAAGTCACAGTGTTCTTTCTCTCCCTGAGATACACACAATCTGACGTTGCCTCTGAGCTCCGTTGCTGGCAAAGAACTGAAAGTGACATACATTCCTGTGGGGAAACACAGGGCTTGCTAGGATTTCTCTAGGCAGTGTGTTTTCCCTGGGCCTCACTGTAGCAACACGATCTCGCCAGGGCAACACTGCATGGCACTTCCTCTGCCAGGAGAGAGCTGCTGCTTTGTAGTTTGTGCTGGGAAACCTTGCTTTGGCAAGCGCGAATTGACTGCATTCAGGCAGAAAGAAAAGAGAATAGCAAGAGGCCTTTTCTCCCCGGCTGCTCTGCCAAGCCCTTCCAGCTCAAACTATGTCGTTGCTCCTCTGGAAGGATCCCTGCACCGCGGCGTAGTTTTTCCGAAGAAGCCCTGCGTTTGCAAGAGCAAATGAGGAATTCGTGGCAGGAAAGAGGAAGGAAAGAAAGTTTCTTCCCTCTGCCTGCTTTGCTCAGAGGACCGGATGAAGTCAGGGAGTTCTCCCTTTCACTGAGAAACGTGCAGGCTGCTGTTGCCTGGGCGCTCTCTTCTCTGCAAAAGAGTCTGCAGTTCTACGCTTTGAACCGTGGAAAGGCGCCGGGCTCTGCTAAGATTTCCCCCGGCGCTTCGTTTGCCCTGGGCCAAAGCGAGCCTTCACAATAGCTGAACGCTAACACTGCATACTCGTTCCACTTCCAGAACCGGGCTACGGCGAGGCAGTTCTCCGGGGAAAACGGCCCTTCGCGAAGGGCAGGATCTGCCGAGCTCATTGCGGGAAAGCGAAAGCAAAGGACGCTTTTCTCCCTCTAACCGCTTTCGTCAGAGGAACGGGGGAAGTCACAGTGTTCTTTCTCTCCCTGAGATACACACAGTCTGACGTTGCCTCTGAGCTCCGTTGCTGGCAAAGAACTGAAAGTGACATACATTCCTGTGGGGAAACACAGGGCTTTGCTAGGATTTCTCTAGGCAGTGTGTTTTCCCTGGGCCTCACTGTAGCAACACGATCTCGCCAGGGCAACACTGCATGGCACTTCTCTGCCAGGAGAGAGCTGCTGCTTTGTAGTTTGTGCTGGGAAACCTTGCTTTGGCAAGTTCGAATTGACCGCATTCAGGCAGAAAGAAAAAGAATAGCAAGAGGCCTTTTCTCCCCCGGCCGCTCTGCCAAGCCCTTCCAGCTCAAACTATGTCGTTGCTCCTCTGGAAGGATCCCTGCACCGCGGCGTAGTTTTTCCGAAGAAGCCCTGCGTTTGCAAGAGCAAATGAGGAATTCGTGGCAGGAAAGAGGAAGGAAAGAAAGTTTCTCTCCCTCTGCCTGCTTTGCTCAGAGGACCGGATGAAGTCAGGGAGTTCTCCTTTCACTGAGAAACGTGCGGGCTGCTGTTGCCTGGGCGCTCTCTTCTTTGCAAAAGAGTCTGCAGTTCCACGCTTTGAACCGTGGAAAGGCGCCGGGCTCTGCTAAGATTTCCCCCGGCGCTTCGTTTGCCCTGGGCCAAAGCGAGCCTTCACAATAGCTGAACGCTAACACTGCATACTCGTTCCACTTCCAGAACCGGGCTACGGCGAGGCAGTTCTCCGGGGGAAAACGGGCCCTTCGCGAAGGGCAGATCTGCCGAGCTCATTGCGGGAAAGCGAAGCAAAGGACGCTTTTCTCCTCTAACCGCTTTGGTCAGAGGAACGGGGGAAGTCACAGTGTTCTTTCTCTCCCTGAGATACACACAATCTGACGTTGCCTCTGAGCTCCGTTGCTGGCAAAGAACTGAAAGTGACATACATTCCTGTGGGGAAACACAGGGCTTTGCTAGGATTTCTCTAGGCAGTGTGTTTTCCCTGGGCCTCACTGTAGCAACACGATCTCGCCAGGGCAACACTGCATGGCACTTCCTCTGCCAGGAGAGAGCTGCTGCTTTGTAGTTTGTGCTGGGAAACCTTGCTTTGGCAAGTGCGAATTGACCGCATTCAGGCAGAAAGAAAAGAGAATAGCAAGAGGCCTTTTCTCCCCGGCTGCTCTGCCAAGCCCTTCCAGCTCAAACTATGTCGTTGCTCCTCTGGAAGGATCCCTGCACCGCGGCGTAGTTTTTCCGAAGAAGCCCTGCGTTTGCAAGAGCAAATGAGGAATTCGTGGCAGGAAAGAGGAAGGAAAGAAAGTTTCTCTCCCTCTGCCTGCTTTGCTCAGAGGACGGATGAAGTCAGGGAGTTCTCCCTTTCACTGAGAAACGTGCGGGCTGCTGTTGCCTGGGCGCTCTCTTCTCTGCAAAAGAGTCTGCAGTTCCACGCTTTGAACCGTGGAAAGGCGCCAGGCTCTGCTAAGATTTCCCCCGGCGCTTCGTTTGCCCTGGGCCAAAGCGAGCCTTCACAATAGCTGAACGCTAACACTGCATACTCGTTCCACTTCCAGAACCGGGCTTACGGCGAGGCAGTTCTCCGGGGGAAAACGGCCCTTCGCGAAGGGCAGATCTGCCGAGCTCATTGCGGAAAGCGAAAGCAAAGGACGCTTTTCTCCCTCTAACCGCTTTTCGTCAGAGGAACGGGGGGAAGGTCACAGTGTTCTTTCTCTCCCTGAGATACACACAATCTGACGTTGCCTCTGAGCTCCGTTGCTGGCAAAGAACTGAAAGTGACATACATTCCTGTGGGGAAACACAGGGCTTTGCTAGGATTTCTCTAGGCAGTGTGTTTTCCCTGGGCCTCACTGTAGCAACACGATCTCGCCAGGGCAACACTGCATGGCACTTCCTCTGCAGGAGAGAGCTGCTGCTTTGTAGTTTGTGCTGGGAAACCTTGCTTTGGCAAGTGCGAATTGACCGCATTCAGGCAGAAAGAAAAGAGAATAGCAAGAGGCCTTTTCTCCCCGCCGCTCTGCCAAGCCCTTCCAGCTCAAACTATGTCGTTGCTCCTCTGTAAGGATCCCTGCACCGCGGCGTAGTTTTTCCGAAGAAGCCCTGCGTTTGCAAGAGCAAATGAGGAATTCGTGGCAGGAAAGAGGAAGGAAAGAAAGTTTCTCTCCCTCTGCCTGCTTTGCTCAGAGGACCGGATGAAGTCAGGGAGTTCTCCCTTTCACTGAGAAACGTGCGGGCTGCTGTTGCCTGGGCGCTCTCTTCTCTGCACAAGAGTCTGCAGTTCCACGCTTTGAACCGTGGAAAGGCGCCGGGCTCTGCTAAGATTTCCCCCGGCGCTTCGTTTGCCCTGGGCCAAAGCGAGCCTTCACAATAGCTGAACGCTAACACTGCATACTCGTTCCACTTCCAGAACCGGGCTACGGCGAGGCAGTTCTCCGGGGAAAACGGCCCTTCGCGAAGGGCAGATCTGCCGAGCTCATTGCGGGAAAGCGAAAGCAAAGGACGCTTTTCTCCCTCTAACCGCTTTCGTCAGAGGAACGGGGGAAGTCACAGTGTTCTTTCTCTCCCTGAGATACACACAATCTGACGTTGCCTCTGAGCTCCGTTGCTGGCAAAGAACTGAAAGTGACATACATTCCTGTGGGGAAACACAGGGCTTTGCTAGGATTTCTCTAGGCAGTGTGTTTTCCCTGGGCCTCACTGTAGCAACACGATCTCGCCAGGGCAACACTGCATGGCACTTCCTCTGCAGGAGAGAGCTGCTGCTTTGTAGTTTGTGCTGGGAAACCTTGCTTTGGCAAGCGCGAATTGACCGCATTCAGGCAGAAAGAAAAGAGAATAGCAAGAGGCCTTTTCTCCCCGGCCGCTCTGCCAAGCCCTTCCAGCTCAAACTATGTCGTTGCTCCTCTGGAAGGATCCCTGCACCGCGGCGTAGTTTTTCCGAAGAAGCCCTGCGTTTGCAAGAGCAAATGAGGAATTCGTGGCAGGAAGAGGAAGGAAAGAAAGTTTCTCTCCTCTGCCTGCTTTGCTCAGAGGACCGGATGAAGTCAGGGAGTTCTCCCTTTCACTGAGAAACGTGCGGGCTGCTGTTGCCTGGGCGCTCTCTTCTCTGCAAAAGAGTCTGCAGTTCTACGCTTTGAACCGTGAAAGGCGCCGGGCTCTGCTAAGATTTCCCCCGGCGCTTCGTTTGCCCTGGGCAAAAGCGAGCCTTCACAATAGCTGAACGCTAACACTGCATACTCGTTCCACTTCCAGAACCGGGCTACGGCGAGGCAGTTCTCCGGGGAAAACGGCCCTTCGCGAAGGGCAGATCTGCCGAGCTCATTGCGGGAAAGCGAAAGCAAAGGACGCTTTTCTCCCTCTAACCGCTTTCGTCAGAGGAACGGGGGAAGTCACAGTGTTCTTTCTCTCCCTGAGATACACACAGTCTGACGTTGCCTCTGAGCTCCGTTGCTGGCAAAGAACTGAAAGTGACATACATTCCTGTGGGGAAACACAGGGCTTTGCTAGGATTTCTCTAGGCAGTGTGTTTTCCCTGGCCTCACTGTAGCAACACTATCTCGCCAGGGCAACACTGCATGGCACTTCCTCTGCCAGGAGAGAGCTGCTGCTTTGTAGTTTGTGCTGAGAAACCTTGCTTTGGCAAGTGCGAATTGACCGCATTCAGGCAGAAAGAAAAGAGAATAGCAAGAGGCCTTTTCTCCCCGGCTGCTCTGCCAAGCCCTTCCAGCTCAAACTATGTCGTTGCTCCTCTGGAAGGATCCTTGCACCGCGGCGTAGTTTTTCCGAAGAAGCCCTGCGTTTGCAAGAGCAAATGAGGAATTCGTGGCAGGAAAGAGGAAGGAAAGAAAGTTTCTCTCCCTCTGCCTGCTTTGCTCAGAGGACCGGATGAAGTCAGGGAGTTCTCCCTTTCACTGAGAAACGTGCGGGCTGCTGTTGCCTGGGCGCTCTCTTCTCTGCACAAGAGTCTGCAGTTCCACGCTTTGAACCGTGGAAAGGCGCCGGGCTCTGCTAAGATTTCCCCCGGCGCTTCGTTTGCCCTGGGCCAAAGCGAGCCTTCACAATAGCTGAACGCTAACACTGCATACTCGTTCCACTTCCAGACCGGGCTACGGCGAGGCAGTTCTCCGGGGAAAACGGCCCTTCGCGAAGGGCAGATCTGCCGAGCTCATTGCGGGAAAGCGAAGCAAAGGACGCTTTTCTCCCTCTAACCGCTTTCGTCAGAGGAACGGGGGAAGTCACAGTGTTCTTTCTCTCCCTGAGATACACACAATCTGACGTTGCCTCTGAGCTCCGTTGCTGGCAAAGAACTGAAAGTGACATACATTCCTGTGGGGAAACACAGGGCTTTGCTAGGATTTCTCTAGGCAGTGTGTTTTCCCTGGGCCTCACTGTAGCAACACGATCTCGCCAGGGCAACACTGCATGGCACTTCCTCTGCCAGGAGAGAGCTGCTGCTTTGTAGTTTGTGCTGGGAAACCTTGCTTTGGCAAGCGCGAATTGACCGCATTCAGGCAGAAAGAAAAGAGAATAGCAAGAGGCCTTTTCTCCCCGGCCGCTCTGCCAAGCCCTTCCAGCTCAAACTATGTCGTTGCTCCTCTGGAAGGATCCCTGCACCGCGGCGTAGTTTTTCCGAAGAAGCCCTGCGTTTGGCAAGAGCAAATGAGGAATTCGTGGCAGGAAAGAGGAAGGAAAGAAAGTTTCTCTCCCTCTGCCTGCTTTGCTCAGAGGACCGGATGAAGTCAGGGAGTTCTCCCTTTCACTGAGAAACGTGCGGGCTGCTGTTGCCTGGGCGCTCTCTTCTCTGCAAAAGAGTCTGCAGTTCTACGCTTTGAACCGTGGAAAGGCGCCGGGCTCTGCTAAGATTTCCCCCGGCGCTTCGTTTGCCCTGGGCAAAAGCGAGCCTTCACAATAGCTGAACGCTAACACTGCATACTCGTTCCACTTCCAGAACCGGGCTACGGCGAGGCAGTTCTCCGGGGAAAACGGCCCTTCGCGAAGGGCAGATCTGCCGAGCTCATTGCGGGAAAGCGAAAGCAAAGGACGCTTTTCTCCTCTAACCGCTTCGTCAGAGGAACGGGGGAAGTCACAGTGTTCTTTCTCTCCCTGAGATACACACAGTCTGACGTTGCCTCTGAGCTCCGTTGCTGGCAAAGAACTGAAAGTGACATACATTCCTGTGGGGAAACACAGGGCTTTGCTAGGATTTCTCTAGGCAGTGTGTTTTCCCTGGGCCTCACTGTAGCAACACTATCTCGCCAGGGCAACACTGCATGGCACTTCCTCTGCCAGGAGAGAGCTGCTGCTTTGTAGTTTGTGCTGAGAAACCTTGCTTTGGCAAGTGCGAATTGACCGCATTCAGGCAGAAAGAAAAGAGAATAGCAAGAGGCCTTTTCTCCCCGGCTGCTCTGCCAAGCCCTTCCAGCTCAAACTATGTCGTTGCTCCTCTGGAAGGATCCCTGCACCGCGGCGTAGTTTTTCCGAAGAAGCCCTGCGTTTGCAAGAGCAAATGAGGAATTCGTGGCAGGAAAGAGGAAGGAAAGAAAGTTTCTCTCCCTCTGCCTGCTTTTGCTCAGAGGACCGGATGAAGTCAGGGAGTTCTCCCTTTCACTGAGAAACGTGCAGGCTGCTGTTGCCTGGGCGCTCTCTTCTTTGCAAAAGAGTCTGCAGTTCCACGCTTTGAACCGTGGAAAGGCGCCGGGCTCTGCTAAGATTTCCCCCGGCGCTTCGTTTGCCCTGGGCCAAAGCGAGCCTTCACAATAGCTGAACGCTAACACTGCATACTCGTTCCACTTCCAGAACCGGGCTACGGCGAGGCAGTTCTCCGGGGGAAAACGGCCCTTCGCGAAGGGCAGATCTGCCGAGCTCATTGCGGGAAAGCGAAAGCAAAGGACGCTTTTCTCCCTCTAACCGCTTTCGTCAGAGGAACGGGGGAAGTCACAGTGTTCTTTCTCTCCCTGAGATACACACAATCTGACGTTGCCTCTGAGCTCCGTTGCTGGCAAAGAACTGAAAGTGACATACATTCCTGTGGGGAAACACAGGGCTTTGCTAGGATTTCTCTAGGCAGTGTGTTTTCCCTGGGCCTCACTGTAGCAACACGATCTCGCCAGGGCAACACTGCATGGCACTTCCTCTGCCAGGAGAGAGCTGCTGCTTTGTAGTTTGTGCTGGGAAACCTTGCTTTGGCAAGTGCGAATTGACCGCATTCAGGCAGAAAGAAAAGAGAATAGCAAGAGGCCTTTTCTCCCCGGCCGCTCTGCCAAGCCCTTCCAGCTCAAACTATGTCGTTGCTCCTCTGGAAGGATCCCTGCACCGCGGCGTAGTTTTTCCGAAGAAGCCCTGCGTTTGCAAGAGCAAATGAGGAATTCGTGGCAGGAAAGAGGAAGGAAAGAAAGTTTCTCTCCCTCTGCCTGCTTTGCTCAGAGGACCGGATGAAGTCAGGGAGTTCTCCCTTTCACTGAGAAACGTGCGGGCTGCTGTTGCCTGGGCGCTCTCTTCTCTGCACAAGAGTCTGCAGTTCCACGCTTTGAACCGTGGAAAGGCGCCGGGCTCTGCTAAGATTTTCCCCGGCGCTTCGTTTGCCCTGGGCCAAGCGAGCCTTCACAATAGCTGAACGCTAACACTGCATACTCGTTCCACTTCCAGAACGGGGCTATGGCGAGGCAGTTCTCCGGGGGAAAACGGCCCTTCGCGAAGGGCAGATCTGCCGAGCTCATTGCGGGAAAGCGAAAGCAAAGGACGCTTTTCTCCCTCTAACCGCTTTCGTCAGAGGAACGGGGAAGTCACAGTGTTCTTTCTCTCCCTGAGATACACACAATCTGACGTTGCCTCTGAGCTCCGTTGCTGGCAAAGAACTGAAAGTGACATACATTCCTGTGGGGAAACACAGGGCTTTGCTAGGATTTCTCTAGGCAGTGTGTTTTCCCTGGGCCTCACTGTAGCAACACGATCTCGCCAGGGCAACACTGCATGGCACTTCCTCTGCCAGGAGAGAGCTGCTGCTTTGTAGTTTGTGCTGGGAAACCTTGCTTTGGCAAGCGCGAATTGACTGCATTCAGGCAGAAAGAAAAGAGAATAGCAAGAGGCCTTTTCTCCCCGGCTGCTCTGCCAAGCCCTTCCAGCTCAACTATGTCGTTGCTCCTCTGGAAGGATCCTGCACCGCGGCGTAGTTTTTCCGAAGAAGCCCTGCGTTTGCAAGAGCAAATGAGGAATTCGTGGCAGGAAAGAGGAAGGAAAGAAAGTTTCTCTCCCTCTGCCTGCTTTGCTCAGAGGACCGGATGAAGTCAGGGAGTTCTCCCTTTCACTGAGAAACGTGCAGGCTGCTGTTGCCTGGGCGCTCTCTTCTCTGCAAAAGAGTCTGCAGTTCTACGCTTTGATACCGTGGAAAGGCGCCGGGCTCTGCTAAGATTTCCCCCGGCGCTTCGTTTGCCCTGGGCCAAAGCGAGCCTTCACAATAGCTGAACGCTAACACTGCATACTCGTTCCACTTCCAGAACCGGGGCTACGGCGAGGCAGTTCTCCGGGGAAAACGGCCCTTCGCGAAGGGCAGATCTGCCGAGCTCATTGCGGGAAAGCGAAAGCAAAGGACGCTTTTCTCCCTCTAACCGCTTTCGTCAGAGGAACGGGGGAAGTCACAGTGTTCTTTCTCTCCCTGAGATACACACAGTCTGACGTTGCCTCTGAGCTCCGTTGCTGGCAAAGAACTGAAAGTGACATACATTCCTGTGGGGAAACACAGGGCTTTGCTAGGATTTCTCTAGGCAGTGTGTTTTCCCTGGGCCTCACTGTAGCAACACGATCTCGCCAGGGCAACACTGCATGGCACTTCCTCTGCCAGGAGAGAGCTGCTGCTTTGTAGTTTGTGCTGGGGAAACCTTGCTTTGGCAAGTTCGAATTGACCGCATTCAGGCAGAAAGAAAAAAGAATAGCAAGAGGCCTTTTCTCCCCGGCCGCTCTGCCAAGCCCTTCCAGCTCAAACTATGTCGTTGCTCCTCTGGAAGGATCCCTGCACCGCGGCGTAGTTTTTTCCGAAGAAGCCCTGCGTTTGCAAGAGCAAATGAGGAATTCGTGGCAGGAAAGAGGAAGGAAAGAAAGTTTCTCTCCCTCTGCCTGCTTTGCTCAGAGGACCGGATGAAGTCAGGGAGTTCTCCCTTTCACTGAGAAACGTGCGGGCTGCTGTTGCCTGGGCGCTCTCTTCTTTGCAAAAGAGTCTGCAGTTCCACGCTTTGAACCGTGGAAAGGCGCCGGGCTCTGCTAAGATTTCCCCCGGCGCTTCGTTTGCCCTGGGCCAAAGCGAGCCTTCACAATAGCTGAACGCTAACACTGCATACTCGTTCCACTTCCAGAACCGGGCTACGGCGAGGCAGTTCTCCGGGGGAAAACGGCCCTTCGCGAAGGGCAGATCTGCCGAGCTCATTGCGGAAAGCGAAAGCAAAGGACGCTTTTCTCCCTCTAACCGCTTTCGTCAGAGGAACGGGGGAAGTCACAGTGTTCTTTCTCTCCCTGAGATACACACAATCTGACGTTGCCTCTGAGCTCCGTTGCTGGCAAAGAACTGAAAGTGACATACATTCCTGTGGGAAACACAGGGCTTTGCTAGGATTCTCTAGGCAGTGTGTTTTCCCTGGGCCTCACTGTAGCAACACGATCTCGCCAGGGCAACACTGCATGGCACTTCCTCTGCCAGGAGAGAGCTGCTGCTTTGTAGTTTGTGCTGGGAAACCTTGCTTTGGCAAGTGCGAATTGACCGCATTCAGGCAGAAAGAAAAGAGAATAGCAAGAGGCCTTTTCTCCCCGGCTGCTCTGCCAAGCCCTTCCAGCTCAAACTATGTCGTTGCTCCTCTGGAAGGATCCCTGCACCGCGGCGTAGTTTTTCCGAAGAAGCCCTGCGTTTGCAAGAGCAAATGAGGAATTCGTGGCAGGAAAGAGGAAGGAAAGAAAGTTTCTCTCCCTCTGCCTGCTTTGCTCAGAGGACCGGATGAAGTCAGGGAGTTCTCCTTTCACTGAGAAACGTGCGGGCTGCTGTTGCCTGGGCGCTCTCTTCTCTGCAAAAGAGTCTGCAGTTCCACGCTTTGAACCGTGGAAAGGCGCCAGGCTCTGCTAAGATTTCCCCCGGCGCTTCGTTTGCCCTGGGCCAAAGCGAGCCTTCACAATAGCTGAACGCTAACACTGCATACTCGTTCCACTTCCAGAACCGGGCTACGGCGAGGCAGTTCTCCGGGGGAAAACGGCCCTTCGCGAAGGGCAGATCTGCCGAGCTCATTGCGGGAAAGCGAAAGCAAAGGACGCTTTTCTCCTCTAACCGCTTTCGTCAGAGGAACGGGGGAAGTCACAGTGTTCTTTCTCTCCCTGAGATACACACAATCTGACGTTGCCTCTGAGCTCCGTTGCTGGCAAAGAACTGAAAGTGACATACATTCCTGTGGGGAAACACAGGGCTTTGCTAGGATTTCTCTAGGCAGTGTGTTTTCCCTGGGCCTCACTGTAGCAACACGATCTCGCCAGGGCAACACTGCATGGCACTTCCTCTGCCAGGAGAGAGCTGCTGCTTTGTAGTTTGTGCTGGGAAACCTTGCTTTGGCAAGTGCGAATTGACCGCATTCAGGCAGAAAGAAAAGAGAATAGCAAGAGGCCTTTTCTCCCGGCCGCTCTGCCAAGCCCTTCCAGCTCAAACTATGTCGTTGCTCCTCTGGAAGGATCCCTGCACCGCGGCGTAGTTTTTCCGAAGAAGCCCTGCGTTTGCAAGAGCAAATGAGGAATTCGTGGCAGGAAAGAGGAAGGAAAGAAAGTTTCTCTCCCTCTGCCTGCTTTGCTCAGAGGACCGGATGAAGTCAGGGAGTTCTCCCTTTCACTGAGAAACGTGCGGGCTGCTGTTGCCTGGGCGCTCTCTTCTCTGCACAAGAGTCTGCAGTTCCACGCTTTGAACCGTGGAAAGGCGCCGGGCTCTGCTAAGATTTCCCCCGGCGCTTCGTTTGCCTGGGGCCAAAGCGAGCCTTCACAATAGCTGAACGCTAACACTGCATACTCGTTCCACTTCCAGAACCGGGCTACGGCGAGGGCAGTTCTCCGGGGGAAAACGGCCCTTCGCGAAGGGCAGATCTGCCGAGCTCATTGCGGGAAAGCGAAAGCAAAGGACGCTTTTCTCCCTCTAACCGCTTTCGTCAGAGGAACGGGGGAAGTCACAGTGTTCTTTCTCTCCCTGAGATACACACAATCTGACGTTGCCTCTGAGCTCCGTTGCTGGCAAAGAACTGAAAGTGACATACATTCCTGTGGGGAAACACAGGGCTTTGCTAGGATTTCTCTAGGCAGTGTGTTTTCCCTGGGCCTCACTGTAGCAACACGATCTCGCCAGGGCAACACTGCATGGCACTTCCTCTGCCAGGAGAGAGCTGCTGCTTTGTAGTTTGTGCTGGGAAACCTTGCTTTGGCAAGCGCGAATTGACCGCATTCAGGCAGAAAGAAAAGAGAATAGCAAGAGGCCTTTTCTCCCGGCCGCTCTGCCAAGCCCTTCCAGCTCAAACTATGTCGTTGCTCCTCTGGAAGGATCCCTGCACCGCGGCGTAGTTTTTCCGAAGAAGCCCTGCGTTTGCAAGAGCAAATGAGGAATTCGTGGCAGGAAAGAGGAAGGAAAGAAAGTTTCTCTCCCTCTGCCTGCTTTGCTCAGAGGACCGGATGAAGTCAGGGAGTTCTCCCTTTCACTGAGAAACGTGCGGGCTGCTGTTGCCTGGGCGCTCTCTTCTCTGCAAAAGAGTCTGCAGTTCTACGCTTTGAACCGTGGAAAGGCGCCGGGCTCTGCTAAGATTTCCCCCGGCGCTTCGTTTGCCCTGGGCAAAAGCGAGCCTTCACAATAGCTGAACGCTAACACTGCATACTCGTTCCACTTCCAGAACCGGGCTACGGCGAGGCAGTTCTCCGGGGAAAACGGCCCTTCGCGAAGGGCAGATCTGCCGAGCTCATTGCGGGAAAGCGAAAGCAAAGGACGCTTTTCTCCCTCTAACCGCTTTCGTCAGAGGAACGGGGGAAGTCACAGTGTTCTTTCTCTCCCTGAGATACACACAGTCTGACGTTGCCTCTGAGCTCCGTTGCTGGCAAAGAACTGAAAGTGACATACATTCCTGTGGGGAAACACAGGGCTTTGCTAGGATTTCTCTAGGCAGTGTGTTTTCCCTGGGCCTCACTGTAGCAACACTATCTCGCCAGGGCAACACTGCATGGCACTTCCTCTGCCAGGAGAGAGCTGCTGCTTTGTAGTTTGTGCTGAGAAACCTTGCTTTGGCAAGTGCGAATTGACCGCATTCAGGCAGAAAGAAAAGAGAATAGCAAGAGGCCTTTTCTCCCCGGCTGCTCTGCCAAGCCCTTCCAGCTCAAACTATGTCGTTGCTCCTCTGGAAGGATCCCTGCACCGCGGCGTAGTTTTTCCGAAGAAGCCCTGCGTTTGCAAGAGCAAATGAGGAATTCGTGGCAGGAAAGAGGAAGGAAAGAAAGTTTCTCTCCCCTCTGCCTGCTTTGCTCAGAGGACCGGATGAAGTCAGGGAGTTCTCCCTTTCACTGAGAAACGTGCAGGCTGCTGTTGCCTGGGCGCTCTCTTCTTTGCAAAAGAGTCTGCAGTTCCACGCTTTGAACCGTGGAAAGGCGCCGGGCTCTGCTAAGATTTCCCCCGGCGCTTCGTTTGCCTGGGCCAAAGCGAGCCTTCACAATAGCTGAACGCTAACACTGCATACTCGTTCCACTTCCAGAACCGGGCTACGGCGAGGCAGTTCTCCGGGGGAAAAACGGCCCTTCGCGAAGGGCAGATCTGCCGAGCTCATTGCGGGAAAGCGAAAGCAAAGGACGCTTTTCTCCCTCTAACCGCTTTCGTCAGAGGAACGGGGGAAGTCACAGTGTTCTTTCTCTCCCTGAGATACACACAATCTGACGTTGCCTCTGAGCTCCGTTGCTGGCAAAGAACTGAAAGTGACATACATTCCTGTGGGGAAACACAGGGCTTTGCTAGGATTTCTCTAGGCAGTGTGTTTTCCCTGGGCCTCACTGTAGCAACACGATCTCGCCAGGGCAACACTGCATGGCACTTCCTCTGCCAGGAGAGAGCTGCTGCTTTGTAGTTTGTGCTGGGAAACCTTGCTTTGGCAATGGTGCGAATAATTGACCGCATTCAGGCAGAAAGAAAAGAGAATAGCAAGAGGCCTTTTCTCCCCGGCCGCTCTGCCAAGCCCTTCCAGCTCAAACTATGTCGTTGCTCCTCTGGAAGGATCCCTGCACCGCGGCGTAGTTTTTCCGAAGAAGCCCTGCGTTTGCAAGAGCAAATGAGGAATTCGTGGCAGGAAAGAGGAAGGAAAGAAAGTTTCTCTCCCTCTGCCTGCTTTGCTCAGAGGACCGGATGAAGTCAGGGAGTTCTCCCTTTCACTGAGAAACGTGCGGGCTGCTGTTGCCTGGGCGCTCTCTTCTCTGCACAAGAGTCTGCAGTTCCACGCTTTGAACCGTGGAAAGGCGCCGGGCTCTGCTAAGATTTTCCCCGGCGCTTCGTTTGCCCTGGGCCAAAGCGAGCCTTCACAATAGCTGAACGCTAACACTGCATACTCGTTCCACTTCCAGAACGGGGCTATGGCGAGGCAGTTCTCCGGGGGAAAACGGCCCTTCGCGAAGGGCAGATCTGCCGAGCTCATTGCGGGAAAGCGAAAGCAAAGGACGCTTTTCTCCCTCTAACCGCTTTCGTCAGAGGAACGGGGGAAGTCACAGTGTTCTTTCTCTCCCTGAGATACACACAATCTGACGTTGCCTCTGAGCTCCGTTGCTGGCAAAGAACTGAAAGTGACATACATTCCTGTGGGGAAACACAGGGCTTTGCTAGGATTTCTCTAGGCAGTGTGTTTTCCCTGGGCCTCACTGTAGCAACACGATCTCGCCAGGGCAACACTGCATGGCACTTCCTCTGCCAGGAGAGAGCTGCTGCTTTGTAGTTTGTGCTGGGAAACCTTGCTTTGGCAAGCGCGAATTGACTGCATTCAGGCAGAAAGAAAAGAGAATAGCAAGAGGCCTTTTCTCCCCGGCTGCTCTGCCAAGCCCTTCCAGCTCAAACTATGTCGTTGCTCCTCTGGAAGGATCCCTGCACCGCGGCGTAGTTTTTCCGAAGAAGCCCTGCGTTTGCAAGAGCAAATGAGGAATTCGTGGCAGGAAAGAGGAAGGAAAGAAAGTTTCTCTCCCTCTGCCTGCTTTGCTCAGAGGACCGGATGAAGTCAGGGAGTTCTCCCTTTCACTGAGAAACGTGCAGGCTGCTGTTGCCTGGGCGCTCTCTTCTCTGCAAAAGAGTCTGCAGTTCTACGCTTTGAACCGTGGAAAGGCGCCGGGCTCTGCTAAGATTTCCCCCGGCGCTTCGTTTGCCCTGGGCCAAAGCGAGCCTTCACAATAGCTGAACGCTAACACTGCATACTCGTTCCACTTCCAGAACCGGGCTACGGCGAGGCAGTTCTCCGGGGAAAACGGCCCTTCGCGAAGGGCAGATCTGCCGAGCTCATTGCGGGAAAGCGAAAGCAAAGGACGCTTTTCTCCCTCTAACCGCTTTCGTCAGAGGAACGGGGGAAGTCACAGTGTTCTTTCTCTCCCTGAGATACACACAGTCTGACGTTGCCTCTGAGCTCCGTTGCTGGCAAAGAACTGAAAGTGACATACATTCCTGTGGGGAAACACAGGGCTTTGCTAGGATTTCTCTAGGCAGTGTGTTTTCCCTGGGCCTCACTGTAGCAACACGATCTCGCCAGGGCAACACTGCATGGCACTTCCTCTGCCAGGAGAGAGCTGCTGCTTTGTAGTTTGTGCTGGGAAACCTTGCTTTGGCAAGTTCGAATTGACCGCATTCAGGCAGAAAGAAAAAAGAATAGCAAGAGGCCTTTTCTCCCCGGCCGCTCTGCCAAGCCCTTCCAGCTCAAACTATGTCGTTGCTCCTCTGGAAGGATCCCTGCACCGCGGCGTAGTTT
Source organism: Elephas maximus indicus (assembly GCF_024166365.1). NCBI lineage: Eukaryota > Metazoa > Chordata > Mammalia > Proboscidea > Elephantidae > Elephas > Elephas maximus. The sequence continues at coordinate 16,038 of NC_064823.1, forward strand.
TTCCGAAGAAGCCCTGCGTTTGCAAGAGCAAATGAGGAATTCGTGGCAGGAAAGAGGAAGGAAAGAAAGTTTCTCTCCCTCTGCCTGCTTTGCTCAGAGGACCGGATGAAGTCAGGGAGTTCTCCCTTTCACTGAGAAACGTGCGGGCTGCTGTTGCCTGGGCGCTCTCTTCTTTGCAAAAGAGTCTGCAGTTCCACGCTTTGAACCGTGGAAAGGCGCCGGGCTCTGCTAAGATTTCCCCCGGCGCTTCGTTTGCCCTGGGCCAAAGCGAGCCTTCACAATAGCTGAACGCTAACACTGCATACTCGTTCCACTTCCAGAACCGGGCTACGGCGAGGCAGTTCTCCGGGGGAAAACGGCCCTTCGCGAAGGGCAGATCTGCCGAGCTCATTGCGGGAAAGCGAAAGCAAAGGACGCTTTTCTCCCTCTAACCGCTTTCGTCAGAGGAACGGGGGAAGTCACAGTGTTCTTTCTCTCCCTGAGATACACACAATCTGACGTTGCCTCTGAGCTCCGTTGCTGGCAAAGAACTGAAAGTGACATACATTCCTGTGGGGAAACACAGGGCTTTGCTAGGATTTCTCTAGGCAGTGTGTTTTCCCTGGGCCTCACTGTAGCAACACGATCTCGCCAGGGCAACACTGCATGGCACTTCCTCTGCCAGGAGAGAGCTGCTGCTTTGTAGTTTGTGCTGGGAAACCTTGCTTTGGCAAGCGCGAATTGACCGCATTCAGGCAGAAAGAAAAGAGAATAGCAAGAGGCCTTTTCTCCCCGGCCGCTCTGCCAAGCCCTTCCAGCTCAAACTATGTCGTTGCTCCTCTGGAAGGATCCCTGCACCGCGGCGTAGTTTTTCCGAAGAAGCCCTGCGTTTGCAAGAGCAAATGAGGAATTCGTGGCAGGAAAGAGGAAGGAAAGAAAGTTTCTCTCCCTCTGCCTGCTTTGCTCAGAGGACCGGATGAAGTCAGGGAGTTCTCCCTTTCACTGAGAAACGTGCGGGCTGCTGTTGCCTGGGCGCTCTCTTCTCTGCAAAAGAGTCTGCAGTTCTACGCTTTGAACCGTGGAAAGGCGCCGGGCTCTGCTAAGATTTCCCCCGGCGCTTCGTTTGCCCTGGGCAAAAGCGAGCCTTCACAATAGCTGAACGCTAACACTGCATACTCGTTCCACTTCCAGAACCGGGCTACGGCGAGGCAGTTCTCCGGGGAAAACGGCCCTTCGCGAAGGGCAGATCTGCCGAGCTCATTGCGGGAAAGCGAAAGCAAAGGACGCTTTTCTCCCTCTAACCGCTTTCGTCAGAGGAACGGGGGAAGTCACAGTGTTCTTTCTCTCCCTGAGATACACACAGTCTGACGTTGCCTCTGAGCTCCGTTGCTGGCAAAGAACTGAAAGTGACATACATTCCTGTGGGGAAACACAGGGCTTTGCTAGGATTTCTCTAGGCAGTGTGTTTTCCCTGGGCCTCACTGTAGCAACACTATCTCGCCAGGGCAACACTGCATGGCACTTCCTCTGCCAGGAGAGAGCTGCTGCTTTGTAGTTTGTGCTGAGAAACCTTGCTTTGGCAAGTGCGAATTGACCGCATTCAGGCAGAAAGAAAAGAGAATAGCAAGAGGCCTTTTCTCCCCGGCTGCTCTGCCAAGCCCTTCCAGCTCAAACTATGTCGTTGCTCCTCTGGAAGGATCCCTGCACCGCGGCGTAGTTTTTCCGAAGAAGCCCTGCGTTTGCAAGAGCAAATGAGGAATTCGTGGCAGGAAAGAGGAAGGAAAGAAAGTTTCTCTCCCTCTGCCTGCTTTGCTCAGAGGACCGGATGAAGTCAGGGAGTTCTCCCTTTCACTGAGAAACGTGCAGGCTGCTGTTGCCTGGGCGCTCTCTTCTTTGCAAAAGAGTCTGCAGTTCCACGCTTTGAACCGTGGAAAGGCGCCGGGCTCTGCTAAGATTTCCCCCGGCGCTTCGTTTGCCCTGGGCCAAAGCGAGCCTTCACAATAGCTGAACGCTAACACTGCATACTCGTTCCACTTCCAGAACCGGGCTACGGCGAGGCAGTTCTCCGGGGGAAAACGGCCCTTCGCGAAGGGCAGATCTGCCGAGCTCATTGCGGGAAAGCGAAAGCAAAGGACGCTTTTCTCCCTCTAACCGCTTTCGTCAGAGGAACGGGGGAAGTCACAGTGTTCTTTCTCTCCCTGAGATACACACAGTCTGACGTTGCCTCTGAGCTCCGTTGCTGGCAAAGAACTGAAAGTGACATACATTCCTGTGGGGAAACACAGGGCTTTGCTAGGATTTCTCTAGGCAGTGTGTTTTCCCTGGGCCTCACTGTAGCAACACGATCTCGCCAGGGCAACACTGCATGGCACTTCCTCTGCCAGGAGAGAGCTGCTGCTTTGTAGTTTGTGCTGGGAAACCTTGCTTTGGCAAGTGCGAATTGACCGCATTCAGGCAGAAAGAAAAGAGAATAGCAAGAGGCCTTTTCTCCCCGGCCGCTCTGCCAAGCCCTTCCAGCTCAAACTATGTCGTTGCTCCTCTGGAAGGATCCCTGCACCGCGGCGTAGTTTTTCCGAAGAAGCCCTGCGTTTGCAAGAGCAAATGAGGAATTCGTGGCAGGAAAGAGGAAGGAAAGAAAGTTTCTCTCCCTCTGCCTGCTTTGCTCAGAGGACCGGATGAAGTCAGGGAGTTCTCCCTTTCACTGAGAAACGTGCGGGCTGCTGTTGCCTGGGCGCTCTCTTCTCTGCAAAAGAGTCTGCAGTTCCACGCTTTGAACCGTGGAAAGGCGCCGGGCTCTGCTAAGATTTCCCCCGGCGCTTCGTTTGCCCTGGGCCAAAGCGAGCCTTCACAATAGCTGAACGCTAACACTGCATACTCGTTCCACTTCCAGAACGGGGCTATGGCGAGGCAGTTCTCCGGGGGAAAACGGCCCTTCGCGAAGGGCAGATCTGCCGAGCTCATTGCGGGAAAGCGAAAGCAAAGGACGCTTTTCTCCCTCTAACCGCTTTCGTCAGAGGAACGGGGGAAGTCACAGTGTTCTTTCTCTCCCTGAGATACACACAATCTGACGTTGCCTCTGAGCTCCGTTGCTGGCAAAGAACTGAAAGTGACATACATTCCTGTGGGGAAACACAGGGCTTTGCTAGGATTTCTCTAGGCAGTGTGTTTTCCCTGGGCCTCACTGTAGCAACACGATCTCGCCAGGGCAACACTGCATGGCACTTCCTCTGCCAGGAGAGAGCTGCTGCTTTGTAGTTTGTGCTGGGAAACCTTGCTTTGGCAAGTTCGAATTGACCGCATTCAGGCAGAAAGAAAAAAGAATAGCAAGAGGCCTTTTCTCCCCGGCCGCTCTGCCAAGCCCTTCCAGCTCAAACTATGTCGTTGCTCCTCTGGAAGGATCCCTGCACCGCGGCGTAGTTTTTCCGAAGAAGCCCTGCGTTTGCAAGAGCAAATGAGGAATTCGTGGCAGGAAAGAGGAAGGAAAGAAAGTTTCTCTCCCTCTGCCTGCTTTGCTCAGAGGACCGGATGAAGTCAGGGAGTTCTCCCTTTCACTGAGAAACGTGCGGGCTGCTGTTGCCTGGGCGCTCTCTTCTTTGCAAAAGAGTCTGCAGTTCCACGCTTTGAACCGTGGAAAGGCGCCGGGCTCTGCTAAGATTTCCCCCGGCGCTTCGTTTGCCCTGGGCCAAAGCGAGCCTTCACAATAGCTGAACGCTAACACTGCATACTCGTTCCACTTCCAGAACCGGGCTACGGCGAGGCAGTTCTCCGGGGGAAAACGGCCCTTCGCGAAGGGCAGATCTGCCGAGCTCATTGCGGGAAAGCGAAAGCAAAGGACGCTTTTCTCCCTCTAACCGCTTTCGTCAGAGGAACGGGGGAAGTCACAGTGTTCTTTCTCTCCCTGAGATACACACAATCTGACGTTGCCTCTGAGCTCCGTTGCTGGCAAAGAACTGAAAGTGACATACATTCCTGTGGGGAAACACAGGGCTTTGCTAGGATTTCTCTAGGCAGTGTGTTTTCCCTGGGCCTCACTGTAGCAACACGATCTCGCCAGGGCAACACTGCATGGCACTTCCTCTGCCAGGAGAGAGCTGCTGCTTTGTAGTTTGTGCTGGGAAACCTTGCTTTGGCAAGTGCGAATTGACCGCATTCAGGCAGAAAGAAAAGAGAATAGCAAGAGGCCTTTTCTCCCCGGCTGCTCTGCCAAGCCCTTCCAGCTCAAACTATGTCGTTGCTCCTCTGGAAGGATCCCTGCACCGCGGCGTAGTTTTTCCGAAGAAGCCCTGCGTTTGCAAGAGCAAATGAGGAATTCGTGGCAGGAAAGAGGAAGGAAAGAAAGTTTCTCTCCCTCTGCCTGCTTTGCTCAGAGGACCGGATGAAGTCAGGGAGTTCTCCCTTTCACTGAGAAACGTGCGGGCTGCTGTTGCCTGGGCGCTCTCTTCTCTGCAAAAGAGTCTGCAGTTCCACGCTTTGAACCGTGGAAAGGCGCCAGGCTCTGCTAAGATTTCCCCCGGCGCTTCGTTTGCCCTGGGCCAAAGCGAGCCTTCACAATAGCTGAACGCTAACACTGCATACTCGTTCCACTTCCAGAACCGGGCTACGGCGAGGCAGTTCTCTGGGGGAAAACGGCCCTTCGCGAAGGGCAGATCTGCCGAGCTCATTGCGGGAAAGCGAAAGCAAAGGACGCTTTTCTCCCTCTAACCGCTTTCGTCAGAGGAACGGGGGAAGTCACAGTGTTCTTTCTCTCCCTGAGATACACACAATCTGACGTTGCCTCTGAGCTCCGTTGCTGGCAAAGAACTGAAAGTGACATACATTCCTGTGGGGAAACACAGGGCTTTGCTAGGATTTCTCTAGGCAGTGTGTTTTCCCTGGGCCTCACTGTAGCAACACGATCTCGCCAGGGCAACACTGCATGGCACTTCCTCTGCCAGGAGAGAGCTGCTGCTTTGTAGTTTGTGCTGGGAAACCTTGCTTTGGCAAGCGCGAATTGACCGCATTCAGGCAGAAAGAAAAGAGAATAGCAAGAGGCCTTTTCTCCCCGGCTGCTCTGCCAAGCCCTTCCAGCTCAAACTATGTCGTTGCTCCTCTGGAAGGATCCCTGCACCGCGGCGTAGTTTTTCCGAAGAAGCCCTGCGTTTGCAAGAGCAAATGAGGAATTCGTGGCAGGAAAGAGGAAGGAAAGAAAGTTTCTCTCCCTCTGCCTGCTTTGCTCAGAGGACCGGATGAAGTCAGGGAGTTCTCCCTTTCACTGAGAAACGTGCGGGCTGCTGTTGCCTGGGCGCTCTCTTCTTTGCAAAAGAGTCTGCAGTTCCACGCTTTGAACCGTGGAAAGGCGCCGGGCTCTGCTAAGATTTCCCCCGGCGCTTCGTTTGCCCTGGGCCAAAGCGAGCCTTCACAATAGCTGAACGCTAACACTGCATACTCGTTCCACTTCCAGAACCGGGCTACGGCGAGGCAGTTCTCCGGGGGAAAACGGCCCTTCGCGAAGGGCAGATCTGCCGAGCTCATTGCGGGAAAGCGAAAGCAAAGGACGCTTTTCTCCCTCTAACCGCTTTCGTCAGAGGAACGGGGGAAGTCACAGTGTTCTTTCTCTCCCTGAGATACACACAATCTGACGTTGCCTCTGAGCTCCGTTGCTGGCAAAGAACTGAAAGTGACATACATTCCTGTGGGGAAACACAGGGCTTTGCTAGGATTTCTCTAGGCAGTGTGTTTTCCCTGGGCCTCACTGTAGCAACACGATCTCGCCAGGGCAACACTGCATGGCACTTCCTCTGCCAGGAGAGAGCTGCTGCTTTGTAGTTTGTGCTGGGAAACCTTGCTTTGGCAAGTGCGAATTGACCGCATTCAGGCAGAAAGAAAAGAGAATAGCAAGAGGCCTTTTCTCCCCGGCCGCTCTGCCAAGCCCTTCCAGCTCAAACTATGTCGTTGCTCCTCTGGAAGGATCCCTGCACCGCGGCGTAGTTTTTCCGAAGAAGCCCTGCGTTTGCAAGAGCAAATGAGGAATTCGTGGCAGGAAAGAGGAAGGAAAGAAAGTTTCTCTCCCTCTGCCTGCTTTGCTCAGAGGACCGGATGAAGTCAGGGAGTTCTCCCTTTCACTGAGAAACGTGCAGGCTGCTGTTGCCTGGGCGCTCTCTTCTTTGCAAAAGAGTCTGCAGTTCCACGCTTTGAACCGTGGAAAGGCGCCGGGCTCTGCTAAGATTTCCCCCGGCGCTTCGTTTGCCCTGGGCCAAAGCGAGCCTTCACAATAGCTGAACGCTAACACTGCATACTCGTTCCACTTCCAGAACCGGGCTACGGCGAGGCAGTTCTCCGGGGGAAAACGGCCCTTCGCGAAGGGCAGATCTGCCGAGCTCATTGCGGGAAAGCGAAAGCAAAGGACGCTTTTCTCCCTCTAACCGCTTTCGTCAGAGGAACGGGGGAAGTCACAGTGTTCTTTCTCTCCCTGAGATACACACAATCTGACGTTGCCTCTGAGCTCCGTTGCTGGCAAAGAACTGAAAGTGACATACATTCCTGTGGGGAAACACAGGGCTTTGCTAGGATTTCTCTAGGCAGTGTGTTTTCCCTGGGCCTCACTGTAGCAACACGATCTCGCCAGGGCAACACTGCATGGCACTTCCTCTGCCAGGAGAGAGCTGCTGCTTTGTAGTTTGTGCTGGGAAACCTTGCTTTGGCAAGTGCGAATTGACCGCATTCAGGCAGAAAGAAAAGAGAATAGCAAGAGGCCTTTTCTCCCCGGCCGCTCTGCCAAGCCCTTCCAGCTCAAACTATGTCGTTGCTCCTCTGGAAGGATCCCTGCACCGCGGCGTAGTTTTTCCGAAGAAGCCCTGCGTTTGCAAGAGCAAATGAGGAATTCGTGGCAGGAAAGAGGAAGGAAAGAAAGTTTCTCTCCCTCTGCCTGCTTTGCTCAGAGGACCGGATGAAGTCAGGGAGTTCTCCCTTTCACTGAGAAACGTGCGGGCTGCTGTTGCCTGGGCGCTCTCTTCTCTGCAAAAGAGTCTGCAGTTCCACGCTTTGAACCGTGGAAAGGCGCCGGGCTCTGCTAAGATTTCCCCCGGCGCTTCGTTTGCCCTGGGCCAAAGCGAGCCTTCACAATAGCTGAACGCGAACACTGCATACTCGTTCCACTTCCAGAACGGGGCTATGGCGAGGCAGTTCTCCGGGGGAAAACGGCCCTTCGCGAAGGGCAGATCTGCCGAGCTCATTGCGGGAAAGCGAAAGCAAAGGACGCTTTTCTCCCTCTAACCGCTTTCGTCAGAGGAACGGGGGAAGTCACAGTGTTCTTTCTCTCCCTGAGATACACACAATCTGACGTTGCCTCTGAGCTCCGTTGCTGGCAAAGAACTGAAAGTGACATACATTCCTGTGGGGAAACACAGGGCTTTGCTAGGATTTCTCTAGGCAGTGTGTTTTCCCTGGGCCTCACTGTAGCAACACGATCTCGCCAGGGCAACACTGCATGGCACTTCCTCTGCCAGGAGAGAGCTGCTGCTTTGTAGTTTGTGCTGGGAAACCTTGCTTTGGCAAGTGCGAATTGACCGCATTCAGGCAGAAAGAAAAGAGAATAGCAAGAGGCCTTTTCTCCCCGGCCGCTCTGCCAAGCCCTTCCAGCTCAAACTATGTCGTTGCTCCTCTGGAAGGATCCCTGCACCGCGGCGTAGTTTTTCCGAAGAAGCCCTGCGTTTGCAAGAGCAAATGAGGAATTCGTGGCAGGAAAGAGGAAGGAAAGAAAGTTTCTCTCCCTCTGCCTGCTTTGCTCAGAGGACCGGATGAAGTCAGGGAGTTCTCCCTTTCACTGAGAAACGTGCGGGCTGCTGTTGCCTGGGCGCTCTCTTCTCTGCAAAAGAGTCTGCAGTTCCACGCTTTGAACCGTGGAAAGGCGCCGGGCTCTGCTAAGATTTCCCCCGGCGCTTCGTTTGCCCTGGGCCAAAGCGAGCCTTCACAATAGCTGAACGCTAACACTGCATACTCGTTCCACTTCCAGAACGGGGCTATGGCGAGGCAGTTCTCCGGGGGAAAACGGCCCTTCGCGAAGGGCAGATCTGCCGAGCTCATTGCGGGAAAGCGAAAGCAAAGGACGCTTTTCTCCCTCTAACCGCTTTCGTCAGAGGAACGGGGGAAGTCACAGTGTTCTTTCTCTCCCTGAGATACACACAATCTGACGTTGCCTCTGAGCTCCGTTGCTGGCAAAGAACTGAAAGTGACATACATTCCTGTGGGGAAACACAGGGCTTTGCTAGGATTTCTCTAGGCAGTGTGTTTTCCCTGGGCCTCACTGTAGCAACACGATCTCGCCAGGGCAACACTGCATGGCACTTCCTCTGCCAGGAGAGAGCTGCTGCTTTGTAGTTTGTGCTGGGAAACCTTGCTTTGGCAAGCGCGAATTGACTGCATTCAGGCAGAAAGAAAAGAGAATAGCAAGAGGCCTTTTCTCCCCGGCTGCTCTGCCAAGCCCTTCCAGCTCAAACTATGTCGTTGCTCCTCTGGAAGGATCCCTGCACCGCGGCGTAGTTTTTCCGAAGAAGCCCTGCGTTTGCAAGAGCAAATGAGGAATTCGTGGCAGGAAAGAGGAAGGAAAGAAAGTTTCTCTCCCTCTGCCTGCTTTGCTCAGAGGACCGGATGAAGTCAGGGAGTTCTCCCTTTCACTGAGAAACGTGCAGGCTGCTGTTGCCTGGGCGCTCTCTTCTCTGCAAAAGAGTCTGCAGTTCTACGCTTTGAACCGTGGAAAGGCGCCGGGCTCTGCTAAGATTTCCCCCGGCGCTTCGTTTGCCCTGGGCCAAAGCGAGCCTTCACAATAGCTGAACGCTAACACTGCATACTCGTTCCACTTCCAGAACCGGGCTACGGCGAGGCAGTTCTCCGGGGGAAAACGGCCCTTCGCGAAGGGCAGATCTGCCGAGCTCATTGCGGGAAAGCGAAAGCAAAGGACGCTTTTCTCCCTCTAACCGCTTTCGTCAGAGGAACGGGGGAAGTCACAGTGTTCTTTCTCTCCCTGAGATACACACAATCTGACGTTGCCTCTGAGCTCCGTTGCTGGCAAAGAACTGAAAGTGACATACATTCCTGTGGGGAAACACAGGGCTTTGCTAGGATTTCTCTAGGCAGTGTGTTTTCCCTGGGCCTCACTGTAGCAACACGATCTCGCCAGGGCAACACTGCATGGCACTTCCTCTGCCAGGAGAGAGCTGCTGCTTTGTAGTTTGTGCTGGGAAACCTTGCTTTGGCAAGTGCGAATTGACCGCATTCAGGCAGAAAGAAAAGAGAATAGCAAGAGGCCTTTTCTCCCCGGCTGCTCTGCCAAGCCCTTCCAGCTCAAACTATGTCGTTGCTCCTCTGGAAGGATCCCTGCACCGCGGCGTAGTTTTTCCGAAGAAGCCCTGCGTTTGCAAGAGCAAATGAGGAATTCGTGGCAGGAAAGAGGAAGGAAAGAAAGTTTCTCTCCCTCTGCCTGCTTTGCTCACAGGACCGGATGAAGTCAGGGAGTTCTCCCTTTCACTGAGAAACGTGCGGGCTGCTGTTGCCTGGGCGCTCTCTTCTCTGCAAAAGAGTCTGCAGTTCTACGCTTTGAACCGTGGAAAGGCGCCGGGCTCTGCTAAGATTTCCCCCGGCGCTTCGTTTGCCCTGGGCAAAAGCGAGCCTTCACAATAGCTGAACGCTAACACTGCATACTCGTTCCACTTCCAGAACCGGGCTACGGCGAGGCAGTTCTCCGGGGAAAACGGCCCTTCGCGAAGGGCAGATCTGCCGAGCTCCTTGCGGGAAAGCGAAAGCAAAGGACGCTTTTCTCCCTCTAACCGCTTTCGTCAGAGGAACGGGGGAAGTCACAGTGTTCTTTCTCTCCCTGAGATACACACAGTCTGACGTTGCCTCTGAGCTCCGTTGCTGGCAAAGAACTGAAAGTGACATACATTCCTGTGGGGAAACACAGGGCTTTGCTAGGATTTCTCTAGGCAGTGTGTTTTCCCTGGGCCTCACTGTAGCAACACTATCTCGCCAGGGCAACACTGCATGGCACTTCCTCTGCCAGGAGAGAGCTGCTGCTTTGTAGTTTGTGCTGAGAAACCTTGCTTTGGCAAGTGCGAATTGACCGCATTCAGGCAGAAAGAAAAGAGAATAGCAAGAGGCCTTTTCTCCCCGGCTGCTCTGCCAAGCCCTTCCAGCTCAAACTATGTCGTTGCTCCTCTGGAAGGATCCCTGCACCGCGGCGTAGTTTTTCCGAAGAAGCCCTGCGTTTGCAAGAGCAAATGAGGAATTCGTGGCAGGAAAGAGGAAGGAAAGAAAGTTTCTCTCCCTCTGCCTGCTTTGCTCAGAGGACCGGATGAAGTCAGGGAGTTCTCCCTTTCACTGAGAAACGTGCAGGCTGCTGTTGCCTGGGCGCTCTCTTCTTTGCAAAAGAGTCTGCAGTTCCACGCTTTGAACCGTGGAAAGGCGCCGGGCTCTGCTAAGATTTCCCCCGGCGCTTCGTTTGCCCTGGGCCAAAGCGAGCCTTCACAATAGCTGAACGCTAACACTGCATACTCGTTCCACTTCCAGAACCGGGCTACGGCGAGGCAGTTCTCCGGGGGAAAACGGCCCTTCGCGAAGGGCAGATCTGCCGAGCTCATTGCGGGAAAGCGAAAGCAAAGGACGCTTTTCTCCCTCTAACCGCTTTCGTCAGAGGAACGGGGGAAGTCACAGTGTTCTTTCTCTCCCTGAGATACACACAATCTGACGTTGCCTCTGAGCTCCGTTGCTGGCAAAGAACTGAAAGTGACATACATTCCTGTGGGGAAACACAGGGCTTTGCTAGGATTTCTCTAGGCAGTGTGTTTTCCCTGGGCCTCACTGTAGCAACACGATCTCGCCAGGGCAACACTGCATGGCACTTCCTCTGCCAGGAGAGAGCTGCTGCTTTGTAGTTTGTGCTGGGAAACCTTGCTTTGGCAAGTGCGAATTGACCGCATTCAGGCAGAAAGAAAAGAGAATAGCAAGAGGCCTTTTCTCCCCGGCCGCTCTGCCAAGCCCTTCCAGCTCAAACTATGTCGTTGCTCCTCTGGAAGGATCCCTGCACCGCGGCGTAGTTTTTCCGAAGAAGCCCTGCGTTTGCAAGAGCAAATGAGGAATTCGTGGCAGGAAAGAGGAAGGAAAGAAAGTTTCTCTCCCTCTGCCTGCTTTGCTCAGAGGACCGGATGAAGTCAGGGAGTTCTCCCTTTCACTGAGAAACGTGCGGGCTGCTGTTGCCTGGGCGCTCTCTTCTCTGCAAAAGAGTCTGCAGTTCCACGCTTTGAACCGTGGAAAGGCGCCGGGCTCTGCTAAGATTTCCCCCGGCGCTTCGTTTGCCCTGGGCCAAAGCGAGCCTTCACAATAGCTGAACGCTAACACTGCGTACTCGTTCCACTTCCAGAACGGGGCTATGGCGAGGCAGTTCTCCGGGGGAAAACGGCCCTTCGCGAAGGGCAGATCTGCCGAGCTCATTGCGGGAAAGCGAAAGCAAAGGACGCTTTTCTCCCTCTAACCGCTTTCGTCAGAGGAACGGGGGAAGTCACAGTGTTCTTTCTCTCCCTGAGATACACACAATCTGACGTTGCCTCTGAGCTCCGTTGCTGGCAAAGAACTGAAAGTGACATACATTCCTGTGGGGAAACACAGGGCTTTGCTAGGATTTCTCTAGGCAGTGTGTTTTCCCTGGGCCTCACTGTAGCAACACGATCTCGCCAGGGCAACACTGCATGGCACTTCCTCTGCCAGGAGAGAGCTGCTGCTTTGTAGTTTGTGCTGGGAAACCTTGCTTTGGCAAGCGCGAATTGACTGCATTCAGGCAGAAAGAAAAGAGAATAGCAAGAGGCCTTTTCTCCCCGGCTGCTCTGCCAAGCCCTTCCAGCTCAAACTATGTCGTTGCTCCTCTGGAAGGATCCCTGCACCGCGGCGTAGTTTTTCCGAAGAAGCCCTGCGTTTGCAAGAGCAAATGAGGAATTCGTGGCAGGAAAGAGGAAGGAAAGAAAGTTTCTCTCCCTCTGCCTGCTTTGCTCAGAGGACCGGATGAAGTCAGGGAGTTCTCCCTTTCACTGAGAAACGTGCAGGCTGCTGTTGCCTGGGCGCTCTCTTCTCTGCAAAAGAGTCTGCAGTTCTACGCTTTGAACCGTGGAAAGGCGCCGGGCTCTGCTAAGATTTCCCCCGGCGCTTCGTTTGCCCTGGGCCAAAGCGAGCCTTCACAATAGCTGAACGCTAACACTGCATACTCGTTCCACTTCCAGAACCGGGCTACGGCGAGGCAGTTCTCCGGGGAAAACGGCCCTTCGCGAAGGGCAGATCTGCCGAGCTCATTGCGGGAAAGCGAAAGCAAAGGACGCTTTTCTCCCTCTAACCGCTTTCGTCAGAGGAACGGGGGAAGTCACAGTGTTCTTTCTCTCCCTGAGATACACACAGTCTGACGTTGCCTCTGAGCTCCGTTGCTGGCAAAGAACTGAAAGTGACATACATTCCTGTGGGGAAACACAGGGCTTTGCTAGGATTTCTCTAGGCAGTGTGTTTTCCCTGGGCCTCACTGTAGCAACACGATCTCGCCAGGGCAACACTGCATGGCACTTCCTCTGCCAGGAGAGAGCTGCTGCTTTGTAGTTTGTGCTGGGAAACCTTGCTTTGGCAAGTTCGAATTGACCGCATTCAGGCAGAAAGAAAAAAGAATAGCAAGAGGCCTTTTCTCCCCGGCCGCTCTGCCAAGCCCTTCCAGCTCAAACTATGTCGTTGCTCCTCTGGAAGGATCCCTGCACCGCGGCGTAGTTTTTCCGAAGAAGCCCTGCGTTTGCAAGAGCAAATGAGGAATTCGTGGCAGGAAAGAGGAAGGAAAGAAAGTTTCTCTCCCTCTGCCTGCTTTGCTCAGAGGACCGGATGAAGTCAGGGAGTTCTCCCTTTCACTGAGAAACGTGCGGGCTGCTGTTGCCTGGGCGCTCTCTTCTTTGCAAAAGAGTCTGCAGTTCCACGCTTTGAACCGTGGAAAGGCGCCGGGCTCTGCTAAGATTTCCCCCGGCGCTTCGTTTGCCCTGGGCCAAAGCGAGCCTTCACAATAGCTGAACGCTAACACTGCATACTCGTTCCACTTCCAGAACCGGGCTACGGCGAGGCAGTTCTCCGGGGGAAAACGGCCCTTCGCGAAGGGCAGATCTGCCGAGCTCATTGCGGGAAAGCGAAAGCAAAGGACGCTTTTCTCCCTCTAACCGCTTTCGTCAGAGGAACGGGGGAAGTCACAGTGTTCTTTCTCTCCCTGAGATACACACAATCTGACGTTGCCTCTGAGCTCCGTTGCTGGCAAAGAACTGAAAGTGACATACATTCCTGTGGGGAAACACAGGGCTTTGCTAGGATTTCTCTAGGCAGTGTGTTTTCCCTGGGCCTCACTGTAGCAACACGATCTCGCCAGGGCAACACTGCATGGCACTTCCTCTGCCAGGAGAGAGCTGCTGCTTTGTAGTTTGTGCTGGGAAACCTTGCTTTGGCAAGTGCGAATTGACCGCATTCAGGCAGAAAGAAAAGAGAATAGCAAGAGGCCTTTTCTCCCCGGCTGCTCTGCCAAGCCCTTCCAGCTCAAACTATGTCGTTGCTCCTCTGGAAGGATCCCTGCACCGCGGCGTAGTTTTTCCGAAGAAGCCCTGCGTTTGCAAGAGCAAATGAGGAATTCGTGGCAGGAAAGAGGAAGGAAAGAAAGTTTCTCTCCCTCTGCCTGCTTTGCTCAGAGGACCGGATGAAGTCAGGGAGTTCTCCCTTTCACTGAGAAACGTGCGGGCTGCTGTTGCCTGGGCGCTCTCTTCTCTGCAAAAGAGTCTGCAGTTCCACGCTTTGAACCGTGGAAAGGCGCCGGGCTCTGCTAAGATTTCCCCCGGCGCTTCGTTTGCCCTGGGCCAAAGCGAGCCTTCACAATAGCTGAACGCTAACACTGCATACTCGTTCCACTTCCAGAACCGGGCTACGGCGAGGCAGTTCTCCGGGGGAAAACGGCCCTTCGCGAAGGGCAGATCTGCCGAGCTCATTGCGGGAAAGCGAAAGCAAAGGACGCTTTTCTCCCTCTAACCGCTTTCGTCAGAGGAACGGGGGAAGTCACAGTGTTCTTTCTCTCCCTGAGATACACACAATCTGACGTTGCCTCTGAGCTCCGTTGCTGGCAAAGAACTGAAAGTGACATACATTCCTGTGGGGAAACACAGGGCTTTGCTAGGATTTCTCTAGGCAGTGTGTTTTCCCTGGGCCTCACTGTAGCAACACGATCTCGCCAGGGCAACACTGCATGGCACTTCCTCTGCCAGGAGAGAGCTGCTGCTTTGTAGTTTGTGCTGGGAAACCTTGCTTTGGCAAGTGCGAATTGACCGCATTCAGGCAGAAAGAAAAGAGAATAGCAAGAGGCCTTTTCTCCCCGGCCGCTCTGCCAAGCCCTTCCAGCTCAAACTATGTCGTTGCTCCTCTGGAAGGATCCCTGCACCGCGGCGTAGTTTTTCCGAAGAAGCCCTGCGTTTGCAAGAGCAAATGAGGAATTCGTGGCAGGAAAGAGGAAGGAAAGAAAGTTTCTCTCCCTCTGCCTGCTTTGCTCAGAGGACCGGATGAAGTCAGGGAGTTCTCCCTTTCACTGAGAAACGTGCAGGCTGCTGTTGCCTGGGCGCTCTCTTCTTTGCAAAAGAGTCTGCAGTTCCACGCTTTGAACCGTGGAAAGGCGCCGGGCTCTGCTAAGATTTCCCCCGGCGCTTCGTTTGCCCTGGGCCAAAGCGAGCCTTCACAATAGCTGAACGCTAACACTGCATACTCGTTCCACTTCCAGAACCGGGCTACGGCGAGGCAGTTCTCCGGGGGAAAACGGCCCTTCGCGAAGGGCAGATCTGCCGAGCTCATTGCGGGAAAGCGAAAGCAAAGGACGCTTTTCTCCCTCTAACCGCTTTCGTCAGAGGAACGGGGGAAGTCACAGTGTTCTTTCTCTCCCTGAGATACACACAATCTGACGTTGCCTCTGAGCTCCGTTGCTGGCAAAGAACTGAAAGTGACATACATTCCTGTGGGGAAACACAGGGCTTTGCTAGGATTTCTCTAGGCAGTGTGTTTTCCCTGGGCCTCACTGTAGCAACACGATCTCGCCAGGGCAACACTGCATGGCACTTCCTCTGCCAGGAGAGAGCTGCTGCTTTGTAGTTTGTGCTGGGAAACCTTGCTTTGGCAAGTGCGAATTGACCGCATTCAGGCAGAAAGAAAAGAGAATAGCAAGAGGCCTTTTCTCCCCGGCCGCTCTGCCAAGCCCTTCCAGCTCAAACTATGTCGTTGCTCCTCTGGAAGGATCCCTGCACCGCGGCGTAGTTTTTCCGAAGAAGCCCTGCGTTTGCAAGAGCAAATGAGGAATTCGTGGCAGGAAAGAGGAAGGAAAGAAAGTTTCTCTCCCTCTGCCTGCTTTGCTCAGAGGACCGGATGAAGTCAGGGAGTTCTCCCTTTCACTGAGAAACGTGCGGGCTGCTGTTGCCTGGGCGCTCTCTTCTCTGCAAAAGAGTCTGCAGTTCCACGCTTTGAACCGTGGAAAGGCGCCGGGCTCTGCTAAGATTTCCCCCGGCGCTTCGTTTGCCCTGGGCCAAAGCGAGCCTTCACAATAGCTGAACGCTAACACTGCATACTCGTTCCACTTCCAGAACGGGGCTATGGCGAGGCAGTTCTCCGGGGGAAAACGGCCCTTCGCGAAGGGCAGATCTGCCGAGCTCATTGCGGGAAAGCGAAAGCAAAGGACGCTTTTCTCCCTCTAACCGCTTTCGTCAGAGGAACGGGGGAAGTCACAGTGTTCTTTCTCTCCCTGAGATACACACAATCTGACGTTGCCTCTGAGCTCCGTTGCTGGCAAAGAACTGAAAGTGACATACATTCCTGTGGGGAAACACAGGGCTTTGCTAGGATTTCTCTAGGCAGTGTGTTTTCCCTGGGCCTCACTGTAGCAACACGATCTCGCCAGGGCAACACTGCATGGCACTTCCTCTGCCAGGAGAGAGCTGCTGCTTTGTAGTTTGTGCTGGGAAACCTTGCTTTGGCAAGCGCGAATTGACTGCATTCAGGCAGAAAGAAAAGAGAATAGCAAGAGGCCTTTTCTCCCCGGCTGCTCTGCCAAGCCCTTCCAGCTCAAACTATGTCGTTGCTCCTCTGGAAGGATCCCTGCACCGCGGCGTAGTTTTTCCGAAGAAGCCCTGCGTTTGCAAGAGCAAATGAGGAATTCGTGGCAGGAAAGAGGAAGGAAAGAAAGTTTCTCTCCCTCTGCCTGCTTTGCTCAGAGGACCGGATGAAGTCAGGGAGTTCTCCCTTTCACTGAGAAACGTGCGGGCTGCTGTTGCCTGGGCGCTCTCTTCTTTGCAAAAGAGTCTGCAGTTCCACGCTTTGAACCGTGGAAAGGCGCCGGGCTCTGCTAAGATTTCCCCCGGCGCTTCGTTTGCCCTGGGCCAAAGCGAGCCTTCACAATAGCTGAACGCTAACACTGCATACTCGTTCCACTTCCAGAACCGGGCTACGGCGAGGCAGTTCTCCGGGGGAAAACGGCCCTTCGCGAAGGGCAGATCTGCCGAGCTCATTGCGGGAAAGCGAAAGCAAAGGACGCTTTTCTCCCTCTAACCGCTTTCGTCAGAGGAACGGGGGAAGTCACAGTGTTCTTTCTCTCCCTGAGATACACACAATCTGACGTTGCCTCTGAGCTCCGTTGCTGGCAAAGAACTGAAAGTGACATACATTCCTGTGGGGAAACACAGGGCTTTGCTAGGATTTCTCTAGGCAGTGTGTTTTCCCTGGGCCTCACTGTAGCAACACGATCTCGCCAGGGCAACACTGCATGGCACTTCCTCTGCCAGGAGAGAGCTGCTGCTTTGTAGTTTGTGCTGGGAAACCTTGCTTTGGCAAGTGCGAATTGACCGCATTCAGGCAGAAAGAAAAGAGAATAGCAAGAGGCCTTTTCTCCCCGGCTGCTCTGCCAAGCCCTTCCAGCTCAAACTATGTCGTTGCTCCTCTGGAAGGATCCCTGCACCGCGGCGTAGTTTTTCCGAAGAAGCCCTGCGTTTGCAAGAGCAAATGAGGAATTCGTGGCAGGAAAGAGGAAGGAAAGAAAGTTTCTCTCCCTCTGCCTGCTTTGCTCACAGGACCGGATGAAGTCAGGGAGTTCTCCCTTTCACTGAGAAACGTGCGGGCTGCTGTTGCCTGGGCGCTCTCTTCTCTGCAAAAGAGTCTGCAGTTCCACGCTTTGAACCGTGGAAAGGCGCCAGGCTCTGCTAAGATTTCCCCCGGCGCTTCGTTTGCCCTGGGCCAAAGCGAGCCTTCACAATAGCTGAACGCTAACACTGCATACTCGTTCCACTTCCAGAACCGGGCTACGGCGAGGCAGTTCTCTGGGGGAAAACGGCCCTTCGCGAAGGGCAGATCTGCCGAGCTCATTGCGGGAAAGCGAAAGCAAAGGACGCTTTTCTCCCTCTAACCGCTTTCGTCAGAGGAACGGGGGAAGTCACAGTGTTCTTTCTCTCCCTGAGATACACACAATCTGACGTTGCCTCTGAGCTCCGTTGCTGGCAAAGAACTGAAAGTGACATACATTCCTGTGGGGAAACACAGGGCTTTGCTAGGATTTCTCTAGGCAGTGTGTTTTCCCTGGGCCTCACTGTAGCAACACGATCTCGCCAGGGCAACACTGCATGGCACTTCCTCTGCCAGGAGAGAGCTGCTGCTTTGTAGTTTGTGCTGGGAAACCTTGCTTTGGCAAGCGCGAATTGACCGCATTCAGGCAGAAAGAAAAGAGAATAGCAAGAGGCCTTTTCTCCCCGGCTGCTCTGCCAAGCCCTTCCAGCTCAAACTATGTCGTTGCTCCTCTGGAAGGATCCCTGCACCGCGGCGTTTTTTTCCCAAGAAGCCCTGCGTTTGCAAGAGCAAATGAGGAATTCGTGGCAGGAAAGAGGAAGGAAAGAAAGTTTCTCTCCCTCTGCCTGCTTTGCTCAGAGGACCGGATGAAGTCAGGGAGTTCTCCCTTTCACTGAGAAACGTGCGGGCTGCTGTTGCCTGGGCGCTCTCTTCTTTGCAAAAGAGTCTGCAGTTCCACGCTTTGAACCGTGGAAAGGCGCCGGGCTCTGCTAAGATTTCCCCCGGCGCTTCGTTTGCCCTGGGCCAAAGCGAGCCTTCACAATAGCTGAACGCTAACACTGCATACTCGTTCCACTT
The DNA here is from genome assembly GCF_024166365.1 of Elephas maximus indicus. Classification (NCBI taxonomy): domain Eukaryota; kingdom Metazoa; phylum Chordata; class Mammalia; order Proboscidea; family Elephantidae; genus Elephas; species Elephas maximus. The sequence continues at coordinate 34,200 of NC_064823.1, forward strand.
CCAGAACCGGGCTACGGCGAGGCAGTTCTACGGGGGAAAACGGCCCTTCGCGAAGGGCAGATCTGCCGAGCTCATTGCGGGAAAGCGAAAGCAAAGGACGCTTTTCTCCCTCTAACCGCTTTCGTCAGAGGAACGGGGGAAGTCACAGTGTTCTTTCTCTCCCTGAGATACACACAATCTGACGTTGCCTCTGAGCTCCGTTGCTGGCAAAGAACTGAAAGTGACATACATTCCTGTGGGGAAACACAGGGCTTTGCTAGGATTTCTCTAGGCAGTGTGTTTTCCCTGGGCCTCACTGTAGCAACACGATCTCGCCAGGGCAACACTGCATGGCACTTCCTCTGCCAGGAGAGAGCTGCTGCTTTGTAGTTTGTGCTGGGAAACCTTGCTTTGGCAAGTGCGAATTGACCGCATTCAGGCAGAAAGAAAAGAGAATAGCAAGAGGCCTTTTCTCCCCGGCCGCTCTGCCAAGCCCTTCCAGCTCAAACTATGTCGTTGCTCCTCTGGAAGGATCCCTGCACCGCGGCGTAGTTTTTCCGAAGAAGCCCTGCGTTTGCAAGAGCAAATGAGGAATTCGTGGCAGGAAAGAGGAAGGAAAGAAAGTTTCTCTCCCTCTGCCTGCTTTGCTCAGAGGACCGGATGAAGTCAGGGAGTTCTCCCTTTCACTGAGAAACGTGCGGGCTGCTGTTGCCTGGGCGCTCTCTTCTCTGCAAAAGAGTCTGCAGTTCTACGCTTTGAACCGTGGAAAGGCGCCGGGCTCTGCTAAGATTTCCCCCGGCGCTTCGTTTGCCCTGGGCCAAAGCGAGCCTTCACAATAGCTGAACGCTAACACTGCATACTCGTTCCACTTCCAGAACCGGGCTACGGCGAGGCAGTTCTCCGGGGAAAACGGCCCTTCGCGAAGGGCAGATCTGCCGAGCTCATTGCGGGAAAGCGAAAGCAAAGGACGCTTTTCTCCCTCTAACCGCTTTCGTCAGAGGAACGGGGGAAGTCACAGTGTTCTTTCTCTCCCTGAGATACACACAGTCTGACGTTGCCTCTGAGCTCCGTTGCTGGCAAAGAACTGAAAGTGACATACATTCCTGTGGGGAAACACAGGGCTTTGCTAGGATTTCTCTAGGCAGTGTGTTTTCCCTGGGCCTCACTGTAGCAACACGATCTCGCCAGGGCAACACTGCATGGCACTTCCTCTGCCAGGAGAGAGCTGCTGCTTTGTAGTTTGTGCTGGGAAACCTTGCTTTGGCAAGTGCGAATTGACCGCATTCAGGCAGAAAGAAAAGAGAATAGCAAGAGGCCTTTTCTCCCCGGCCGCTCTGCCAAGCCCTTCCAGCTCAAACTATGTCGTTGCTCCTCTGGAAGGATCCCTGCACCGCGGCGTAGTTTTTCCGAAGAAGCCCTGCGTTTGCAAGAGCAAATGAGGAATTCGTGGCAGGAAAGAGGAAGGAAAGAAAGTTTCTCTCCCTCTGCCTGCTTTGCTCAGAGGACCGGATGAAGTCAGGGAGTTCTCCCTTTCACTGAGAAACGTGCGGGCTGCTGTTGCCTGGGCGCTCTCTTCTCTGCAAAAGAGTCTGCAGTTCCACGCTTTGAACCGTGGAAAGGCGCCGGGCTCTGCTAAGATTTCCCCCGGCGCTTCGTTTGCCCTGGGCCAAAGCGAGCCTTCACAATAGCTGAACGCTAACACTGCATACTCGTTCCACTTCCAGAACGGGGCTATGGCGAGGCAGTTCTCCGGGGGAAAACGGCCCTTCGCGAAGGGCAGATCTGCCGAGCTCATTGCGGGAAAGCGAAAGCAAAGGACGCTTTTCTCCCTCTAACCGCTTTCGTCAGAGGAACGGGGGAAGTCACAGTGTTCTTTCTCTCCCTGAGATACACACAATCTGACGTTGCCTCTGAGCTCCGTTGCTGGCAAAGAACTGAAAGTGACATACATTCCTGTGGGGAAACACAGGGCTTTGCTAGGATTTCTCTAGGCAGTGTGTTTTCCCTGGGCCTCACTGTAGCAACACGATCTCGCCAGGGCAACACTGCATGGCACTTCCTCTGCCAGGAGAGAGCTGCTGCTTTGTAGTTTGTGCTGGGAAACCTTGCTTTGGCAAGCGCGAATTGACTGCATTCAGGCAGAAAGAAAAGAGAATAGCAAGAGGCCTTTTCTCCCCGGCTGCTCTGCCAAGCCCTTCCAGCTCAAACTATGTCGTTGCTCCTCTGGAAGGATCCCTGCACCGCGGCGTAGTTTTTCCGAAGAAGCCCTGCGTTTGCAAGAGCAAATGAGGAATTCGTGGCAGGAAAGAGGAAGGAAAGAAAGTTTCTCTCCCTCTGCCTGCTTTGCTCAGAGGACCGGATGAAGTCAGGGAGTTCTCCCTTTCACTGAGAAACGTGCGGGCTGCTGTTGCCTGGGCGCTCTCTTCTTTGCAAAAGAGTCTGCAGTTCCACGCTTTGAACCGTGGAAAGGCGCCGGGCTCTGCTAAGATTTCCCCCGGCGCTTCGTTTGCCCTGGGCCAAAGCGAGCCTTCACAATAGCTGAACGCTAACACTGCATACTCGTTCCACTTCCAGAACCGGGCTACGGCGAGGCAGTTCTCCGGGGGAAAACGGCCCTTCGCGAAGGGCAGATCTGCCGAGCTCATTGCGGGAAAGCGAAAGCAAAGGACGCTTTTCTCCCTCTAACCGCTTTCGTCAGAGGAACGGGGGAAGTCACAGTGTTCTTTCTCTCCCTGAGATACACACAATCTGACGTTGCCTCTGAGCTCCGTTGCTGGCAAAGAACTGAAAGTGACATACATTCCTGTGGGGAAACACAGGGCTTTGCTAGGATTTCTCTAGGCAGTGTGTTTTCCCTGGGCCTCACTGTAGCAACACGATCTCGCCAGGGCAACACTGCATGGCACTTCCTCTGCCAGGAGAGAGCTGCTGCTTTGTAGTTTGTGCTGGGAAACCTTGCTTTGGCAAGTGCGAATTGACCGCATTCAGGCAGAAAGAAAAGAGAATAGCAAGAGGCCTTTTCTCCCCGGCTGCTCTGCCAAGCCCTTCCAGCTCAAACTATGTCGTTGCTCCTCTGGAAGGATCCCTGCACCGCGGCGTAGTTTTTCCGAAGAAGCCCTGCGTTTGCAAGAGCAAATGAGGAATTCGTGGCAGGAAAGAGGAAGGAAAGAAAGTTTCTCTCCCTCTGCCTGCTTTGCTCACAGGACCGGATGAAGTCAGGGAGTTCTCCCTTTCACTGAGAAACGTGCGGGCTGCTGTTGCCTGGGCGCTCTCTTCTCTGCAAAAGAGTCTGCAGTTCCACGCTTTGAACCGTGGAAAGGCGCCAGGCTCTGCTAAGATTTCCCCCGGCGCTTCGTTTGCCCTGGGCCAAAGCGAGCCTTCACAATAGCTGAACGCTAACACTGCATACTCGTTCCACTTCCAGAACCGGGCTACGGCGAGGCAGTTCTCTGGGGGAAAACGGCCCTTCGCGAAGGGCAGATCTGCCGAGCTCATTGCGGGAAAGCGAAAGCAAAGGACGCTTTTCTCCCTCTAACCGCTTTCGTCAGAGGAACGGGGGAAGTCACAGTGTTCTTTCTCTCCCTGAGATACACACAATCTGACGTTGCCTCTGAGCTCCGTTGCTGGCAAAGAACTGAAAGTGACATACATTCCTGTGGGGAAACACAGGGCTTTGCTAGGATTTCTCTAGGCAGTGTGTTTTCCCTGGGCCTCACTGTAGCAACACGATCTCGCCAGGGCAACACTGCATGGCACTTCCTCTGCCAGGAGAGAGCTGCTGCTTTGTAGTTTGTGCTGGGAAACCTTGCTTTGGCAAGCGCGAATTGACCGCATTCAGGCAGAAAGAAAAGAGAATAGCAAGAGGCCTTTTCTCCCCGGCTGCTCTGCCAAGCCCTTCCAGCTCAAACTATGTCGTTGCTCCTCTGGAAGGATCCCTGCACCGCGGCGTTTTTTTCCCAAGAAGCCCTGCGTTTGCAAGAGCAAATGAGGAATTCGTGGCAGGAAAGAGGAAGGAAAGAAAGTTTCTCTCCCTCTGCCTGCTTTGCTCAGAGGACCGGATGAAGTCAGGGAGTTCTCCCTTTCACTGAGAAACGTGCGGGCTGCTGTTGCCTGGGCGCTCTCTTCTTTGCAAAAGAGTCTGCAGTTCCACGCTTTGAACCGTGGAAAGGCGCCGGGCTCTGCTAAGATTTCCCCCGGCGCTTCGTTTGCCCTGGGCCAAAGCGAGCCTTCACAATAGCTGAACGCTAACACTGCATACTCGTTCCACTTCCAGAACCGGGCTACGGCGAGGCAGTTCTACGGGGGAAAACGGCCCTTCGCGAAGGGCAGATCTGCCGAGCTCATTGCGGGAAAGCGAAAGCAAAGGACGCTTTTCTCCCTCTAACCGCTTTCGTCAGAGGAACGGGGGAAGTCACAGTGTTCTTTCTCTCCCTGAGATACACACAATCTGACGTTGCCTCTGAGCTCCGTTGCTGGCAAAGAACTGAAAGTGACATACATTCCTGTGGGGAAACACAGGGCTTTGCTAGGATTTCTCTAGGCAGTGTGTTTTCCCTGGGCCTCACTGTAGCAACACGATCTCGCCAGGGCAACACTGCATGGCACTTCCTCTGCCAGGAGAGAGCTGCTGCTTTGTAGTTTGTGCTGGGAAACCTTGCTTTGGCAAGTGCGAATTGACCGCATTCAGGCAGAAAGAAAAGAGAATAGCAAGAGGCCTTTTCTCCCCGGCCGCTCTGCCAAGCCCTTCCAGCTCAAACTATGTCGTTGCTCCTCTGGAAGGATCCCTGCACCGCGGCGTAGTTTTTCCGAAGAAGCCCTGCGTTTGCAAGAGCAAATGAGGAATTCGTGGCAGGAAAGAGGAAGGAAAGAAAGTTTCTCTCCCTCTGCCTGCTTTGCTCAGAGGACCGGATGAAGTCAGGGAGTTCTCCCTTTCACTGAGAAACGTGCGGGCTGCTGTTGCCTGGGCGCTCTCTTCTCTGCAAAAGAGTCTGCAGTTCTACGCTTTGAACCGTGGAAAGGCGCCGGGCTCTGCTAAGATTTCCCCCGGCGCTTCGTTTGCCCTGGGCCAAAGCGAGCCTTCACAATAGCTGAACGCTAACACTGCATACTCGTTCCACTTCCAGAACCGGGCTACGGCGAGGCAGTTCTCCGGGGAAAACGGCCCTTCGCGAAGGGCAGATCTGCCGAGCTCATTGCGGGAAAGCGAAAGCAAAGGACGCTTTTCTCCCTCTAACCGCTTTCGTCAGAGGAACGGGGGAAGTCACAGTGTTCTTTCTCTCCCTGAGATACACACAGTCTGACGTTGCCTCTGAGCTCCGTTGCTGGCAAAGAACTGAAAGTGACATACATTCCTGTGGGGAAACACAGGGCTTTGCTAGGATTTCTCTAGGCAGTGTGTTTTCCCTGGGCCTCACTGTAGCAACACGATCTCGCCAGGGCAACACTGCATGGCACTTCCTCTGCCAGGAGAGAGCTGCTGCTTTGTAGTTTGTGCTGGGAAACCTTGCTTTGGCAAGTGCGAATTGACCGCATTCAGGCAGAAAGAAAAAAGAATAGCAAGAGGCCTTTTCTCCCCGGCCGCTCTGCCAAGCCCTTCCAGCTCAAACTATGTCGTTGCTCCTCTGGAAGGATCCCTGCACCGCGGCGTAGTTTTTCCGAAGAAGCCCTGCGTTTGCAAGAGCAAATGAGGAATTCGTGGCAGGAAAGAGGAAGGAAAGAAAGTTTCTCTCCCTCTGCCTGCTTTGCTCAGAGGACCGGATGAAGTCAGGGAGTTCTCCCTTTCACTGAGAAACGTGCAGGCTGCTGTTGCCTGGGCGCTCTCTTCTTTGCAAAAGAGTCTGCAGTTCCACGCTTTGAACCGTGGAAAGGCGCCGGGCTCTGCTAAGATTTCCCCCGGCGCTTCGTTTGCCCTGGGCCAAAGCGAGCCTTCACAATAGCTGAACGCTAACACTGCATACTCGTTCCACTTCCAGAACCGGGCTACGGCGAGGCAGTTCTCCGGGGGAAAACGGCCCTTCGCGAAGGGCAGATCTGCCGAGCTCATTGCGGGAAAGCGAAAGCAAAGAACGCTTTTCTCCCTCTAACCGCTTTCGTCAGAGGAACGGGGGAAGTCACAGTGTTCTTTCTCTCCCTGAGATACACACAATCTGACGTTGCCTCTGAGCTCCGTTGCTGGCAAAGAACTGAAAGTGACATACATTCCTGTGGGGAAACACAGGGCTTTGCTAGGATTTCTCTAGGCAGTGTGTTTTCCCTGGGCCTCACTGTAGCAACACGATCTCGCCAGGGCAACACTGCATGGCACTTCCTCTGCCAGGAGAGAGCTGCTGCTTTGTAGTTTGTGCTGGGAAACCTTGCTTTGGCAAGTGCGAATTGACCGCATTCAGGCAGAAAGAAAAGAGAATAGCAAGAGGCCTTTTCTCCCCGGCTGCTCTGCCAAGCCCTTCCAGCTCAAACTATGTCGTTGCTCCTCTGGAAGGATCCCTGCACCGCGGCGTAGTTTTTCCGAAGAAGCCCTGCGTTTGCAAGAGCAAATGAGGAATTCGTGGCAGGAAAGAGGAAGGAAAGAAAGTTTCTCTCCCTCTGCCTGCTTTGCTCAGAGGACCGGATGAAGTCAGGGAGTTCTCCCTTTCACTGAGAAACGTGCGGGCTGCTGTTGCCTGGGCGCTCTCTTCTCTGCAAAAGAGTCTGCAGTTCCACGCTTTGAACCGTGGAAAGGCGCCAGGCTCTGCTAAGATTTCCCCCGGCGCTTCGTTTGCCCTGGGCCAAAGCGAGCCTTCACAATAGCTGAACGCTAACACTGCATACTCGTTCCACTTCCAGAACCGGGCTACGGCGAGGCAGTTCTCCGGGGGAAAACGGCCCTTCGCGAAGGGCAGATCTGCCGAGCTCATTGCGGGAAAGCGAAAGCAAAGGACGCTTTTCTCCCTCTAACCGCTTTCGTCAGAGGAACGGGGGAAGTCACAGTGTTCTTTCTCTCCCTGAGATACACACAATCTGACGTTGCCTCTGAGCTCCGTTGCTGGCAAAGAACTGAAAGTGACATACATTCCTGTGGGGAAACACAGGGCTTTGCTAGGATTTCTCTAGGCAGTGTGTTTTCCCTTGGCCTCACTGTAGCAACACGATCTCGCCAGGGCAACACTGCATGGCACTTCCTCTGCCAGGAGAGAGCTGCTGCTTTGTAGTTTGTGCTGGGAAACCTTGCTTTGGCAAGCGCGAATTGACCGCATTCAGGCAGAAAGAAAAGAGAATAGCAAGAGGCCTTTTCTCCCCGGCTGCTCTGCCAAGCCCTTCCAGCTCAAACTATGTCGTTGCTCCTCTGGAAGGATCCCTGCACCGCGGCGTAGTTTTTCCGAAGAAGCCCTGCGTTTGCAAGAGCAAATGAGGAATTCGTGGCAGGAAAGAGGAAGGAAAGAAAGTTTCTCTCCCTCTGCCTGCTTTGCTCAGAGGACCGGATGAAGTCAGGGAGTTCTCCCTTTCACTGAGAAACGTGCGGGCTGCTGTTGCCTGGGCGCTCTCTTCTCTGCAAAAGAGTCTGCAGTTCCACGCTTTGAACCGTGGAAAGGCGCCGGGCTCTGCTAAGATTTCCCCCGGCGCTTCGTTTGCCCTGGGCCAAAGCGAGCCTTCACAATAGCTGAACGCTAACACTGCATACTCGTTCCACTTCCAGAACCGGGCTACGGCGAGGCAGTTCTCCGGGGGAAAACGGCCCTTCGCGAAGGGCAGATCTGCCGAGCTCATTGCGGGAAAGCGAAAGCAAAGGACGCTTTTCTCCCTCTAACCGCTTTCGTCAGAGGAACGGGGGAAGTCACAGTGTTCTTTCTCTCCCTGAGATACACACAATCTGACGTTGCCTCTGAGCTCCGTTGCTGGCAAAGAACTGAAAGTGACATACATTCCTGTGGGGAAACACAGGGCTTTGCTAGGATTTCTCTAGGCAGTGTGTTTTCCCTGGGCCTCACTGTAGCAACACGATCTCGCCAGGGCAACACTGCATGGCACTTCCTCTGCCAGGAGAGAGCTGCTGCTTTGTAGTTTGTGCTGGGAAACCTTGCTTTGGCAAGTGCGAATTGACCGCATTCAGGCAGAAAGAAAAGAGAATAGCAAGAGGCCTTTTCTCCCCGGCTGCTCTGCCAAGCCCTTCCAGCTCAAACTATGTCGTTGCTCCTCTGGAAGGATCCCTGCACCGCGGCGTAGTTTTTCCGAAGAAGCCCTGCGTTTGCAAGAGCAAATGAGGAATTCGTGGCAGGAAAGAGGAAGGAAAGAAAGTTTCTCTCCCTCTGCCTGCTTTGCTCAGAGGACCGGATGAAGTCAGGGAGTTCTCCCTTTCACTGAGAAACGTGCGGGCTGCTGTTGCCTGGGCGCTCTCTTCTCTGCAAAAGAGTCTGCAGTTCCACGCTCTGAACCGTGGAAAGGCGCCAGGCTCTGCTAAGATTTCCCCCGGCGCTTCGTTTGCCCTGGGCCAAAGCGAGCCTTCACAATAGCTGAACGCTAACACTGCATACTCGTTCCACTTCCAGAACCGGGCTACGGCGAGGCAGTTCTCCGGGGGAAAACGGCCCTTCGCGAAGGGCAGATCTGCCGAGCTCATTGCGGGAAAGCGAAAGCAAAGGACGCTTTTCTCCCTCTAACCGCTTTCGTCAGAGGAACGGGGGAAGTCACAGTGTTCTTTCTCTCCCTGAGATACACACAATCTGACGTTGCCTCTGAGCTCCGTTGCTGGCAAAGAACTGAAAGTGACATACATTCCTGTGGGGAAACACAGGGCTTTGCTAGGATTTCTCTAGGCAGTGTGTTTTCCCTGGGCCTCACTGTAGCAACACGATCTCGCCAGGGCAACACTGCATGGCACTTCCTCTGCCAGGAGAGAGCTGCTGCTTTGTAGTTTGTGCTGGGAAACCTTGCTTTGGCAAGCGCGAATTGACCGCATTCAGGCAGAAAGAAAAGAGAATAGCAAGAGGCCTTTTCTCCCCGGCTGCTCTGCCAAGCCCTTCCAGCTCAAACTATGTCGTTGCTCCTCTGGAAGGATCCCTGCACCGCGGCGTAGTTTTTCTGAAGAAGCCCTGCGTTTGCAAGAGCAAATGAGGAATTCGTGGCAGGAAAGAGGAAGGAAAGAAAGTTTCTCTCCCTCTGCCTGCTTTGCTCAGAGGACCGGATGAAGTCAGGGAGTTCTCCCTTTCACTGAGAAACGTGCAGGCTGCTGTTGCCTGGGCGCTCTCTTCTTTGCAAAAGAGTCTGCAGTTCCACGCTTTGAACCGTGGAAAGGCGCCGGGCTCTGCTAAGATTTCCCCCGGCGCTTCGTTTGCCCTGGGCCAAAGCGAGCCTTCACAATAGCTGAACGCTAACACTGCATACTCGTTCCACTTCCAGAACCGGGCTACGGCGAGGCAGTTCTCCGGGGGAAAACGGCCCTTCGCGAAGGGCAGATCTGCCGAGCTCATTGCGGGAAAGCGAAAGCAAAGGACGCTTTTCTCCCTCTAACCGCTTTCGTCAGAGGAACGGGGGAAGTCACAGTGTTCTTTCTCTCCCTGAGATACACACAATCTGACGTTGCCTCTGAGCTCCGTTGCTGGCAAAGAACTGAAAGTGACATACATTCCTGTGGGGAAACACAGGGCTTTGCTAGGATTTCTCTAGGCAGTGTGTTTTCCCTGGGCCTCACTGTAGCAACACGATCTCGCCAGGGCAACACTGCATGGCACTTCCTCTGCCAGGAGAGAGCTGCTGCTTTGTAGTTTGTGCTGGGAAACCTTGCTTTGGCAAGTGCGAATTGACCGCATTCAGGCAGAAAGAAAAGAGAATAGCAAGAGGCCTTTTCTCCCCGGCCGCTCTGCCAAGCCCTTCCAGCTCAAACTATGTCGTTGCTCCTCTGGAATTATCCCTGCACCGCGGCGTAGTTTTTCCGAAGAAGCCCTGCGTTTGCAAGAGCAAATGAGGAATTCGTGGCAGGAAAGAGGAAGGAAAGAAAGTTTCTCTCCCTCTGCCTGCTTTGCTCAGAGGACCGGATGAAGTCAGGGAGTTCTCCCTTTCACTGAGAAACGTGCGGGCTGCTGTTGCCTGGGCGCTCTCTTCTCTGCAAAAGAGTCTGCAGTTCCACGCTTTGAACCGTGGAAAGGCGCCGGGCTCTGCTAAGATTTCCCCCGGCGCTTCGTTTGCCCTGGGCCAAAGCGAGCCTTCACAATAGCTGAACGCTAACACTGCATACTCGTTCCACTTCCAGAACGGGGCTATGGCGAGGCAGTTCTCCGGGGGAAAACGGCCCTTCGCGAAGGGCAGATCTGCCGAGCTCATTGCGGGAAAGCGAAAGCAAAGGACGCTTTTCTCCCTCTAACCGCTTTCGTCAGAGGAACGGGGGAAGTCACAGTGTTCTTTCTCTCCCTGAGATACACACAATCTGACGTTGCCTCTGAGCTCCGTTGCTGGCAAAGAACTGAAAGTGACATACATTCCTGTGGGGAAACACAGGGCTTTGCTAGGATTTCTCTAGGCAGTGTGTTTTCCCTGGGCCTCACTGTAGCAACACGATCTCGCCAGGGCAACACTGCATGGCACTTCCTCTGCCAGGAGAGAGCTGCTGCTTTGTAGTTTGTGCTGGGAAACCTTGCTTTGGCAAGCGCGAATTGACCGCATTCAGGCAGAAAGAAAAGAGAATAGCAAGAGGCCTTTTCTCCCCGGCTGCTCTGCCAAGCCCTTCCAGCTCAAACTATGTCGTTGCTCCTCTGGAAGGATCCCTGCACCGCGGCGTAGTTTTTCCGAAGAAGCCCTGCGTTTGCAAGAGCAAATGAGGAATTCGTGGCAGGAAAGAGGAAGGAAAGAAAGTTTCTCTCCCTCTGCCTGCTTTGCTCAGAGGACCGGATGAAGTCAGGGAGTTCTCCCTTTCACTGAGAAACGTGCGGGCTGCTGTTGCCTGGGCGCTCTCTTCTCTGCAAAAGAGTCTGCAGTTCCACGCTTTGAACCGTGGAAAGGCGCCAGGCTCTGCTAAGATTTCCCCCGGCGCTTCGTTTGCCCTGGGCCAAAGCGAGCCTTCACAATAGCTGAACGCTAACACTGCATACTCGTTCCACTTCCAGAACCGGGCTACGGCGAGGCAGTTCTCCGGGGGAAAACGGCCCTTCGCGAAGGGCAGATCTGCCGAGCTCATTGCGGGAAAGCGAAAGCAAAGGACGCTTTTCTCCCTCTAACCGCTTTCGTCAGAGGAACGGGGGAAGTCACAGTGTTCTTTCTCTCCCTGAGATACACACAATCTGACGTTGCCTCTGAGCTCCGTTGCTGGCAAAGAACTGAAAGTGACATACATTCCTGTGGGGAAACACAGGGCTTTGCTAGGATTTCTCTAGGCAGTGTGTTTTCCCTGGGCCTCACTGTAGCAACACGATCTCGCCAGGGCAACACTGCATGGCACTTCCTCTGCCAGGAGAGAGCTGCTGCTTTGTAGTTTGTGCTGGGAAACCTTGCTTTGGCAAGTGCGAATTGACCGCATTCAGGCAGAAAGAAAAGAGAATAGCAAGAGGCCTTTTCTCCCCGGCCGCTCTGCCAAGCCCTTCCAGCTCAAACTATGTCGTTGCTCCTCTGGAAGGATCCCTGCACCGCGGCGTAGTTTTTCCGAAGAAGCCCTGCGTTTGCAAGAGCAAATGAGGAATTCGTGGCAGGAAAGAGGAAGGAAAGAAAGTTTCTCTCCCTCTGCCTGCTTTGCTCAGAGGACCGGATGAAGTCAGGGAGTTCTCCCTTTCACTGAGAAACGTGCAGGCTGCTGTTGCCTGGGCGCTCTCTTCTCTGCAAAAGAGTCTGCAGTTCTACGCTTTGAACCGTGGAAAGGCGCCGGGCTCTGCTAAGATTTCCCCCGGCGCTTCGTTTGCCCTGGGCCAAAGCGAGCCTTCACAATAGCTGAACGCTAACACTGCATACTCGTTCCACTTCCAGAACCGGGCTACGGCGAGGCAGTTCTCCGGGGAAAACGGCCCTTCGCGAAGGGCAGATCTGCCGAGCTCATTGCGGGAAAGCGAAAGCAAAGGACGCTTTTCTCCCTCTAACCGCTTTCGTCAGAGGAACGGGGGAAGTCACAGTGTTCTTTCTCTCCCTGAGATACACACAGTCTGACGTTGCCTCTGAGCTCCGTTGCTGGCAAAGAACTGAAAGTGACATACATTCCTGTGGGGAAACACAGGGCTTTGCTAGGATTTCTCTAGGCAGTGTGTTTTCCCTGGGCCTCACTGTAGCAACACGATCTCGCCAGGGCAACACTGCATGGCACTTCCTCTGCCAGGAGAGAGCTGCTGCTTTGTAGTTTGTGCTGGGAAACCTTGCTTTGGCAAGTGCGAATTGACCGCATTCAGGCAGAAAGAAAAAAGAATAGCAAGAGGCCTTTTCTCCCCGGCCGCTCTGCCAAGCCCTTCCAGCTCAAACTATGTCGTTGCTCCTCTGGAAGGATCCCTGCACCGCGGCGTAGTTTTTCCGAAGAAGCCCTGCGTTTGCAAGAGCAAATGAGGAATTCGTGGCAGGAAAGAGGAAGGAAAGAAAGTTTCTCTCCCTCTGCCTGCTTTGCTCAGAGGACCGGATGAAGTCAGGGAGTTCTCCCTTTCACTGAGAAACGTGCAGGCTGCTGTTGCCTGGGCGCTCTCTTCTTTGCAAAAGAGTCTGCAGTTCCACGCTTTGAACCGTGGAAAGGCGCCGGGCTCTGCTAAGATTTCCCCCGGCGCTTCGTTTGCCCTGGGCCAAAGCGAGCCTTCACAATAGCTGAACGCTAACACTGCATACTCGTTCCACTTCCAGAACCGGGCTACGGCGAGGCAGTTCTCCGGGGGAAAACGGCCCTTCGCGAAGGGCAGATCTGCCGAGCTCATTGCGGGAAAGCGAAAGCAAAGGACGCTTTTCTCCCTCTAACCGCTTTCGTCAGAGGAACGGGGGAAGTCACAGTGTTCTTTCTCTCCCTGAGATACACACAATCTGACGTTGCCTCTGAGCTCCGTTGCTGGCAAAGAACTGAAAGTGACATACATTCCTGTGGGGAAACACAGGGCTTTGCTAGGATTTCTCTAGGCAGTGTGTTTTCCCTGGGCCTCACTGTAGCAACACGATCTCGCCAGGGCAACACTGCATGGCACTTCCTCTGCCAGGAGAGAGCTGCTGCTTTGTAGTTTGTGCTGGGAAACCTTGCTTTGGCAAGTGCGAATTGACCGCATTCAGGCAGAAAGAAAAGAGAATAGCAAGAGGCCTTTTCTCCCCGGCTGCTCTGCCAAGCCCTTCCAGCTCAAACTATGTCGTTGCTCCTCTGGAAGGATCCCTGCACCGCGGCGTAGTTTTTCCGAAGAAGCCCTGCGTTTGCAAGAGCAAATGAGGAATTCGTGGCAGGAAAGAGGAAGGAAAGAAAGTTTCTCTCCCTCTGCCTGCTTTGCTCAGAGGACCGGATGAAGTCAGGGAGTTCTCCCTTTCACTGAGAAACGTGCGGGCTGCTGTTGCCTGGGCGCTCTCTTCTCTGCAAAAGAGTCTGCAGTTCCACGCTCTGAACCGTGGAAAGGCGCCAGGCTCTGCTAAGATTTCCCCCGGCGCTTCGTTTGCCCTGGGCCAAAGCGAGCCTTCACAATAGCTGAACGCTAACACTGCATACTCGTTCCACTTCCAGAACCGGGCTACGGCGAGGCAGTTCTCCGGGGGAAAACGGCCCTTCGCGAAGGGCAGATCTGCCGAGCTCATTGCGGGAAAGCGAAAGCAAAGGACGCTTTTCTCCCTCTAACCGCTTTCGTCAGAGGAACGGGGGAAGTCACAGTGTTCTTTCTCTCCCTGAGATACACACAATCTGACGTTGCCTCTGAGCTCCGTTGCTGGCAAAGAACTGAAAGTGACATACATTCCTGTGGGGAAACACAGGGCTTTGCTAGGATTTCTCTAGGCAGTGTGTTTTCCCTGGGCCTCACTGTAGCAACACGATCTCGCCAGGGCAACACTGCATGGCACTTCCTCTGCCAGGAGAGAGCTGCTGCTTTGTAGTTTGTGCTGGGAAACCTTGCTTTGGCAAGCGCGAATTGACCGCATTCAGGCAGAAAGAAAAGAGAATAGCAAGAGGCCTTTTCTCCCCGGCTGCTCTGCCAAGCCCTTCCAGCTCAAACTATGTCGTTGCTCCTCTGGAAGGATCCCTGCACCGCGGCGTAGTTTTTCTGAAGAAGCCCTGCGTTTGCAAGAGCAAATGAGGAATTCGTGGCAGGAAAGAGGAAGGAAAGAAAGTTTCTCTCCCTCTGCCTGCTTTGCTCAGAGGACCGGATGAAGTCAGGGAGTTCTCCCTTTCACTGAGAAACGTGCAGGCTGCTGTTGCCTGGGCGCTCTCTTCTTTGCAAAAGAGTCTGCAGTTCCACGCTTTGAACCGTGGAAAGGCGCCGGGCTCTGCTAAGATTTCCCCCGGCGCTTCGTTTGCCCTGGGCCAAAGCGAGCCTTCACAATAGCTGAACGCTAACACTGCATACTCGTTCCACTTCCAGAACCGGGCTACGGCGAGGCAGTTCTCCGGGGGAAAACGGCCCTTCGCGAAGGGCAGATCTGCCGAGCTCATTGCGGGAAAGCGAAAGCAAAGGACGCTTTTCTCCCTCTAACCGCTTTCGTCAGAGGAACGGGGGAAGTCACAGTGTTCTTTCTCTCCCTGAGATACACACAATCTGACGTTGCCTCTGAGCTCCGTTGCTGGCAAAGAACTGAAAGTGACATACATTCCTGTGGGGAAACACAGGGCTTTGCTAGGATTTCTCTAGGCAGTGTGTTTTCCCTGGGCCTCACTGTAGCAACACGATCTCGCCAGGGCAACACTGCATGGCACTTCCTCTGCCAGGAGAGAGCTGCTGCTTTGTAGTTTGTGCTGGGAAACCTTGCTTTGGCAAGTGCGAATTGACCGCATTCAGGCAGAAAGAAAAGAGAATAGCAAGAGGCCTTTTCTCCCCGGCCGCTCTGCCAAGCCCTTCCAGCTCAAACTATGTCGTTGCTCCTCTGGAAGGATCCCTGCACCGCGGCGTAGTTTTTCCGAAGAAGCCCTGCGTTTGCAAGAGCAAATGAGGAATTCGTGGCAGGAAAGAGGAAGGAAAGAAAGTTTCTCTCCCTCTGCCTGCTTTGCTCAGAGGACCGGATGAAGTCAGGGAGTTCTCCCTTTCACTGAGAAACGTGCGGGCTGCTGTTGCCTGGGCGCTCTCTTCTCTGCAAAAGAGTCTGCAGTTCCACGCTTTGAACCGTGGAAAGGCGCCGGGCTCTGCTAAGATTTCCCCCGGCGCTTCGTTTGCCCTGGGCCAAAGCGAGCCTTCACAATAGCTGAACGCTAACACTGCATACTCGTTCCACTTCCAGAACGGGGCTATGGCGAGGCAGTTCTCCGGGGGAAAACGGCCCTTCGCGAAGGGCAGATCTGCCGAGCTCATTGCGGGAAAGCGAAAGCAAAGGACGCTTTTCTCCCTCTAACCGCTTTCGTCAGAGGAACGGGGGAAGTCACAGTGTTCTTTCTCTCCCTGAGATACACACAATCTGACGTTGCCTCTGAGCTCCGTTGCTGGCAAAGAACTGAAAGTGACATACATTCCTGTGGGGAAACACAGGGCTTTGCTAGGATTTCTCTAGGCAGTGTGTTTTCCCTGGGCCTCACTGTAGCAACACGATCTCGCCAGGGCAACACTGCATGGCACTTCCTCTGCCAGGAGAGAGCTGCTGCTTTGTAGTTTGTGCTGGGAAACCTTGCTTTGGCAAGCGCGAATTGACCGCATTCAGGCAGAAAGAAAAGAGAATAGCAAGAGGCCTTTTCTCCCCGGCTGCTCTGCCAAGCCCTTCCAGCTCAAACTATGTCGTTGCTCCTCTGGAAGGATCCCTGCACCGCGGCGTAGTTTTTCCGAAGAAGCCCTGCGTTTGCAAGAGCAAATGAGGAATTCGTGGCAGGAAAGAGGAAGGAAAGAAAGTTTCTCTCCCTCTGCCTGCTTTGCTCAGAGGACCGGATGAAGTCAGGGAGTTCTCCCTTTCACTGAGAAACGTGCGGGCTGCTGTTGCCTGGGCGCTCTCTTCTCTGCAAAAGAGTCTGCAGTTCCACGCTTTGAACCGTGGAAAGGCGCCAGGCTCTGCTAAGATTTCCCCCGGCGCTTCGTTTGCCCTGGGCCAAAGCGAGCCTTCACAATAGCTGAACGCTAACACTGCATACTCGTTCCACTTCCAGAACCGGGCTACGGCGAGGCAGTTCTCCGGGGGAAAACGGCCCTTCGCGAAGGGCAGATCTGCCGAGCTCATTGCGGGAAAGCGAAAGCAAAGGACGCTTTTCTCCCTCTAACCGCTTTCGTCAGAGGAACGGGGGAAGTCACAGTGTTCTTTCTCTCCCTGAGATACACACAATCTGACGTTGCCTCTGAGCTCCGTTGCTGGCAAAGAACTGAAAGTGACATACATTCCTGTGGGGAAACACAGGGCTTTGCTAGGATTTCTCTAGGCAGTGTGTTTTCCCTGGGCCTCACTGTAGCAACACGATCTCGCCAGGGCAACACTGCATGGCACTTCCTCTGCCAGGAGAGAGCTGCTGCTTTGTAGTTTGTGCTGGGAAACCTTGCTTTGGCAAGTGCGAATTGACCGCATTCAGGCAGAAAGAAAAGAGAATAGCAAGAGGCCTTTTCTCCCCGGCCGCTCTGCCAAGCCCTTCCAGCTCAAACTATGTCGTTGCTCCTCTGGAAGGATCCCTGCACCCCGGCGTAGTTTTTCCGAAGAAGCCCTGCGTTTGCAAGAGCAAATGAGGAATTCGTGGCAGGAAAGAGGAAGGAAAGAAAGTTTCTCTCCCTCTGCCTGCTTTGCTCAGAGGACCGGATGAAGTCAGGGAGTTCTCCCTTTCACTGAGAAACGTGCAGGCTGCTGTTGCCTGGGCGCTCTCTTCTCTGCAAAAGAGTCTGCAGTTCTACGCTTTGAACCGTGGAAAGGCGCCGGGCTCTGCTAAGATTTCCCCCGGCGCTTCGTTTGCCCTGGGCCAAAGCGAGCCTTCACAATAGCTGAACGCTAACACTGCATACTCGTTCCACTTCCAGAACCGGGCTACGGCGAGGCAGTTCTCCGGGGAAAACGGCCCTTCGCGAAGGGCAGATCTGCCGAGCTCATTGCGGGAAAGCGAAAGCAAAGGACGCTTTTCTCCCTCTAACCGCTTTCGTCAGAGGAACCTGGGAAGTCACAGTGTTCTTTCTCTCCCTGAGATACACACAGTCTGACGTTGCCTCTGAGCTCCGTTGCTGGCAAAGAACTGAAAGTGACATACATTCCTGTGGGGAAACACAGGGCTTTGCTAGGATTTCTCTAGGCAGTGTGTTTTCCCTGGGCCTCACTGTAGCAACACGATCTCGCCAGGGCAACACTGCATGGCACTTCCTCTGCCAGGAGAGAGCTGCTGCTTTGTAGTTTGTGCTGGGAAACCTTGCTTTGGCAAGTGCGAATTGACCGCATTCAGGCAGAAAGAAAAAAGAATAGCAAGAGGCCTTTTCTCCCCGGCCGCTCTGCCAAGCCCTTCCAGCTCAAACTATGTCGTTGCTCCTCTGGAAGGATCCCTGCACCGCGGCGTAGTTTTTCCGAAGAAGCCCTGCGTTTGCAAGAGCAAATGAGGAATTCGTGGCAGGAAAGAGGAAGGAAAGAAAGTTTCTCTCCCTCTGCCTGCTTTGCTCAGAGGACCGGATGAAGTCAGGGAGTTCTCCCTTTCACTGAGAAACGTGCAGGCTGCTGTTGCCTGGGCGCTCTCTTCTTTGCAAAAGAGTCTGCAGTTCCACGCTTTGAACCGTGGAAAGGCGCCGGGCTCTGCTAAGATTTCCCCCGGCGCTTCGTTTGCCCTGGGCCAAAGCGAGCCTTCACAATAGCTGAACGCTAACACTGCATACTCGTTCCACTTCCAGAACCGGGCTACGGCGAGGCAGTTCTCCGGGGGAAAACGGCCCTTCGCGAAGGGCAGATCTGCCGAGCTCATTGCGGGAAAGCGAAAGCAAAGGACGCTTTTCTCCCTCTAACCGCTTTCGTCAGAGGAACGGGGGAAGTCACAGTGTTCTTTCTCTCCCTGAGATACACACAATCTGACGTTGCCTCTGAGCTCCGTTGCTGGCAAAGAACTGAAAGTGACATACATTCCTGTGGGGAAACACAGGGCTTTGCTAGGATTTCTCTAGGCAGTGTGTTTTCCCTGGGCCTCACTGTAGCAACACGATCTCGCCAGGGCAACACTGCATGGCACTTCCTCTGCCAGGAGAGAGCTGCTGCTTTGTAGTTTGTGCTGGGAAACCTTGCTTTGGCAAGTGCGAATTGACCGCATTCAGGCAGAAAGAAAAGAGAATAGCAAGAGGCCTTTTCTCCCCGGCTGCTCTGCCAAGCCCTTCCAGCTCAAACTATGTCGTTGCTCCTCTGGAAGGATCCCTGCACCGCGGCGTAGTTTTTCCGAAGAAGCCCTGCGTTTGCAAGAGCAAATGAGGAATTCGTGGCAGGAAAGAGGAAGGAAAGAAAGTTTCTCTCCCTCTGCCTGCTTTGCTCAGAGGACCGGATGAAGTCAGGGAGTTCTCCCTTTCACTGAGAAACGTGCGGGCTGCTGTTGCCTGGGCGCTCTCTTCTCTGCAAAAGAGTCTGCAGTTCCACGCTTTGAACCGTGGAAAGGCGCCAGGCTCTGCTAAGATTTCCCCCGGCGCTTCGTTTGCCCTGGGCCAAAGCGAGCCTTCACAATAGCTGAACGCTAACACTGCATACTCGTTCCACTTCCAGAACCGGGCTACGGCGAGGCAGTTCTCCGGGGGAAAACGGCCCTTCGCGAAGGGCAGATCTGCCGAGCTCATTGCGGGAAAGCGAAAGCAAAGGACGCTTTTCTCCCTCTAACCGCTTTCGTCAGAGGAACGGGGGAAGTCACAGTGTTCTTTCTCTCCCTGAGATACACACAATCTGACGTTGCCTCTGAGCTCCGTTGCTGGCAAAGAACTGAAAGTGACATACATTCCTGTGGGGAAACACAGGGCTTTGCTAGGATTTCTCTAGGCAGTGTGTTTTCCCTGGGCCTCACTGTAGCAACACGATCTCGCCAGGGCAACACTGCATGGCACTTCCTCTGCCAGGAGAGAGCTGCTGCTTTGTAGTTTGTGCTGGGAAACCTTGCTTTGGCAAGTGCGAATTGACCGCATTCAGGCAGAAAGAAAAGAGAATAGCAAGAGGCCTTTTCTCCCCGGCTGCTCTGCCAAGCCCTTCCAGCTCAAACTATGTCGTTGCTCCTCTGGAAGGATCCCTGCACCGCGGCGTAGTTTTTCCGAAGAAGCCCTGCGTTTGCAAGAGCAAATGAGGAATTCGTGGCAGGAAAGAGGAAGGAAAGAAAGTTTCTCTCCCTCTGCCTGCTTTGCTCAGAGGACCGGATGAAGTCAGGGAGTTCTCCCTTTCACTGAGAAACGTGCGGGCTGCTGTTGCCTGGGCGCTCTCTTCTCTGCAAAAGAGTCTGCAGTTCCACGCTTTGAACCGTGGAAAGGCGCCAGGCTCTGCTAAGATTTCCCCCGGCGCTTCGTTTGCCCTGGGCCAAAGCGAGCCTTCACAATAGCTGAACGCTAACACTGCATACTCGTTCCACTTCCAGAACCGGGCTACGGCGAGGCAGTTCTCCGGGGGAAAACGGCCCTTCGCGAAGGGCAGATCTGCCGAGCTCATTGCGGGAAAGCGAAAGCAAAGGACGCTTTTCTCCCTCTAACCGCTTTCGTCAGAGGAACGGGGGAAGTCACAGTGTTCTTTCTCTCCCTGAGATACACACAATCTGACGTTGCCTCTGAGCTCCGTTGCTGGCAAAGAACTGAAAGTGACATACATTCCTGTGGGGAAACACAGGGCTTTGCTAGGATTTCTCTAGGCAGTGTGTTTTCCCTGGGCCTCACTGTAGCAACACGATCTCGCCAGGGCAACACTGCATGGCACTTCCTCTGCCAGGAGAGAGCTGCTGCTTTGTAGTTTGTGCTGGGAAACCTTGCTTTGGCAAGTGCGAATTGACCGCATTCAGGCAGAAAGAAAAGAGAATAGCAAGAGGCCTTTTCTCCCCGGCTGCTCTGCCAAGCCCTTCCAGCTCAAACTATGTCGTTGCTCCTCTGGAAGGATCCCTGCACCGCGGCGTAGTTTTTCCGAAGAAGCCCTGCGTTTGCAAGAGCAAATGAGGAATTCGTGGCAGGAAAGAGGAAGGAAAGAAAGTTTCTCTCCCTCTGCCTGCTTTGCTCAGAGGACCGGATGAAGTCAGGGAGTTCTCCCTTTCACTGAGAAACGTGCGGGCTGCTGTTGCCTGGGCGCTCTCTTCTCTGCAAAAGAGTCTGCAGTTCCACGCTTTGAACCGTGGAAAGGCGCCAGGCTCTGCTAAGATTTCCCCCGGCGCTTCGTTTGCCCTGGGCCAAAGCGAGCCTTCACAATAGCTGAACGCTAACACTGCATACTCGTTCCACTTCCAGAACCGGGCTACGGCGAGGCAGTTCTCCGGGGGAAAACGGCCCTTCGCGAAGGGCAGATCTGCCGAGCTCATTGCGGGAAAGCGAAAGCAAAGGACGCTTTTCTCCCTCTAACCGCTTTCGTCAGAGGAACGGGGGAAGTCACAGTGTTCTTTCTCTCCCTGAGATACACACAATCTGACGTTGCCTCTGAGCTCCGTTGCTGGCAAAGAACTGAAAGTGACATACATTCCTGTGGGGAAACACAGGGCTTTGCTAGGATTTCTCTAGGCAGTGTGTTTTCCCTGGGCCTCACTGTAGCAACACGATCTCGCCAGGGCAACACTGCATGGCACTTCCTCTGCCAGGAGAGAGCTGCTGCTTTGTAGTTTGTGCTGGGAAACCTTGCTTTGGCAAGCGCGAATTGACCGCATTCAGGCAGAAAGAAAAGAGAATAGCAAGAGGCCTTTTCTCCCCGGCTGCTCTGCCAAGCCCTTCCAGCTCAAACTATGTCGTTGCTCCTCTGGAAGGATCCCTGCACCGCGGCGTAGTTTTTCCGAAGAAGCCCTGCGTTTGCAAGAGCAAATGAGGAATTCGTGGCAGGAAAGAGGAAGGAAAGAAAGTTTCTCTCCCTCTGCCTGCTTTGCTCAGAGGACCGGATGAAGTCAGGGAGTTCTCCCTTTCACTGAGAAACGTGCGGGCTGCTGTTGCCTGGGCGCTCTCTTCTTTGCAAAAGAGTCTGCAGTTCCACGCTTTGAACCGTGGAAAGGCGCCGGGCTCTGCTAAGATTTCCCCCGGCGCTTCGTTTGCCCTGGGCCAAAGCGAGCCTTCACAATAGCTGAACGCTAACACTGCATACTCGTTCCACTTCCAGAACCGGGCTACGGCGAGGCAGTTCTCCGGGGGAAAACGGCCCTTCGCGAAGGGCAGATCTGCCGAGCTCATTGCGGGAAAGCGAAAGCAAAGGACGCTTTTCTCCCTCTAACCGCTTTCGTCAGAGGAACGGGGGAAGTCACAGTGTTCTTTCTCTCCCTGAGATACACACAATCTGACGTTGCCTCTGAGCTCCGTTGCTGGCAAAGAACTGAAAGTGACATACATTCCTGTGGGGAAACACAGGGCTTTGCTAGGATTTCTCTAGGCAGTGTGTTTTCCCTGGGCCTCACTGTAGCAACACGATCTCGCCAGGGCAACACTGCATGGCACTTCCTCTGCCAGGAGAGAGCTGCTGCTTTGTAGTTTGTGCTGGGAAACCTTGCTTTGGCAAGTGCGAATTGACCGCATTCAGGCAGAAAGAAAAGAGAATAGCAAGAGGCCTTTTCTCCCCGGCCGCTCTGCCAAGCCCTTCCAGCTCAAACTATGTCGTTGCTCCTCTGGAAGGATCCCTGCACCGCGGCGTAGTTTTTCCGAAGAAGCCCTGCGTTTGCAAGAGCAAATGAGGAATTCGTGGCAGGAAAGAGGAAGGAAAGAAAGTTTCTCTCCCTCTGCCTGCTTTGCTCAGAGGACCGGATGAAGTCAGGGAGTTCTCCCTTTCACTGAGAAACGTGCAGGCTGCTGTTGCCTGGGCGCTCTCTTCTCTGCAAAAGAGTCTGCAGTTCTACGCTTTGAACCGTGGAAAGGCGCCGGGCTCTGCTAAGATTTCCCCCGGCGCTTCGTTTGCCCTGGGCCAAAGCGAGCCTTCACAATAGCTGAACGCTAACACTGCATACTCGTTCCACTTCCAGAACCGGGCTACGGCGAGGCAGTTCTCCGGGGAAAACGGCCCTTCGCGAAGGGCAGATCTGCCGAGCTCATTGCGGGAAAGCGAAAGCAAAGGACGCTTTTCTCCCTCTAACCGCTTTCGTCAGAGGAACGGGGGAAGTCACAGTGTTCTTTCTCTCCCTGAGATACACACAGTCTGACGTTGCCTCTGAGCTCCGTTGCTGGCAAAGAACTGAAAGTGACATACATTCCTGTGGGGAAACACAGGGCTTTGCTAGGATTTCTCTAGGCAGTGTGTTTTCCCTGGGCCTCACTGTAGCAACACGATCTCGCCAGGGCAACACTGCATGGCACTTCCTCTGCCAGGAGAGAGCTGCTGCTTTGTAGTTTGTGCTGGGAAACCTTGCTTTGGCAAGTGCGAATTGACCGCATTCAGGCAGAAAGAAAAGAGAATAGCAAGAGGCCTTTTCTCCCCGGCTGCTCTGCCAAGCCCTTCCAGCTCAAACTATGTCGTTGCTCCTCTGGAAGGATCCCTGCACCGCGGCGTAGTTTTTCCGAAGAAGCCCTGCGTTTGCAAGAGCAAATGAGGAATTCGTGGCAGGAAAGAGGAAGGAAAGAAAGTTTCTCTCCCTCTGCCTGCTTTGCTCAGAGGACCGGATGAAGTCAGGGAGTTCTCCCTTTCACTGAGAAACGTGCGGGCTGCTGTTGCCTGGGCGCTCTCTTCTCTGCAAAAGAGTCTGCAGTTCCACGCTTTGAACCGTGGAAAGGCGCCAGGCTCTGCTAAGATTTCCCCCGGCGCTTCGTTTGCCCTGGGCCAAAGCGAGCCTTCACAATAGCTGAACGCTAACACTGCATACTCGTTCCACTTCCAGAACCGGGCTACGGCGAGGCAGTTCTCCGGGGGAAAACGGCCCTTCGCGAAGGGCAGATCTGCCGAGCTCATTGCGGGAAAGCGAAAGCAAAGGACGCTTTTCTCCCTCTAACCGCTTTCGTCAGAGGAACGGGGGAAGTCACAGTGTTCTTTCTCTCCCTGAGATACACACAATCTGACGTTGCCTCTGAGCTCCGTTGCTGGCAAAGAACTGAAAGTGACATACATTCCTGTGGGGAAACACAGGGCTTTGCTAGGATTTCTCTAGGCAGTGTGTTTTCCCTGGGCCTCACTGTAGCAACACGATCTCGCCAGGGCAACACTGCATGGCACTTCCTCTGCCAGGAGAGAGCTGCTGCTTTGTAGTTTGTGCTGGGAAACCTTGCTTTGGCAAGTGCGAATTGACCGCATTCAGGCAGAAAGAAAAGAGAATAGCAAGAGGCCTTTTCTCCCCGGCTGCTCTGCCAAGCCCTTCCAGCTCAAACTATGTCGTTGCTCCTCTGGAAGGATCCCTGCACCGCGGCGTAGTTTTTCCGAAGAAGCCCTGCGTTTGCAAGAGCAAATGAGGAATTCGTGGCAGGAAAGAGGAAGGAAAGAAAGTTTCTCTCCCTCTGCCTGCTTTGCTCAGAGGACCGGATGAAGTCAGGGAGTTCTCCCTTTCACTGAGAAACGTGCGGGCTGCTGTTGCCTGGGCGCTCTCTTCTCTGCAAAAGAGTCTGCAGTTCCACGCTTTGAACCGTGGAAAGGCGCCGGGCTCTGCTAAGATTTCCCCCGGCGCTTCGTTTGCCCTGGGCCAAAGCGAGCCTTCACAATAGCTGAACGCTAACACTGCATACTCGTTCCACTTCCAGAACCGGGCTACGGCGAGGCAGTTCTCCGGGGGAAAACGGCCCTTCGCGAAGGGCAGATCTGCCGAGCTCATTGCGGGAAAGCGAAAGCAAAGGACGCTTTTCTCCCTCTAACCGCTTTCGTCAGAGGAACGGGGGAAGTCACAGTGTTCTTTCTCTCCCTGAGATACACACAATCTGACGTTGCCTCTGAGCTCCGTTGCTGGCAAAGAACTGAAAGTGACATACATTCCTGTGGGGAAACACAGGGCTTTGCTAGGATTTCTCTAGGCAGTGTGTTTTCCCTGGGCCTCACTGTAGCAACACGATCTCGCCAGGGCAACACTGCATGGCACTTCCTCTGCCAGGAGAGAGCTGCTGCTTTGTAGTTTGTGCTGGGAAACCTTGCTTTGGCAAGTGCGAATTGACCGCATTCAGGCAGAAAGAAAAGAGAATAGCAAGAGGCCTTTTCTCCCCGGCTGCTCTGCCAAGCCCTTCCAGCTCAAACTATGTCGTTGCTCCTCTGGAAGGATCCCTGCACCGCGGCGTAGTTTTTCCGAAGAAGCCCTGCGTTTGCAAGAGCAAATGAGGAATTCGTGGCAGGAAAGAGGAAGGAAAGAAAGTTTCTCTCCCTCTGCCTGCTTTGCTCAGAGGACCGGATGAAGTCAGGGAGTTCTCCCTTTCACTGAGAAACGTGCGGGCTGCTGTTGCCTGGGCGCTCTCTTCTCTGCAAAAGAGTCTGCAGTTCCACGCTCTGAACCGTGGAAAGGCGCCAGGCTCTGCTAAGATTTCCCCCGGCGCTTCGTTTGCCCTGGGCCAAAGCGAGCCTTCACAATAGCTGAACGCTAACACTGCATACTCGTTCCACTTCCAGAACCGGGCTACGGCGAGGCAGTTCTCCGGGGGAAAACGGCCCTTCGCGAAGGGCAGATCTGCCGAGCTCATTGCGGGAAAGCGAAAGCAAAGGACGCTTTTCTCCCTCTAACCGCTTTCGTCAGAGGAACGGGGGAAGTCACAGTGTTCTTTCTCTCCCTGAGATACACACAATCTGACGTTGCCTCTGAGCTCCGTTGCTGGCAAAGAACTGAAAGTGACATACATTCCTGTGGGGAAACACAGGGCTTTGCTAGGATTTCTCTAGGCAGTGTGTTTTCCCTGGGCCTCACTGTAGCAACACGATCTCGCCAGGGCAACACTGCATGGCACTTCCTCTGCCAGGAGAGAGCTGCTGCTTTGTAGTTTGTGCTGGGAAACCTTGCTTTGGCAAGCGCGAATTGACCGCATTCAGGCAGAAAGAAAAGAGAATAGCAAGAGGCCTTTTCTCCCCGGCTGCTCTGCCAAGCCCTTCCAGCTCAAACTATGTCGTTGCTCCTCTGGAAGGATCCCTGCACCGCGGCGTAGTTTTTCCGAAGAAGCCCTGCGTTTGCAAGAGCAAATGAGGAATTCGTGGCAGGAAAGAGGAAGGAAAGAAAGTTTCTCTCCCTCTGCCTGCTTTGCTCAGAGGACCGGATGAAGTCAGGGAGTTCTCCCTTTCACTGAGAAACGTGCGGGCTGCTGTTGCCTGGGCGCTCTCTTCTTTGCAAAAGAGTCTGCAGTTCCACGCTTTGAACCGTGGAAAGGCGCCGGGCTCTGCTAAGATTTCCCCCGGCGCTTCGTTTGCCCTGGGCCAAAGCGAGCCTTCACAATAGCTGAACGCTAACACTGCATACTCGTTCCACTTCCAGAACCGGGCTACGGCGAGGCAGTTCTCCGGGGGAAAACGGCCCTTCGCGAAGGGCAGATCTGCCGAGCTCATTGCGGGAAAGCGAAAGCAAAGGACGCTTTTCTCCCTCTAACCGCTTTCGTCAGAGGAACGGGGGAAGTCACAGTGTTCTTTCTCTCCCTGAGATACACACAATCTGACGTTGCCTCTGAGCTCCGTTGCTGGCAAAGAACTGAAAGTGACATACATTCCTGTGGGGAAACACAGGGCTTTGCTAGGATTTCTCTAGGCAGTGTGTTTTCCCTGGGCCTCACTGTAGCAACACGATCTCGCCAGGGCAACACTGCATGGCACTTCCTCTGCCAGGAGAGAGCTGCTGCTTTGTAGTTTGTGCTGGGAAACCTTGCTTTGGCAAGTGCGAATTGACCGCATTCAGGCAGAAAGAAAAGAGAATAGCAAGAGGCCTTTCCTCCCCGGCCGCTCTGCCAAGCCCTTCCAGCTCAAACTATGTCGTTGCTCCTCTGGAAGGATCCCTGCACCGCGGCGTAGTTTTTCCGAAGAAGCCCTGCGTTTGCAAGAGCAAATGAGGAATTCGTGGCAGGAAAGAGGAAGGAAAGAAAGTTTCTCTCCCTCTGCCTGCTTTGCTCAGAGGACCGGATGAAGTCAGGGAGTTCTCCCTTTCACTGAGAAACGTGCAGGCTGCTGTTGCCTGGGCGCTCTCTTCTCTGCAAAAGAGTCTGCAGTTCTACGCTTTGAACCGTGGAAAGGCGCCGGGCTCTGCTAAGATTTCCCCCGGCGCTTCGTTTGCCCTGGGCCAAAGCGAGCCTTCACAATAGCTGAACGCTAACACTGCATACTCGTTCCACTTCCAGAACCGGGCTACGGCGAGGCAGTTCTCCGGGGAAAACGGCCCTTCGCGAAGGGCAGATCTGCCGAGCTCATTGCGGGAAAGCGAAAGCAAAGGACGCTTTTCTCCCTCTAACCGCTTTCGTCAGAGGAACGGGGGAAGTCACAGTGTTCTTTCTCTCCCTGAGATACACACAGTCTGACGTTGCCTCTGAGCTCCGTTGCTGGCAAAGAACTGAAAGTGACATACATTCCTGTGGGGAAACACAGGGCTTTGCTAGGATTTCTCTAGGCAGTGTGTTTTCCCTGGGCCTCACTGTAGCAACACGATCTCGCCAGGGCAACACTGCATGGCACTTCCTCTGCCAGGAGAGAGCTGCTGCTTTGTAGTTTGTGCTGGGAAACCTTGCTTTGGCAAGTGCGAATTGACCGCATTCAGGCAGAAAGAAAAAAGAATAGCAAGAGGCCTTTTCTCCCCGGCCGCTCTGCCAAGCCCTTCCAGCTCAAACTATGTCGTTGCTCCTCTGGAAGGATCCCTGCACCGCGGCGTAGTTTTTCCGAAGAAGCCCTGCGTTTGCAAGAGCAAATGAGGAATTCGTGGCAGGAAAGAGGAAGGAAAGAAAGTTTCTCTCCCTCTGCCTGCTTTGCTCAGAGGACCGGATGAAGTCAGGGAGTTCTCCCTTTCACTGAGAAACGTGCAGGCTGCTGTTGCCTGGGCGCTCTCTTCTTTGCAAAAGAGTCTGCAGTTCCACGCTTTGAACCGTGGAAAGGCGCCGGGCTCTGCTAAGATTTCCCCCGGCGCTTCGTTTGCCCTGGGCCAAAGCGAGCCTTCACAATAGCTGAACGCTAACACTGCATACTCGTTCCACTTCCAGAACCGGGCTACGGCGAGGCAGTTCTCCGGGGGAAAACGGCCCTTCGCGAAGGGCAGATCTGCCGAGCTCATTGCGGGAAAGCGAAAGCAAAGGACGCTTTTCTCCCTCTAACCGCTTTCGTCAGAGGAACGGGGGAAGTCACAGTGTTCTTTCTCTCCCTGAGATACACACAATCTGACGTTGCCTCTGAGCTCCGTTGCTGGCAAAGAACTGAAAGTGACATACATTCCTGTGGGGAAACACAGGGCTTTGCTAGGATTTCTCTAGGCAGTGTGTTTTCCCTGGGCCTCACTGTAGCAACACGATCTCGCCAGGGCAACACTGCATGGCACTTCCTCTGCCAGGAGAGAGCTGCTGCTTTGTAGTTTGTGCTGGGAAACCTTGCTTTGGCAAGTGCGAATTGACCGCATTCAGGCAGAAAGAAAAGAGAATAGCAAGAGGCCTTTTCTCCCCGGCTGCTCTGCCAAGCCCTTCCAGCTCAAACTATGTCGTTGCTCCTCTGGAAGGATCCCTGCACCGCGGCGTAGTTTTTCCGAAGAAGCCCTGCGTTTGCAAGAGCAAATGAGGAATTCGTGGCAGGAAAGAGGAAGGAAAGAAAGTTTCTCTCCCTCTGCCTGCTTTGCTCAGAGGACCGGATGAAGTCAGGGAGTTCTCCCTTTCACTGAGAAACGTGCGGGCTGCTGTTGCCTGGGCGCTCTCTTCTCTGCAAAAGAGTCTGCAGTTCCACGCTTTGAACCGTGGAAAGGCGCCAGGCTCTGCTAAGATTTCCCCCGGCGCTTCGTTTGCCCTGGGCCAAAGCGAGCCTTCACAATAGCTGAACGCTAACACTGCATACTCGTTCCACTTCCAGAACCGGGCTACGGCGAGGCAGTTCTCCGGGGGAAAACGGCCCTTCGCGAAGGGCAGATCTGCCGAGCTCATTGCGGGAAAGCGAAAGCAAAGGACGCTTTTCTCCCTCTAACCGCTTTCGTCAGAGGAACGGGGGAAGTCACAGTGTTCTTTCTCTCCCTGAGATACACACAATCTGACGTTGCCTCTGAGCTCCGTTGCTGGCAAAGAACTGAAAGTGACATACATTCCTGTGGGGAAACACAGGGCTTTGCTAGGATTTCTCTAGGCAGTGTGTTTTCCCTGGGCCTCACTGTAGCAACACGATCTCGCCAGGGCAACACTGCATGGCACTTCCTCTGCCAGGAGAGAGCTGCTGCTTTGTAGTTTGTGCTGGGAAACCTTGCTTTGGCAAGTGCGAATTGACCGCATTCAGGCAGAAAGAAAAGAGAATAGCAAGAGGCCTTTTCTCCCCGGCTGCTCTGCCAAGCCCTTCCAGCTCAAACTATGTCGTTGCTCCTCTGGAAGGATCCCTGCACCGCGGCGTAGTTTTTCCGAAGAAGCCCTGCGTTTGCAAGAGCAAATGAGGAATTCGTGGCAGGAAAGAGGAAGGAAAGAAAGTTTCTCTCCCTCTGCCTGCTTTGCTCAGAGGACCGGATGAAGTCAGGGAGTTCTCCCTTTCACTGAGAAACGTGCGGGCTGCTGTTGCCTGGGCGCTCTCTTCTCTGCAAAAGAGTCTGCAGTTCCACGCTTTGAACCGTGGAAAGGCGCCAGGCTCTGCTAAGATTTCCCCCGGCGCTTCGTTTGCCCTGGGCCAAAGCGAGCCTTCACAATAGCTGAACGCTAACACTGCATACTCGTTCCACTTCCAGAACCGGGCTACGGCGAGGCAGTTCTCCGGGGGAAAACGGCCCTTCGCGAAGGGCAGATCTGCCGAGCTCATTGCGGGAAAGCGAAAGCAAAGGACGCTTTTCTCCCTCTAACCGCTTTCGTCAGAGGAACGGGGGAAGTCACAGTGTTCTTTCTCTCCCTGAGATACACACAATCTGACGTTGCCTCTGAGCTCCGTTGCTGGCAAAGAACTGAAAGTGACATACATTCCTGTGGGGAAACACAGGGCTTTGCTAGGATTTCTCTAGGCAGTGTGTTTTCCCTGGGCCTCACTGTAGCAACACGATCTCGCCAGGGCAACACTGCATGGCACTTCCTCTGCCAGGAGAGAGCTGCTGCTTTGTAGTTTGTGCTGGGAAACCTTGCTTTGGCAAGTGCGAATTGACCGCATTCAGGCAGAAAGAAAAGAGAATAGCAAGAGGCCTTTTCTCCCCGGCTGCTCTGCCAAGCCCTTCCAGCTCAAACTATGTCGTTGCTCCTCTGGAAGGATCCCTGCACCGCGGCGTAGTTTTTCCGAAGAAGCCCTGCGTTTGCAAGAGCAAATGAGGAATTCGTGGCAGGAAAGAGGAAGGAAAGAAAGTTTCTCTCCCTCTGCCTGCTTTGCTCAGAGGACCGGATGAAGTCAGGGAGTTCTCCCTTTCACTGAGAAACGTGCGGGCTGCTGTTGCCTGGGCGCTCTCTTCTCTGCAAAAGAGTCTGCAGTTCCACGCTTTGAACCGTGGAAAGGCGCCAGGCTCTGCTAAGATTTCCCCCGGCGCTTCGTTTGCCCTGGGCCAAAGCGAGCCTTCACAATAGCTGAACGCTAACACTGCATACTCGTTCCACTTCCAGAACCGGGCTACGGCGAGGCAGTTCTCTGGGGGAAAACGGCCCTTCGCGAAGGGCAGATCTGCCGAGCTCATTGCGGGAAAGCGAAAGCAAAGGACGCTTTTCTCCCTCTAACCGCTTTCGTCAGAGGAACGGGGGAAGTCACAGTGTTCTTTCTCTCCCTGAGATACACACAATCTGACGTTGCCTCTGAGCTCCGTTGCTGGCAAAGAACTGAAAGTGACATACATTCCTGTGGGGAAACACAGGGCTTTGCTAGGATTTCTCTAGGCAGTGTGTTTTCCCTGGGCCTCACTGTAGCAACACGATCTCGCCAGGGCAACACTGCATGGCACTTCCTCTGCCAGGAGAGAGCTGCTGCTTTGTAGTTTGTGCTGGGAAACCTTGCTTTGGCAAGCGCGAATTGACCGCATTCAGGCAGAAAGAAAAGAGAATAGCAAGAGGCCTTTTCTCCCCGGCTGCTCTGCCAAGCCCTTCCAGCTCAAACTATGTCGTTGCTCCTCTGGAAGGATCCCTGCACCGCGGCGTATTTTTCCCAAGAAGCCCTGCGTTTGCAAGAGCAAATGAGGAATTCGTGGCAGGAAAGAGGAAGGAAAGAAAGTTTCTCTCCCTCTGCCTGCTTTGCTCAGAGGACCGGATGAAGTCAGGGAGTTCTCCCTTTCACTGAGAAACGTGCGGGCTGCTGTTGCCTGGGCGCTCTCTTCTTTGCAAAAGAGTCTGCAGTTCCACGCTTTGAACCGTGGAAAGGCGCCGGGCTCTGCTAAGATTTCCCCCGGCGCTTCGTTTGCCCTGGGCCAAAGCGAGCCTTCACAATAGCTGAACGCTAACACTGCATACTCGTTCCACTTCCAGAACCGGGCTACGGCGAGGCAGTTCTCCGGGGGAAAACGGCCCTTCGCGAAGGGCAGATCTGCCGAGCTCATTGCGGGAAAGCGAAAGCAAAGGACGCTTTTCTCCCTCTAACCGCTTTCGTCAGAGGAACGGGGGAAGTCACAGTGTTCTTTCTCTCCCTGAGATACACACAATCTGACGTTGCCTCTGAGCTCCGTTGCTGGCAAAGAACTGAAAGTGACATACATTCCTGTGGGGAAACACAGGGCTTTGCTAGGATTTCTCTAGGCAGTGTGTTTTCCCTGGGCCTCACTGTAGCAACACGATCTCGCCAGGGCAACACTGCATGGCACTTCCTCTGCCAGGAGAGAGCTGCTGCTTTGTAGTTTGTGCTGGGAAACCTTGCTTTGGCAAGTGCGAATTGACCGCATTCAGGCAGAAAGAAAAGAGAATAGCAAGAGGCCTTTTCTCCCCGGCCGCTCTGCCAAGCCCTTCCAGCTCAAACTATGTCGTTGCTCCTCTGGAAGGATCCCTGCACCGCGGCGTAGTTTTTCCGAAGAAGCCCTGCGTTTGCAAGAGCAAATGAGGAATTCGTGGCAGGAAAGAGGAAGGAAAGAAAGTTTCTCTCCCTCTGCCTGCTTTGCTCACAGGACCGGATGAAGTCAGGGAGTTCTCCCTTTCACTGAGAAACGTGCAGGCTGCTGTTGCCTGGGCGCTCTCTTCTTTGCAAAAGAGTCTGCAGTTCCACGCTTTGAACCGTGGAAAGGCGCCGGGCTCTGCTAAGATTTCCCCCGGCGCTTCGTTTGCCCTGGGCCAAAGCGAGCCTTCACAATAGCTGAACGCTAACACTGCATACTCGTTCCACTTCCAGAACCGGGCTACGGCGAGGCAGTTCTCCGGGGGAAAACGGCCCTTCGCGAAGGGCAGATCTGCCGAGCTCATTGCGGGAAAGCGAAAGCAAAGGACGCTTTTCTCCCTCTAACCGCTTTCGTCAGAGGAACGGGGGAAGTCACAGTGTTCTTTCTCTCCCTGAGATACACACAATCTGACGTTGCCTCTGAGCTCCGTTGCTGGCAAAGAACTGAAAGTGACATACATTCCTGTGGGGAAACACAGGGCTTTGCTAGGATTTCTCTAGGCAGTGTGTTTTCCCTGGGCCTCACTGTAGCAACACGATCTCGCCAGGGCAACACTGCATGGCACTTCCTCTGCCAGGAGAGAGCTGCTGCTTTGTAGTTTGTGCTGGGAAACCTTGCTTTGGCAAGTGCGAATTGACCGCATTCAGGCAGAAAGAAAAGAGAATAGCAAGAGGCCTTTTCTCC
Organism: Elephas maximus indicus; assembly: GCF_024166365.1. NCBI lineage: Eukaryota > Metazoa > Chordata > Mammalia > Proboscidea > Elephantidae > Elephas > Elephas maximus. The sequence goes on from NC_064823.1 coordinate 66,097, forward strand.
CCGGCTGCTCTGCCAAGCCCTTCCAGCTCAAACTATGTCGTTGCTCCTCTGGAAGGATCCCTGCACCGCGGCGTAGTTTTTCCGAAGAAGCCCTGCGTTTGCAAGAGCAAATGAGGAATTCGTGGCAGGAAAGAGGAAGGAAAGAAAGTTTCTCTCCCTCTGCCTGCTTTGCTCAGAGGACCGGATGAAGTCAGGGAGTTCTCCCTTTCACTGAGAAACGTGCGGGCTGCTGTTGCCTGGGCGCTCTCTTCTCTGCAAAAGAGTCTGCAGTTCCACGCTTTGAACCGTGGAAAGGCGCCAGGCTCTGCTAAGATTTCCCCCGGCGCTTCGTTTGCCCTGGGCCAAAGCGAGCCTTCACAATAGCTGAACGCTAACACTGCATACTCGTTCCACTTCCAGAACCGGGCTACGGCGAGGCAGTTCTCCGGGGGAAAACGGCCCTTCGCGAAGGGCAGATCTGCCGAGCTCATTGCGGGAAAGCGAAAGCAAAGGACGCTTTTCTCCCTCTAACCGCTTTCGTCAGAGGAACGGGGGAAGTCACAGTGTTCTTTCTCTCCCTGAGATACACACAATCTGACGTTGCCTCTGAGCTCCGTTGCTGGCAAAGAACTGAAAGTGACATACATTCCTGTGGGGAAACACAGGGCTTTGCTAGGATTTCTCTAGGCAGTGTGTTTTCCCTGGGCCTCACTGTAGCAACACGATCTCGCCAGGGCAACACTGCATGGCACTTCCTCTGCCAGGAGAGAGCTGCTGCTTTGTAGTTTGTGCTGGGAAACCTTGCTTTGGCAAGTGCGAATTGACCGCATTCAGGCAGAAAGAAAAGAGAATAGCAAGAGGCCTTTTCTCCCCGGCTGCTCTGCCAAGCCCTTCCAGCTCAAACTATGTCGTTGCTCCTCTGGAAGGATCCCTGCACCGCGGCGTAGTTTTTCCGAAGAAGCCCTGCGTTTGCAAGAGCAAATGAGGAATTCGTGGCAGGAAAGAGGAAGGAAAGAAAGTTTCTCTCCCTCTGCCTGCTTTGCTCAGAGGACCGGATGAAGTCAGGGAGTTCTCCCTTTCACTGAGAAACGTGCGGGCTGCTGTTGCCTGGGCGCTCTCTTCTCTGCAAAAGAGTCTGCAGTTCCACGCTTTGAACCGTGGAAAGGCGCCAGGCTCTGCTAAGATTTCCCCCGGCGCTTCGTTTGCCCTGGGCCAAAGCGAGCCTTCACAATAGCTGAACGCTAACACTGCATACTCGTTCCACTTCCAGAACCGGGCTACGGCGAGGCAGTTCTCCGGGGGAAAACGGCCCTTCGCGAAGGGCAGATCTGCCGAGCTCATTGCGGGAAAGCGAAAGCAAAGGACGCTTTTCTCCCTCTAACCGCTTTCGTCAGAGGAACGGGGGAAGTCACAGTGTTCTTTCTCTCCCTGAGATACACACAATCTGACGTTGCCTCTGAGCTCCGTTGCTGGCAAAGAACTGAAAGTGACATACATTCCTGTGGGGAAACACAGGGCTTTGCTAGGATTTCTCTAGGCAGTGTGTTTTCCCTGGGCCTCACTGTAGCAACACGATCTCGCCAGGGCAACACTGCATGGCACTTCCTCTGCCAGGAGAGAGCTGCTGCTTTGTAGTTTGTGCTGGGAAACCTTGCTTTGGCAAGTGCGAATTGACCGCATTCAGGCAGAAAGAAAAGAGAATAGCAAGAGGCCTTTTCTCCCCGGCTGCTCTGCCAAGCCCTTCCAGCTCAAACTATGTCGTTGCTCCTCTGGAAGGATCCCTGCACCGCGGCGTAGTTTTTCCGAAGAAGCCCTGCGTTTGCAAGAGCAAATGAGGAATTCGTGGCAGGAAAGAGGAAGGAAAGAAAGTTTCTCTCCCTCTGCCTGCTTTGCTCAGAGGACCGGATGAAGTCAGGGAGTTCTCCCTTTCACTGAGAAACGTGCGGGCTGCTGTTGCCTGGGCGCTCTCTTCTCTGCAAAAGAGTCTGCAGTTCCACGCTTTGAACCGTGGAAAGGCGCCAGGCTCTGCTAAGATTTCCCCCGGCGCTTCGTTTGCCCTGGGCCAAAGCGAGCCTTCACAATAGCTGAACGCTAACACTGCATACTCGTTCCACTTCCAGAACCGGGCTACGGCGAGGCAGTTCTCTGGGGGAAAACGGCCCTTCGCGAAGGGCAGATCTGCCGAGCTCATTGCGGGAAAGCGAAAGCAAAGGACGCTTTTCTCCCTCTAACCGCTTTCGTCAGAGGAACGGGGGAAGTCACAGTGTTCTTTCTCTCCCTGAGATACACACAATCTGACGTTGCCTCTGAGCTCCGTTGCTGGCAAAGAACTGAAAGTGACATACATTCCTGTGGGGAAACACAGGGCTTTGCTAGGATTTCTCTAGGCAGTGTGTTTTCCCTGGGCCTCACTGTAGCAACACGATCTCGCCAGGGCAACACTGCATGGCACTTCCTCTGCCAGGAGAGAGCTGCTGCTTTGTAGTTTGTGCTGGGAAACCTTGCTTTGGCAAGCGCGAATTGACCGCATTCAGGCAGAAAGAAAAGAGAATAGCAAGAGGCCTTTTCTCCCCGGCTGCTCTGCCAAGCCCTTCCAGCTCAAACTATGTCGTTGCTCCTCTGGAAGGATCCCTGCACCGCGGCGTAGTTTTTCCGAAGAAGCCCTGCGTTTGCAAGAGCAAATGAGGAATTCGTGGCAGGAAAGAGGAAGGAAAGAAAGTTTCTCTCCCTCTGCCTGCTTTGCTCAGAGGACCGGATGAAGTCAGGGAGTTCTCCCTTTCACTGAGAAACGTGCGGGCTGCTGTTGCCTGGGCGCTCTCTTCTTTGCAAAAGAGTCTGCAGTTCCACGCTTTGAACCGTGGAAAGGCGCCGGGCTCTGCTAAGATTTCCCCCGGCGCTTCGTTTGCCCTGGGCCAAAGCGAGCCTTCACAATAGCTGAACGCTAACACTGCATACTCGTTCCACTTCCAGAACCGGGCTACGGCGAGGCAGTTCTCCGGGGGAAAACGGCCCTTCGCGAAGGGCAGATCTGCCGAGCTCATTGCGGGAAAGCGAAAGCAAAGGACGCTTTTCTCCCTCTAACCGCTTTCGTCAGAGGAACGGGGGAAGTCACAGTGTTCTTTCTCTCCCTGAGATACACACAATCTGACGTTGCCTCTGAGCTCCGTTGCTGGCAAAGAACTGAAAGTGACATACATTCCTGTGGGGAAACACAGGGCTTTGCTAGGATTTCTCTAGGCAGTGTGTTTTCCCTGGGCCTCACTGTAGCAACACGATCTCGCCAGGGCAACACTGCATGGCACTTCCTCTGCCAGGAGAGAGCTGCTGCTTTGTAGTTTGTGCTGGGAAACCTTGCTTTGGCAAGTGCGAATTGACCGCATTCAGGCAGAAAGAAAAGAGAATAGCAAGAGGCCTTTTCTCCCCGGCCGCTCTGCCAAGCCCTTCCAGCTCAAACTATGTCGTTGCTCCTCTGGAAGGATCCCTGCACCGCGGCGTAGTTTTTCCGAAGAAGCCCTGCGTTTGCAAGAGCAAATGAGGAATTCGTGGCAGGAAAGAGGAAGGAAAGAAAGTTTCTCTCCCTCTGCCTGCTTTGCTCAGAGGACCGGATGAAGTCAGGGAGTTCTCCCTTTCACTGAGAAACGTGCAGGCTGCTGTTGCCTGGGCGCTCTCTTCTCTGCAAAAGAGTCTGCAGTTCTACGCTTTGAACCGTGGAAAGGCGCCGGGCTCTGCTAAGATTTCCCCCGGCGCTTCGTTTGCCCTGGGCCAAAGCGAGCCTTCACAATAGCTGAACGCTAACACTGCATACTCGTTCCACTTCCAGAACCGGGCTACGGCGAGGCAGTTCTCCGGGGAAAACGGCCCTTCGCGAAGGGCAGATCTGCCGAGCTCATTGCGGGAAAGCGAAAGCAAAGGACGCTTTTCTCCCTCTAACCGCTTTCGTCAGAGGAACGGGGGAAGTCACAGTGTTCTTTCTCTCCCTGAGATACACACAGTCTGACGTTGCCTCTGAGCTCCGTTGCTGGCAAAGAACTGAAAGTGACATACATTCCTGTGGGGAAACACAGGGCTTTGCTAGGATTTCTCTAGGCAGTGTGTTTTCCCTGGGCCTCACTGTAGCAACACGATCTCGCCAGGGCAACACTGCATGGCACTTCCTCTGCCAGGAGAGAGCTGCTGCTTTGTAGTTTGTGCTGGGAAACCTTGCTTTGGCAAGTGCGAATTGACCGCATTCAGGCAGAAAGAAAAGAGAATAGCAAGAGGCCTTTTCTCCCCGGCTGCTCTGCCAAGCCCTTCCAGCTCAAACTATGTCGTTGCTCCTCTGGAAGGATCCCTGCACCGCGGCGTAGTTTTTCCGAAGAAGCCCTGCGTTTGCAAGAGCAAATGAGGAATTCGTGGCAGGAAAGAGGAAGGAAAGAAAGTTTCTCTCCCTCTGCCTGCTTTGCTCAGAGGACCGGATGAAGTCAGGGAGTTCTCCCTTTCACTGAGAAACGTGCGGGCTGCTGTTGCCTGGGCGCTCTCTTCTCTGCAAAAGAGTCTGCAGTTCCACGCTTTGAACCGTGGAAAGGCGCCAGGCTCTGCTAAGATTTCCCCCGGCGCTTCGTTTGCCCTGGGCCAAAGCGAGCCTTCACAATAGCTGAACGCTAACACTGCATACTCGTTCCACTTCCAGAACCGGGCTACGGCGAGGCAGTTCTCCGGGGGAAAACGGCCCTTCGCGAAGGGCAGATCTGCCGAGCTCATTGCGGGAAAGCGAAAGCAAAGGACGCTTTTCTCCCTCTAACCGCTTTCGTCAGAGGAACGGGGGAAGTCACAGTGTTCTTTCTCTCCCTGAGATACACACAATCTGACGTTGCCTCTGAGCTCCGTTGCTGGCAAAGAACTGAAAGTGACATACATTCCTGTGGGGAAACACAGGGCTTTGCTAGGATTTCTCTAGGCAGTGTGTTTTCCCTGGGCCTCACTGTAGCAACACGATCTCGCCAGGGCAACACTGCATGGCACTTCCTCTGCCAGGAGAGAGCTGCTGCTTTGTAGTTTGTGCTGGGAAACCTTGCTTTGGCAAGTGCGAATTGACCGCATTCAGGCAGAAAGAAAAGAGAATAGCAAGAGGCCTTTTCTCCCCGGCTGCTCTGCCAAGCCCTTCCAGCTCAAACTATGTCGTTGCTCCTCTGGAAGGATCCCTGCACCGCGGCGTAGTTTTTCCGAAGAAGCCCTGCGTTTGCAAGAGCAAATGAGGAATTCGTGGCAGGAAAGAGGAAGGAAAGAAAGTTTCTCTCCCTCTGCCTGCTTTGCTCAGAGGACCGGATGAAGTCAGGGAGTTCTCCCTTTCACTGAGAAACGTGCGGGCTGCTGTTGCCTGGGCGCTCTCTTCTCTGCAAAAGAGTCTGCAGTTCCACGCTTTGAACCGTGGAAAGGCGCCGGGCTCTGCTAAGATTTCCCCCGGCGCTTCGTTTGCCCTGGGCCAAAGCGAGCCTTCACAATAGCTGAACGCTAACACTGCATACTCGTTCCACTTCCAGAACCGGGCTACGGCGAGGCAGTTCTCCGGGGGAAAACGGCCCTTCGCGAAGGGCAGATCTGCCGAGCTCATTGCGGGAAAGCGAAAGCAAAGGACGCTTTTCTCCCTCTAACCGCTTTCGTCAGAGGAACGGGGGAAGTCACAGTGTTCTTTCTCTCCCTGAGATACACACAATCTGACGTTGCCTCTGAGCTCCGTTGCTGGCAAAGAACTGAAAGTGACATACATTCCTGTGGGGAAACACAGGGCTTTGCTAGGATTTCTCTAGGCAGTGTGTTTTCCCTGGGCCTCACTGTAGCAACACGATCTCGCCAGGGCAACACTGCATGGCACTTCCTCTGCCAGGAGAGAGCTGCTGCTTTGTAGTTTGTGCTGGGAAACCTTGCTTTGGCAAGCGCGAATTGACCGCATTCAGGCAGAAAGAAAAGAGAATAGCAAGAGGCCTTTTCTCCCCGGCTGCTCTGCCAAGCCCTTCCAGCTCAAACTATGTCGTTGCTCCTCTGGAAGGATCCCTGCACCGCGGCGTAGTTTTTCCGAAGAAGCCCTGCGTTTGCAAGAGCAAATGAGGAATTCGTGGCAGGAAAGAGGAAGGAAAGAAAGTTTCTCTCCCTCTGCCTGCTTTGCTCAGAGGACCGGATGAAGTCAGGGAGTTCTCCCTTTCACTGAGAAACGTGCGGGCTGCTGTTGCCTGGGCGCTCTCTTCTTTGCAAAAGAGTCTGCAGTTCCACGCTTTGAACCGTGGAAAGGCGCCGGGCTCTGCTAAGATTTCCCCCGGCGCTTCGTTTGCCCTGGGCCAAAGCGAGCCTTCACAATAGCTGAACGCTAACACTGCATACTCGTTCCACTTCCAGAACCGGGCTACGGCGAGGCAGTTCTCCGGGGGAAAACGGCCCTTCGCGAAGGGCAGATCTGCCGAGCTCATTGCGGGAAAGCGAAAGCAAAGGACGCTTTTCTCCCTCTAACCGCTTTCGTCAGAGGAACGGGGGAAGTCACAGTGTTCTTTCTCTCCCTGAGATACACACAATCTGACGTTGCCTCTGAGCTCCGTTGCTGGCAAAGAACTGAAAGTGACATACATTCCTGTGGGGAAACACAGGGCTTTGCTAGGATTTCTCTAGGCAGTGTGTTTTCCCTGGGCCTCACTGTAGCAACACGATCTCGCCAGGGCAACACTGCATGGCACTTCCTCTGCCAGGAGAGAGCTGCTGCTTTGTAGTTTGTGCTGGGAAACCTTGCTTTGGCAAGTGCGAATTGACCGCATTCAGGCAGAAAGAAAAGAGAATAGCAAGAGGCCTTTCCTCCCCGGCCGCTCTGCCAAGCCCTTCCAGCTCAAACTATGTCGTTGCTCCTCTGGAAGGATCCCTGCACCGCGGCGTAGTTTTTCCGAAGAAGCCCTGCGTTTGCAAGAGCAAATGAGGAATTCGTGGCAGGAAAGAGGAAGGAAAGAAAGTTTCTCTCCCTCTGCCTGCTTTGCTCAGAGGACCGGATGAAGTCAGGGAGTTCTCCCTTTCACTGAGAAACGTGCAGGCTGCTGTTGCCTGGGCGCTCTCTTCTCTGCAAAAGAGTCTGCAGTTCTACGCTTTGAACCGTGGAAAGGCGCCGGGCTCTGCTAAGATTTCCCCCGGCGCTTCGTTTGCCCTGGGCCAAAGCGAGCCTTCACAATAGCTGAACGCTAACACTGCATACTCGTTCCACTTCCAGAACCGGGCTACGGCGAGGCAGTTCTCCGGGGAAAACGGCCCTTCGCGAAGGGCAGATCTGCCGAGCTCATTGCGGGAAAGCGAAAGCAAAGGACGCTTTTCTCCCTCTAACCGCTTTCGTCAGAGGAACGGGGGAAGTCACAGTGTTCTTTCTCTCCCTGAGATACACACAGTCTGACGTTGCCTCTGAGCTCCGTTGCTGGCAAAGAACTGAAAGTGACATACATTCCTGTGGGGAAACACAGGGCTTTGCTAGGATTTCTCTAGGCAGTGTGTTTTCCCTGGGCCTCACTGTAGCAACACGATCTCGCCAGGGCAACACTGCATGGCACTTCCTCTGCCAGGAGAGAGCTGCTGCTTTGTAGTTTGTGCTGGGAAACCTTGCTTTGGCAAGTGCGAATTGACCGCATTCAGGCAGAAAGAAAAAAGAATAGCAAGAGGCCTTTTCTCCCCGGCCGCTCTGCCAAGCCCTTCCAGCTCAAACTATGTCGTTGCTCCTCTGGAAGGATCCCTGCACCGCGGCGTAGTTTTTCCGAAGAAGCCCTGCGTTTGCAAGAGCAAATGAGGAATTCGTGGCAGGAAAGAGGAAGGAAAGAAAGTTTCTCTCCCTCTGCCTGCTTTGCTCAGAGGACCGGATGAAGTCAGGGAGTTCTCCCTTTCACTGAGAAACGTGCAGGCTGCTGTTGCCTGGGCGCTCTCTTCTTTGCAAAAGAGTCTGCAGTTCCACGCTTTGAACCGTGGAAAGGCGCCGGGCTCTGCTAAGATTTCCCCCGGCGCTTCGTTTGCCCTGGGCCAAAGCGAGCCTTCACAATAGCTGAACGCTAACACTGCATACTCGTTCCACTTCCAGAACCGGGCTACGGCGAGGCAGTTCTCCGGGGGAAAACGGCCCTTCGCGAAGGGCAGATCTGCCGAGCTCATTGCGGGAAAGCGAAAGCAAAGGACGCTTTTCTCCCTCTAACCGCTTTCGTCAGAGGAACGGGGGAAGTCACAGTGTTCTTTCTCTCCCTGAGATACACACAATCTGACGTTGCCTCTGAGCTCCGTTGCTGGCAAAGAACTGAAAGTGACATACATTCCTGTGGGGAAACACAGGGCTTTGCTAGGATTTCTCTAGGCAGTGTGTTTTCCCTGGGCCTCACTGTAGCAACACGATCTCGCCAGGGCAACACTGCATGGCACTTCCTCTGCCAGGAGAGAGCTGCTGCTTTGTAGTTTGTGCTGGGAAACCTTGCTTTGGCAAGTGCGAATTGACCGCATTCAGGCAGAAAGAAAAGAGAATAGCAAGAGGCCTTTTCTCCCCGGCTGCTCTGCCAAGCCCTTCCAGCTCAAACTATGTCGTTGCTCCTCTGGAAGGATCCCTGCACCGCGGCGTAGTTTTTCCGAAGAAGCCCTGCGTTTGCAAGAGCAAATGAGGAATTCGTGGCAGGAAAGAGGAAGGAAAGAAAGTTTCTCTCCCTCTGCCTGCTTTGCTCAGAGGACCGGATGAAGTCAGGGAGTTCTCCCTTTCACTGAGAAACGTGCGGGCTGCTGTTGCCTGGGCGCTCTCTTCTCTGCAAAAGAGTCTGCAGTTCCACGCTTTGAACCGTGGAAAGGCGCCGGGCTCTGCTAAGATTTCCCCCGGCGCTTCGTTTGCCCTGGGCCAAAGCGAGCCTTCACAATAGCTGAACGCTAACACTGCATACTCGTTCCACTTCCAGAACCGGGCTACGGCGAGGCAGTTCTCCGGGGAAAACGGCCCTTCGCGAAGGGCAGATCTGCCGAGCTCATTGCGGGAAAGCGAAAGCAAAGGACGCTTTTCTCCCTCTAACCGCTTTCGTCAGAGGAACGGGGGAAGTCACAGTGTTCTTTCTCTCCCTGAGATACACACAATCTGACGTTGCCTCTGAGCTCCGTTGCTGGCAAAGAACTGAAAGTGACATACATTCCTGTGGGGAAACACAGGGCTTTGCTAGGATTTCTCTAGGCAGTGTGTTTTCCCTGGGCCTCACTGTAGCAACACGATCTCGCCAGGGCAACACTGCATGGCACTTCCTCTGCCAGGAGAGAGCTGCTGCTTTGTAGTTTGTGCTGGGAAACCTTGCTTTGGCAAGTGCGAATTGACCGCATTCAGGCAGAAAGAAAAGAGAATAGCAAGAGGCCTTTTCTCCCCGGCTGCTCTGCCAAGCCCTTCCAGCTCAAACTATGTCGTTGCTCCTCTGGAAGGATCCCTGCACCGCGGCGTAGTTTTTCCGAAGAAGCCCTGCGTTTGCAAGAGCAAATGAGGAATTCGTGGCAGGAAAGAGGAAGGAAAGAAAGTTTCTCTCCCTCTGCCTGCTTTGCTCAGAGGACCGGATGAAGTCAGGGAGTTCTCCCTTTCACTGAGAAACGTGCGGGCTGCTGTTGCCTGGGCGCTCTCTTCTCTGCAAAAGAGTCTGCAGTTCCACGCTTTGAACCGTGGAAAGGCGCCGGGCTCTGCTAAGATTTCCCCCGGCGCTTCGTTTGCCCTGGGCCAAAGCGAGCCTTCACAATAGCTGAACGCTAACACTGCATACTCGTTCCACTTCCAGAACCGGGCTACGGCGAGGCAGTTCTCCGGGGGAAAACGGCCCTTCGCGAAGGGCAGATCTGCCGAGCTCATTGCGGGAAAGCGAAAGCAAAGGACGCTTTTCTCCCTCTAACCGCTTTCGTCAGAGGAACGGGGGAAGTCACAGTGTTCTTTCTCTCCCTGAGATACACACAATCTGACGTTGCCTCTGAGCTCCGTTGCTGGCAAAGAACTGAAAGTGACATACATTCCTGTGGGGAAACACAGGGCTTTGCTAGGATTTCTCTAGGCAGTGTGTTTTCCCTGGGCCTCACTGTAGCAACACGATCTCGCCAGGGCAACACTGCATGGCACTTCCTCTGCCAGGAGAGAGCTGCTGCTTTGTAGTTTGTGCTGGGAAACCTTGCTTTGGCAAGTGCGAATTGACCGCATTCAGGCAGAAAGAAAAGAGAATAGCAAGAGGCCTTTTCTCCCCGGCTGCTCTGCCAAGCCCTTCCAGCTCAAACTATGTCGTTGCTCCTCTGGAAGGATCCCTGCACCGCGGCGTAGTTTTTCCGAAGAAGCCCTGCGTTTGCAAGAGCAAATGAGGAATTCGTGGCAGGAAAGAGGAAGGAAAGAAAGTTTCTCTCCCTCTGCCTGCTTTGCTCAGAGGACCGGATGAAGTCAGGGAGTTCTCCCTTTCACTGAGAAACGTGCGGGCTGCTGTTGCCTGGGCGCTCTCTTCTCTGCAAAAGAGTCTGCAGTTCCACGCTCTGAACCGTGGAAAGGCGCCAGGCTCTGCTAAGATTTCCCCCGGCGCTTCGTTTGCCCTGGGCCAAAGCGAGCCTTCACAATAGCTGAACGCTAACACTGCATACTCGTTCCACTTCCAGAACCGGGCTACGGCGAGGCAGTTCTCCGGGGGAAAACGGCCCTTCGCGAAGGGCAGATCTGCCGAGCTCATTGCGGGAAAGCGAAAGCAAAGGACGCTTTTCTCCCTCTAACCGCTTTCGTCAGAGGAACGGGGGAAGTCACAGTGTTCTTTCTCTCCCTGAGATACACACAATCTGACGTTGCCTCTGAGCTCCGTTGCTGGCAAAGAACTGAAAGTGACATACATTCCTGTGGGGAAACACAGGGCTTTGCTAGGATTTCTCTAGGCAGTGTGTTTTCCCTGGGCCTCACTGTAGCAACACGATCTCGCCAGGGCAACACTGCATGGCACTTCCTCTGCCAGGAGAGAGCTGCTGCTTTGTAGTTTGTGCTGGGAAACCTTGCTTTGGCAAGCGCGAATTGACCGCATTCAGGCAGAAAGAAAAGAGAATAGCAAGAGGCCTTTTCTCCCCGGCTGCTCTGCCAAGCCCTTCCAGCTCAAACTATGTCGTTGCTCCTCTGGAAGGATCCCTGCACCGCGGCGTAGTTTTTCCGAAGAAGCCCTGCGTTTGCAAGAGCAAATGAGGAATTCGTGGCAGGAAAGAGGAAGGAAAGAAAGTTTCTCTCCCTCTGCCTGCTTTGCTCAGAGGACCGGATGAAGTCAGGGAGTTCTCCCTTTCACTGAGAAACGTGCGGGCTGCTGTTGCCTGGGCGCTCTCTTCTTTGCAAAAGAGTCTGCAGTTCCACGCTTTGAACCGTGGAAAGGCGCCGGGCTCTGCTAAGATTTCCCCCGGCGCTTCGTTTGCCCTGGGCCAAAGCGAGCCTTCACAATAGCTGAACGCTAACACTGCATACTCGTTCCACTTCCAGAACCGGGCTACGGCGAGGCAGTTCTCCGGGGGAAAACGGCCCTTCGCGAAGGGCAGATCTGCCGAGCTCATTGCGGGAAAGCGAAAGCAAAGGACGCTTTTCTCCCTCTAACCGCTTTCGTCAGAGGAACGGGGGAAGTCACAGTGTTCTTTCTCTCCCTGAGATACACACAATCTGACGTTGCCTCTGAGCTCCGTTGCTGGCAAAGAACTGAAAGTGACATACATTCCTGTGGGGAAACACAGGGCTTTGCTAGGATTTCTCTAGGCAGTGTGTTTTCCCTGGGCCTCACTGTAGCAACACGATCTCGCCAGGGCAACACTGCATGGCACTTCCTCTGCCAGGAGAGAGCTGCTGCTTTGTAGTTTGTGCTGGGAAACCTTGCTTTGGCAAGTGCGAATTGACCGCATTCAGGCAGAAAGAAAAGAGAATAGCAAGAGGCCTTTCCTCCCCGGCCGCTCTGCCAAGCCCTTCCAGCTCAAACTATGTCGTTGCTCCTCTGGAAGGATCCCTGCACCGCGGCGTAGTTTTTCCGAAGAAGCCCTGCGTTTGCAAGAGCAAATGAGGAATTCGTGGCAGGAAAGAGGAAGGAAAGAAAGTTTCTCTCCCTCTGCCTGCTTTGCTCAGAGGACCGGATGAAGTCAGGGAGTTCTCCCTTTCACTGAGAAACGTGCAGGCTGCTGTTGCCTGGGCGCTCTCTTCTCTGCAAAAGAGTCTGCAGTTCTACGCTTTGAACCGTGGAAAGGCGCCGGGCTCTGCTAAGATTTCCCCCGGCGCTTCGTTTGCCCTGGGCCAAAGCGAGCCTTCACAATAGCTGAACGCTAACACTGCATACTCGTTCCACTTCCAGAACCGGGCTACGGCGAGGCAGTTCTCCGGGGAAAACGGCCCTTCGCGAAGGGCAGATCTGCCGAGCTCATTGCGGGAAAGCGAAAGCAAAGGACGCTTTTCTCCCTCTAACCGCTTTCGTCAGAGGAACGGGGGAAGTCACAGTGTTCTTTCTCTCCCTGAGATACACACAGTCTGACGTTGCCTCTGAGCTCCGTTGCTGGCAAAGAACTGAAAGTGACATACATTCCTGTGGGGAAACACAGGGCTTTGCTAGGATTTCTCTAGGCAGTGTGTTTTCCCTGGGCCTCACTGTAGCAACACGATCTCGCCAGGGCAACACTGCATGGCACTTCCTCTGCCAGGAGAGAGCTGCTGCTTTGTAGTTTGTGCTGGGAAACCTTGCTTTGGCAAGTGCGAATTGACCGCATTCAGGCAGAAAGAAAAAAGAATAGCAAGAGGCCTTTTCTCCCCGGCCGCTCTGCCAAGCCCTTCCAGCTCAAACTATGTCGTTGCTCCTCTGGAAGGATCCCTGCACCGCGGCGTAGTTTTTCCGAAGAAGCCCTGCGTTTGCAAGAGCAAATGAGGAATTCGTGGCAGGAAAGAGGAAGGAAAGAAAGTTTCTCTCCCTCTGCCTGCTTTGCTCAGAGGACCGGATGAAGTCAGGGAGTTCTCCCTTTCACTGAGAAACGTGCAGGCTGCTGTTGCCTGGGCGCTCTCTTCTTTGCAAAAGAGTCTGCAGTTCCACGCTTTGAACCGTGGAAAGGCGCCGGGCTCTGCTAAGATTTCCCCCGGCGCTTCGTTTGCCCTGGGCCAAAGCGAGCCTTCACAATAGCTGAACGCTAACACTGCATACTCGTTCCACTTCCAGAACCGGGCTACGGCGAGGCAGTTCTCCGGGGGAAAACGGCCCTTCGCGAAGGGCAGATCTGCCGAGCTCATTGCGGGAAAGCGAAAGCAAAGGACGCTTTTCTCCCTCTAACCGCTTTCGTCAGAGGAACGGGGGAAGTCACAGTGTTCTTTCTCTCCCTGAGATACACACAATCTGACGTTGCCTCTGAGCTCCGTTGCTGGCAAAGAACTGAAAGTGACATACATTCCTGTGGGGAAACACAGGGCTTTGCTAGGATTTCTCTAGGCAGTGTGTTTTCCCTGGGCCTCACTGTAGCAACACGATCTCGCCAGGGCAACACTGCATGGCACTTCCTCTGCCAGGAGAGAGCTGCTGCTTTGTAGTTTGTGCTGGGAAACCTTGCTTTGGCAAGTGCGAATTGACCGCATTCAGGCAGAAAGAAAAGAGAATAGCAAGAGGCCTTTTCTCCCCGGCTGCTCTGCCAAGCCCTTCCAGCTCAAACTATGTCGTTGCTCCTCTGGAAGGATCCCTGCACCGCGGCGTAGTTTTTCCGAAGAAGCCCTGCGTTTGCAAGAGCAAATGAGGAATTCGTGGCAGGAAAGAGGAAGGAAAGAAAGTTTCTCTCCCTCTGCCTGCTTTGCTCAGAGGACCGGATGAAGTCAGGGAGTTCTCCCTTTCACTGAGAAACGTGCGGGCTGCTGTTGCCTGGGCGCTCTCTTCTCTGCAAAAGAGTCTGCAGTTCCACGCTTTGAACCGTGGAAAGGCGCCAGGCTCTGCTAAGATTTCCCCCGGCGCTTCGTTTGCCCTGGGCCAAAGCGAGCCTTCACAATAGCTGAACGCTAACACTGCATACTCGTTCCACTTCCAGAACCGGGCTACGGCGAGGCAGTTCTCCGGGGGAAAACGGCCCTTCGCGAAGGGCAGATCTGCCGAGCTCATTGCGGGAAAGCGAAAGCAAAGGACGCTTTTCTCCCTCTAACCGCTTTCGTCAGAGGAACGGGGGAAGTCACAGTGTTCTTTCTCTCCCTGAGATACACACAATCTGACGTTGCCTCTGAGCTCCGTTGCTGGCAAAGAACTGAAAGTGACATACATTCCTGTGGGGAAACACAGGGCTTTGCTAGGATTTCTCTAGGCAGTGTGTTTTCCCTGGGCCTCACTGTAGCAACACGATCTCGCCAGGGCAACACTGCATGGCACTTCCTCTGCCAGGAGAGAGCTGCTGCTTTGTAGTTTGTGCTGGGAAACCTTGCTTTGGCAAGTGCGAATTGACCGCATTCAGGCAGAAAGAAAAGAGAATAGCAAGAGGCCTTTTCTCCCCGGCTGCTCTGCCAAGCCCTTCCAGCTCAAACTATGTCGTTGCTCCTCTGGAAGGATCCCTGCACCGCGGCGTAGTTTTTCCGAAGAAGCCCTGCGTTTGCAAGAGCAAATGAGGAATTCGTGGCAGGAAAGAGGAAGGAAAGAAAGTTTCTCTCCCTCTGCCTGCTTTGCTCAGAGGACCGGATGAAGTCAGGGAGTTCTCCCTTTCACTGAGAAACGTGCGGGCTGCTGTTGCCTGGGCGCTCTCTTCTCTGCAAAAGAGTCTGCAGTTCCACGCTTTGAACCGTGGAAAGGCGCCGGGCTCTGCTAAGATTTCCCCCGGCGCTTCGTTTGCCCTGGGCCAAAGCGAGCCTTCACAATAGCTGAACGCTAACACTGCATACTCGTTCCACTTCCAGAACCGGGCTACGGCGAGGCAGTTCTCCGGGGGAAAACGGCCCTTCGCGAAGGGCAGATCTGCCGAGCTCATTGCGGGAAAGCGAAAGCAAAGGACGCTTTTCTCCCTCTAACCGCTTTCGTCAGAGGAACGGGGGAAGTCACAGTGTTCTTTCTCTCCCTGAGATACACACAATCTGACGTTGCCTCTGAGCTCCGTTGCTGGCAAAGAACTGAAAGTGACATACATTCCTGTGGGGAAACACAGGGCTTTGCTAGGATTTCTCTAGGCAGTGTGTTTTCCCTGGGCCTCACTGTAGCAACACGATCTCGCCAGGGCAACACTGCATGGCACTTCCTCTGCCAGGAGAGAGCTGCTGCTTTGTAGTTTGTGCTGGGAAACCTTGCTTTGGCAAGTGCGAATTGACCGCATTCAGGCAGAAAGAAAAGAGAATAGCAAGAGGCCTTTTCTCCCCGGCTGCTCTGCCAAGCCCTTCCAGCTCAAACTATGTCGTTGCTCCTCTGGAAGGATCCCTGCACCGCGGCGTAGTTTTTCCGAAGAAGCCCTGCGTTTGCAAGAGCAAATGAGGAATTCGTGGCAGGAAAGAGGAAGGAAAGAAAGTTTCTCTCCCTCTGCCTGCTTTGCTCAGAGGACCGGATGAAGTCAGGGAGTTCTCCCTTTCACTGAGAAACGTGCGGGCTGCTGTTGCCTGGGCGCTCTCTTCTCTGCAAAAGAGTCTGCAGTTCCACGCTTTGAACCGTGGAAAGGCGCCAGGCTCTGCTAAGATTTCCCCCGGCGCTTCGTTTGCCCTGGGCCAAAGCGAGCCTTCACAATAGCTGAACGCTAACACTGCATACTCGTTCCACTTCCAGAACCGGGCTACGGCGAGGCAGTTCTCTGGGGGAAAACGGCCCTTCGCGAAGGGCAGATCTGCCGAGCTCATTGCGGGAAAGCGAAAGCAAAGGACGCTTTTCTCCCTCTAACCGCTTTCGTCAGAGGAACGGGGGAAGTCACAGTGTTCTTTCTCTCCCTGAGATACACACAATCTGACGTTGCCTCTGAGCTCCGTTGCTGGCAAAGAACTGAAAGTGACATACATTCCTGTGGGGAAACACAGGGCTTTGCTAGGATTTCTCTAGGCAGTGTGTTTTCCCTGGGCCTCACTGTAGCAACACGATCTCGCCAGGGCAACACTGCATGGCACTTCCTCTGCCAGGAGAGAGCTGCTGCTTTGTAGTTTGTGCTGGGAAACCTTGCTTTGGCAAGTGCGAATTGACCGCATTCAGGCAGAAAGAAAAGAGAATAGCAAGAGGCCTTTTCTCCCCGGCTGCTCTGCCAAGCCCTTCCAGCTCAAACTATGTCGTTGCTCCTCTGGAAGGATCCCTGCACCGCGGCGTAGTTTTTCCGAAGAAGCCCTGCGTTTGCAAGAGCAAATGAGGAATTCGTGGCAGGAAAGAGGAAGGAAAGAAAGTTTCTCTCCCTCTGCCTGCTTTGCTCAGAGGACCGGATGAAGTCAGGGAGTTCTCCCTTTCACTGAGAAACGTGCGGGCTGCTGTTGCCTGGGCGCTCTCTTCTCTGCAAAAGAGTCTGCAGTTCCACGCTTTGAACCGTGGAAAGGCGCCAGGCTCTGCTAAGATTTCCCCCGGCGCTTCGTTTGCCCTGGGCCAAAGCGAGCCTTCACAATAGCTGAACGCTAACACTGCATACTCGTTCCACTTCCAGAACCGGGCTACGGCGAGGCAGTTCTCCGGGGGAAAACGGCCCTTCGCGAAGGGCAGATCTGCCGAGCTCATTGCGGGAAAGCGAAAGCAAAGGACGCTTTTCTCCCTCTAACCGCTTTCGTCAGAGGAACGGGGGAAGTCACAGTGTTCTTTCTCTCCCTGAGATACACACAATCTGACGTTGCCTCTGAGCTCCGTTGCTGGCAAAGAACTGAAAGTGACATACATTCCTGTGGGGAAACACAGGGCTTTGCTAGGATTTCTCTAGGCAGTGTGTTTTCCCTGGGCCTCACTGTAGCAACACGATCTCGCCAGGGCAACACTGCATGGCACTTCCTCTGCCAGGAGAGAGCTGCTGCTTTGTAGTTTGTGCTGGGAAACCTTGCTTTGGCAAGTGCGAATTGACCGCATTCAGGCAGAAAGAAAAGAGAATAGCAAGAGGCCTTTTCTCCCCGGCTGCTCTGCCAAGCCCTTCCAGCTCAAACTATGTCGTTGCTCCTCTGGAAGGATCCCTGCACCGCGGCGTAGTTTTTCCGAAGAAGCCCTGCGTTTGCAAGAGCAAATGAGGAATTCGTGGCAGGAAAGAGGAAGGAAAGAAAGTTTCTCTCCCTCTGCCTGCTTTGCTCAGAGGACCGGATGAAGTCAGGGAGTTCTCCCTTTCACTGAGAAACGTGCGGGCTGCTGTTGCCTGGGCGCTCTCTTCTCTGCAAAAGAGTCTGCAGTTCCACGCTTTGAACCGTGGAAAGGCGCCAGGCTCTGCTAAGATTTCCCCCGGCGCTTCGTTTGCCCTGGGCCAAAGCGAGCCTTCACAATAGCTGAACGCTAACACTGCATACTCGTTCCACTTCCAGAACCGGGCTACGGCGAGGCAGTTCTCTGGGGGAAAACGGCCCTTCGCGAAGGGCAGATCTGCCGAGCTCATTGCGGGAAAGCGAAAGCAAAGGACGCTTTTCTCCCTCTAACCGCTTTCGTCAGAGGAACGGGGGAAGTCACAGTGTTCTTTCTCTCCCTGAGATACACACAATCTGACGTTGCCTCTGAGCTCCGTTGCTGGCAAAGAACTGAAAGTGACATACATTCCTGTGGGGAAACACAGGGCTTTGCTAGGATTTCTCTAGGCAGTGTGTTTTCCCTGGGCCTCACTGTAGCAACACGATCTCGCCAGGGCAACACTGCATGGCACTTCCTCTGCCAGGAGAGAGCTGCTGCTTTGTAGTTTGTGCTGGGAAACCTTGCTTTGGCAAGCGCGAATTGACCGCATTCAGGCAGAAAGAAAAGAGAATAGCAAGAGGCCTTTTCTCCCCGGCTGCTCTGCCAAGCCCTTCCAGCTCAAACTATGTCGTTGCTCCTCTGGAAGGATCCCTGCACCGCGGCGTATTTTTCCCAAGAAGCCCTGCGTTTGCAAGAGCAAATGAGGAATTCGTGGCAGGAAAGAGGAAGGAAAGAAAGTTTCTCTCCCTCTGCCTGCTTTGCTCAGAGGACCGGATGAAGTCAGGGAGTTCTCCCTTTCACTGAGAAACGTGCGGGCTGCTGTTGCCTGGGCGCTCTCTTCTTTGCAAAAGAGTCTGCAGTTCCACGCTTTGAACCGTGGAAAGGCGCCGGGCTCTGCTAAGATTTCCCCCGGCGCTTCGTTTGCCCTGGGCCAAAGCGAGCCTTCACAATAGCTGAACGCTAACACTGCATACTCGTTCCACTTCCAGAACCGGGCTACGGCGAGGCAGTTCTCCGGGGGAAAACGGCCCTTCGCGAAGGGCAGATCTGCCGAGCTCATTGCGGGAAAGCGAAAGCAAAGGACGCTTTTCTCCCTCTAACCGCTTTCGTCAGAGGAACGGGGGAAGTCACAGTGTTCTTTCTCTCCCTGAGATACACACAATCTGACGTTGCCTCTGAGCTCCGTTGCTGGCAAAGAACTGAAAGTGACATACATTCCTGTGGGGAAACACAGGGCTTTGCTAGGATTTCTCTAGGCAGTGTGTTTTCCCTGGGCCTCACTGTAGCAACACGATCTCGCCAGGGCAACACTGCATGGCACTTCCTCTGCCAGGAGAGAGCTGCTGCTTTGTAGTTTGTGCTGGGAAACCTTGCTTTGGCAAGTGCGAATTGACCGCATTCAGGCAGAAAGAAAAGAGAATAGCAAGAGGCCTTTTCTCCCCGGCCGCTCTGCCAAGCCCTTCCAGCTCAAACTATGTCGTTGCTCCTCTGGAAGGATCCCTGCACCGCGGCGTAGTTTTTCCGAAGAAGCCCTGCGTTTGCAAGAGCAAATGAGGAATTCGTGGCAGGAAAGAGGAAGGAAAGAAAGTTTCTCTCCCTCTGCCTGCTTTGCTCACAGGACCGGATGAAGTCAGGGAGTTCTCCCTTTCACTGAGAAACGTGCGGGCTGCTGTTGCCTGGGCGCTCTCTTCTCTGCAAAAGAGTCTGCAGTTCCACGCTTTGAACCGTGGAAAGGCGCCAGGCTCTGCTAAGATTTCCCCCGGCGCTTCGTTTGCCCTGGGCCAAAGCGAGCCTTCACAATAGCTGAACGCTAACACTGCATACTCGTTCCACTTCCAGAACCGGGCTACGGCGAGGCAGTTCTCCGGGGAAAACGGCCCTTCGCGAAGGGCAGATCTGCCGAGCTCATTGCGGGAAAGCGAAAGCAAAGGACGCTTTTCTCCCTCTAACCGCTTTCGTCAGAGGAACGGGGGAAGTCACAGTGTTCTTTCTCTCCCTGAGATACACACAGTCTGACGTTGCCTCTGAGCTCCGTTGCTGGCAAAGAACTGAAAGTGACATACATTCCTGTGGGGAAACACAGGGCTTTGCTAGGATTTCTCTAGGCAGTGTGTTTTCCCTGGGCCTCACTGTAGCAACACGATCTCGCCAGGGCAACACTGCATGGCACTTCCTCTGCCAGGAGAGAGCTGCTGCTTTGTAGTTTGTGCTGGGAAACCTTGCTTTGGCAAGTGCGAATTGACCGCATTCAGGCAGAAAGAAAAAAGAATAGCAAGAGGCCTTTTCTCCCCGGCCGCTCTGCCAAGCCCTTCCAGCTCAAACTATGTCGTTGCTCCTCTGGAAGGATCCCTGCACCGCGGCGTAGTTTTTCCGAAGAAGCCCTGCGTTTGCAAGAGCAAATGAGGAATTCGTGGCAGGAAAGAGGAAGGAAAGAAAGTTTCTCTCCCTCTGCCTGCTTTGCTCAGAGGACCGGATGAAGTCAGGGAGTTCTCCCTTTCACTGAGAAACGTGCAGGCTGCTGTTGCCTGGGCGCTCTCTTCTTTGCAAAAGAGTCTGCAGTTCCACGCTTTGAACCGTGGAAAGGCGCCGGGCTCTGCTAAGATTTCCCCCGGCGCTTCGTTTGCCCTGGGCCAAAGCGAGCCTTCACAATAGCTGAACGCTAACACTGCATACTCGTTCCACTTCCAGAACCGGGCTACGGCGAGGCAGTTCTCCGGGGGAAAACGGCCCTTCGCGAAGGGCAGATCTGCCGAGCTCATTGCGGGAAAGCGAAAGCAAAGGACGCTTTTCTCCCTCTAACCGCTTTCGTCAGAGGAACGGGGGAAGTCACAGTGTTCTTTCTCTCCCTGAGATACACACAATCTGACGTTGCCTCTGAGCTCCGTTGCTGGCAAAGAACTGAAAGTGACATACATTCCTGTGGGGAAACACAGGGCTTTGCTAGGATTTCTCTAGGCAGTGTGTTTTCCCTGGGCCTCACTGTAGCAACACGATCTCGCCAGGGCAACACTGCATGGCACTTCCTCTGCCAGGAGAGAGCTGCTGCTTTGTAGTTTGTGCTGGGAAACCTTGCTTTGGCAAGTGCGAATTGACCGCATTCAGGCAGAAAGAAAAGAGAATAGCAAGAGGCCTTTTCTCCCCGGCCGCTCTGCCAAGCCCTTCCAGCTCAAACTATGTCGTTGCTCCTCTGGAAGGATCCCTGCACCGTGGCGTAGTTTTTCCGAAGAAGCCCTGCGTTTGCAAGAGCAAATGAGGAATTCGTGGCAGGAAAGAGGAAGGAAAGAAAGTTTCTCTCCCTCTGCCTGCTTTGCTCAGAGGACCGGATGAAGTCAGGGAGTTCTCCCTTTCACTGAGAAACGTGCGGGCTGCTGTTGCCTGGGCGCTCTCTTCTCTGCAAAAGAGTCTGCAGTTCCACGCTTTGAACCGTGGAAAGGCGCCGGGCTCTGCTAAGATTTCCCCCGGCGCTTCGTTTGCCCTGGGCCAAAGCGAGCCTTCACAATAGCTGAACGCTAACACTGCATACTCGTTCCACTTCCAGAACCGGGCTACGGCGAGGCAGTTCTCCGGGGGAAAACGGCCCTTCGCGAAGGGCAGATCTGCCGAGCTCATTGCGGGAAAGCGAAAGCAAAGGACGCTTTTCTCCCTCTAACCGCTTTCGTCAGAGGAACGGGGGAAGTCACAGTGTTCTTTCTCTCCCTGAGATACACACAATCTGACGTTGCCTCTGAGCTCCGTTGCTGGCAAAGAACTGAAAGTGACATACATTCCTGTGGGGAAACACAGGGCTTTGCTAGGATTTCTCTAGGCAGTGTGTTTTCCCTGGGCCTCACTGTAGCAACACGATCTCGCCAGGGCAACACTGCATGGCACTTCCTCTGCCAGGAGAGAGCTGCTGCTTTGTA
The DNA here is from genome assembly GCF_024166365.1 of Elephas maximus indicus. NCBI lineage: Eukaryota > Metazoa > Chordata > Mammalia > Proboscidea > Elephantidae > Elephas > Elephas maximus. The sequence continues at coordinate 87,254 of NC_064823.1, forward strand.
GTTTGTGCTGGGAAACCTTGCTTTGGCAAGCGCGAATTGACCGCATTCAGGCAGAAAGAAAAGAGAATAGCAAGAGGCCTTTTCTCCCCGGCTGCTCTGCCAAGCCCTTCCAGCTCAAACTATGTCGTTGCTCCTCTGGAAGGATCCCTGCACCGCGGCGTAGTTTTTCCGAAGAAGCCCTGCGTTTGCAAGAGCAAATGAGGAATTCGTGGCAGGAAAGAGGAAGGAAAGAAAGTTTCTCTCCCTCTGCCTGCTTTGCTCAGAGGACCGGATGAAGTCAGGGAGTTCTCCCTTTCACTGAGAAACGTGCGGGCTGCTGTTGCCTGGGCGCTCTCTTCTCTGCAAAAGAGTCTGCAGTTCCACGCTTTGAACCGTGGAAAGGCGCCGGGCTCTGCTAAGATTTCCCCCGGCGCTTCGTTTGCCCTGGGCCAAAGCGAGCCTTCACAATAGCTGAACGCTAACACTGCATACTCGTTCCACTTCCAGAACCGGGCTACGGCGAGGCAGTTCTCCGGGGGAAAACGGCCCTTCGCGAAGGGCAGATCTGCCGAGCTCATTGCGGGAAAGCGAAAGCAAAGGACGCTTTTCTCCCTCTAACCGCTTTCGTCAGAGGAACGGGGGAAGTCACAGTGTTCTTTCTCTCCCTGAGATACACACAATCTGACGTTGCCTCTGAGCTCCGTTGCTGGCAAAGAACTGAAAGTGACATACATTCCTGTGGGGAAACACAGGGCTTTGCTAGGATTTCTCTAGGCAGTGTGTTTTCCCTGGGCCTCACTGTAGCAACACGATCTCGCCAGGGCAACACTGCATGGCACTTCCTCTGCCAGGAGAGAGCTGCTGCTTTGTAGTTTGTGCTGGGAAACCTTGCTTTGGCAAGTGCGAATTGACCGCATTCAGGCAGAAAGAAAAGAGAATACCAAGAGGCCTTTTCTCCCCGGCTGCTCTGCCAAGCCCTTCCAGCTCAAACTATGTCGTTGCTCCTCTGGAAGGATCCCTGCACCGCGGCGTAGTTTTTCCGAAGAAGCCCTGCGTTTGCAAGAGCAAATGAGGAATTCGTGGCAGGAAAGAGGAAGGAAAGAAAGTTTCTCTCCCTCTGCCTGCTTTGCTCAGAGGACCGGATGAAGTCAGGGAGTTCTCCCTTTCACTGAGAAACGTGCGGGCTGCTGTTGCCTGGGCGCTCTCTTCTCTGCAAAAGAGTCTGCAGTTCCACGCTCTGAACCGTGGAAAGGCGCCAGGCTCTGCTAAGATTTCCCCCGGCGCTTCGTTTGCCCTGGGCCAAAGCGAGCCTTCACAATAGCTGAACGCTAACACTGCATACTCGTTCCACTTCCAGAACCGGGCTACGGCGAGGCAGTTCTCCGGGGGAAAACGGCCCTTCGCGAAGGGCAGATCTGCCGAGCTCATTGCGGGAAAGCGAAAGCAAAGGACGCTTTTCTCCCTCTAACCGCTTTCGTCAGAGGAACGGGGGAAGTCACAGTGTTCTTTCTCTCCCTGAGATACACACAATCTGACGTTGCCTCTGAGCTCCGTTGCTGGCAAAGAACTGAAAGTGACATACATTCCTGTGGGGAAACACAGGGCTTTGCTAGGATTTCTCTAGGCAGTGTGTTTTCCCTGGGCCTCACTGTAGCAACACGATCTCGCCAGGGCAACACTGCATGGCACTTCCTCTGCCAGGAGAGAGCTGCTGCTTTGTAGTTTGTGCTGGGAAACCTTGCTTTGGCAAGCGCGAATTGACCGCATTCAGGCAGAAAGAAAAGAGAATAGCAAGAGGCCTTTTCTCCCCGGCTGCTCTGCCAAGCCCTTCCAGCTCAAACTATGTCGTTGCTCCTCTGGAAGGATCCCTGCACCGCGGCGTAGTTTTTCCGAAGAAGCCCTGCGTTTGCAAGAGCAAATGAGGAATTCGTGGCAGGAAAGAGGAAGGAAAGAAAGTTTCTCTCCCTCTGCCTGCTTTGCTCAGAGGACCGGATGAAGTCAGGGAGTTCTCCCTTTCACTGAGAAACGTGCGGGCTGCTGTTGCCTGGGCGCTCTCTTCTTTGCAAAAGAGTCTGCAGTTCCACGCTTTGAACCGTGGAAAGGCGCCGGGCTCTGCTAAGATTTCCCCCGGCGCTTCGTTTGCCCTGGGCCAAAGCGAGCCTTCACAATAGCTGAACGCTAACACTGCATACTCGTTCCACTTCCAGAACCGGGCTACGGCGAGGCAGTTCTCCGGGGGAAAACGGCCCTTCGCGAAGGGCAGATCTGCCGAGCTCATTGCGGGAAAGCGAAAGCAAAGGACGCTTTTCTCCCTCTAACCGCTTTCGTCAGAGGAACGGGGGAAGTCACAGTGTTCTTTCTCTCCCTGAGATACACACAATCTGACGTTGCCTCTGAGCTCCGTTGCTGGCAAAGAACTGAAAGTGACATACATTCCTGTGGGGAAACACAGGGCTTTGCTAGGATTTCTCTAGGCAGTGTGTTTTCCCTGGGCCTCACTGTAGCAACACGATCTCGCCAGGGCAACACTGCATGGCACTTCCTCTGCCAGGAGAGAGCTGCTGCTTTGTAGTTTGTGCTGGGAAACCTTGCTTTGGCAAGTGCGAATTGACCGCATTCAGGCAGAAAGAAAAGAGAATAGCAAGAGGCCTTTTCTCCCCGGCCGCTCTGCCAAGCCCTTCCAGCTCAAACTATGTCGTTGCTCCTCTGGAAGGATCCCTGCACCGCGGCGTAGTTTTTCCGAAGAAGCCCTGCGTTTGCAAGAGCAAATGAGGAATTCGTGGCAGGAAAGAGGAAGGAAAGAAAGTTTCTCTCCCTCTGCCTGCTTTGCTCAGAGGACCGGATGAAGTCAGGGAGTTCTCCCTTTCACTGAGAAACGTGCAGGCTGCTGTTGCCTGGGCGCTCTCTTCTCTGCAAAAGAGTCTGCAGTTCTACGCTTTGAACCGTGGAAAGGCGCCGGGCTCTGCTAAGATTTCCCCCGGCGCTTCGTTTGCCCTGGGCCAAAGCGAGCCTTCACAATAGCTGAACGCTAACACTGCATACTCGTTCCACTTCCAGAACCGGGCTACGGCGAGGCAGTTCTCCGGGGAAAACGGCCCTTCGCGAAGGGCAGATCTGCCGAGCTCATTGCGGGAAAGCGAAAGCAAAGGACGCTTTTCTCCCTCTAACCGCTTTCGTCAGAGGAACGGGGGAAGTCACAGTGTTCTTTCTCTCCCTGAGATACACACAGTCTGACGTTGCCTCTGAGCTCCGTTGCTGGCAAAGAACTGAAAGTGACATACATTCCTGTGGGGAAACACAGGGCTTTGCTAGGATTTCTCTAGGCAGTGTGTTTTCCCTGGGCCTCACTGTAGCAACACGATCTCGCCAGGGCAACACTGCATGGCACTTCCTCTGCCAGGAGAGAGCTGCTGCTTTGTAGTTTGTGCTGGGAAACCTTGCTTTGGCAAGTGCGAATTGACCGCATTCAGGCAGAAAGAAAAAAGAATAGCAAGAGGCCTTTTCTCCCCGGCCGCTCTGCCAAGCCCTTCCAGCTCAAACTATGTCGTTGCTCCTCTGGAAGGATCCCTGCACCGCGGCGTAGTTTTTCCGAAGAAGCCCTGCGTTTGCAAGAGCAAATGAGGAATTCGTGGCAGGAAAGAGGAAGGAAAGAAAGTTTCTCTCCCTCTGCCTGCTTTGCTCACAGGACCGGATGAAGTCAGGGAGTTCTCCCTTTCACTGAGAAACGTGCGGGCTGCTGTTGCCTGGGCGCTCTCTTCTCTGCAAAAGAGTCTGCAGTTCCACGCTTTGAACCGTGGAAAGGCGCCAGGCTCTGCTAAGATTTCCCCCGGCGCTTCGTTTGCCCTGGGCCAAAGCGAGCCTTCACAATAGCTGAACGCTAACACTGCATACTCGTTCCACTTCCAGAACCGGGCTACGGCGAGGCAGTTCTCCGGGGAAAACGGCCCTTCGCGAAGGGCAGATCTGCCGAGCTCATTGCGGGAAAGCGAAAGCAAAGGACGCTTTTCTCCCTCTAACCGCTTTCGTCAGAGGAACGGGGGAAGTCACAGTGTTCTTTCTCTCCCTGAGATACACACAGTCTGACGTTGCCTCTGAGCTCCGTTGCTGGCAAAGAACTGAAAGTGACATACATTCCTGTGGGGAAACACAGGGCTTTGCTAGGATTTCTCTAGGCAGTGTGTTTTCCCTGGGCCTCACTGTAGCAACACGATCTCGCCAGGGCAACACTGCATGGCACTTCCTCTGCCAGGAGAGAGCTGCTGCTTTGTAGTTTGTGCTGGGAAACCTTGCTTTGGCAAGTGCGAATTGACCGCATTCAGGCAGAAAGAAAAAAGAATAGCAAGAGGCCTTTTCTCCCCGGCCGCTCTGCCAAGCCCTTCCAGCTCAAACTATGTCGTTGCTCCTCTGGAAGGATCCCTGCACCGCGGCGTAGTTTTTCCGAAGAAGCCCTGCGTTTGCAAGAGCAAATGAGGAATTCGTGGCAGGAAAGAGGAAGGAAAGAAAGTTTCTCTCCCTCTGCCTGCTTTGCTCAGAGGACCGGATGAAGTCAGGGAGTTCTCCCTTTCACTGAGAAACGTGCAGGCTGCTGTTGCCTGGGCGCTCTCTTCTTTGCAAAAGAGTCTGCAGTTCCACGCTTTGAACCGTGGAAAGGCGCCGGGCTCTGCTAAGATTTCCCCCGGCGCTTCGTTTGCCCTGGGCCAAAGCGAGCCTTCACAATAGCTGAACGCTAACACTGCATACTCGTTCCACTTCCAGAACCGGGCTACGGCGAGGCAGTTCTCCGGGGGAAAACGGCCCTTCGCGAAGGGCAGATCTGCCGAGCTCATTGCGGGAAAGCGAAAGCAAAGGACGCTTTTCTCCCTCTAACCGCTTTCGTCAGAGGAACGGGGGAAGTCACAGTGTTCTTTCTCTCCCTGAGATACACACAATCTGACGTTGCCTCTGAGCTCCGTTGCTGGCAAAGAACTGAAAGTGACATACATTCCTGTGGGGAAACACAGGGCTTTGCTAGGATTTCTCTAGGCAGTGTGTTTTCCCTGGGCCTCACTGTAGCAACACGATCTCGCCAGGGCAACACTGCATGGCACTTCCTCTGCCAGGAGAGAGCTGCTGCTTTGTAGTTTGTGCTGGGAAACCTTGCTTTGGCAAGTGCGAATTGACCGCATTCAGGCAGAAAGAAAAGAGAATAGCAAGAGGCCTTTTCTCCCCGGCCGCTCTGCCAAGCCCTTCCAGCTCAAACTATGTCGTTGCTCCTCTGGAAGGATCCCTGCACCGTGGCGTAGTTTTTCCGAAGAAGCCCTGCGTTTGCAAGAGCAAATGAGGAATTCGTGGCAGGAAAGAGGAAGGAAAGAAAGTTTCTCTCCCTCTGCCTGCTTTGCTCAGAGGACCGGATGAAGTCAGGGAGTTCTCCCTTTCACTGAGAAACGTGCGGGCTGCTGTTGCCTGGGCGCTCTCTTCTCTGCAAAAGAGTCTGCAGTTCCACGCTTTGAACCGTGGAAAGGCGCCGGGCTCTGCTAAGATTTCCCCCGGCGCTTCGTTTGCCCTGGGCCAAAGCGAGCCTTCACAATAGCTGAACGCTAACACTGCATACTCGTTCCACTTCCAGAACCGGGCTACGGCGAGGCAGTTCTCCGGGGGAAAACGGCCCTTCGCGAAGGGCAGATCTGCCGAGCTCATTGCGGGAAAGCGAAAGCAAAGGACGCTTTTCTCCCTCTAACCGCTTTCGTCAGAGGAACGGGGGAAGTCACAGTGTTCTTTCTCTCCCTGAGATACACACAATCTGACGTTGCCTCTGAGCTCCGTTGCTGGCAAAGAACTGAAAGTGACATACATTCCTGTGGGGAAACACAGGGCTTTGCTAGGATTTCTCTAGGCAGTGTGTTTTCCCTGGGCCTCACTGTAGCAACACGATCTCGCCAGGGCAACACTGCATGGCACTTCCTCTGCCAGGAGAGAGCTGCTGCTTTGTAGTTTGTGCTGGGAAACCTTGCTTTGGCAAGCGCGAATTGACCGCATTCAGGCAGAAAGAAAAGAGAATAGCAAGAGGCCTTTTCTCCCCGGCTGCTCTGCCAAGCCCTTCCAGCTCAAACTATGTCGTTGCTCCTCTGGAAGGATCCCTGCACCGCGGCGTAGTTTTTCCGAAGAAGCCCTGCGTTTGCAAGAGCAAATGAGGAATTCGTGGCAGGAAAGAGGAAGGAAAGAAAGTTTCTCTCCCTCTGCCTGCTTTGCTCAGAGGACCGGATGAAGTCAGGGAGTTCTCCCTTTCACTGAGAAACGTGCGGGCTGCTGTTGCCTGGGCGCTCTCTTCTCTGCAAAAGAGTCTGCAGTTCCACGCTTTGAACCGTGGAAAGGCGCCGGGCTCTGCTAAGATTTCCCCCGGCGCTTCGTTTGCCCTGGGCCAAAGCGAGCCTTCACAATAGCTGAACGCTAACACTGCATACTCGTTCCACTTCCAGAACCGGGCTACGGCGAGGCAGTTCTCCGGGGGAAAACGGCCCTTCGCGAAGGGCAGATCTGCCGAGCTCATTGCGGGAAAGCGAAAGCAAAGGACGCTTTTCTCCCTCTAACCGCTTTCGTCAGAGGAACGGGGGAAGTCACAGTGTTCTTTCTCTCCCTGAGATACACACAATCTGACGTTGCCTCTGAGCTCCGTTGCTGGCAAAGAACTGAAAGTGACATACATTCCTGTGGGGAAACACAGGGCTTTGCTAGGATTTCTCTAGGCAGTGTGTTTTCCCTGGGCCTCACTGTAGCAACACGATCTCGCCAGGGCAACACTGCATGGCACTTCCTCTGCCAGGAGAGAGCTGCTGCTTTGTAGTTTGTGCTGGGAAACCTTGCTTTGGCAAGTGCGAATTGACCGCATTCAGGCAGAAAGAAAAGAGAATACCAAGAGGCCTTTTCTCCCCGGCTGCTCTGCCAAGCCCTTCCAGCTCAAACTATGTCGTTGCTCCTCTGGAAGGATCCCTGCACCGCGGCGTAGTTTTTCCGAAGAAGCCCTGCGTTTGCAAGAGCAAATGAGGAATTCGTGGCAGGAAAGAGGAAGGAAAGAAAGTTTCTCTCCCTCTGCCTGCTTTGCTCAGAGGACCGGATGAAGTCAGGGAGTTCTCCCTTTCACTGAGAAACGTGCGGGCTGCTGTTGCCTGGGCGCTCTCTTCTCTGCAAAAGAGTCTGCAGTTCCACGCTCTGAACCGTGGAAAGGCGCCAGGCTCTGCTAAGATTTCCCCCGGCGCTTCGTTTGCCCTGGGCCAAAGCGAGCCTTCACAATAGCTGAACGCTAACACTGCATACTCGTTCCACTTCCAGAACCGGGCTACGGCGAGGCAGTTCTCCGGGGGAAAACGGCCCTTCGCGAAGGGCAGATCTGCCGAGCTCATTGCGGGAAAGCGAAAGCAAAGGACGCTTTTCTCCCTCTAACCGCTTTCGTCAGAGGAACGGGGGAAGTCACAGTGTTCTTTCTCTCCCTGAGATACACACAATCTGACGTTGCCTCTGAGCTCCGTTGCTGGCAAAGAACTGAAAGTGACATACATTCCTGTGGGGAAACACAGGGCTTTGCTAGGATTTCTCTAGGCAGTGTGTTTTCCCTGGGCCTCACTGTAGCAACACGATCTCGCCAGGGCAACACTGCATGGCACTTCCTCTGCCAGGAGAGAGCTGCTGCTTTGTAGTTTGTGCTGGGAAACCTTGCTTTGGCAAGCGCGAATTGACCGCATTCAGGCAGAAAGAAAAGAGAATAGCAAGAGGCCTTTTCTCCCCGGCTGCTCTGCCAAGCCCTTCCAGCTCAAACTATGTCGTTGCTCCTCTGGAAGGATCCCTGCACCGCGGCGTAGTTTTTCCGAAGAAGCCCTGCGTTTGCAAGAGCAAATGAGGAATTCGTGGCAGGAAAGAGGAAGGAAAGAAAGTTTCTCTCCCTCTGCCTGCTTTGCTCAGAGGACCGGATGAAGTCAGGGAGTTCTCCCTTTCACTGAGAAACGTGCGGGCTGCTGTTGCCTGGGCGCTCTCTTCTTTGCAAAAGAGTCTGCAGTTCCACGCTTTGAACCGTGGAAAGGCGCCGGGCTCTGCTAAGATTTCCCCCGGCGCTTCGTTTGCCCTGGGCCAAAGCGAGCCTTCACAATAGCTGAACGCTAACACTGCATACTCGTTCCACTTCCAGAACCGGGCTACGGCGAGGCAGTTCTCCGGGGGAAAACGGCCCTTCGCGAAGGGCAGATCTGCCGAGCTCATTGCGGGAAAGCGAAAGCAAAGGACGCTTTTCTCCCTCTAACCGCTTTCGTCAGAGGAACGGGGGAAGTCACAGTGTTCTTTCTCTCCCTGAGATACACACAATCTGACGTTGCCTCTGAGCTCCGTTGCTGGCAAAGAACTGAAAGTGACATACATTCCTGTGGGGAAACACAGGGCTTTGCTAGGATTTCTCTAGGCAGTGTGTTTTCCCTGGGCCTCACTGTAGCAACACGATCTCGCCAGGGCAACACTGCATGGCACTTCCTCTGCCAGGAGAGAGCTGCTGCTTTGTAGTTTGTGCTGGGAAACCTTGCTTTGGCAAGTGCGAATTGACCGCATTCAGGCAGAAAGAAAAGAGAATAGCAAGAGGCCTTTTCTCCCCGGCCGCTCTGCCAAGCCCTTCCAGCTCAAACTATGTCGTTGCTCCTCTGGAAGGATCCCTGCACCGCGGCGTAGTTTTTCCGAAGAAGCCCTGCGTTTGCAAGAGCAAATGAGGAATTCGTGGCAGGAAAGAGGAAGGAAAGAAAGTTTCTCTCCCTCTGCCTGCTTTGCTCAGAGGACCGGATGAAGTCAGGGAGTTCTCCCTTTCACTGAGAAACGTGCAGGCTGCTGTTGCCTGGGCGCTCTCTTCTCTGCAAAAGAGTCTGCAGTTCTACGCTTTGAACCGTGGAAAGGCGCCGGGCTCTGCTAAGATTTCCCCCGGCGCTTCGTTTGCCCTGGGCCAAAGCGAGCCTTCACAATAGCTGAACGCTAACACTGCATACTCGTTCCACTTCCAGAACCGGGCTACGGCGAGGCAGTTCTCCGGGGAAAACGGCCCTTCGCGAAGGGCAGATCTGCCGAGCTCATTGCGGGAAAGCGAAAGCAAAGGACGCTTTTCTCCCTCTAACCGCTTTCGTCAGAGGAACGGGGGAAGTCACAGTGTTCTTTCTCTCCCTGAGATACACACAGTCTGACGTTGCCTCTGAGCTCCGTTGCTGGCAAAGAACTGAAAGTGACATACATTCCTGTGGGGAAACACAGGGCTTTGCTAGGATTTCTCTAGGCAGTGTGTTTTCCCTGGGCCTCACTGTAGCAACACGATCTCGCCAGGGCAACACTGCATGGCACTTCCTCTGCCAGGAGAGAGCTGCTGCTTTGTAGTTTGTGCTGGGAAACCTTGCTTTGGCAAGTGCGAATTGACCGCATTCAGGCAGAAAGAAAAAAGAATAGCAAGAGGCCTTTTCTCCCCGGCCGCTCTGCCAAGCCCTTCCAGCTCAAACTATGTCGTTGCTCCTCTGGAAGGATCCCTGCACCGCGGCGTAGTTTTTCCGAAGAAGCCCTGCGTTTGCAAGAGCAAATGAGGAATTCGTGGCAGGAAAGAGGAAGGAAAGAAAGTTTCTCTCCCTCTGCCTGCTTTGCTCAGAGGACCGGATGAAGTCAGGGAGTTCTCCCTTTCACTGAGAAACGTGCAGGCTGCTGTTGCCTGGGCGCTCTCTTCTTTGCAAAAGAGTCTGCAGTTCCACGCTTTGAACCGTGGAAAGGCGCCGGGCTCTGCTAAGATTTCCCCCGGCGCTTCGTTTGCCCTGGGCCAAAGCGAGCCTTCACAATAGCTGAACGCTAACACTGCATACTCGTTCCACTTCCAGAACCGGGCTACGGCGAGGCAGTTCTCCGGGGGAAAACGGCCCTTCGCGAAGGGCAGATCTGCCGAGCTCATTGCGGGAAAGCGAAAGCAAAGGACGCTTTTCTCCCTCTAACCGCTTTCGTCAGAGGAACGGGGGAAGTCACAGTGTTCTTTCTCTCCCTGAGATACACACAATCTGACGTTGCCTCTGAGCTCCGTTGCTGGCAAAGAACTGAAAGTGACATACATTCCTGTGGGAAACACAGGGCTTTGCTAGGATTTCTCTAGGCAGTGTGTTTTCCCTGGGCCTCACTGTAGCAACACGATCTCGCCAGGGCAACACTGCATGGCACTTCCTCTGCCAGGAGAGAGCTGCTGCTTTGTAGTTTGTGCTGGGAAACCTTGCTTTGGCAAGTGCGAATTGACCGCATTCAGGCAGAAAGAAAAGAGAATAGCAAGAGGCCTTTTCTCCCCGGCTGCTCTGCCAAGCCCTTCCAGCTCAAACTATGTCGTTGCTCCTCTGGAAGGATCCCTGCACCGCGGCGTAGTTTTTCCGAAGAAGCCCTGCGTTTGCAAGAGCAAATGAGGAATTCGTGGCAGGAAAGAGGAAGGAAAGAAAGTTTCTCTCCCTCTGCCTGCTTTGCTCAGAGGACCGGATGAAGTCAGGGAGTTCTCCCTTTCACTGAGAAACGTGCGGGCTGCTGTTGCCTGGGCGCTCTCTTCTCTGCAAAAGAGTCTGCAGTTCCACGCTTTGAACCGTGGAAAGGCGCCAGGCTCTGCTAAGATTTCCCCCGGCGCTTCGTTTGCCCTGGGCCAAAGCGAGCCTTCACAATAGCTGAACGCTAACACTGCATACTCGTTCCACTTCCAGAACCGGGCTACGGCGAGGCAGTTCTCCGGGGGAAAACGGCCCTTCGCGAAGGGCAGATCTGCCGAGCTCATTGCGGGAAAGCGAAAGCAAAGGACGCTTTTCTCCCTCTAACCGCTTTCGTCAGAGGAACGGGGGAAGTCACAGTGTTCTTTCTCTCCCTGAGATACACACAATCTGACGTTGCCTCTGAGCTCCGTTGCTGGCAAAGAACTGAAAGTGACATACATTCCTGTGGGGAAACACAGGGCTTTGCTAGGATTTCTCTAGGCAGTGTGTTTTCCCTGGGCCTCACTGTAGCAACACGATCTCGCCAGGGCAACACTGCATGGCACTTCCTCTGCCAGGAGAGAGCTGCTGCTTTGTAGTTTGTGCTGGGAAACCTTGCTTTGGCAAGTGCGAATTGACCGCATTCAGGCAGAAAGAAAAGAGAATAGCAAGAGGCCTTTTCTCCCCGGCTGCTCTGCCAAGCCCTTCCAGCTCAAACTATGTCGTTGCTCCTCTGGAAGGATCCCTGCACCGCGGCGTAGTTTTTCCGAAGAAGCCCTGCGTTTGCAAGAGCAAATGAGGAATTCGTGGCAGGAAAGAGGAAGGAAAGAAAGTTTCTCTCCCTCTGCCTGCTTTGCTCAGAGGACCGGATGAAGTCAGGGAGTTCTCCCTTTCACTGAGAAACGTGCGGGCTGCTGTTGCCTGGGCGCTCTCTTCTCTGCAAAAGAGTCTGCAGTTCCACGCTTTGAACCGTGGAAAGGCGCCAGGCTCTGCTAAGATTTCCCCCGGCGCTTCGTTTGCCCTGGGCCAAAGCGAGCCTTCACAATAGCTGAACGCTAACACTGCATACTCGTTCCACTTCCAGAACCGGGCTACGGCGAGGCAGTTCTCCGGGGGAAAACGGCCCTTCGCGAAGGGCAGATCTGCCGAGCTCATTGCGGGAAAGCGAAAGCAAAGGACGCTTTTCTCCCTCTAACCGCTTTCGTCAGAGGAACGGGGGAAGTCACAGTGTTCTTTCTCTCCCTGAGATACACACAATCTGACGTTGCCTCTGAGCTCCGTTGCTGGCAAAGAACTGAAAGTGACATACATTCCTGTGGGGAAACACAGGGCTTTGCTAGGATTTCTCTAGGCAGTGTGTTTTCCCTGGGCCTCACTGTAGCAACACGATCTCGCCAGGGCAACACTGCATGGCACTTCCTCTGCCAGGAGAGAGCTGCTGCTTTGTAGTTTGTGCTGGGAAACCTTGCTTTGGCAAGTGCGAATTGACCGCATTCAGGCAGAAAGAAAAGAGAATAGCAAGAGGCCTTTTCTCCCCGGCTGCTCTGCCAAGCCCTTCCAGCTCAAACTATGTCGTTGCTCCTCTGGAAGGATCCCTGCACCGCGGCGTAGTTTTTCCGAAGAAGCCCTGCGTTTGCAAGAGCAAATGAGGAATTCGTGGCAGGAAAGAGGAAGGAAAGAAAGTTTCTCTCCCTCTGCCTGCTTTGCTCAGAGGACCGGATGAAGTCAGGGAGTTCTCCCTTTCACTGAGAAACGTGCGGGCTGCTGTTGCCTGGGCGCTCTCTTCTCTGCAAAAGAGTCTGCAGTTCCACGCTTTGAACCGTGGAAAGGCGCCAGGCTCTGCTAAGATTTCCCCCGGCGCTTCGTTTGCCCTGGGCCAAAGCGAGCCTTCACAATAGCTGAACGCTAACACTGCATACTCGTTCCACTTCCAGAACCGGGCTACGGCGAGGCAGTTCTCTGGGGGAAAACGGCCCTTCGCGAAGGGCAGATCTGCCGAGCTCATTGCGGGAAAGCGAAAGCAAAGGACGCTTTTCTCCCTCTAACCGCTTTCGTCAGAGGAACGGGGGAAGTCACAGTGTTCTTTCTCTCCCTGAGATACACACAATCTGACGTTGCCTCTGAGCTCCGTTGCTGGCAAAGAACTGAAAGTGACATACATTCCTGTGGGGAAACACAGGGCTTTGCTAGGATTTCTCTAGGCAGTGTGTTTTCCCTGGGCCTCACTGTAGCAACACGATCTCGCCAGGGCAACACTGCATGGCACTTCCTCTGCCAGGAGAGAGCTGCTGCTTTGTAGTTTGTGCTGGGAAACCTTGCTTTGGCAAGCGCGAATTGACCGCATTCAGGCAGAAAGAAAAGAGAATAGCAAGAGGCCTTTTCTCCCCGGCTGCTCTGCCAAGCCCTTCCAGCTCAAACTATGTCGTTGCTCCTCTGGAAGGATCCCTGCACCGCGGCGTAGTTTTTCCGAAGAAGCCCTGCGTTTGCAAGAGCAAATGAGGAATTCGTGGCAGGAAAGAGGAAGGAAAGAAAGTTTCTCTCCCTCTGCCTGCTTTGCTCAGAGGACCGGATGAAGTCAGGGAGTTCTCCCTTTCACTGAGAAACGTGCGGGCTGCTGTTGCCTGGGCGCTCTCTTCTTTGCAAAAGAGTCTGCAGTTCCACGCTTTGAACCGTGGAAAGGCGCCGGGCTCTGCTAAGATTTCCCCCGGCGCTTCGTTTGCCCTGGGCCAAAGCGAGCCTTCACAATAGCTGAACGCTAACACTGCATACTCGTTCCACTTCCAGAACCGGGCTACGGCGAGGCAGTTCTCCGGGGGAAAACGGCCCTTCGCGAAGGGCAGATCTGCCGAGCTCATTGCGGGAAAGCGAAAGCAAAGGACGCTTTTCTCCCTCTAACCGCTTTCGTCAGAGGAACGGGGGAAGTCACAGTGTTCTTTCTCTCCCTGAGATACACACAATCTGACGTTGCCTCTGAGCTCCGTTGCTGGCAAAGAACTGAAAGTGACATACATTCCTGTGGGGAAACACAGGGCTTTGCTAGGATTTCTCTAGGCAGTGTGTTTTCCCTGGGCCTCACTGTAGCAACACGATCTCGCCAGGGCAACACTGCATGGCACTTCCTCTGCCAGGAGAGAGCTGCTGCTTTGTAGTTTGTGCTGGGAAACCTTGCTTTGGCAAGTGCGAATTGACCGCATTCAGGCAGAAAGAAAAGAGAATAGCAAGAGGCCTTTTCTCCCCGGCCGCTCTGCCAAGCCCTTCCAGCTCAAACTATGTCGTTGCTCCTCTGGAAGGATCCCTGCACCGCGGCGTAGTTTTTCCGAAGAAGCCCTGCGTTTGCAAGAGCAAATGAGGAATTCGTGGCAGGAAAGAGGAAGGAAAGAAAGTTTCTCTCCCTCTGCCTGCTTTGCTCAGAGGACCGGATGAAGTCAGGGAGTTCTCCCTTTCACTGAGAAACGTGCAGGCTGCTGTTGCCTGGGCGCTCTCTTCTCTGCAAAAGAGTCTGCAGTTCTACGCTTTGAACCGTGGAAAGGCGCCGGGCTCTGCTAAGATTTCCCCCGGCGCTTCGTTTGCCCTGGGCCAAAGCGAGCCTTCACAATAGCTGAACGCTAACACTGCATACTCGTTCCACTTCCAGAACCGGGCTACGGCGAGGCAGTTCTCCGGGGAAAACGGCCCTTAGCGAAGGGCAGATCTGCCGAGCTCATTGCGGGAAAGCGAAAGCAAAGGACGCTTTTCTCCCTCTAACCGCTTTCGTCAGAGGAACGGGGGAAGTCACAGTGTTCTTTCTCTCCCTGAGATACACACAGTGTGACGTTGCCTCTGAGCTCCGTTGCTGGCAAAGAACTGAAAGTGACATACATTCCTGTGGGGAAACACAGGGCTTTGCTAGGATTTCTCTAGGCAGTGTGTTTTCCCTGGGCCTCACTGTAGCAACACGATCTCGCCAGGGCAACACTGCATGGCACTTCCTCTGCCAGGAGAGAGCTGCTGCTTTGTAGTTTGTGCTGGGAAACCTTGCTTTGGCAAGTGCGAATTGACCGCATTCAGGCAGAAAGAAAAAAGAATAGCAAGAGGCCTTTTCTCCCCGGCCGCTCTGCCAAGCCCTTCCAGCTCAAACTATGTCGTTGCTCCTCTGGAAGGATCCCTGCACCGCGGCGTAGTTTTTCCGAAGAAGCCCTGCGTTTGCAAGAGCAAATGAGGAATTCGTGGCAGGAAAGAGGAAGGAAAGAAAGTTTCTCTCCCTCTGCCTGCTTTGCTCAGAGGACCGGATGAAGTCAGGGAGTTCTCCCTTTCACTGAGAAACGTGCGGGCTGCTGTTGCCTGGGCGCTCTCTTCTCTGCAAAAGAGTCTGCAGTTCCACGCTTTGAACCGTGGAAAGGCGCCAGGCTCTGCTAAGATTTCCCCCGGCGCTTCGTTTGCCCTGGGCCAAAGCGAGCCTTCACAATAGCTGAACGCTAACACTGCATACTCGTTCCACTTCCAGAACCGGGCTACGGCGAGGCAGTTCTCTGGGGGAAAACGGCCCTTCGCGAAGGGCAGATCTGCCGAGCTCATTGCGGGAAAGCGAAAGCAAAGGACGCTTTTCTCCCTCTAACCGCTTTCGTCAGAGGAACGGGGGAAGTCACAGTGTTCTTTCTCTCCCTGAGATACACACAATCTGACGTTGCCTCTGAGCTCCGTTGCTGGCAAAGAACTGAAAGTGACATACATTCCTGTGGGGAAACACAGGGCTTTGCTAGGATTTCTCTAGGCAGTGTGTTTTCCCTGGGCCTCACTGTAGCAACACGATCTCGCCAGGGCAACACTGCATGGCACTTCCTCTGCCAGGAGAGAGCTGCTGCTTTGTAGTTTGTGCTGGGAAACCTTGCTTTGGCAAGCGCGAATTGACCGCATTCAGGCAGAAAGAAAAGAGAATAGCAAGAGGCCTTTTCTCCCCGGCTGCTCTGCCAAGCCCTTCCAGCTCAAACTATGTCGTTGCTCCTCTGGAAGGATCCCTGCACCGCGGCGTAGTTTTTCCGAAGAAGCCCTGCGTTTGCAAGAGCAAATGAGGAATTCGTGGCAGGAAAGAGGAAGGAAAGAAAGTTTCTCTCCCTCTGCCTGCTTTGCTCAGAGGACCGGATGAAGTCAGGGAGTTCTCCCTTTCACTGAGAAACGTGCGGGCTGCTGTTGCCTGGGCGCTCTCTTCTTTGCAAAAGAGTCTGCAGTTCCACGCTTTGAACCGTGGAAAGGCGCCGGGCTCTGCTAAGATTTCCCCCGGCGCTTCGTTTGCCCTGGGCCAAAGCGAGCCTTCACAATAGCTGAACGCTAACACTGCATACTCGTTCCACTTCCAGAACCGGGCTACGGCGAGGCAGTTCTCCGGGGGAAAACGGCCCTTCGCGAAGGGCAGATCTGCCGAGCTCATTGCGGGAAAGCGAAAGCAAAGGACGCTTTTCTCCCTCTAACCGCTTTCGTCAGAGGAACGGGGGAAGTCACAGTGTTCTTTCTCTCCCTGAGATACACACAATCTGACGTTGCCTCTGAGCTCCGTTGCTGGCAAAGAACTGAAAGTGACATACATTCCTGTGGGGAAACACAGGGCTTTGCTAGGATTTCTCTAGGCAGTGTGTTTTCCCTGGGCCTCACTGTAGCAACACGATCTCGCCAGGGCAACACTGCATGGCACTTCCTCTGCCAGGAGAGAGCTGCTGCTTTGTAGTTTGTGCTGGGAAACCTTGCTTTGGCAAGTGCGAATTGACCGCATTCAGGCAGAAAGAAAAGAGAATAGCAAGAGGCCTTTTCTCCCCGGCCGCTCTGCCAAGCCCTTCCAGCTCAAACTATGTCGTTGCTCCTCTGGAAGGATCCCTGCACCGCGGCGTAGTTTTTCCGAAGAAGCCCTGCGTTTGCAAGAGCAAATGAGGAATTCGTGGCAGGAAAGAGGAAGGAAAGAAAGTTTCTCTCCCTCTGCCTGCTTTGCTCAGAGGACCGGATGAAGTCAGGGAGTTCTCCCTTTCACTGAGAAACGTGCAGGCTGCTGTTGCCTGGGCGCTCTCTTCTCTGCAAAAGAGTCTGCAGTTCTACGCTTTGAACCGTGGAAAGGCGCCGGGCTCTGCTAAGATTTCCCCCGGCGCTTCGTTTGCCCTGGGCCAAAGCGAGCCTTCACAATAGCTGAACGCTAACACTGCATACTCGTTCCACTTCCAGAACCGGGCTACGGCGAGGCAGTTCTCCGGGGAAAACGGCCCTTCGCGAAGGGCAGATCTGCCGAGCTCATTGCGGGAAAGCGAAAGCAAAGGACGCTTTTCTCCCTCTAACCGCTTTCGTCAGAGGAACGGGGGAAGTCACAGTGTTCTTTCTCTCCCTGAGATACACACAGTCTGACGTTGCCTCTGAGCTCCGTTGCTGGCAAAGAACTGAAAGTGACATACATTCCTGTGGGGAAACACAGGGCTTTGCTAGGATTTCTCTAGGCAGTGTGTTTTCCCTGGGCCTCACTGTAGCAACACGATCTCGCCAGGGCAACACTGCATGGCACTTCCTCTGCCAGGAGAGAGCTGCTGCTTTGTAGTTTGTGCTGGGAAACCTTGCTTTGGCAAGTGCGAATTGACCGCATTCAGGCAGAAAGAAAAAAGAATACCAAGAGGCCTTTTCTCCCCGGCCGCTCTGCCAAGCCCTTCCAGCTCAAACTATGTCGTTGCTCCTCTGGAAGGATCCCTGCACCGCGGCGTAGTTTTTCCGAAGAAGCCCTGCGTTTGCAAGAGCAAATGAGGAATTCGTGGCAGGAAAGAGGAAGGAAAGAAAGTTTCTCTCCCTCTGCCTGCTTTGCTCAGAGGACCGGATGAAGTCAGGGAGTTCTCCCTTTCACTGAGAAACGTGCAGGCTGCTGTTGCCTGGGCGCTCTCTTCTTTGCAAAAGAGTCTGCAGTTCCACGCTTTGAACCGTGGAAAGGCGCCGGGCTCTGCTAAGATTTCCCCCGGCGCTTCGTTTGCCCTGGGCCAAAGCGAGCCTTCACAATAGCTGAACGCTAACACTGCATACTCGTTCCACTTCCAGAACCGGGCTACGGCGAGGCAGTTCTCCGGGGGAAAACGGCCCTTCGCGAAGGGCAGATCTGCCGAGCTCATTGCGGGAAAGCGAAAGCAAAGGACGCTTTTCTCCCTCTAACCGCTTTCGTCAGAGGAACGGGGGAAGTCACAGTGTTCTTTCTCTCCCTGAGATACACACAATCTGACGTTGCCTCTGAGCTCCGTTGCTGGCAAAGAACTGAAAGTGACATACATTCCTGTGGGGAAACACAGGGCTTTGCTAGGATTTCTCTAGGCAGTGTGTTTTCCCTGGGCCTCACTGTAGCAACACGATCTCGCCAGGGCAACACTGCATGGCACTTCCTCTGCCAGGAGAGAGCTGCTGCTTTGTAGTTTGTGCTGGGAAACCTTGCTTTGGCAAGTGCGAATTGACCGCATTCAGGCAGAAAGAAAAGAGAATAGCAAGAGGCCTTTTCTCCCCGGCTGCTCTGCCAAGCCCTTCCAGCTCAAACTATGTCGTTGCTCCTCTGGAAGGATCCCTGCACCGCGGCGTAGTTTTTCCGAAGAAGCCCTGCGTTTGCAAGAGCAAATGAGGAATTCGTGGCAGGAAAGAGGAAGGAAAGAAAGTTTCTCTCCCTCTGCCTGCTTTGCTCAGAGGACCGGATGAAGTCAGGGAGTTCTCCCTTTCACTGAGAAACGTGCGGGCTGCTGTTGCCTGGGCGCTCTCTTCTCTGCAAAAGAGTCTGCAGTTCCACGCTTTGAACCGTGGAAAGGCGCCAGGCTCTGCTAAGATTTCCCCCGGCGCTTCGTTTGCCCTGGGCCAAAGCGAGCCTTCACAATAGCTGAACGCTAACACTGCATACTCGTTCCACTTCCAGAACCGGGCTACGGCGAGGCAGTTCTCCGGGGGAAAACGGCCCTTCGCGAAGGGCAGATCTGCCGAGCTCATTGCGGGAAAGCGAAAGCAAAGGACGCTTTTCTCCCTCTAACCGCTTTCGTCAGAGGAACGGGGGAAGTCACAGTGTTCTTTCTCTCCCTGAGATACACACAATCTGACGTTGCCTCTGAGCTCCGTTGCTGGCAAAGAACTGAAAGTGACATACATTCCTGTGGGGAAACACAGGGCTTTGCTAGGATTTCTCTAGGCAGTGTGTTTTCCCTGGGCCTCACTGTAGCAACACGATCTCGCCAGGGCAACACTGCATGGCACTTCCTCTGCCAGGAGAGAGCTGCTGCTTTGTAGTTTGTGCTGGGAAACCTTGCTTTGGCAAGCGCGAATTGACCGCATTCAGGCAGAAAGAAAAGAGAATAGCAAGAGGCCTTTTCTCCCCGGCTGCTCTGCCAAGCCCTTCCAGCTCAAACTATGTCGTTGCTCCTCTGGAAGGATCCCTGCACCGCGGCGTAGTTTTTCCGAAGAAGCCCTGCGTTTGCAAGAGCAAATGAGGAATTCGTGGCAGGAAAGAGGAAGGAAAGAAAGTTTCTCTCCCTCTGCCTGCTTTGCTCAGAGGACCGGATGAAGTCAGGGAGTTCTCCCTTTCACTGAGAAACGTGCGGGCTGCTGTTGCCTGGGCGCTCTCTTCTCTGCAAAAGAGTCTGCAGTTCCACGCTTTGAACCGTGGAAAGGCGCCGGGCTCTGCTAAGATTTCCCCCGGCGCTTCGTTTGCCCTGGGCCAAAGCGAGCCTTCACAATAGCTGAACGCTAACACTGCATACTCGTTCCACTTCCAGAACCGGGCTACGGCGAGGCAGTTCTCCGGGGGAAAACGGCCCTTCGCGAAGGGCAGATCTGCCGAGCTCATTGCGGGAAAGCGAAAGCAAAGGACGCTTTTCTCCCTCTAACCGCTTTCGTCAGAGGAACGGGGGAAGTCACAGTGTTCTTTCTCTCCCTGAGATACACACAATCTGACGTTGCCTCTGAGCTCCGTTGCTGGCAAAGAACTGAAAGTGACATACATTCCTGTGGGGAAACACAGGGCTTTGCTAGGATTTCTCTAGGCAGTGTGTTTTCCCTGGGCCTCACTGTAGCAACACGATCTCGCCAGGGCAACACTGCATGGCACTTCCTCTGCCAGGAGAGAGCTGCTGCTTTGTAGTTTGTGCTGGGAAACCTTGCTTTGGCAAGTGCGAATTGACCGCATTCAGGCAGAAAGAAAAGAGAATAGCAAGAGGCCTTTTCTCCCCGGCTGCTCTGCCAAGCCCTTCCAGCTCAAACTATGTCGTTGCTCCTCTGGAAGGATCCCTGCACCGCGGCGTAGTTTTTCCGAAGAAGCCCTGCGTTTGCAAGAGCAAATGAGGAATTCGTGGCAGGAAAGAGGAAGGAAAGAAAGTTTCTCTCCCTCTGCCTGCTTTGCTCAGAGGACCGGATGAAGTCAGGGAGTTCTCCCTTTCACTGAGAAACGTGCGGGCTGCTGTTGCCTGGGCGCTCTCTTCTCTGCAAAAGAGTCTGCAGTTCCACGCTTTGAACCGTGGAAAGGCGCCAGGCTCTGCTAAGATTTCCCCCGGCGCTTCGTTTGCCCTGGGCCAAAGCGAGCCTTCACAATAGCTGAACGCTAACACTGCATACTCGTTCCACTTCCAGAACCGGGCTACGGCGAGGCAGTTCTCCGGGGGAAAACGGCCCTTCGCGAAGGGCAGATCTGCCGAGCTCATTGCGGGAAAGCGAAAGCAAAGGACGCTTTTCTCCCTCTAACCGCTTTCGTCAGAGGAACGGGGGAAGTCACAGTGTTCTTTCTCTCCCTGAGATACACACAATCTGACGTTGCCTCTGAGCTCCGTTGCTGGCAAAGAACTGAAAGTGACATACATTCCTGTGGGGAAACACAGGGCTTTGCTAGGATTTCTCTAGGCAGTGTGTTTTCCCTGGGCCTCACTGTAGCAACACGATCTCGCCAGGGCAACACTGCATGGCACTTCCTCTGCCAGGAGAGAGCTGCTGCTTTGTAGTTTGTGCTGGGAAACCTTGCTTTGGCAAGTGCGAATTGACCGCATTCAGGCAGAAAGAAAAGAGAATAGCAAGAGGCCTTTTCTCCCCGGCTGCTCTGCCAAGCCCTTCCAGCTCAAACTATGTCGTTGCTCCTCTGGAAGGATCCCTGCACCGCGGCGTAGTTTTTCCGAAGAAGCCCTGCGTTTGCAAGAGCAAATGAGGAATTCGTGGCAGGAAAGAGGAAGGAAAGAAAGTTTCTCTCCCTCTGCCTGCTTTGCTCAGAGGACCGGATGAAGTCAGGGAGTTCTCCCTTTCACTGAGAAACGTGCGGGCTGCTGTTGCCTGGGCGCTCTCTTCTCTGCAAAAGAGTCTGCAGTTCCACGCTTTGAACCGTGGAAAGGCGCCAGGCTCTGCTAAGATTTCCCCCGGCGCTTCGTTTGCCCTGGGCCAAAGCGAGCCTTCACAATAGCTGAACGCTAACACTGCATACTCGTTCCACTTCCAGAACCGGGCTACGGCGAGGCAGTTCTCCGGGGGAAAACGGCCCTTCGCGAAGGGCAGATCTGCCGAGCTCATTGCGGGAAAGCGAAAGCAAAGGACGCTTTTCTCCCTCTAACCGCTTTCGTCAGAGGAACGGGGGAAGTCACAGTGTTCTTTCTCTCCCTGAGATACACACAATCTGACGTTGCCTCTGAGCTCCGTTGCTGGCAAAGAACTGAAAGTGACATACATTCCTGTGGGGAAACACAGGGCTTTGCTAGGATTTCTCTAGGCAGTGTGTTTTCCCTGGGCCTCACTGTAGCAACACGATCTCGCCAGGGCAACACTGCATGGCACTTCCTCTGCCAGGAGAGAGCTGCTGCTTTGTAGTTTGTGCTGGGAAACCTTGCTTTGGCAAGCGCGAATTGACCGCATTCAGGCAGAAAGAAAAGAGAATAGCAAGAGGCCTTTTCTCCCCGGCTGCTCTGCCAAGCCCTTCCAGCTCAAACTATGTCGTTGCTCCTCTGGAAGGATCCCTGCACCGCGGCGTAGTTTTTCCGAA
Organism: Elephas maximus indicus; assembly: GCF_024166365.1. Taxonomy (NCBI): domain Eukaryota; kingdom Metazoa; phylum Chordata; class Mammalia; order Proboscidea; family Elephantidae; genus Elephas; species Elephas maximus. The sequence goes on from NC_064823.1 coordinate 108,671, forward strand.
GAAGCCCTGCGTTTGCAAGAGCAAATGAGGAATTCGTGGCAGGAAAGAGGAAGGAAAGAAAGTTTCTCTCCCTCTGCCTGCTTTGCTCAGAGGACCGGATGAAGTCAGGGAGTTCTCCCTTTCACTGAGAAACGTGCGGGCTGCTGTTGCCTGGGCGCTCTCTTCTCTGCAAAAGAGTCTGCAGTTCCACGCTTTGAACCGTGGAAAGGCGCCGGGCTCTGCTAAGATTTCCCCCGGCGCTTCGTTTGCCCTGGGCCAAAGCGAGCCTTCACAATAGCTGAACGCTAACACTGCATACTCGTTCCACTTCCAGAACCGGGCTACGGCGAGGCAGTTCTCCGGGGGAAAACGGCCCTTCGCGAAGGGCAGATCTGCCGAGCTCATTGCGGGAAAGCGAAAGCAAAGGACGCTTTTCTCCCTCTAACCGCTTTCGTCAGAGGAACGGGGGAAGTCACAGTGTTCTTTCTCTCCCTGAGATACACACAATCTGACGTTGCCTCTGAGCTCCGTTGCTGGCAAAGAACTGAAAGTGACATACATTCCTGTGGGGAAACACAGGGCTTTGCTAGGATTTCTCTAGGCAGTGTGTTTTCCCTGGGCCTCACTGTAGCAACACGATCTCGCCAGGGCAACACTGCATGGCACTTCCTCTGCCAGGAGAGAGCTGCTGCTTTGTAGTTTGTGCTGGGAAACCTTGCTTTGGCAAGTGCGAATTGACCGCATTCAGGCAGAAAGAAAAGAGAATAGCAAGAGGCCTTTTCTCCCCGGCTGCTCTGCCAAGCCCTTCCAGCTCAAACTATGTCGTTGCTCCTCTGGAAGGATCCCTGCACCGCGGCGTAGTTTTTCCGAAGAAGCCCTGCGTTTGCAAGAGCAAATGAGGAATTCGTGGCAGGAAAGAGGAAGGAAAGAAAGTTTCTCTCCCTCTGCCTGCTTTGCTCAGAGGACCGGATGAAGTCAGGGAGTTCTCCCTTTCACTGAGAAACGTGCGGGCTGCTGTTGCCTGGGCGCTCTCTTCTCTGCAAAAGAGTCTGCAGTTCCACGCTTTGAACCGTGGAAAGGCGCCAGGCTCTGCTAAGATTTCCCCCGGCGCTTCGTTTGCCCTGGGCCAAAGCGAGCCTTCACAATAGCTGAACGCTAACACTGCATACTCGTTCCACTTCCAGAACCGGGCTACGGCGAGGCAGTTCTCCGGGGGAAAACGGCCCTTCGCGAAGGGCAGATCTGCCGAGCTCATTGCGGGAAAGCGAAAGCAAAGGACGCTTTTCTCCCTCTAACCGCTTTCGTCAGAGGAACGGGGGAAGTCACAGTGTTCTTTCTCTCCCTGAGATACACACAATCTGACGTTGCCTCTGAGCTCCGTTGCTGGCAAAGAACTGAAAGTGACATACATTCCTGTGGGGAAACACAGGGCTTTGCTAGGATTTCTCTAGGCAGTGTGTTTTCCCTGGGCCTCACTGTAGCAACACGATCTCGCCAGGGCAACACTGCATGGCACTTCCTCTGCCAGGAGAGAGCTGCTGCTTTGTAGTTTGTGCTGGGAAACCTTGCTTTGGCAAGTGCGAATTGACCGCATTCAGGCAGAAAGAAAAGAGAATAGCAAGAGGCCTTTTCTCCCCGGCTGCTCTGCCAAGCCCTTCCAGCTCAAACTATGTCGTTGCTCCTCTGGAAGGATCCCTGCACCGCGGCGTAGTTTTTCCGAAGAAGCCCTGCGTTTGCAAGAGCAAATGAGGAATTCGTGGCAGGAAAGAGGAAGGAAAGAAAGTTTCTCTCCCTCTGCCTGCTTTGCTCAGAGGACCGGATGAAGTCAGGGAGTTCTCCCTTTCACTGAGAAACGTGCGGGCTGCTGTTGCCTGGGCGCTCTCTTCTCTGCAAAAGAGTCTGCAGTTCCACGCTTTGAACCGTGGAAAGGCGCCAGGCTCTGCTAAGATTTCCCCCGGCGCTTCGTTTGCCCTGGGCCAAAGCGAGCCTTCACAATAGCTGAACGCTAACACTGCATACTCGTTCCACTTCCAGAACCGGGCTACGGCGAGGCAGTTCTCTGGGGGAAAACGGCCCTTCGCGAAGGGCAGATCTGCCGAGCTCATTGCGGGAAAGCGAAAGCAAAGGACGCTTTTCTCCCTCTAACCGCTTTCGTCAGAGGAACGGGGGAAGTCACAGTGTTCTTTCTCTCCCTGAGATACACACAATCTGACGTTGCCTCTGAGCTCCGTTGCTGGCAAAGAACTGAAAGTGACATACATTCCTGTGGGGAAACACAGGGCTTTGCTAGGATTTCTCTAGGCAGTGTGTTTTCCCTGGGCCTCACTGTAGCAACACTATCTCGCCAGGGCAGAACTGCATGGGATTTCCTCTGCCAGGAGAGAGCTGCTGCTTTGTAGTTTGTGCTGGGAAACCTTCTTTTGGCAAGTGCGATTTGACCGCATTCAGGCAGAAAGAAAAGAGAATAGCAAGAGGCCTTTTCTCCCCGGCTGCTCTGCCAAGCCCTTCCAGCTCAAACTATGTCGTTGCTCCTCTGGAAGGATCCCTGCACCGCGGCGTAGTTTTTCCGAAGAAGCCCTGCGTTTGCAAGAGCAAATGAGGAATTCGTGGCAGGAAAGAGGAAGGAAAGAAAGTTTCTCTCCCTCTGCCTGCTTTGCTCAGAGGACTGGATGAAGTCAGGGAGTTCTCCCTTTCACTGAGAAACGTGCGGGCTGCTGTTGCCTGGGCGCTCTCTTCTTTGCAAAAGAGTCTGCAGTTCCACGCTTTGAACCGTGGAAAGGCGCCGGGCTCTGCTAAGACTTCCCCTGCGCTTCGTTTGCCCTGGGCCAAAGCGAGCCTTCACAATAGCTGAACGCTAACACTGCATACTCGTCCCACTTCCAGAACAGGGCTACCGCGAGGCAGTTCTCCGGGGGAAAACGGCCCTTCGCGAAGGGCAGATCTGCCGAGCTCATTGCGGGAAAGCGAAAGCAAAGGACGCTTTTCTCCCTCTAACCGCTTTCGTCAGAGGAACGGGGGAAGTCACAGTGTTCTTTCTCTCCCTGAGATACACACAATCTGACGTTGCCTCTGAGCTCCGTTGCTGGCAAAGAACTGAAAGTGACATACATTCCTGTGGGGAAACACAGGGCTTTGCTACGATTTCTCTAGGCAGTGTGTTTTCCCTGGGCCTCACTGTAGCAACACTATCTCGCCAGGGCAACACTGCATGGCACTTCCTCTGCCAGGAGAGAGCTGCTGCTTTGTAGTTTGTGCTGGGAAACCTTGTTTTGGCAAGTGCGAATTGACCGCATTCAGGCAGAAAGAAAAGAGAATAGCAAGAGGCCTTTTCTCCCCGGCTGCTCTGCCAAGCCCTTCCAGCTCAAACTATGTCGTTGCTCCTCTGGAAGGATCCCTGCACCGCGGCGTAGTTTTTCCGAAGAAGCCCTGCGTTTGCAAGAGCAAATGAGGAATTCGTGGCAGGAAAGAGGAAGGAAAGAAAGTTTCTCTCCCTCTGCCTGCTTTGCTCAGAGGACCGGATGAAGTCAGGGAGTTCTCCCTTTCACTGAGAAACGTGCGGGCTGCTGTTGCCTGGGCGCTCTCTTCTTTGCAAAAGAGTCTGCAGTTCCACGCTTTGAACCGTGGAAAGGCGCCGGGCTCTGCTAAGATTTCCCCCGGCGCTTCGTTTGCCCTGGGCCAAAGCGAGCCTTCACAATAGCTGAACGCTAACACTGCATACTCGTTCCACTTCCAGAACCGGGCTACGGCGAGGCAGTTCTCCGGGGGAAAACGGCCCTTCGCGAAGGGCAGATCTGCCGAGCTCATTGCGGGAAAGCGAAAGCAAAGGACGCTTTTCTCCCTCTAACCGCTTTCGTCAGAGGAACGGGGGAAGTCACAGTGTTCTTTCTCTCCCTGAGATACACACAATCTGACGTTGCCTCTGAGCTCCGTTGCTGGCAAAGAACTGAAAGTGACATACATTCCTGTGGGGAAACACAGGGCTTTGCTAGGATTTCTCTAGGCAGTGTGTTTTCCCTGGGCCTCACTGTAGCAACACTATCTCGCAAGGGCAGAACTGCATGGGATTTCCTCTGCCAGGAGAGAGCTGCTGCTTTGTAGTTTGTGCTGGGAAACCTTGTTTTGGCAAGTGCGAATTGACCGCATTCAGGCAGAAAGAAAAGAGAATAGCAAGAGGCCTTTTCTCCCCGGCTGCTCTGCCAAGCCCTTCCAGCTCAAACTATGTCGTTGCTCCTCTGGAAGGATCCCTGCACCGCGGCGTAGTTTTTCCGAAGAAGCCCTGCGTTTGCAAGAGCAAATGAGGAATTCGTGGCAGGAAAGAGGAAGGAAAGAAAGTTTCTCTCCCTCTGCCTGCTTTGCTCAGAGGACTGGATGAAGTCAGGGAGTTCTCCCTTTCACTGAGAAACGTGCGGGCTGCTGTTGCCTGGGCGCTCTCTTCTTTGCAAAAGAGTCTGCAGTTCCACGCTTTGAACCGTGGAAAGGCGCCGGGCTCTGCTAAGACTTCCCCTGCGCTTCGTTTGCCCTGGGCCAAAGCGAGCCTTCACAATAGCTGAACGCTAACACTGCATACTCGTCCCACTTCCAGAACAGGGCTACCGCGAGGCAGTTCTCCGGGGGAAAACGGCCCTTCGCGAAGGGCAGATCTGCCGAGCTCATTGCGGGAAAGCGAAAGCAAAGGACGCTTTTCTCCCTCTAACCGCTTTCGTCAGAGGAACGGGGGAAGTCACAGTGTTCTTTCTCTCCCTGAGATACACACAATCTGACGTTGCCTCTGAGCTCCGTTGCTGGCAAAGAACTGAAACTGACATACATTCCTGTGGGGAAACACAGGGCTTTGCTACGATTTCTCTAGGCAGTGTGTTTTCCCTGGGCCTCACTGTAGCAACACTATCTTGCCAGGGCAACACTGCATGGCACTTCCTCTGCCAGGAGAGAGCTGCTGCTTTGTAGTTTGTGCTGGGAAACCTTGTTTTGGCAAGTGCGAATTGACCGCATTCAGGCAGAAAGAAAAGAGAATAGCAAGAGGCCTTTTCTCCCCGGCTGCTCTGCCAAGCCCTTCCAGCTCAAACTATGTCGTTGCTCCTCTGGAAGGATCCCTGCACCGCGGCGTAGTTTTTCCGAAGAAGCCCTGCGTTTGCAAGAGCAAATGAGGAATTCGTGGCAGGAAAGAGGAAGGAAAGAAAGTTTCTCTCCCTCTGCCTGCTTTGCTCAGAGGACCGGATGAAGTCAGGGAGTTCTCCCTTTCACTGAGAAACGTGCGGGCTGCTGTTGCCTGGGCGCTCTCTTCTCTGCAAAAGAGTCTGCAGTTCCACGCTTTGAACCGTGGAAAGGCGCCGGGCTCTGCTAAGATTTCCCCCGGCGCTTCGTTTGCCCTGGGCCAAAGCGAGCCTTCACAATAGCTGAACGCTAACACTGCATACTCGTTCCACTTCCAGAACCGGGCTACGGCGAGGCAGTTCTCCGGGGGAAAACGGCCCTTCGCGAAGGGCAGATCTGCCGAGCTCATTGCGGGAAAGCGAAAGCAAAGGACGCTTTTCTCCCTCTAACCGCTTTCGTCAGAGGAACGGGGGAAGTCACAGTGTTCTTTCTCTCCCTGAGATACACACAATCTGACGTTGCCTCTGAGCTCCGTTGCTGGCAAAGAACTGAAAGTGACATACATTCCTGTGGGGAAACACAGGGCTTTGCTAGGATTTCTCTAGGCAGTGTGTTTTCCCTGGGCCTCACTGTAGCAACACGATCTCGCCAGGGCAACACTGCATGGCACTTCCTCTGCCAGGAGAGAGCTGCTGCTTTGTAGTTTGTGCTGGGAAACCTTGCTTTGGCAAGTGCGAATTGACCGCATTCAGGCAGAAAGAAAAGAGAATAGCAAGAGGCCTTTTCTCCCCGGCTGCTCTGCCAAGCCCTTCCAGCTCAAACTATGTCGTTGCTCCTCTGGAAGGATCCCTGCACCGCGGCGTAGTTTTTCCGAAGAAGCCCTGCGTTTGCAAGAGCAAATGAGGAATTCGTGGCAGGAAAGAGGAAGGAAAGAAAGTTTCTCTCCCTCTGCCTGCTTTGCTCAGAGGACCGGATGAAGTCAGGGAGTTCTCCCTTTCACTGAGAAACGTGCGGGCTGCTGTTGCCTGGGCGCTCTCTTCTCTGCAAAAGAGTCTGCAGTTCCACGCTTTGAACCGTGGAAAGGCGCCAGGCTCTGCTAAGATTTCCCCCGGCGCTTCGTTTGCCCTGGGCCAAAGCGAGCCTTCACAATAGCTGAACGCTAACACTGCATACTCGTTCCACTTCCAGAACCGGGCTACGGCGAGGCAGTTCTCCGGGGGAAAACGGCCCTTCGCGAAGGGCAGATCTGCCGAGCTCATTGCGGGAAAGCGAAAGCAAAGGACGCTTTTCTCCCTCTAACCGCTTTCGTCAGAGGAACGGGGGAAGTCACAGTGTTCTTTCTCTCCCTGAGATACACACAATCTGACGTTGCCTCTGAGCTCCGTTGCTGGCAAAGAACTGAAAGTGACATACATTCCTGTGGGGAAACACAGGGCTTTGCTAGGATTTCTCTAGGCAGTGTGTTTTCCCTGGGCCTCACTGTAGCAACACGATCTCGCCAGGGCAACACTGCATGGCACTTCCTCTGCCAGGAGAGAGCTGCTGCTTTGTAGTTTGTGCTGGGAAACCTTGCTTTGGCAAGTGCGAATTGACCGCATTCAGGCAGAAAGAAAAGAGAATAGCAAGAGGCCTTTTCTCCCCGGCTGCTCTGCCAAGCCCTTCCAGCTCAAACTATGTCGTTGCTCCTCTGGAAGGATCCCTGCACCGCGGCGTAGTTTTTCCGAAGAAGCCCTGCGTTTGCAAGAGCAAATGAGGAATTCGTGGCAGGAAAGAGGAAGGAAAGAAAGTTTCTCTCCCTCTGCCTGCTTTGCTCAGAGGACCGGATGAAGTCAGGGAGTTCTCCCTTTCACTGAGAAACGTGCGGGCTGCTGTTGCCTGGGCGCTCTCTTCTCTGCAAAAGAGTCTGCAGTTCCACGCTTTGAACCGTGGAAAGGCGCCAGGCTCTGCTAAGATTTCCCCCGGCGCTTCGTTTGCCCTGGGCCAAAGCGAGCCTTCACAATAGCTGAACGCTAACACTGCATACTCGTTCCACTTCCAGAACCGGGCTACGGCGAGGCAGTTCTCCGGGGGAAAACGGCCCTTCGCGAAGGGCAGATCTGCCGAGCTCATTGCGGGAAAGCGAAAGCAAAGGACGCTTTTCTCCCTCTAACCGCTTTCGTCAGAGGAACGGGGGAAGTCACAGTGTTCTTTCTCTCCCTGAGATACACACAATCTGACGTTGCCTCTGAGCTCCGTTGCTGGCAAAGAACTGAAAGTGACATACATTCCTGTGGGGAAACACAGGGCTTTGCTAGGATTTCTCTAGGCAGTGTGTTTTCCCTGGGCCTCACTGTAGCAACACGATCTCGCCAGGGCAACACTGCATGGCACTTCCTCTGCCAGGAGAGAGCTGCTGCTTTGTAGTTTGTGCTGGGAAACCTTGCTTTGGCAAGCGCGAATTGACCGCATTCAGGCAGAAAGAAAAGAGAATAGCAAGAGGCCTTTTCTCCCCGGCTGCTCTGCCAAGCCCTTCCAGCTCAAACTATGTCGTTGCTCCTCTGGAAGGATCCCTGCACCGCGGCGTAGTTTTTCCGAAGAAGCCCTGCGTTTGCAAGAGCAAATGAGGAATTCGTGGCAGGAAAGAGGAAGGAAAGAAAGTTTCTCTCCCTCTGCCTGCTTTGCTCAGAGGACCGGATGAAGTCAGGGAGTTCTCCCTTTCACTGAGAAACGTGCGGGCTGCTGTTGCCTGGGCGCTCTCTTCTCTGCAAAAGAGTCTGCAGTTCCACGCTTTGAACCGTGGAAAGGCGCCGGGCTCTGCTAAGATTTCCCCCGGCGCTTCGTTTGCCCTGGGCCAAAGCGAGCCTTCACAATAGCTGAACGCTAACACTGCATACTCGTTCCACTTCCAGAACCGGGCTACGGCGAGGCAGTTCTCCGGGGGAAAACGGCCCTTCGCGAAGGGCAGATCTGCCGAGCTCATTGCGGGAAAGCGAAAGCAAAGGACGCTTTTCTCCCTCTAACCGCTTTCGTCAGAGGAACGGGGGAAGTCACAGTGTTCTTTCTCTCCCTGAGATACACACAATCTGACGTTGCCTCTGAGCTCCGTTGCTGGCAAAGAACTGAAAGTGACATACATTCCTGTGGGGAAACACAGGGCTTTGCTAGGATTTCTCTAGGCAGTGTGTTTTCCCTGGGCCTCACTGTAGCAACACGATCTCGCCAGGGCAACACTGCATGGCACTTCCTCTGCCAGGAGAGAGCTGCTGCTTTGTAGTTTGTGCTGGGAAACCTTGCTTTGGCAAGTGCGAATTGACCGCATTCAGGCAGAAAGAAAAGAGAATAGCAAGAGGCCTTTTCTCCCCGGCTGCTCTGCCAAGCCCTTCCAGCTCAAACTATGTCGTTGCTCCTCTGGAAGGATCCCTGCACCGCGGCGTAGTTTTTCCGAAGAAGCCCTGCGTTTGCAAGAGCAAATGAGGAATTCGTGGCAGGAAAGAGGAAGGAAAGAAAGTTTCTCTCCCTCTGCCTGCTTTGCTCAGAGGACCGGATGAAGTCAGGGAGTTCTCCCTTTCACTGAGAAACGTGCGGGCTGCTGTTGCCTGGGCGCTCTCTTCTCTGCAAAAGAGTCTGCAGTTCCACGCTTTGAACCGTGGAAAGGCGCCAGGCTCTGCTAAGATTTCCCCCGGCGCTTCGTTTGCCCTGGGCCAAAGCGAGCCTTCACAATAGCTGAACGCTAACACTGCATACTCGTTCCACTTCCAGAACCGGGCTACGGCGAGGCAGTTCTCCGGGGGAAAACGGCCCTTCGCGAAGGGCAGATCTGCCGAGCTCATTGCGGGAAAGCGAAAGCAAAGGACGCTTTTCTCCCTCTAACCGCTTTCGTCAGAGGAACGGGGGAAGTCACAGTGTTCTTTCTCTCCCTGAGATACACACAATCTGACGTTGCCTCTGAGCTCCGTTGCTGGCAAAGAACTGAAAGTGACATACATTCCTGTGGGGAAACACAGGGCTTTGCTAGGATTTCTCTAGGCAGTGTGTTTTCCCTGGGCCTCACTGTAGCAACACGATCTCGCCAGGGCAACACTGCATGGCACTTCCTCTGCCAGGAGAGAGCTGCTGCTTTGTAGTTTGTGCTGGGAAACCTTGCTTTGGCAAGTGCGAATTGACCGCATTCAGGCAGAAAGAAAAGAGAATAGCAAGAGGCCTTTTCTCCCCGGCTGCTCTGCCAAGCCCTTCCAGCTCAAACTATGTCGTTGCTCCTCTGGAAGGATCCCTGCACCGCGGCGTAGTTTTTCCGAAGAAGCCCTGCGTTTGCAAGAGCAAATGAGGAATTCGTGGCAGGAAAGAGGAAGGAAAGAAAGTTTCTCTCCCTCTGCCTGCTTTGCTCAGAGGACCGGATGAAGTCAGGGAGTTCTCCCTTTCACTGAGAAACGTGCGGGCTGCTGTTGCCTGGGCGCTCTCTTCTCTGCAAAAGAGTCTGCAGTTCCACGCTTTGAACCGTGGAAAGGCGCCAGGCTCTGCTAAGATTTCCCCCGGCGCTTCGTTTGCCCTGGGCCAAAGCGAGCCTTCACAATAGCTGAACGCTAACACTGCATACTCGTTCCACTTCCAGAACCGGGCTACGGCGAGGCAGTTCTCTGGGGGAAAACGGCCCTTCGCGAAGGGCAGATCTGCCGAGCTCATTGCGGGAAAGCGAAAGCAAAGGACGCTTTTCTCCCTCTAACCGCTTTCGTCAGAGGAACGGGGGAAGTCACAGTGTTCTTTCTCTCCCTGAGATACACACAATCTGACGTTGCCTCTGAGCTCCGTTGCTGGCAAAGAACTGAAAGTGACATACATTCCTGTGGGGAAACACAGGGCTTTGCTAGGATTTCTCTAGGCAGTGTGTTTTCCCTGGGCCTCACTGTAGCAACACTATCTCGCCAGGGCAGAACTGCATGGGATTTCCTCTGCCAGGAGAGAGCTGCTGCTTTGTAGTTTGTGCTGGGAAACCTTCTTTTGGCAAGTGCGATTTGACCGCATTCAGGCAGAAAGAAAAGAGAATAGCAAGAGGCCTTTTCTCCCCGGCTGCTCTGCCAAGCCCTTCCAGCTCAAACTATGTCGTTGCTCCTCTGGAAGGATCCCTGCACCGCGGCGTAGTTTTTCCGAAGAAGCCCTGCGTTTGCAAGAGCAAATGAGGAATTCGTGGCAGGAAAGAGGAAGGAAAGAAAGTTTCTCTCCCTCTGCCTGCTTTGCTCAGAGGACTGGATGAAGTCAGGGAGTTCTCCCTTTCACTGAGAAACGTGCGGGCTGCTGTTGCCTGGGCGCTCTCTTCTTTGCAAAAGAGTCTGCAGTTCCACGCTTTGAACCGTGGAAAGGCGCCGGGCTCTGCTAAGACTTCCCCTGCGCTTCGTTTGCCCTGGGCCAAAGCGAGCCTTCACAATAGCTGAACGCTAACACTGCATACTCGTCCCACTTCCAGAACAGGGCTACCGCGAGGCAGTTCTCCGGGGGAAAACGGCCCTTCGCGAAGGGCAGATCTGCCGAGCTCATTGCGGGAAAGCGAAAGCAAAGGACGCTTTTCTCCCTCTAACCGCTTTCGTCAGAGGAACGGGGGAAGTCACAGTGTTCTTTCTCTCCCTGAGATACACACAATCTGACGTTGCCTCTGAGCTCCGTTGCTGGCAAAGAACTGAAAGTGACATACATTCCTGTGGGGAAACACAGGGCTTTGCTACGATTTCTCTAGGCAGTGTGTTTTCCCTGGGCCTCACTGTAGCAACACTATCTCGCCAGGGCAACACTGCATGGCACTTCCTCTGCCAGGAGAGAGCTGCTGCTTTGTAGTTTGTGCTGGGAAACCTTGTTTTGGCAAGTGCGAATTGACCGCATTCAGGCAGAAAGAAAAGAGAATAGCAAGAGGCCTTTTCTCCCCGGCTGCTCTGCCAAGCCCTTCCAGCTCAAACTATGTCGTTGCTCCTCTGGAAGGATCCCTGCACCGCGGCGTAGTTTTTCCGAAGAAGCCCTGCGTTTGCAAGAGCAAATGAGGAATTCGTGGCAGGAAAGAGGAAGGAAAGAAAGTTTCTCTCCCTCTGCCTGCTTTGCTCAGAGGACCGGATGAAGTCAGGGAGTTCTCCCTTTCACTGAGAAACGTGCGGGCTGCTGTTGCCTGGGCGCTCTCTTCTTTGCAAAAGAGTCTGCAGTTCCACGCTTTGAACCGTGGAAAGGCGCCGGGCTCTGCTAAGATTTCCCCCGGCGCTTCGTTTGCCCTGGGCCAAAGCGAGCCTTCACAATAGCTGAACGCTAACACTGCATACTCGTTCCACTTCCAGAACCGGGCTACGGCGAGGCAGTTCTCCGGGGGAAAACGGCCCTTCGCGAAGGGCAGATCTGCCGAGCTCATTGCGGGAAAGCGAAAGCAAAGGACGCTTTTCTCCCTCTAACCGCTTTCGTCAGAGGAACGGGGGAAGTCACAGTGTTCTTTCTCTCCCTGAGATACACACAATCTGACGTTGCCTCTGAGCTCCGTTGCTGGCAAAGAACTGAAAGTGACATACATTCCTGTGGGGAAACACAGGGCTTTGCTAGGATTTCTCTAGGCAGTGTGTTTTCCCTGGGCCTCACTGTAGCAACACTATCTCGCAAGGGCAGAACTGCATGGGATTTCCTCTGCCAGGAGAGAGCTGCTGCTTTGTAGTTTGTGCTGGGAAACCTTGTTTTGGCAAGTGCGAATTGACCGCATTCAGGCAGAAAGAAAAGAGAATAGCAAGAGGCCTTTTCTCCCCGGCTGCTCTGCCAAGCCCTTCCAGCTCAAACTATGTCGTTGCTCCTCTGGAAGGATCCCTGCACCGCGGCGTAGTTTTTCCGAAGAAGCCCTGCGTTTGCAAGAGCAAATGAGGAATTCGTGGCAGGAAAGAGGAAGGAAAGAAAGTTTCTCTCCCTCTGCCTGCTTTGCTCAGAGGACTGGATGAAGTCAGGGAGTTCTCCCTTTCACTGAGAAACGTGCGGGCTGCTGTTGCCTGGGCGCTCTCTTCTTTGCAAAAGAGTCTGCAGTTCCACGCTTTGAACCGTGGAAAGGCGCCGGGCTCTGCTAAGACTTCCCCTGCGCTTCGTTTGCCCTGGGCCAAAGCGAGCCTTCACAATAGCTGAACGCTAACACTGCATACTCGTCCCACTTCCAGAACAGGGCTACCGCGAGGCAGTTCTCCGGGGGAAAACGGCCCTTCGCGAAGGGCAGATCTGCCGAGCTCATTGCGGGAAAGCGAAAGCAAAGGACGCTTTTCTCCCTCTAACCGCTTTCGTCAGAGGAACGGGGGAAGTCACAGTGTTCTTTCTCTCCCTGAGATACACACAATCTGACGTTGCCTCTGAGCTCCGTTGCTGGCAAAGAACTGAAACTGACATACATTCCTGTGGGGAAACACAGGGCTTTGCTACGATTTCTCTAGGCAGTGTGTTTTCCCTGGGCCTCACTGTAGCAACACTATCTTGCCAGGGCAACACTGCATGGCACTTCCTCTGCCAGGAGAGAGCTGCTGCTTTGTAGTTTGTGCTGGGAAACCTTGTTTTGGCAAGTGCGAATTGACCGCATTCAGGCAGAAAGAAAAGAGAATAGCAAGAGGCCTTTTCTCCCCGGCTGCTCTGCCAAGCCCTTCCAGCTCAAACTATGTCGTTGCTCCTCTGGAAGGATCCCTGCACCGCGGCGTAGTTTTTCCGAAGAAGCCCTGCGTTTGCAAGAGCAAATGAGGAATTCGTGGCAGGAAAGAGGAAGGAAAGAAAGTTTCTCTCCCTCTGCCTGCTTTGCTCAGAGGACCGGATGAAGTCAGGGAGTTCTCCCTTTCACTGAGAAACGTGCGGGCTGCTGTTGCCTGGGCGCTCTCTTCTTTGCAAAAGAGTCTGCAGTTCCACGCTTTGAACCGTGGAAAGGCGCCGGGCTCTGCTAAGATTTCCCCCGGCGCTTCGTTTGCCCTGGGCCAAAGCGAGCCTTCACAATAGCTGAACGCTAACACTGCATACTCGTTCCACTTCCAGAACCGGGCTACGGCGAGGCAGTTCTCCGGGGGAAAACGGCCCTTCGCGAAGGGCAGATCTGCCGAGCTCATTGCGGGAAAGCGAAAGCAAAGGACGCTTTTCTCCCTCTAACCGCTTTCGTCAGAGGAACGGCGGAAGTCACAGTGTTCTTTCTCTCCCTGAGATACACACAATCTGACGTTGCCTCTGAGCTCCGTTGCTGGCAAAGAACTGAAAGTGACATACATTCCTGTGGGGAAACACAGGGCTTTGCTAGGATTTCTCTAGGCAGTGTGTTTTCCCTGGGCCTCACTGTAGCAACACTATCTCGCCAGGGCAACACTGCATGGCACTTCCTCTGCCAGGAGAGAGCTGCTGCTTTGTAGTTTGTGCTGGGAAACCTTGTTTTGGCAAGTGCGAATTGACCGCATTCAGGCAGAAAGAAAAGAGAATAGCAAGAGGCCTTTTCTCCCCGGCTGCTCTGCCAAGCCCTTCCAGCTCAAACTATGTCGTTGCTCCTCTGGAAGGATCCCTGCACCGCGGCGTAGTTTTTCCGAAGAAGCCCTGCGTTTGCAAGAGCAAATGAGGAATTCGTGGCAGGAAAGAGGAAGGAAAGAAAGTTTCTCTCCCTCTGCCTGCTTTGCTCAGAGGACCGGATGAAGTCAGGGAGTTCTCCCTTTCACTGAGAAACGTGCGGGCTGCTGTTGCCTGGGCGCTCTCTTCTTTGCAAAAGAGTCTGCAGTTCCACGCTTTGAACCGTGGAAAGGCGCCGGGCTCTGCTAAGATTTCCCCCGGCGCTTCGTTTGCCCTGGGCCAAAGCGAGCCTTCACAATAGCTGAACGCTAACACTGCATACTCGTTCCACTTCCAGAACCGGGCTACGGCGAGGCAGTTCTCCGGGGGAAAACGGCCCTTCGCGAAGGGCAGATCTGCCGAGCTCATTGCGGGAAAGCGAAAGCAAAGGACGCTTTTCTCCCTCTAACCGCTTTCGTCAGAGGAACGGCGGAAGTCACAGTGTTTTTTCTCTCCCTGAGATACACACAATCTGACGTTGCCTCTGAGCTCCGTTGCTGGCAAAGAACTGAAAGTGACATACATTCCTGTGGGGAAACACAGGGCTTTGCTAGGATTTCTCTAGGCAGTGTGTTTTCCCTGGGCCTCACTGTAGCAACACTATCTCGCAAGGGCAGAACTGCATGGGATTTCCTCTGCCAGGAGAGAGCTGCTGCTTTGTAGTTTGTGCTGGGAAACCTTGTTTTGGCAAGTGCGAATTGACCGCATTCAGGCAGAAAGAAAAGAGAATAGCAAGAGGCCTTTTCTCCCCGGCTGCTCTGCCAAGCCCTTCCAGCTCAAACTATGTCGTTGCTCCTCTGGAAGGATCCCTGCACCGCGGCGTAGTTTTTCCGAAGAAGCCCTGCGTTTGCAAGAGCAAATGAGGAATTCGTGGCAGGAAAGAGGAAGGAAAGAAAGTTTCTCTCCCTCTGCCTGCTTTGCTCAGAGGACCGGATGAAGTCAGGGAGTTCTCCCTTTCACTGAGAAACGTGCGGGCTGCTGTTGCCTGGGCGCTCTCTTCTTTGCAAAAGAGTCTGCAGTTCCACGCTTTGAACCGTGGAAAGGCGCCGGGCTCTGCTAAGACTTCCCCTGCGCTTCGTTTGCCCTGGGCCAAAGCGAGCCTTCACAATAGCTGAACGCTAACACTGCATACTCGTCCCACTTCCAGAACAGGGCTACGGCGAGGCAGTTCTCCGGGGGAAAACGGCCCTTCGCGAAGGGCAGATCTGCCGAGCTCATTGCGGGAAAGCGAAAGCAAAGGACGCTTTTCTCCCTCTAACCGCTTTCGTCAGAGGAACGGGGGAAGTCACAGTGTTCTTTCTCTCCCTGAGATACACACAATCTGACGTTGCCTCTGAGCTCCGTTGCTGGCAAAGAACTGAAAGTGACATACATTCCTGTGGGGAAACACAGGGCTTTGCTAGGATTTCTCTAGGCAGTGTGTTTTCCCTGGGCCTCACTGTAGCAACACTATCTCGCCAGGGCAACACTGCATGGCACTTCCTCTGCCAGGAGAGAGCTGCTGCTTTGTAGTTTGTGCTGGGAAACCTTGTTTTGGCAAGTGCGAATTGACCGCATTCAGGCAGAAAGAAAAGAGAATAGCAAGAGGCCTTTTCTCCCCGGCTGCTCTGCCAAGCCCTTCCAGCTCAAACTATGTCGTTGCTCCTCTGGAAGGATCCCTGCACCGCGGCGTAGTTTTTCCGAAGAAGCCCTGCGTTTGCAAGAGCAAATGAGGAATTCGTGGCAGGAAAGAGGAAGGAAAGAAAGTTTCTCTCCCTCTGCCTGCTTTGCTCAGAGGACCGGATGAAGTCAGGGATTTCTCCCTTTCACTGAGAAACGTGCGGGCTGCTGTTGCCTGGGCGCTCTCTTCTTTGCAAAAGAGTCTGCAGTTCCACGCTTTGAACCGTGGAAAGGCGCCGGGCTCTGCTAAGATTTCCCCCGGCGCTTCGTTTGCCCTGGGCCAAAGCGAGCCTTCACAATAGCTGAACGCTAACACTGCATACTCGTTCCACTTCCAGAACCGGGCTACGGCGAGGCAGTTCTCCGGGGGAAAACGGCCCTTCGCGAAGGGCAGATCTGCCGAGCTCATTGCGGGAAAGCGAAAGCAAAGGACGCTTTTCTCCCTCTAACCGCTTTCGTCAGAGGAACGGGGGAAGTCACAGTGTTCTTTCTCTCCCTGAGATACACACAATCTGACGTTGCCTCTGAGCTCCGTTGCTGGCAAAGAACTGAAAGTGACATACATTCCTGTGGGGAAACACAGGGCTTTGCTACGATTTCTCTAGGCAGTGTGTTTTCCCTGGGCCTCACTGTAGCAACACTATCTCGCCAGGGCAACACTGCATGACACTTCCTCTGCCAGGAGAGAGCTGCTGCTTTGTAGTTTGTGCTGGGAAACCTTGTTTTGGCAAGTGCGAATTGACCGCATTCAGGCAGAAAGAAAAGAGAATAGCAAGAGGCCTTTTCTCCCCGGCTGCTCTGCCAAGCCCTTCCAGCTCAAACTATGTCGTTGCTCCTCTGGAAGGATCCCTGCACCGCGGCGTAGTTTTTCCGAAGAAGCCCTGCGTTTGCAAGAGCAAATGAGGAATTCGTGGCAGGAAAGAGGAAGGAAAGAAAGTTTCTCTCCCTCTGCCTGCTTTGCTCAGAGGACCGGATGAAGTCAGGGAGTTCTCCCTTTCACTGAGAAACGTGCGGGCTGCTGTTGCCTGGGCGCTCTCTTCTTTGCAAAAGAGTCTGCAGTTCCACGCTTTGAACCGTGGAAAGGCGCCGGGCTCTGCTAAGATTTCCCCCGGCGCTTCGTTTGCCCTGGGCCAAAGCGAGCCTTCACAATAGCTGAACGCTAACACTGCATACTCGTTCCACTTCCAGAACCGGGCTACGGCGAGGCAGTTCTCCGGGGGAAAACGGCCCTTCGCGAAGGGCAGATCTGCCGAGCTCATTGCGGGAAAGCGAAAGCAAAGGACGCTTTTCTCCCTCTAACCGCTTTCGTCAGAGGAACGGGGGAAGTCACAGTGTTCTTTCTCTCCCTGAGATACACACAATCTGCGTTGCCTCTGAGCTCCGTTGCTGGCAAAGAACTGAAAGTGACATACATTCCTGTGGGGAAACACAGGGCTTTGCTAGGATTTCTCTAGGCAGTGTGTTTTCCCTGGGCCTCACTGTAGCAACACTATCTCGCAAGGGCAGAACTGCATGGGATTTCCTCTGCCAGGAGAGAGCTGCTGCTTTGTAGTTTGTGCTGGGAAACCTTGTTTTGGCAAGTGCGATTTGACCGCATTCAGGCAGAAAGAAAAGAGAATAGCAAGAGGCCTTTTCTCCCCGGCTGCTCTGCCAAGCCCTTCCAGCTCAAACTATGTCGTTGCTCCTCTGGAAGGATCCCTGCACCGCGGCGTAGTTTTTCCGAAGAAGCCCTGCGTTTGCAAGAGCAAATGAGGAATTCGTGGCAGGAAAGAGGAAGGAAAGAAAGTTTCTCTCCCTCTGCCTGCTTTGCTCAGAGGACCGGATGAAGTCAGGGAGTTCTCCCTTTCACTGAGAAACGTGCGGGCTGCTGTTGCCTGGGCGCTCTCTTCTTTGCAAAAGAGTCTGCAGTTCCACGCTTTGAACCGTGGAAAGGCGCCGGGCTCTGCTAAGACTTCCCCTGCGCTTCGTTTGCCCTGGGCCAAAGCGAGCCTTCACAATAGCTGAACGCTAACACTGCATACTCGTCCCACTTCCAGAACAGGGCTACCGCGAGGCAGTTCTCCGGGGGAAAACGGCCCTTCGCGAAGGGCAGATCTGCCGAGCTCATTGCGGGAAAGCGAAAGCAAAGGACGCTTTTCTCCCTCTAACCGCTTTCGTCAGAGGAACGGGGGAAGTCACAGTGTTCTTTCTCTCCCTGAGATACACACAATCTGACGTTGCCTCTGAGCTCCGTTGCTGGCAAAGAACTGAAACTGACATACATTCCTGTGGGGAAACACAGGGCTTTGCTACGATTTCTCTAGGCAGTGTGTTTTCCCTGGGCCTCACTGTAGCAACACTATCTCGCCAGGGCAACACTGCATGGCACTTCCTCTGCCAGGAGAGAGCTGCTGCTTTGTAGTTTGTGCTGGGAAACCTTGTTTTGGCAAGTGCGAATTGACCGCATTCAGGCAGAAAGAAAAGAGAATAGCAAGAGGCCTTTTCTCCCCGGCTGCTCTGCCAAGCCCTTCCAGCTCAAACTATGTCGTTGCTCCTCTGGAAGGATCCCTGCACCGCGGCGTAGTTTTTCCGAAGAAGCCCTGCGTTTGCAAGAGCAAATGAGGAATTCGTGGCAGGAAAGAGGAAGGAAAGAAAGTTTCTCTCCCTCTGCCTGCTTTGCTCAGAGGACCGGATGAAGTCAGGGAGTTCTCCCTTTCACTGAGAAACGTGCGGGCTGCTGTTGCCTGGGCGCTCTCTTCTTTGCAAAAGAGTCTGCAGTTCCACGCTTTGAACCGTGGAAAGGCGCCGGGCTCTGCTAAGACTTCCCCTGCGCTTCGTTTGCCCTGGGCCAAAGCGAGCCTTCACAATAGCTGAACGCTAACACTGCATACTCGTCCCACTTCCAGAACAGGGCTACCGCGAGGCAGTTCTCCGGGGGAAAACGGCCCTTCGCGAAGGGCAGATCTGCCGAGCTCATTGCGGGAAAGCGAAAGCAAAGGACGCTTTTCTCCCTCTAACCGCTTTCGTCAGAGGAACGGGGGAAGTCACAGTGTTCTTTCTCTCCCTGAGATACACACAATCTGACGTTGCCTCTGAGCTCCGTTGCTGGCAAAGAACTGAAACTGACATACATTCCTGTGGGGAAACACAGGGCTTTGCTACGATTTCTCTAGGCAGTGTGTTTTCCCTGGGCCTCACTGTAGCAACACTATCTCGCCAGGGCAACACTGCATGGCACTTCCTCTGCCAGGAGAGAGCTGCTGCTTTGTAGTTTGTGCTGGGAAACCTTGTTTTGGCAAGTGCGAATTGACCGCATTCAGGCAGAAAGAAAAGAGAATAGCAAGAGGCCTTTTCTCCCCGGCTGCTCTGCCAAGCCCTTCCAGCTCAAACTATGTCGTTGCTCCTCTGGAAGGATCCCTGCACCGCGGCGTAGTTTTTCCGAAGAAGCCCTGCGTTTGCAAGAGCAAATGAGGAATTCGTGGCAGGAAAGAGGAAGGAAAGAAAGTTTCTCTCCCTCTGCCTGCTTTGCTCAGAGGACCGGATGAAGTCAGGGAGTTCTCCCTTTCACTGAGAAACGTGCGGGCTGCTGTTGCCTGGGCGCTCTCTTCTTTGCAAAAGAGTCTGCAGTTCCACGCTTTGAACCGTGGAAAGGCGCCGGGCTCTGCTAAGATTTCCCCCGGCGCTTCGTTTGCCCTGGGCCAAAGCGAGCCTTCACAATAGCTGAACGCTAACACTGCATACTCGTTCCACTTCCAGAACCGGGCTACGGCGAGGCAGTTCTCCGGGGGAAAACGGCCCTTCGCGAAGGGCAGATCTGCCGAGCTCATTGCGGGAAAGCGAAAGCAAAGGACGCTTTTCTCCCTCTAACCGCTTTCGTCAGAGGAACGGCGGAAGTCACAGTGTTCTTTCTCTCCCTGAGATACACACAATCTGACGTTGCCTCTGAGCTCCGTTGCTGGCAAAGAACTGAAAGTGACATACATTCCTGTGGGGAAACACAGGGCTTTGCTAGGATTTCTCTAGGCAGTGTGTTTTCCCTGGGCCTCACTGTAGCAACACTATCTCGCAAGGGCAGAACTGCATGGGATTTCCTCTGCCAGGAGAGAGCTGCTGCTTTGTAGTTTGTGCTGGGAAACCTTGTTTTGGCAAGTGCGAATTGACCGCATTCAGGCAGAAAGAAAAGAGAATAGCAAGAGGCCTTTTCTCCCCGGCTGCTCTGCCAAGCCCTTCCAGCTCAAACTATGTCGTTGCTCCTCTGGAAGGATCCCTGCACCGCGGCGTAGTTTTTCCGAAGAAGCCCTGCGTTTGCAAGAGCAAATGAGGAATTCGTGGCAGGAAAGAGGAAGGAAAGAAAGTTTCTCTCCCTCTGCCTGCTTTGCTCAGAGGACTGGATGAAGTCAGGGAGTTCTCCCTTTCACTGAGAAACGTGCGGGCTGCTGTTGCCTGGGCGCTCTCTTCTTTGCAAAAGAGTCTGCAGTTCCACGCTTTGAACCGTGGAAAGGCGCCGGGCTCTGCTAAGACTTCCCCTGCGCTTCGTTTGCCCTGGGCCAAAGCGAGCCTTCACAATAGCTGAACGCTAACACTGCATACTCGTCCCACTTCCAGAACAGGGCTACCGCGAGGCAGTTCTCCGGGGGAAAACGGCCCTTCGCGAAGGGCAGATCTGCCGAGCTCATTGCGGGAAAGCGAAAGCAAAGGACGCTTTTCTCCCTCTAACCGCTTTCGTCAGAGGAACGGGGGAAGTCACAGTGTTCTTTCTCTCCCTGAGATACACACAATCTGACGTTGCCTCTGAGCTCCGTTGCTGGCAAAGAACTGAAACTGACATACATTCCTGTGGGGAAACACAGGGCTTTGCTACGATTTCTCTAGGCAGTGTGTTTTCCCTGGGCCTCACTGTAGCAACACTATCTCGCCAGGGCAACACTGCATGGCACTTCCTCTGCCAGGAGAGAGCTGCTGCTTTGTAGTTTGTGCTGGGAAACCTTGTTTTGGCAAGTGCGAATTGACCGCATTCAGGCAGAAAGAAAAGAGAATAGCAAGAGGCCTTTTCTCCCCGGCTGCTCTGCCAAGCCCTTCCAGCTCAAACTATGTCGTTGCTCCTCTGGAAGGATCCCTGCACCGCGGCGTAGTTTTTCCGAAGAAGCCCTGCGTTTGCAAGAGCAAATGAGGAATTCGTGGCAGGAAAGAGGAAGGAAAGAAAGTTTCTCTCCCTCTGCCTGCTTTGCTCAGAGGACCGGATGAAGTCAGGGAGTTCTCCCTTTCACTGAGAAACGTGCGGGCTGCTGTTGCCTGGGCGCTCTCTTCTTTGCAAAAGAGTCTGCAGTTCCACGCTTTGAACCGTGGAAAGGCGCCGGGCTCTGCTAAGATTTCCCCCGGCGCTTCGTTTGCCCTGGGCCAAAGCGAGCCTTCACAATAGCTGAACGCTAACACTGCATACTCGTTCCACTTCCAGAACCGGGCTACGGCGAGGCAGTTCTCCGGGGGAAAACGGCCCTTCGCGAAGGGCAGATCTGCCGAGCTCATTGCGGGAAAGCGAAAGCAAAGGACGCTTTTCTCCCTCTAACCGCTTTCGTCAGAGGAACGGGGGAAGTCACAGTGTTCTTTCTCTCCCTGAGATACACACAATCTGACGTTGCCTCTGAGCTCCGTTGCTGGCAAAGAACTGAAAGTGACATACATTCCTGTGGGGAAACACAGGGCTTTGCTAGGATTTCTCTAGGCAGTGTGTTTTCCCTGGGCCTCACTGTAGCAACACTATCTCGCAAGGGCAGAACTGCATGGGATTTCCTCTGCCAGGAGAGAGCTGCTGCTTTGTAGTTTGTGCTGGGAAACCTTGTTTTGGCAAGTGCGAATTGACCGCATTCAGGCAGAAAGAAAAGAGAATAGCAAGAGGCCTTTTCTCCCCGGCTGCTCTGCCAAGCCCTTCCAGCTCAAACTATGTCGTTGCTCCTCTGGAAGGATCCCTGCACCGCGGCGTAGTTTTTCCGAAGAAGCCCTGCGTTTGCAAGAGCAAATGAGGAATTCGTGGCAGGAAAGAGGAAGGAAAGAAAGTTTCTCTCCCTCTGCCTGCTTTGCTCAGAGGACTGGATGAAGTCAGGGAGTTCTCCCTTTCACTGAGAAACGTGCGGGCTGCTGTTGCCTGGGCGCTCTCTTCTTTGCAAAAGAGTCTGCAGTTCCACGCTTTGAACCGTGGAAAGGCGCCGGGCTCTGCTAAGACTTCCCCTGAGCTTCGTTTGCCCTGGGCCAAAGCGAGCCTTCACAATAGCTGAACGCTAACACTGCATACTCGTCCCACTTCCAGAACAGGGCTACCGCGAGGCAGTTCTCCGGGGGAAAACGGCCCTTCGCGAAGGGCAGATCTGCCGAGCTCATTGCGGGAAAGCGAAAGCAAAGGACGCTTTTCTCCCTCTAACCGCTTTCGTCAGAGGAACGGGGGAAGTCACAGTGTTCTTTCTCTCCCTGAGATACACACAATCTGACGTTGCCTCTGAGCTCCGTTGCTGGCAAAGAACTGAAACTGACATACATTCCTGTGGGGAAACACAGGGCTTTGCTAGGATTTCTCTAGGCAGTGTGTTTTCCCTGGGCCTCACTGTAGCAACACTATCTTGCCAGGGCAACACTGCATGGCACTTCCTCTGCCAGGAGAGAGCTGCTGCTTTGTAGTTTGTGCTGGGAAACCTTGTTTTGGCAAGTGCGAATTGACCGCATTCAGGCAGAAAGAAAAGAGAATAGCAAGAGGCCTTTTCTCCCCGGCTGCTCTGCCAAGCCCTTCCAGCTCAAACTATGTCGTTGCTCCTCTGGAAGGATCCCTGCACCGCGGCGTAGTTTTTCCGAAGAAGCCCTGCGTTTGCAAGAGCAAATGAGGAATTCGTGGCAGGAAAGAGGAAGGAAAGAAAGTTTCTCTCCCTCTGCCTGCTTTGCTCAGAGGACCGGATGAAGTCAGGGAGTTCTCCCTTTCACTGAGAAACGTGCGGGCTGCTGTTGCCTGGGCGCTCTCTTCTTTGCAAAAGAGTCTGCAGTTCCACGCTTTGAACCGTGGAAAGGCGCCGGGCTCTGCTAAGATTTCCCCCGGCGCTTCGTTTGCCCTGGGCCAAAGCGAGCCTTCACAATAGCTGAACGCTAACACTGCATACTCGTTCCACTTCCAGAACCGGGCTACGGCGAGGCAGTTCTCCGGGGGAAAACGGCCCTTCGCGAAGGGCAGATCTGCCGAGCTCATTGCGGGAAAGCGAAAGCAAAGGACGCTTTTCTCCCTCTAACCGCTTTCGTCAGAGGAACGGGGGAAGTCACAGTGTTCTTTCTCTCCCTGAGATACACACAATCTGACGTTGCCTCTGAGCTCCGTTGCTGGCAAAGAACTGAAAGTGACATACATTCCTGTGGGGAAACACAGGGCTTTGCTAGGATTTCTCTAGGCAGTGTGTTTTCCCTGGGCCTCACTGTAGCAACACTATCTCGCCAGGGCAACACTGCATGGCACTTCCTCTGCCAGGAGAGAGCTGCTGCTTTGTAGTTTGTGCTGGGAAACCTTGTTTTGGCAAGTGCGAATTGACCGCATTCAGGCAGAAAGAAAAGAGAATAGCAAGAGGCCTTTTCTCCCCGGCTGCTCTGCCAAGCCCTTCCAGCTCAAACTATGTCGTTGCTCCTCTGGAAGGATCCCTGCACCGCGGCGTAGTTTTTCCGAAGAAGCCCTGCGTTTGCAAGAGCAAATGAGGAATTCGTGGCAGGAAAGAGGAAGGAAAGAAAGTTTCTCTCCCTCTGCCTGCTTTGCTCAGAGGACCGGATGAAGTCAGGGATTTCTCCCTTTCACTGAGAAACGTGCGGGCTGCTGTTGCCTGGGCGCTCTCTTCTTTGCAAAAGAGTCTGCAGTTCCACGCTTTGAACCGTGGAAAGGCGCCGGGCTCTGCTAAGATTTCCCCCGGCGCTTCGTTTGCCCTGGGCCAAAGCGAGCCTTCACAATAGCTGAACGCTAACACTGCATACTCGTTCCACTTCCAGAACCGGGCTACGGCGAGGCAGTTCTCCGGGGGAAAACGGCCCTTCGCGAAGGGCAGATCTGCCGAGCTCATTGCGGGAAAGCGAAAGCAAAGGACGCTTTTCTCCCTCTAACCGCTTTCGTCAGAGGAACGGCGGAAGTCACAGTGTTTTTTCTCTCCCTGAGATACACACAATCTGACGTTGCCTCTGAGCTCCGTTGCTGGCAAAGAACTGAAAGTGACATACATTCCTGTGGGGAAACACAGGGCTTTGCTAGGATTTCTCTAGGCAGTGTGTTTTCCCTGGGCCTCACTGTAGCAACACTATCTCGCAAGGGCAGAACTGCATGGGATTTCCTCTGCCAGGAGAGAGCTGCTGCTTTGTAGTTTGTGCTGGGAAACCTTGTTTTGGCAAGTGCGAATTGACCGCATTCAGGCAGAAAGAAAAGAGAATAGCAAGAGGCCTTTTCTCCCCGGCTGCTCTGCCAAGCCCTTCCAGCTCAAACTATGTCGTTGCTCCTCTGGAAGGATCCCTGCACCGCGGCGTAGTTTTTCCGAAGAAGCCCTGCATTTGCAAGAGCAAATGAGGAATTCGTGGCAGGAAAGAGGAAGGAAAGAAAGTTTCTCTCCCTCTGCCTGCTTTGCTCAGAGGACCGGATGAAGTCAGGGAGTTCTCCCTTTCACTGAGAAACGTGCGGGCTGCTGTTGCCTGGGCGCTCTCTTCTTTGCAAAAGAGTCTGCAGTTCCACGCTTTGAACCGTGGAAAGGCGCCGGGCTCTGCTAAGATTTCCCCGGCGCTTCGTTTGCCCTGGGCCAAAGCGAGCCTTCACAATAGCTGAACGCTAACACTGCATACTCGTTCCACTTCCAGAACCGGGCTACGGCGAGGCAGTTCTCCGGGGGAAAACGGCCCTTCGCGAAGGGCAGATCTGCCGAGCTCATTGCGGGAAAGCGAAAGCAAAGGACGCTTTTCTCCCTCTAACCGCTTTCGTCAGAGGAACGGCGGAAGTCACAGTGTTCTTTCTCTCCCTGAGATACACACAATCTGACGTTGCCTCTGAGCTCCGTTGCTGGCAAAGAACTGAAAGTGACATACATTCCTGTGGGGAAACACAGGGCTTTGCTAGGATTTCTCTAGGCAGTGTGTTTTCCCTGGGCCTCACTGTAGCAACACTATCTCGCAAGGGCAGAACTGCATGGGATTTCCTCTGCCAGGAGAGAGCTGCTGCTTTGTAGTTTGTGCTGGGAAACCTTGTTTTGGCAAGTGCGAATTGACCGCATTCAGGCAGAAAGAAAAGAGAATAGCAAGAGGCCTTTTCTCCCCGGCTGCTCTGCCAAGCCCTTCCAGCTCAAACTATGTCGTTGCTCCTCTGGAAGGATCCCTGCACCGCGGCGTAGTTTTTCCGAAGAAGCCCTGCGTTTGCAAGAGCAAATGAGGAATTCGTGGCAGGAAAGAGGAAGGAAAGAAAGTTTCTCTCCCTCTGCCTGCTTTGCTCAGAGGACTGGATGAAGTCAGGGAGTTCTCCCTTTCACTGAGAAACGTGCGGGCTGCTGTTGCCTGGGCGCTCTCTTCTTTGCAAAAGAGTCTGCAGTTCCACGCTTTGAACCGTGGAAAGGCGCCGGGCTCTGCTAAGACTTCCCCTGCGCTTCGTTTGCCCTGGGCCAAAGCGAGCCTTCACAATAGCTGAACGCTAACACTGCATACTCGTCCCACTTCCAGAACAGGGCTACCGCGAGGCAGTTCTCCGGGGGAAAACGGCCCTTCGCGAAGGGCAGATCTGCCGAGCTCATTGCGGGAAAGCGAAAGCAAAGGACGCTTTTCTCCCTCTAACCGCTTTCGTCAGAGGAACGGGGGAAGTCACAGTGTTCTTTCTCTCCCTGAGATACACACAATCTGACGTTGCCTCTGAGCTCCGTTGCTGGCAAAGAACTGAAACTGACATACATTCCTGTGGGGAAACACAGGGCTTTGCTACGATTTCTCTAGGCAGTGTGTTTTCCCTGGGCCTCACTGTAGCAACACTATCTCGCCAGGGCAACACTGCATGGCACTTCCTCTGCCAGGAGAGAGCTGCTGCTTTGTAGTTTGTGCTGGGAAACCTTGTTTTGGCAAGTGCGAATTGACCGCATTCAGGCAGAAAGAAAAGAGAATAGCAAGAGGCCTTTTCTCCCCGGCTGCTCTGCCAAGCCCTTCCAGCTCAAACTATGTCGTTGCTCCTCTGGAAGGATCCCTGCACCGCGGCGTAGTTTTTCCGAAGAAGCCCTGCGTTTGCAAGAGCAAATGAGGAATTCGTGGCAGGAAAGAGGAAGGAAAGAAAGTTTCTCTCCCTCTGCCTGCTTTGCTCAGAGGACCGGATGAAGTCAGGGAGTTCTCCCTTTCACTGAGAAACGTGCGGGCTGCTGTTGCCTGGGCGCTCTCTTCTTTGCAAAAGAGTCTGCAGTTCCACGCTTTGAACCGTGGAAAGGCGCCGGGCTCTGCTAAGATTTCCCCCGGCGCTTCGTTTGCCCTGGGCCAAAGCGAGCCTTCACAATAGCTGAACGCTAACACTGCATACTCGTTCCACTTCCAGAACCGGGCTACGGCGAGGCAGTTCTCCGGGGGAAAACGGCCCTTCGCGAAGGGCAGATCTGCCGAGCTCATTGCGGGAAAGCGAAAGCAAAGGACGCTTTTCTCCCTCTAACCGCTTTCGTCAGAGGAACGGCGGAAGTCACAGTGTTTTTTCTCTCCCTGAGATACACACAATCTGACGTTGCCTCTGAGCTCCGTTGCTGGCAAAGAACTGAAAGTGACATACATTCCTGTGGGGAAACACAGGGCTTTGCTAGGATTTCTCTAGGCAGTGTGTTTTCCCTGGGCCTCACTGTAGCAACACTATCTCGCAAGGGCAGAACTGCATGGGATTTCCTCTGCCAGGAGAGAGCTGCTGCTTTGTAGTTTGTGCTGGGAAACCTTGTTTTGGCAAGTGCGATTTGACCGCATTCAGGCAGAAAGAAAAGAGAATAGCAAGAGGCCTTTTCTCCCCGGCTGCTCTGCCAAGCCCTTCCAGCTCAAACTATGTCGTTGCTCCTCTGGAAGGATCCCTGCACCGCGGCGTAGTTTTTCCGAAGAAGCCCTGCGTTTGCAAGAGCAAATGAGGAATTCGTGGCAGGAAAGAGGAAGGAAAGAAAGTTTCTCTCCCTCTGCCTGCTTTGCTCAGAGGACCGGATGAAGTCAGGGAGTTCTCCCTTTCACTGAGAAACGTGCGGGCTGCTGTTGCCTGGGCGCTCTCTTCTTTGCAAAAGAGTCTGCAGTTCCACGCTTTGAACCGTGGAAAGGCGCCGGGCTCTGCTAAGACTTCCCCTGCGCTTCGTTTGCCCTGGGCCAAAGCGAGCCTTCACAATAGCTGAACGCTAACACTGCATACTCGTCCCACTTCCAGAACAGGGCTACGGCGAGGCAGTTCTCCGGGGGAAAACGGCCCTTCGCGAAGGGCAGATCTGCCGAGCTCATTGCGGGAAAGCGAAAGCAAAGGACGCTTTTCTCCCTCTAACCGCTTTCGTCAGAGGAACGGGGGAAGTCACAGTGTTCTTTCTCTCCCTGAGATACACACAATCTGACGTTGCCTCTGAGCTCCGTTGCTGGCAAAGAACTGAAAGTGACATACATTCCTGTGGGGAAACACAGGGCTTTGCTAGGATTTCTCTAGGCAGTGTGTTTTCCCTGGGCCTCACTGTAGCAACACTATCTCGCCAGGGCAACACTGCATGGCACTTCCTCTGCCAGGAGAGAGCTGCTGCTTTGTAGTTTGTGCTGGGAAACCTTGTTTTGGCAAGTGCGAATTGACCGCATTCAGGCAGAAAGAAAAGAGAATAGCAAGAGGCCTTTTCTCCCCGGCTGCTCTGCCAAGCCCTTCCAGCTCAAACTATGTCGTTGCTCCTCTGGAAGGATCCCTGCACCGCGGCGTAGTTTTTCCGAAGAAGCCCTGCGTTTGCAAGAGCAAATGAGGAATTCGTGGCAGGAAAGAGGAAGGAAAGAAAGTTTCTCTCCCTCTGCCTGCTTTGCTCAGAGGACCGGATGAAGTCAGGGATTTCTCCCTTTCACTGAGAAACGTGCGGGCTGCTGTTGCCTGGGCGCTCTCTTCTTTGCAAAAGAGTCTGCAGTTCCACGCTTTGAACCGTGGAAAGGCGCCGGGCTCTGCTAAGATTTCCCCCGGCGCTTCGTTTGCCCTGGGCCAAAGCGAGCCTTCACAATAGCTGAACGCTAACACTGCATACTCGTTCCACTTCCAGAACCGGGCTACGGCGAGGCAGTTCTCCGGGGGAAAACGGCCCTTCGCGAAGGGCAGATCTGCCGAGCTCATTGCGGGAAAGCGAAAGCAAAGGACGCTTTTCTCCCTCTAACCGCTTTCGTCAGAGGAACGGGGGAAGTCACAGTGTTCTTTCTCTCCCTGAGATACACACAATCTGACGTTGCCTCTGAGCTCCGTTGCTGGCAAAGAACTGAAACTGACATACATTCCTGTGGGGAAACACAGGGCTTTGCTACGATTTCTCTAGGCAGTGTGTTTTCCCTGGGCCTCACTGTAGCAACACTATCTCGCCAGGGCAACACTGCATGACACTTCCTCTGCCAGGAGAGAGCTGCTGCTTTGTAGTTTGTGCTGGGAAACCTTGTTTTGGCAAGTGCGAATTGACCGCATTCAGGCAGAAAGAAAAGAGAATAGCAAGAGGCCTTTTCTCCCCGGCTGCTCTGCCAAGCCCTTCCAGCTCAAACTATGTCGTTGCTCCTCTGGAAGGATCCCTGCACCGCGGCGTAGTTTTTCCGAAGAAGCCCTGCGTTTGCAAGAGCAAATGAGGAATTCGTGGCAGGAAAGAGGAAGGAAAGAAAGTTTCTCTCCCTCTGCCTGCTTTGCTCAGAGGACCGGATGAAGTCAGGGAGTTCTCCCTTTCACTGAGAAACGTGCGGGCTGCTGTTGCCTGGGCGCTCTCTTCTTTGCAAAAGAGTCTGCAGTTCCACGCTTTGAACCGTGGAAAGGCGCCGGGCTCTGCTAAGATTTCCCCCGGCGCTTCGTTTGCCCTGGGCCAAAGCGAGCCTTCACAATAGCTGAACGCTAACACTGCATACTCGTTCCACTTCCAGAACCGGGCTACGGCGAGGCAGTTCTCCGGGGGAAAACGGCCCTTCGCGAAGGGCAGATCTGCCGAGCTCATTGCGGGAAAGCGAAAGCAAAGGACGCTTTTCTCCCTCTAACCGCTTTCGTCAGAGGAACGGGGGAAGTCACAGTGTTCTTTCTCTC
This sequence comes from Elephas maximus indicus, assembly GCF_024166365.1. Lineage (NCBI taxonomy): Eukaryota > Metazoa > Chordata > Mammalia > Proboscidea > Elephantidae > Elephas > Elephas maximus. The sequence continues at coordinate 137,178 of NC_064823.1, forward strand.
CCTGAGATACACACAATCTGCGTTGCCTCTGAGCTCCGTTGCTGGCAAAGAACTGAAAGTGACATACATTCCTGTGGGGAAACACAGGGCTTTGCTAGGATTTCTCTAGGCAGTGTGTTTTCCCTGGGCCTCACTGTAGCAACACTATCTCGCAAGGGCAGAACTGCATGGGATTTCCTCTGCCAGGAGAGAGCTGCTGCTTTGTAGTTTGTGCTGGGAAACCTTGTTTTGGCAAGTGCGATTTGACCGCATTCAGGCAGAAAGAAAAGAGAATAGCAAGAGGCCTTTTCTCCCCGGCTGCTCTGCCAAGCCCTTCCAGCTCAAACTATGTCGTTGCTCCTCTGGAAGGATCCCTGCACCGCGGCGTAGTTTTTCCGAAGAAGCCCTGCGTTTGCAAGAGCAAATGAGGAATTCGTGGCAGGAAAGAGGAAGGAAAGAAAGTTTCTCTCCCTCTGCCTGCTTTGCTCAGAGGACTGGATGAAGTCAGGGAGTTCTCCCTTTCACTGAGAAACGTGCGGGCTGCTGTTGCCTGGGCGCTCTCTTCTTTGCAAAAGAGTCTGCAGTTCCACGCTTTGAACCGTGGAAAGGCGCCGGGCTCTGCTAAGACTTCCCCTGCGCTTCGTTTGCCCTGGGCCAAAGCGAGCCTTCACAATAGCTGAACGCTAACACTGCATACTCGTCCCACTTCCAGAACAGGGCTACCGCGAGGCAGTTCTCCGGGGGAAAACGGCCCTTCGCGAAGGGCAGATCTGCCGAGCTCATTGCGGGAAAGCGAAAGCAAAGGACGCTTTTCTCCCTCTAACCGCTTTCGTCAGAGGAACGGGGGAAGTCACAGTGTTCTTTCTCTCCCTGAGATACACACAATCTGACGTTGCCTCTGAGCTCCGTTGCTGGCAAAGAACTGAAACTGACATACATTCCTGTGGGGAAACACAGGGCTTTGCTACGATTTCTCTAGGCAGTGTGTTTTCCCTGGGCCTCACTGTAGCAACACTATCTCGCCAGGGCAACACTGCATGGCACTTCCTCTGCCAGGAGAGAGCTGCTGCTTTGTAGTTTGTGCTGGGAAACCTTGTTTTGGCAAGTGCGAATTGACCGCATTCAGGCAGAAAGAAAAGAGAATAGCAAGAGGCCTTTTCTCCCCGGCTGCTCTGCCAAGCCCTTCCAGCTCAAACTATGTCGTTGCTCCTCTGGAAGGATCCCTGCACCGCGGCGTAGTTTTTCCGAAGAAGCCCTGCGTTTGCAAGAGCAAATGAGGAATTCGTGGCAGGAAAGAGGAAGGAAAGAAAGTTTCTCTCCCTCTGCCTGCTTTGCTCAGAGGACCGGATGAAGTCAGGGAGTTCTCCCTTTCACTGAGAAACGTGCAGGCTGCTGTTGCCTGGGCGCTCTCTTCTTTGCAAAAGAGTCTGCAGTTCCACGCTTTGAACCGTGGAAAGGCGCCGGGCTCTGCTAAGATTTCCCCCGGCGCTTCGTTTGCCCTGGGCCAAAGCGAGCCTTCACAATAGCTGAACGCTAACACTGCATACTCGTTCCACTTCCAGAACCGGGCTACGGCGAGGCAGTTCTCCGGGGGAAAACGGCCCTTCGCGAAGGGCAGATCTGCCGAGCTCATTGCGGGAAAGCGAAAGCAAAGGACGCTTTTCTCCCTCTAACCGCTTTCGTCAGAGGAACGGGGGAAGTCACAGTGTTCTTTCTCTCCCTGAGATACACACAATCTGCGTTGCCTCTGAGCTCCGTTGCTGGCAAAGAACTGAAAGTGACATACATTCCTGTGGGGAAACACAGGGCTTTGCTAGGATTTCTCTAGGCAGTGTGTTTTCCCTGGGCCTCACTGTAGCAACACTATCTCGCAAGGGCAGAACTGCATGGGATTTCCTCTGCCAGGAGAGAGCTGCTGCTTTGTAGTTTGTGCTGGGAAACCTTGTTTTGGCAAGTGCGATTTGACCGCATTCAGGCAGAAAGAAAAGAGAATAGCAAGAGGCCTTTTCTCCCCGGCTGCTCTGCCAAGCCCTTCCAGCTCAAACTATGTCGTTGCTCCTCTGGAAGGATCCCTGCACCGCGGCGTAGTTTTTCCGAAGAAGCCCTGCGTTTGCAAGAGCAAATGAGGAATTCGTGGCAGGAAAGAGGAAGGAAAGAAAGTTTCTCTCCCTCTGCCTGCTTTGCTCAGAGGACTGGATGAAGTCAGGGAGTTCTCCCTTTCACTGAGAAACGTGCGGGCTGCTGTTGCCTGGGCGCTCTCTTCTTTGCAAAAGAGTCTGCAGTTCCACGCTTTGAACCGTGGAAAGGCGCCGGGCTCTGCTAAGACTTCCCCTGCGCTTCGTTTGCCCTGGGCCAAAGCGAGCCTTCACAATAGCTGAACGCTAACACTGCATACTCGTCCCACTTCCAGAACAGGGCTACCGCGAGGCAGTTCTCCGGGGGAAAACGGCCCTTCGCGAAGGGCAGATCTGCCGAGCTCATTGCGGGAAAGCGAAAGCAAAGGACGCTTTTCTCCCTCTAACCGCTTTCGTCAGAGGAACGGGGGAAGTCACAGTGTTCTTTCTCTCCCTGAGATACACACAATCTGACGTTGCCTCTGAGCTCCGTTGCTGGCAAAGAACTGAAACTGACATACATTCCTGTGGGGAAACACAGGGCTTTGCTACGATTTCTCTAGGCAGTGTGTTTTCCCTGGGCCTCACTGTAGCAACACTATCTCGCCAGGGCAACACTGCATGGCACTTCCTCTGCCAGGAGAGAGCTGCTGCTTTGTAGTTTGTGCTGGGAAACCTTGTTTTGGCAAGTGCGAATTGACCGCATTCAGGCAGAAAGAAAAGAGAATAGCAAGAGGCCTTTTCTCCCCGGCTGCTCTGCCAAGCCCTTCCAGCTCAAACTATGTCGTTGCTCCTCTGGAAGGATCCCTGCACCGCGGCGTAGTTTTTCCGAAGAAGCCCTGCGTTTGCAAGAGCAAATGAGGAATTCGTGGCAGGAAAGAGGAAGGAAAGAAAGTTTCTCTCCCTCTGCCTGCTTTGCTCAGAGGACCGGATGAAGTCAGGGAGTTCTCCCTTTCACTGAGAAACGTGCAGGCTGCTGTTGCCTGGGCGCTCTCTTCTTTGCAAAAGAGTCTGCAGTTCCACGCTTTGAACCGTGGAAAGGCGCCGGGCTCTGCTAAGATTTCCCCCGGCGCTTCGTTTGCCCTGGGCCAAAGCGAGCCTTCACAATAGCTGAACGCTAACACTGCATACTCGTTCCACTTCCAGAACCGGGCTACGGCGAGGCAGTTCTCCGGGGGAAAACGGCCCTTCGCGAAGGGCAGATCTGCCGAGCTCATTGCGGGAAAGCGAAAGCAAAGGACGCTTTTCTCCCTCTAACCGCTTTCGTCAGAGGAACGGGGGAAGTCACAGTGTTCTTTCTCTCCCTGAGATACACACAATCTGACGTTGCCTCTGAGCTCCGTTGCTGGCAAAGAACTGAAAGTGACATACATTCCTGTGGGGAAACACAGGGCTTTGCTAGGATTTCTCTAGGCAGTGTGTTTTCCCTGGGCCTCACTGTAGCAACACTATCTCGCAAGGGCAGAACTGCATGGGATTTCCTCTGCCAGGAGAGAGCTGCTGCTTTGTAGTTTGTGCTGGGAAACCTTGTTTTGGCAAGTGCGAATTGACCGCATTCAGGCAGAAAGAAAAGAGAATAGCAAGAGGCCTTTTCTCCCCGGCTGCTCTGCCAAGCCCTTCCAGCTCAAACTATGTCGTTGCTCCTCTGGAAGGATCCCTGCACCGCGGCGTAGTTTTTCCGAAGAAGCCCTGCGTTTGCAAGAGCAAATGAGGAATTCGTGGCAGGAAAGAGGAAGGAAAGAAAGTTTCTCTCCCTCTGCCTGCTTTGCTCAGAGGACTGGATGAAGTCAGGGAGTTCTCCCTTTCACTGAGAAACGTGCGGGCTGCTGTTGCCTGGGCGCTCTCTTCTTTGCAAAAGAGTCTGCAGTTCCACGCTTTGAACCGTGGAAAGGCGCCGGGCTCTGCTAAGACTTCCCCTGCGCTTCGTTTGCCCTGGGCCAAAGCGAGCCTTCACAATAGCTGAACGCTAACACTGCATACTCGTCCCACTTCCAGAACAGGGCTACCGCGAGGCAGTTCTCCGGGGGAAAACGGCCCTTCGCGAAGGGCAGATCTGCCGAGCTCATTGCGGGAAAGCGAAAGCAAAGGACGCTTTTCTCCCTCTAACCGCTTTCGTCAGAGGAACGGGGGAAGTCACAGTGTTCTTTCTCTCCCTGAGATACACACAATCTGACGTTGCCTCTGAGCTCCGTTGCTGGCAAAGAACTGAAACTGACATACATTCCTGTGGGGAAACACAGGGCTTTGCTACGATTTCTCTAGGCAGTGTGTTTTCCCTGGGCCTCACTGTAGCAACACTATCTTGCCAGGGCAACACTGCATGGCACTTCCTCTGCCAGGAGAGAGCTGCTGCTTTGTAGTTTGTGCTGGGAAACCTTGTTTTGGCAAGTGCGAATTGACCGCATTCAGGCAGAAAGAAAAGAGAATAGCAAGAGGCCTTTTCTCCCCGGCTGCTCTGCCAAGCCCTTCCAGCTCAAACTATGTCGTTGCTCCTCTGGAAGGATCCCTGCACCGCGGCGTAGTTTTTCCGAAGAAGCCCTGCGTTTGCAAGAGCAAATGAGGAATTCGTGGCAGGAAAGAGGAAGGAAAGAAAGTTTCTCTCCCTCTGCCTGCTTTGCTCAGAGGACCGGATGAAGTCAGGGAGTTCTCCCTTTCACTGAGAAACGTGCGGGCTGCTGTTGCCTGGGCGCTCTCTTCTTTGCAAAAGAGTCTGCAGTTCCACGCTTTGAACCGTGGAAAGGCGCCGGGCTCTGCTAAGATTTCCCCCGGCGCTTCATTTGCCCTGGGCCAAAGCGAGCCTTCACAATAGCTGAACGCTAACACTGCATACTCGTTCCACTTCCAGAACCGGGCTACGGCGAGGCAGTTCTCCGGGGGAAAACGGCCCTTCGCGAAGGGCAGATCTGCCGAGCTCATTGCGGGAAAGCGAAAGCAAAGGACGCTTTTCTCCCTCTAACCGCTTTCGTCAGAGGAACGGCGGAAGTCACAGTGTTTTTTCTCTCCCTGAGATACACACAATCTGACGTTGCCTCTGAGCTCCGTTGCTGGCAAAGAACTGAAAGTGACATACATTCCTGTGGGGAAACACAGGGCTTTGCTAGGATTTCTCTAGGCAGTGTGTTTTCCCTGGGCCTCACTGTAGCAACACTATCTCGCAAGGGCAGAACTGCATGGGATTTCCTCTGCCAGGAGAGAGCTGCTGCTTTGTAGTTTGTGCTGGGAAACCTTGTTTTGGCAAGTGCGAATTGACCGCATTCAGGCAGAAAGAAAAGAGAATAGCAAGAGGCCTTTTCTCCCCGGCTGCTCTGCCAAGCCCTTCCAGCTCAAACTATGTCGTTGCTCCTCTGGAAGGATCCCTGCACCGCGGCGTAGTTTTTCCGAAGAAGCCCTGCGTTTGCAAGAGCAAATGAGGAATTCGTGGCAGGAAAGAGGAAGGAAAGAAAGTTTCTCTCCCTCTGCCTGCTTTGCTCAGAGGACCGGATGAAGTCAGGGAGTTCTCCCTTTCACTGAGAAACGTGCGGGCTGCTGTTGCCTGGGCGCTCTCTTCTTTGCAAAAGAGTCTGCAGTTCCACGCTTTGAACCGTGGAAAGGCGCCGGGCTCTGCTAAGACTTCCCCTGCGCTTCGTTTGCCCTGGGCCAAAGCGAGCCTTCACAATAGCTGAACGCTAACACTGCATACTCGTTCCACTTCCAGAACCGGGCTACGGCGAGGCAGTTCTCCGGGGGAAAACGGCCCTTCGCGAAGGGCAGATCTGCCGAGCTCATTGCGGGAAAGCGAAAGCAAAGGACGCTTTTCTCCCTCTAACCGCTTTCGTCAGAGGAACGGGGGAAGTCACAGTGTTCTTTCTCTCCCTGAGATACACACAATCTGACGTTGCCTCTGAGCTCCGTTGCTGGCAAAGAACTGAAACTGACATACATTCCTGTGGGGAAACACAGGGCTTTGCTACGATTTCTCTAGGCAGTGTGTTTTCCCTGGGCCTCACTGTAGCAACACTATCTCGCCAGGGCAACACTGCATGGCACTTCCTCTGCCAGGAGAGAGCTGCTGCTTTGTAGTTTGTGCTGGGAAACCTTGTTTTGGCAAGTGCGAATTGACCGCATTCAGGCAGAAAGAAAAGAGAATAGCAAGAGGCCTTTTCTCCCCGGCTGCTCTGCCAAGCCCTTCCAGCTCAAACTATGTCGTTGCTCCTCTGGAAGGATCCCTGCACCGCGGCGTAGTTTTTCCGAAGAAGCCCTGCGTTTGCAAGAGCAAATGAGGAATTCGTGGCAGGAAAGAGGAAGGAAAGAAAGTTTCTCTCCCTCTGCCTGCTTTGCTCAGAGGACCGGATGAAGTCAGGGAGTTCTCCCTTTCACTGAGAAACGTGCGGGCTGCTGTTGCCTGGGCGCTCTCTTCTTTGCAAAAGAGTCTGCAGTTCCACGCTTTGAACCGTGGAAAGGCGCCGGGCTCTGCTAAGATTTCCCCCGGCGCTTCGTTTGCCCTGGGCCAAAGCGAGCCTTCACAATAGCTGAACGCTAACACTGCATACTCGTTCCACTTCCAGAACCGGGCTACGGCGAGGCAGTTCTCCGGGGGAAAACGGCCCTTCGCGAAGGGCAGATCTGCCGAGCTCATTGCGGGAAAGCGAAAGCAAAGGACGCTTTTCTCCCTCTAACCGCTTTCGTCAGAGGAACGGCGGAAGTCACAGTGTTTTTTCCTCTCCCTGAGATACACACAATCTGACGTTGCCTCTGAGCTCCGTTGCTGGCAAAGAACTGAAAGTGACATACATTCCTGTGGGGAAACACAGGGCTTTGCTAGGATTTCTCTAGGCAGTGTGTTTTCCCTGGGCCTCACTGTAGCAACACTATCTCGCAAGGGCAGAACTGCATGGGATTTCCTCTGCCAGGAGAGAGCTGCTGCTTTGTAGTTTGTGCTGGGAAACCTTGTTTTGGCAAGTGCGAATTGACCGCATTCAGGCAGAAAGAAAAGAGAATAGCAAGAGGCCTTTTCTCCCCGGCTGCTCTGCCAAGCCCTTCCAGCTCAAACTATGTCGTTGCTCCTCTGGAAGGATCCCTGCACCGCGGCGTAGTTTTTCCGAAGAAGCCCTGCGTTTGCAAGAGCAAATGAGGAATTCGTGGCAGGAAAGAGGAAGGAAAGAAAGTTTCTCTCCCTCTGCCTGCTTTGCTCAGAGGACCGGATGAAGTCAGGGAGTTCTCCCTTTCACTGAGAAACGTGCGGGCTGCTGTTGCCTGGGCGCTCTCTTCTTTGCAAAAGAGTCTGCAGTTCCACGCTTTGAACCGTGGAAAGGCGCCGGGCTCTGCTAAGATTTCCCCCGGCGCTTCGTTTGCCCTGGGCCAAAGCGAGCCTTCACAATAGCTGAACGCTAACACTGCATACTCGTTCCACTTCCAGAACCGGGCTACGGCGAGGCAGTTCTCCGGGGGAAAACGGCCCTTCGCGAAGGGCAGATCTGCCGAGCTCATTGCGGGAAAGCGAAAGCAAAGGACGCTTTTCTCCCTCTAACCGCTTTCGTCAGAGGAACGGCGGAAGTCACAGTGTTCTTTCTCTCCCTGAGATACACACAATCTGACGTTGCCTCTGAGCTCCGTTGCTGGCAAAGAACTGAAAGTGACATACATTCCTGTGGGGAAACACAGGGCTTTGCTAGGATTTCTCTAGGCAGTGTGTTTTCCCTGGGCCTCACTGTAGCAACACTATCTCGCAAGGGCAGAACTGCATGGGATTTCCTCTGCCAGGAGAGAGCTGCTGCTTTGTAGTTTGTGCTGGGAAACCTTGTTTTGGCAAGTGCGAATTGACCGCATTCAGGCAGAAAGAAAAGAGAATAGCAAGAGGCCTTTTCTCCCCGGCTGCTCTGCCAAGCCCTTCCAGCTCAAACTATGTCGTTGCTCCTCTGGAAGGATCCCTGCACCGCGGCGTAGTTTTTCCGAAGAAGCCCTGCGTTTGCAAGAGCAAATGAGGAATTCGTGGCAGGAAAGAGGAAGGAAAGAAAGTTTCTCTCCCTCTGCCTGCTTTGCTCAGAGGACTGGATGAAGTCAGGGAGTTCTCCCTTTCACTGAGAAACGTGCGGGCTGCTGTTGCCTGGGCGCTCTCTTCTTTGCAAAAGAGTCTGCAGTTCCACGCTTTGAACCGTGGAAAGGCGCCGGGCTCTGCTAAGACTTCCCCTGCGCTTCGTTTGCCCTGGGCCAAAGCGAGCCTTCACAATAGCTGAACGCTAACACTGCATACTCGTCCCACTTCCAGAACAGGGCTACCGCGAGGCAGTTCTCCGGGGGAAAACGGCCCTTCGCGAAGGGCAGATCTGCCGAGCTCATTGCGGGAAAGCGAAAGCAAAGGACGCTTTTCTCCCTCTAACCGCTTTCGTCAGAGGAACGGGGGAAGTCACAGTGTTCTTTCTCTCCCTGAGATACACACAATCTGACGTTGCCTCTGAGCTCCGTTGCTGGCAAAGAACTGAAACTGACATACATTCCTGTGGGGAAACACAGGGCTTTGCTACGATTTCTCTAGGCAGTGTGTTTTCCCTGGGCCTCACTGTAGCAACACTATCTCGCCAGGGCAACACTGCATGGGATTTCCTCTGCCAGGAGAGAGCTGCTGCTTTGTAGTTTGTGCTGGGAAACCTTGTTTTGGCAAGTGCGAATTGACCGCATTCAGGCAGAAAGAAAAGAGAATAGCAAGAGGCCTTTTCTCCCCGGCTGCTCTGCCAAGCCCTTCCAGCTCAAACTATGTCGTTGCTCCTCTGGAAGGATCCCTGCACCGCGGCGTAGTTTTTCCGAAGAAGCCCTGCGTTTGCAAGAGCAAATGAGGAATTCGTGGCAGGAAAGAGGAAGGAAAGAAAGTTTCTCTCCCTCTGCCTGCTTTGCTCAGAGGACCGGATGAAGTCAGGGAGTTCTCCCTTTCACTGAGAAACGTGCGGGCTGCTGTTGCCTGGGCGCTCTCTTCTTTGCAAAAGAGTCTGCAGTTCCACGCTTTGAACCGTGGAAAGGCGCCGGGCTCTGCTAAGATTTCCCCCGGCGCTTCGTTTGCCCTGGGCCAAAGCGAGCCTTCACAATAGCTGAACGCTAACACTGCATACTCGTTCCACTTCCAGAACCGGGCTACGGCGAGGCAGTTCTCCGGGGGAAAACGGCCCTTCGCGAAGGGCAGATCTGCCGAGCTCATTGCGGGAAAGCGAAAGCAAAGGACGCTTTTCTCCCTCTAACCGCTTTCGTCAGAGGAACGGCGGAAGTCACAGTGTTTTTTCTCTCCCTGAGATACACACAATCTGACGTTGCCTCTGAGCTCCGTTGCTGGCAAAGAACTGAAAGTGACATACATTCCTGTGGGGAAACACAGGGCTTTGCTAGGATTTCTCTAGGCAGTGTGTTTTCCCTGGGCCTCACTGTAGCAACACTATCTCGCAAGGGCAGAACTGCATGGGATTTCCTCTGCCAGGAGAGAGCTGCTGCTTTGTAGTTTGTGCTGGGAAACCTTGTTTTGGCAAGTGCGAATTGACCGCATTCAGGCAGAAAGAAAAGAGAATAGCAAGAGGCCTTTTCTCCCCGGCTGCTCTGCCAAGCCCTTCCAGCTCAAACTATGTCGTTGCTCCTCTGGAAGGATCCCTGCACCGCGGCGTAGTTTTTCCGAAGAAGCCCTGCGTTTGCAAGAGCAAATGAGGAATTCGTGGCAGGAAAGAGGAAGGAAAGAAAGTTTCTCTCCCTCTGCCTGCTTTGCTCAGAGGACCGGATGAAGTCAGGGAGTTCTCCCTTTCACTGAGAAACGTGCGGGCTGCTGTTGCCTGGGCGCTCTCTTCTTTGCAAAAGAGTCTGCAGTTCCACGCTTTGAACCGTGGAAAGGCGCCGGGCTCTGCTAAGACTTCCCCTGCGCTTCGTTTGCCCTGGGCCAAAGCGAGCCTTCACAATAGCTGAACGCTAACACTGCATACTCGTCCCACTTCCAGAACAGGGCTACGGCGAGGCAGTTCTCCGGGGGAAAACGGCCCTTCGCGAAGGGCAGATCTGCCGAGCTCATTGCGGGAAAGCGAAAGCAAAGGACGCTTTTCTCCCTCTAACCGCTTTCGTCAGAGGAACGGGGGAAGTCACAGTGTTCTTTCTCTCCCTGAGATACACACAATCTGACGTTGCCTCTGAGCTCCGTTGCTGGCAAAGAACTGAAAGTGACATACATTCCTGTGGGGAAACACAGGGCTTTGCTACGATTTCTCTAGGCAGTGTGTTTTCCCTGGGCCTCACTGTAGCAACACTATCTCGCCAGGGCAACACTGCATGGCACTTCCTCTGCCAGGAGAGAGCTGCTGCTTTGTAGTTTGTGCTGGGAAACCTTGTTTTGGCAAGTGCGAATTGACCGCATTCAGGCAGAAAGAAAAGAGAATAGCAAGAGGCCTTTTCTCCCCGGCTGCTCTGCCAAGCCCTTCCAGCTCAAACTATGTCGTTGCTCCTCTGGAAGGATCCCTGCACCGCGGCGTAGTTTTTCCGAAGAAGCCCTGCGTTTGCAAGAGCAAATGAGGAATTCGTGGCAGGAAAGAGGAAGGAAAGAAAGTTTCTCTCCCTCTGCCTGCTTTGCTCAGAGGACCGGATGAAGTCAGGGATTTCTCCCTTTCACTGAGAAACGTGCGGGCTGCTGTTGCCTGGGCGCTCTCTTCTTTGCAAAAGAGTCTGCAGTTCCACGCTTTGAACCGTGGAAAGGCGCCGGGCTCTGCTAAGATTTCCCCCGGCGCTTCGTTTGCCCTGGGCCAAAGCGAGCCTTCACAATAGCTGAACGCTAACACTGCATACTCGTTCCACTTCCAGAACCGGGCTACGGCGAGGCAGTTCTCCGGGGGAAAACGGCCCTTCGCGAAGGGCAGATCTGCCGAGCTCATTGCGGGAAAGCGAAAGCAAAGGACGCTTTTCTCCCTCTAACCGCTTTCGTCAGAGGAACGGGGGAAGTCACAGTGTTCTTTCTCTCCCTGAGATACACACAATCTGACGTTGCCTCTGAGCTCCGTTGCTGGCAAAGAACTGAAACTGACATACATTCCTGTGGGGAAACACAGGGCTTTGCTAGGATTTCTCTAGGCAGTGTGTTTTCCCTGGGCCTCACTGTAGCAACACTATCTCGCCAGGGCAACACTGCATGACACTTCCTCTGCCAGGAGAGAGCTGCTGCTTTGTAGTTTGTGCTGGGAAACCTTGTTTTGGCAAGTGCGAATTGACCGCATTCAGGCAGAAAGAAAAGAGAATAGCAAGAGGCCTTTTCTCCCCGGCTGCTCTGCCAAGCCCTTCCAGCTCAAACTATGTCGTTGCTCCTCTGGAAGGATCCCTGCACCGCGGCGTAGTTTTTCCGAAGAAGCCCTGCGTTTGCAAGAGCAAATGAGGAATTCGTGGCAGGAAAGAGGAAGGAAAGAAAGTTTCTCTCCCTCTGCCTGCTTTGCTCAGAGGACCGGATGAAGTCAGGGAGTTCTCCCTTTCACTGAGAAACGTGCGGGCTGCTGTTGCCTGGGCGCTCTCTTCTTTGCAAAAGAGTCTGCAGTTCCACGCTTTGAACCGTGGAAAGGCGCCGGGCTCTGCTAAGATTTCCCCCGGCGCTTCGTTTGCCCTGGGCCAAAGCGAGCCTTCACAATAGCTGAACGCTAACACTGCATACTCGTTCCACTTCCAGAACCGGGCTACGGCGAGGCAGTTCTCCGGGGGAAAACGGCCCTTCGCGAAGGGCAGATCTGCCGAGCTCATTGCGGGAAAGCGAAAGCAAAGGACGCTTTTCTCCCTCTAACCGCTTTCGTCAGAGGAACGGGGGAAGTCACAGTGTTCTTTCTCTCCCTGAGATACACACAATCTGCGTTGCTTCTGAGCTCCGTTGCTGGCAAAGAACTGAAAGTGACATACATTCCTGTGGGGAAACACAGGGCTTTGCTAGGATTTCTCTAGGCAGTGTGTTTTCCCTGGGCCTCACTGTAGCAACACTATCTCGCAAGGGCAGAACTGCATGGGATTTCCTCTGCCAGGAGAGAGCTGCTGCTTTGTAGTTTGTGCTGGGAAACCTTGTTTTGGCAAGTGCGATTTGACCGCATTCAGGCAGAAAGAAAAGAGAATAGCAAGAGGCCTTTTCTCCCCGGCTGCTCTGCCAAGCCCTTCCAGCTCAAACTATGTCGTTGCTCCTCTGGAAGGATCCCTGCACCGCGGCGTAGTTTTTCCGAAGAAGCCCTGCGTTTGCAAGAGCAAATGAGGAATTCGTGGCAGGAAAGAGGAAGGAAAGAAAGTTTCTCTCCCTCTGCCTGCTTTGCTCAGAGGACTGGATGAAGTCAGGGAGTTCTCCCTTTCACTGAGAAACGTGCGGGCTGCTGTTGCCTGGGCGCTCTCTTCTTTGCAAAAGAGTCTGCAGTTCCACGCTTTGAACCGTGGAAAGGCGCCGGGCTCTGCTAAGACTTCCCCTGCGCTTCGTTTGCCCTGGGCCAAAGCGAGCCTTCACAATAGCTGAACGCTAACACTGCATACTCGTCCCACTTCCAGAACAGGGCTACCGCGAGGCAGTTCTCCGGGGGAAAACGGCCCTTCGCGAAGGGCAGATCTGCCGAGCTCATTGCGGGAAAGCGAAAGCAAAGGACGCTTTTCTCCCTCTAACCGCTTTCGTCAGAGGAACGGGGGAAGTCACAGTGTTCTTTCTCTCCCTGAGATACACACAATCTGACGTTGCCTCTGAGCTCCGTTGCTGGCAAAGAACTGAAACTGACATACATTCCTGTGGGGAAACACAGGGCTTTGCTACGATTTCTCTAGGCAGTGTGTTTTCCCTGGGCCTCACTGTAGCAACACTATCTCGCCAGGGCAACACTGCATGGCACTTCCTCTGCCAGGAGAGAGCTGCTGCTTTGTAGTTTGTGCTGGGAAACCTTGTTTTGGCAAGTGCGAATTGACCGCATTCAGGCAGAAAGAAAAGAGAATAGCAAGAGGCCTTTTCTCCCCGGCTGCTCTGCCAAGCCCTTCCAGCTCAAACTATGTCGTTGCTCCTCTGGAAGGATCCCTGCACCGCGGCGTAGTTTTTCCGAAGAAGCCCTGCGTTTGCAAGAGCAAATGAGGAATTCGTGGCAGGAAAGAGGAAGGAAAGAAAGTTTCTCTCCCTCTGCCTGCTTTGCTCAGAGGACCGGATGAAGTCAGGGAGTTCTCCCTTTCACTGAGAAACGTGCGGGCTGCTGTTGCCTGGGCGCTCTCTTCTTTGCAAAAGAGTCTGCAGTTCCACGCTTTGAACCGTGGAAAGGCGCCGGGCTCTGCTAAGATTTCCCCCGGCGCTTCGTTTGCCCTGGGCCAAAGCGAGCCTTCACAATAGCTGAACGCTAACACTGCATACTCGTTCCACTTCCAGAACCGGGCTACGGCGAGGCAGTTCTCCGGGGGAAAACGGCCCTTCGCGAAGGGCAGATCTGCCGAGCTCATTGCGGGAAAGCGAAAGCAAAGGACGCTTTTCTCCCTCTAACCGCTTTCGTCAGAGGAACGGGGGAAGTCACAGTGTTCTTTCTCTCCCTGAGATACACACAATCTGACGTTGCCTCTGAGCTCCGTTGCTGGCAAAGAACTGAAAGTGACATACATTCCTGTGGGGAAACACAGGGCTTTGCTAGGATTTCTCTAGGCAGTGTGTTTTCCCTGGGCCTCACTGTAGCAACACTATCTCGCAAGGGCAGAACTGCATGGGATTTCCTCTGCCAGGAGAGAGCTGCTGCTTTGTAGTTTGTGCTGGGAAACCTTGTTTTGGCAAGTGCGAATTGACCGCATTCAGGCAGAAAGAAAAGAGAATAGCAAGAGGCCTTTTCTCCCCGGCTGCTCTGCCAAGCCCTTCCAGCTCAAACTATGTCGTTGCTCCTCTGGAAGGATCCCTGCACCGCGGCGTAGTTTTTCCGAAGAAGCCCTGCGTTTGCAAGAGCAAATGAGGAATTCGTGGCAGGAAAGAGGAAGGAAAGAAAGTTTCTCTCCCTCTGCCTGCTTTGCTCAGAGGACCGGATGAAGTCAGGGAGTTCTCCCTTTCACTGAGAAACGTGCGGGCTGCTGTTGCCTGGGCGCTCTCTTCTTTGCAAAAGAGTCTGCAGTTCCACGCTTTGAACCGTGGAAAGGCGCCGGGCTCTGCTAAGATTTCCCCCGGCGCTTCGTTTGCCCTGGGCCAAAGCGAGCCTTCACAATAGCTGAACGCTAACACTGCATACTCGTCCCACTTCCAGAACCGGGCTACGGCGAGGCAGTTCTCCGGGGGAAAACGGCCCTTCGCGAAGGGCAGATCTGCCGAGCTCATTGCGGGAAAGCGAAAGCAAAGGACGCTTTTCTCCCTCTAACCGCTTTCGTCAGAGGAACGGGGGAAGTCACAGTGTTCTTTCTCTCCCTGAGATACACACAATCTGACGTTGCCTCTGAGCTCCGTTGCTGGCAAAGAACTGAAAGTGACATACATTCCTGTGGGGAAACACAGGGCTTTGCTACGATTTCTCTAGGCAGTGTGTTTTCCCTGGGCCTCACTGTAGCAACACTATCTCGCCAGGGCAACACTGCATGGCACTTCCTCTGCCAGGAGAGAGCTGCTGCTTTGTAGTTTGTGCTGGGAAACCTTGTTTTGGCAAGTGCGAATTGACCGCATTCAGGCAGAAAGAAAAGAGAATAGCAAGAGGCCTTTTCTCCCCGGCTGCTCTGCCAAGCCCTTCCAGCTCAAACTATGTCGTTGCTCCTCTGGAAGGATCCCTGCACCGCGGCGTAGTTTTTCCGAAGAAGCCCTGCGTTTGCAAGAGCAAATGAGGAATTCGTGGCAGGAAAGAGGAAGGAAAGAAAGTTTCTCTCCCTCTGCCTGCTTTGCTCAGAGGACCGGATGAAGTCAGGGATTTCTCCCTTTCACTGAGAAACGTGCGGGCTGCTGTTGCCTGGGCGCTCTCTTCTTTGCAAAAGAGTCTGCAGTTCCACGCTTTGAACCGTGGAAAGGCGCCGGGCTCTGCTAAGATTTCCCCCGGCGCTTCGTTTGCCCTGGGCCAAAGCGAGCCTTCACAATAGCTGAACGCTAACACTGCATACTCGTTCCACTTCCAGAACCGGGCTACGGCGAGGCAGTTCTCCGGGGGAAAACGGCCCTTCGCGAAGGGCAGATCTGCCGAGCTCATTGCGGGAAAGCGAAAGCAAAGGACGCTTTTCTCCCTCTAACCGCTTTCGTCAGAGGAACGGGGGAAGTCACAGTGTTCTTTCTCTCCCTGAGATACACACAATCTGACGTTGCCTCTGAGCTCCGTTGCTGGCAAAGAACTGAAAGTGACATACATTCCTGTGGGGAAACACAGGGCTTTGCTAGGATTTCTCTAGGCAGTGTGTTTTCCCTGGGCCTCACTGTAGCAACACTATCTCGCCAGGGCAACACTGCATGACACTTCCTCTGCCAGGAGAGAGCTGCTGCTTTGTAGTTTGTGCTGGGAAACCTTGTTTTGGCAAGTGCGAATTGACCGCATTCAGGCAGAAAGAAAAGAGAATAGCAAGAGGCCTTTTCTCCCCGGCTGCTCTGCCAAGCCCTTCCAGCTCAAACTATGTCGTTGCTCCTCTGGAAGGATCCCTGCACCGCGGCGTAGTTTTTCCGAAGAAGCCCTGCGTTTGCAAGAGCAAATGAGGAATTCGTGGCAGGAAAGAGGAAGGAAAGAAAGTTTCTCTCCCTCTGCCTGCTTTGCTCAGAGGACCGGATGAAGTCAGGGAGTTCTCCCTTTCACTGAGAAACGTGCGGGCTGCTGTTGCCTGGGCGCTCTCTTCTTTGCAAAAGAGTCTGCAGTTCCACGCTTTGAACCGTGGAAAGGCGCCGGGCTCTGCTAAGATTTCCCCCGGCGCTTCGTTTGCCCTGGGCCAAAGCGAGCCTTCACAATAGCTGAACGCTAACACTGCATACTCGTTCCACTTCCAGAACCGGGCTACGGCGAGGCAGTTCTCCGGGGGAAAACGGCCCTTCGCGAAGGGCAGATCTGCCGAGCTCATTGCGGGAAAGCGAAAGCAAAGGACGCTTTTCTCCCTCTAACCGCTTTCGTCAGAGGAACGGGGGAAGTCACAGTGTTCTTTCTCTCCCTGAGATACACACAATCTGCGTTGCCTCTGAGCTCCGTTGCTGGCAAAGAACTGAAAGTGACATACATTCCTGTGGGGAAACACAGGGCTTTGCTAGGATTTCTCTAGGCAGTGTGTTTTCCCTGGGCCTCACTGTAGCAACACTATCTCGCAAGGGCAGAACTGCATGGGATTTCCTCTGCCAGGAGAGAGCTGCTGCTTTGTAGTTTGTGCTGGGAAACCTTGTTTTGGCAAGTGCGATTTGACCGCATTCAGGCAGAAAGAAAAGAGAATAGCAAGAGGCCTTTTCTCCCCGGCTGCTCTGCCAAGCCCTTCCAGCTCAAACTATGTCGTTGCTCCTCTGGAAGGATCCCTGCACCGCGGCGTAGTTTTTCCGAAGAAGCCCTGCGTTTGCAAGAGCAAATGAGGAATTCGTGGCAGGAAAGAGGAAGGAAAGAAAGTTTCTCTCCCTCTGCCTGCTTTGCTCAGAGGACTGGATGAAGTCAGGGAGTTCTCCCTTTCACTGAGAAACGTGCGGGCTGCTGTTGCCTGGGCGCTCTCTTCTTTGCAAAAGAGTCTGCAGTTCCACGCTTTGAACCGTGGAAAGGCGCCGGGCTCTGCTAAGACTTCCCCTGCGCTTCGTTTGCCCTGGGCCAAAGCGAGCCTTCACAATAGCTGAACGCTAACACTGCATACTCGTCCCACTTCCAGAACAGGGCTACCGCGAGGCAGTTCTCCGGGGGAAAACGGCCCTTCGCGAAGGGCAGATCTGCCGAGCTCATTGCGGGAAAGCGAAAGCAAAGGACGCTTTTCTCCCTCTAACCGCTTTCGTCAGAGGAACGGGGGAAGTCACAGTGTTCTTTCTCTCCCTGAGATACACACAATCTGACGTTGCCTCTGAGCTCCGTTGCTGGCAAAGAACTGAAACTGACATACATTCCTGTGGGGAAACACAGGGCTTTGCTACGATTTCTCTAGGCAGTGTGTTTTCCCTGGGCCTCACTGTAGCAACACTATCTCGCCAGGGCAACACTGCATGGCACTTCCTCTGCCAGGAGAGAGCTGCTGCTTTGTAGTTTGTGCTGGGAAACCTTGTTTTGGCAAGTGCGAATTGACCGCATTCAGGCAGAAAGAAAAGAGAATAGCAAGAGGCCTTTTCTCCCCGGCTGCTCTGCCAAGCCCTTCCAGCTCAAACTATGTCGTTGCTCCTCTGGAAGGATCCCTGCACCGCGGCGTAGTTTTTCCGAAGAAGCCCTGCGTTTGCAAGAGCAAATGAGGAATTCGTGGCAGGAAAGAGGAAGGAAAGAAAGTTTCTCTCC
Source organism: Elephas maximus indicus (assembly GCF_024166365.1). Taxonomy (NCBI): domain Eukaryota; kingdom Metazoa; phylum Chordata; class Mammalia; order Proboscidea; family Elephantidae; genus Elephas; species Elephas maximus. The sequence goes on from NC_064823.1 coordinate 154,618, forward strand.
CTCTGCCTGCTTTGCTCAGAGGACCGGATGAAGTCAGGGAGTTCTCCCTTTCACTGAGAAACGTGCAGGCTGCTGTTGCCTGGGCGCTCTCTTCTTTGCAAAAGAGTCTGCAGTTCCACGCTTTGAACCGTGGAAAGGCGCCGGGCTCTGCTAAGATTTCCCCCGGCGCTTCGTTTGCCCTGGGCCAAAGCGAGCCTTCACAATAGCTGAACGCTAACACTGCATACTCGTTCCACTTCCAGAACCGGGCTACGGCGAGGCAGTTCTCCGGGGGAAAACGGCCCTTCGCGAAGGGCAGATCTGCCGAGCTCATTGCGGGAAAGCGAAAGCAAAGGACGCTTTTCTCCCTCTAACCGCTTTCGTCAGAGGAACGGGGGAAGTCACAGTGTTCTTTCTCTCCCTGAGATACACACAATCTGACGTTGCCTCTGAGCTCCGTTGCTGGCAAAGAACTGAAAGTGACATACATTCCTGTGGGGAAACACAGGGCTTTGCTAGGATTTCTCTAGGCAGTGTGTTTTCCCTGGGCCTCACTGTAGCAACACTATCTCGCAAGGGCAGAACTGCATGGGATTTCCTCTGCCAGGAGAGAGCTGCTGCTTTGTAGTTTGTGCTGGGAAACCTTGTTTTGGCAAGTGCGAATTGACCGCATTCAGGCAGAAAGAAAAGAGAATAGCAAGAGGCCTTTTCTCCCCGGCTGCTCTGCCAAGCCCTTCCAGCTCAAACTATGTCGTTGCTCCTCTGGAAGGATCCCTGCACCGCGGCGTAGTTTTTCCGAAGAAGCCCTGCGTTTGCAAGAGCAAATGAGGAATTCGTGGCAGGAAAGAGGAAGGAAAGAAAGTTTCTCTCCCTCTGCCTGCTTTGCTCAGAGGACTGGATGAAGTCAGGGAGTTCTCCCTTTCACTGAGAAACGTGCGGGCTGCTGTTGCCTGGGCGCTCTCTTCTTTGCAAAAGAGTCTGCAGTTCCACGCTTTGAACCGTGGAAAGGCGCCGGGCTCTGCTAAGACTTCCCCTGCGCTTCGTTTGCCCTGGGCCAAAGCGAGCCTTCACAATAGCTGAACGCTAACACTGCATACTCGTCCCACTTCCAGAACAGGGCTACCGCGAGGCAGTTCTCCGGGGGAAAACGGCCCTTCGCGAAGGGCAGATCTGCCGAGCTCATTGCGGGAAAGCGAAAGCAAAGGACGCTTTTCTCCCTCTAACCGCTTTCGTCAGAGGAACGGGGGAAGTCACAGTGTTCTTTCTCTCCCTGAGATACACACAATCTGACGTTGCCTCTGAGCTCCGTTGCTGGCAAAGAACTGAAACTGACATACATTCCTGTGGGGAAACACAGGGCTTTGCTACGATTTCTCTAGGCAGTGTGTTTTCCCTGGGCCTCACTGTAGCAACACTATCTTGCCAGGGCAACACTGCATGGCACTTCCTCTGCCAGGAGAGAGCTGCTGCTTTGTAGTTTGTGCTGGGAAACCTTGTTTTGGCAAGTGCGAATTGACCGCATTCAGGCAGAAAGAAAAGAGAATAGCAAGAGGCCTTTTCTCCCCGGCTGCTCTGCCAAGCCCTTCCAGCTCAAACTATGTCGTTGCTCCTCTGGAAGGATCCCTGCACCGCGGCGTAGTTTTTCCGAAGAAGCCCTGCGTTTGCAAGAGCAAATGAGGAATTCGTGGCAGGAAAGAGGAAGGAAAGAAAGTTTCTCTCCCTCTGCCTGCTTTGCTCAGAGGACCGGATGAAGTCAGGGAGTTCTCCCTTTCACTGAGAAACGTGCGGGCTGCTGTTGCCTGGGCGCTCTCTTCTTTGCAAAAGAGTCTGCAGTTCCACGCTTTGAACCGTGGAAAGGCGCCGGGCTCTGCTAAGATTTCCCCCGGCGCTTCATTTGCCCTGGGCCAAAGCGAGCCTTCACAATAGCTGAACGCTAACACTGCATACTCGTTCCACTTCCAGAACCGGGCTACGGCGAGGCAGTTCTCCGGGGGAAAACGGCCCTTCGCGAAGGGCAGATCTGCCGAGCTCATTGCGGGAAAGCGAAAGCAAAGGACGCTTTTCTCCCTCTAACCGCTTTCGTCAGAGGAACGGCGGAAGTCACAGTGTTTTTTCTCTCCCTGAGATACACACAATCTGACGTTGCCTCTGAGCTCCGTTGCTGGCAAAGAACTGAAAGTGACATACATTCCTGTGGGGAAACACAGGGCTTTGCTAGGATTTCTCTAGGCAGTGTGTTTTCCCTGGGCCTCACTGTAGCAACACTATCTCGCAAGGGCAGAACTGCATGGGATTTCCTCTGCCAGGAGAGAGCTGCTGCTTTGTAGTTTGTGCTGGGAAACCTTGTTTTGGCAAGTGCGAATTGACCGCATTCAGGCAGAAAGAAAAGAGAATAGCAAGAGGCCTTTTCTCCCCGGCTGCTCTGCCAAGCCCTTCCAGCTCAAACTATGTCGTTGCTCCTCTGGAAGGATCCCTGCACCGCGGCGTAGTTTTTCCGAAGAAGCCCTGCGTTTGCAAGAGCAAATGAGGAATTCGTGGCAGGAAAGAGGAAGGAAAGAAAGTTTCTCTCCCTCTGCCTGCTTTGCTCACAGGACCGGATGAAGTCAGGGAGTTCTCCCTTTCACTGAGAAACGTGCGGGCTGCTGTTGCCTGGGAGCTCTCTTCTTTGCAAAAGAGTCTGCAGTTCCACGCTTTGAACCGTGGAAAGGCGCCGGGCTCTGCTAAGATTTCCCCCGGCGCTTCGTTTGCCCTGGGCCAAAGCGAGCCTTCACAATAGCTGAACGCTAACACTGCATACTCGTTCCACTTCCAGAACCGGGCTACGGCGAGGCAGTTCTCCGGGGGAAAACGGCCCTTCGCGAAGGGCAGATCTGCCGAGCTCATTGCGGGAAAGCGAAAGCAAAGGACGCTTTTCTCCCTCTAACCGCTTTCGTCAGAGGAACGGCGGAAGTCACAGTGTTCTTTCTCTCCCTGAGATACACACAATCTGACGTTGCCTCTGAGCTCCGTTGCTGGCAAAGAACTGAAAGTGACATACATTCCTGTGGGGAAACACAGGGCTTTGCTAGGATTTCTCTAGGCAGTGTGTTTTCCCTGGGCCTCACTGTAGCAACACTATCTCGCAAGGGCAGAACTGCATGGGATTTCCTCTGCCAGGAGAGAGCTGCTGCTTTGTAGTTTGTGCTGGGAAACCTTGTTTTGGCAAGTGCGAATTGACCGCATTCAGGCAGAAAGAAAAGAGAATAGCAAGAGGCCTTTTCTCCCCGGCTGCTCTGCCAAGCCCTTCCAGCTCAAAGTATGTCGTTGCTCCTCTGGAAGGATCCCTGCACCGCGGCGTAGTTTTTCCGAAGAAGCCCTGCGTTTGCAAGAGCAAATGAGGAATTCTTGGCAGGAAAGAGGAAGGAAAGAAAGTTTCTCTCCCTCTGCCTGCTTTGCTCAGAGGACTGGATGAAGTCAGGGAGTTCTCCCTTTCACTGAGAAACGTGCGGGCTGCTGTTGCCTGGGCGCTCTCTTCTTTGCAAAAGAGTCTGCAGTTCCACGCTTTGAACCGTGGAAAGGCGCCGGGCTCTGCTAAGACTTCCCCTGCGCTTCGTTTGCCCTGGGCCAAAGCGAGCCTTCACAATAGCTGAACGCTAACACTGCATACTCGTCCCACTTCCAGAACAGGGCTACCGCGAGGCAGTTCTCCGGGGGAAAACGGCCCTTCGCGAAGGGCAGATCTGCCGAGCTCATTGCGGGAAAGCGAAAGCAAAGGACGCTTTTCTCCCTCTAACCGCTTTCGTCAGAGGAACGGGGGAAGTCACAGTGTTCTTTCTCTCCCTGAGATACACACAATCTGACGTTGCCTCTGAGCTCCGTTGCTGGCAAAGAACTGAAACTGACATACATTCCTGTGGGGAAACACAGGGCTTTGCTACGATTTCTCTAGGCAGTGTGTTTTCCCTGGGCCTCACTGTAGCAACACTATCTTGCCAGGGCAACACTGCATGGCACTTCCTCTGCCAGGAGAGAGCTGCTGCTTTGTAGTTTGTGCTGGGAAACCTTGTTTTGGCAAGTGCGAATTGACCGCATTCAGGCAGAAAGAAAAGAGAATAGCAAGAGGCCTTTTCTCCCCGGCTGCTCTGCCAAGCCCTTCCAGCTCAAACTATGTCGTTGCTCCTCTGGAAGGATCCCTGCACCGCGGCGTAGTTTTTCCGAAGAAGCCCTGCGTTTGCAAGAGCAAATGAGGAATTCGTGGCAGGAAAGAGGAAGGAAAGAAAGTTTCTCTCCCTCTGCCTGCTTTGCTCAGAGGACCGGATGAAGTCAGGGAGTTCTCCCTTTCACTGAGAAACGTGCGGGCTGCTGTTGCCTGGGCGCTCTCTTCTTTGCAAAAGAGTCTGCAGTTCCACGCTTTGAACCGTGGAAAGGCGCCGGGCTCTGCTAAGATTTCCCCCGGCGCTTCGTTTGCCCTGGGCCAAAGCGAGCCTTCACAATAGCTGAACGCTAACACTGCATACTCGTTCCACTTCCAGAACCGGGCTACGGCGAGGCAGTTCTCCGGGGGAAAACGGCCCTTCGCGAAGGGCAGATCTGCCGAGCTCATTGCGGGAAAGCGAAAGCAAAGGACGCTTTTCTCCCTCTAACCGCTTTCGTCAGAGGAACGGGGGAAGTCACAGTGTTCTTTCTCTCCCTGAGATACACACAATCTGACGTTGCCTCTGAGCTCCGTTGCTGGCAAAGAACTGAAACTGACATACATTCCTGTGGGGAAACACAGGGCTTTGCTACGATTTCTCTAGGCAGTGTGTTTTCCCTGGGCCTCACTGTAGCAACACTATCTCGCCAGGGCAACACTGCATGGCACTTCCTCTGCCAGGAGAGAGCTGCTGCTTTGTAGTTTGTGCTGGGAAACCTTGTTTTGGCAAGTGCGAATTGACCGCATTCAGGCAGAAAGAAAAGAGAATAGCAAGAGGCCTTTTCTCCCCGGCTGCTCTGCCAAGCCCTTCCAGCTCAAACTATGTCGTTGCTCCTCTGGAAGGATCCCTGCACCGCGGCGTAGTTTTTCCGAAGAAGCCCTGCGTTTGCAAGAGCAAATGAGGAATTCGTGGCAGGAAAGAGGAAGGAAAGAAAGTTTCTCTCCCTCTGCCTGCTTTGCTCAGAGGACCGGATGAAGTCAGGGAGTTCTCCCTTTCACTGAGAAACGTGCGGGCTGCTGTTGCCTGGGCGCTCTCTTCTTTGCAAAAGAGTCTGCAGTTCCACGCTTTGAACCGTGGAAAGGCGCCGGGCTCTGCTAAGATTTCCCCCGGCGCTTCGTTTGCCCTGGGCCAAAGCGAGCCTTCACAATAGCTGAACGCTAACACTGCATACTCGTTCCACTTCCAGAACCGGGCTACGGCGAGGCAGTTCTCCGGGGGAAAACGGCCCTTCGCGAAGGGCAGATCTGCCGAGCTCATTGCGGGAAAGCGAAAGCAAAGGACGCTTTTCTCCCTCTAACCGCTTTCGTCAGAGGAACGGCGGAAGTCACAGTGTTTTTTCTCTCCCTGAGATACACACAATCTGACGTTGCCTCTGAGCTCCGTTGCTGGCAAAGAACTGAAAGTGACATACATTCCTGTGGGGAAACACAGGGCTTTGCTAGGATTTCTCTAGGCAGTGTGTTTTCCCTGGGCCTCACTGTAGCAACACTATCTCGCAAGGGCAGAACTGCATGGGATTTCCTCTGCCAGGAGAGAGCTGCTGCTTTGTAGTTTGTGCTGGGAAACCTTGTTTTGGCAAGTGCGAATTGACCGCATTCAGGCAGAAAGAAAAGAGAATAGCAAGAGGCCTTTTCTCCCCGGCTGCTCTGCCAAGCCCTTCCAGCTCAAACTATGTCGTTGCTCCTCTGGAAGGATCCCTGCACCGCGGCGTAGTTTTTCCGAAGAAGCCCTGCGTTTGCAAGAGCAAATGAGGAATTCGTGGCAGGAAAGAGGAAGGAAAGAAAGTTTCTCTCCCTCTGCCTGCTTTGCTCAGAGGACCGGATGAAGTCAGGGAGTTCTCCCTTTCACTGAGAAACGTGCGGGCTGCTGTTGCCTGGGCGCTCTCTTCTTTGCAAAAGAGTCTGCAGTTCCACGCTTTGAACCGTGGAAAGGCGCCGGGCTCTGCTAAGATTTCCCCCGGCGCTTCGTTTGCCCTGGGCCAAAGCGAGCCTTCACAATAGCTGAACGCTAACACTGCATACTCGTTCCACTTCCAGAACCGGGCTACGGCGAGGCAGTTCTCCGGGGGAAAACGGCCCTTCGCGAAGGGCAGATCTGCCGAGCTCATTGCGGGAAAGCGAAAGCAAAGGACGCTTTTCTCCCTCTAACCGCTTTCGTCAGAGGAACGGCGGAAGTCACAGTGTTCTTTCTCTCCCTGAGATACACACAATCTGACGTTGCCTCTGAGCTCCGTTGCTGGCAAAGAACTGAAAGTGACATACATTCCTGTGGGGAAACACAGGGCTTTGCTAGGATTTCTCTAGGCAGTGTGTTTTCCCTGGGCCTCACTGTAGCAACACTATCTCGCAAGGGCAGAACTGCATGGGATTTCCTCTGCCAGGAGAGAGCTGCTGCTTTGTAGTTTGTGCTGGGAAACCTTGTTTTGGCAAGTGCGAATTGACCGCATTCAGGCAGAAAGAAAAGAGAATAGCAAGAGGCCTTTTCTCCCCGGCTGCTCTGCCAAGCCCTTCCAGCTCAAACTATGTCGTTGCTCCTCTGGAAGGATCCCTGCACCGCGGCGTAGTTTTTCCGAAGAAGCCCTGCGTTTGCAAGAGCAAATGAGGAATTCGTGGCAGGAAAGAGGAAGGAAAGAAAGTTTCTCTCCCTCTGCCTGCTTTGCTCAGAGGACTGGATGAAGTCAGGGAGTTCTCCCTTTCACTGAGAAACGTGCGGGCTGCTGTTGCCTGGGCGCTCTCTTCTTTGCAAAAGAGTCTGCAGTTCCACGCTTTGAACCGTGGAAAGGCGCCGGGCTCTGCTAAGACTTCCCCTGCGCTTCGTTTGCCCTGGGCCAAAGCGAGCCTTCACAATAGCTGAACGCTAACACTGCATACTCGTCCCACTTCCAGAACAGGGCTACCGCGAGGCAGTTCTCCGGGGGAAAACGGCCCTTCGCGAAGGGCAGATCTGCCGAGCTCATTGCGGGAAAGCGAAAGCAAAGGACGCTTTTCTCCCTCTAACCGCTTTCGTCAGAGGAACGGGGGAAGTCACAGTGTTCTTTCTCTCCCTGAGATACACACAATCTGACGTTGCCTCTGAGCTCCGTTGCTGGCAAAGAACTGAAACTGACATACATTCCTGTGGGGAAACACAGGGCTTTGCTACGATTTCTCTAGGCAGTGTGTTTTCCCTGGGCCTCACTGTAGCAACACTATCTCGCCAGGGCAACACTGCATGGGATTTCCTCTGCCAGGAGAGAGCTGCTGCTTTGTAGTTTGTGCTGGGAAACCTTGTTTTGGCAAGTGCGAATTGACCGCATTCAGGCAGAAAGAAAAGAGAATAGCAAGAGGCCTTTTCTCCCCGGCTGCTCTGCCAAGCCCTTCCAGCTCAAACTATGTCGTTGCTCCTCTGGAAGGATCCCTGCACCGCGGCGTAGTTTTTCCGAAGAAGCCCTGCGTTTGCAAGAGCAAATGAGGAATTCGTGGCAGGAAAGAGGAAGGAAAGAAAGTTTCTCTCCCTCTGCCTGCTTTGCTCAGAGGACCGGATGAAGTCAGGGAGTTCTCCCTTTCACTGAGAAACGTGCGGGCTGCTGTTGCCTGGGCGCTCTCTTCTTTGCAAAAGAGTCTGCAGTTCCACGCTTTGAACCGTGGAAAGGCGCCGGGCTCTGCTAAGATTTCCCCCGGCGCTTCGTTTGCCCTGGGCCAAAGCGAGCCTTCACAATAGCTGAACGCTAACACTGCATACTCGTTCCACTTCCAGAACCGGGCTACGGCGAGGCAGTTCTCCGGGGGAAAACGGCCCTTCGCGAAGGGCAGATCTGCCGAGCTCATTGCGGGAAAGCGAAAGCAAAGGACGCTTTTCTCCCTCTAACCGCTTTCGTCAGAGGAACGGCGGAAGTCACAGTGTTTTTTCTCTCCCTGAGATACACACAATCTGACGTTGCCTCTGAGCTCCGTTGCTGGCAAAGAACTGAAAGTGACATACATTCCTGTGGGGAAACACAGGGCTTTGCTAGGATTTCTCTAGGCAGTGTGTTTTCCCTGGGCCTCACTGTAGCAACACTATCTCGCAAGGGCAGAACTGCATGGGATTTCCTCTGCCAGGAGAGAGCTGCTGCTTTGTAGTTTGTGCTGGGAAACCTTGTTTTGGCAAGTGCGAATTGACCGCATTCAGGCAGAAAGAAAAGAGAATAGCAAGAGGCCTTTTCTCCCCGGCTGCTCTGCCAAGCCCTTCCAGCTCAAACTATGTCGTTGCTCCTCTGGAAGGATCCCTGCACCGCGGCGTAGTTTTTCCGAAGAAGCCCTGCGTTTGCAAGAGCAAATGAGGAATTCGTGGCAGGAAAGAGGAAGGAAAGAAAGTTTCTCTCCCTCTGCCTGCTTTGCTCAGAGGACCGGATGAAGTCAGGGAGTTCTCCCTTTCACTGAGAAACGTGCGGGCTGCTGTTGCCTGGGCGCTCTCTTCTTTGCAAAAGAGTCTGCAGTTCCACGCTTTGAACCGTGGAAAGGCGCCGGGCTCTGCTAAGACTTCCCCTGCGCTTCGTTTGCCCTGGGCCAAAGCGAGCCTTCACAATAGCTGAACGCTAACACTGCATACTCGTCCCACTTCCAGAACAGGGCTACGGCGAGGCAGTTCTCCGGGGGAAAACGGCCCTTCGCGAAGGGCAGATCTGCCGAGCTCATTGCGGGAAAGCGAAAGCAAAGGACGCTTTTCTCCCTCTAACCGCTTTCGTCAGAGGAACGGGGGAAGTCACAGTGTTCTTTCTCTCCCTGAGATACACACAATCTGACGTTGCCTCTGAGCTCCGTTGCTGGCAAAGAACTGAAAGTGACATACATTCCTGTGGGGAAACACAGGGCTTTGCTAGGATTTCTCTAGGCAGTGTGTTTTCCCTGGGCCTCACTGTAGCAACACTATCTCGCCAGGGCAACACTGCATGGCACTTCCTCTGCCAGGAGAGAGCTGCTGCTTTGTAGTTTGTGCTGGGAAACCTTGTTTTGGCAAGTGCGAATTGACCGCATTCAGGCAGAAAGAAAAGAGAATAGCAAGAGGCCTTTTCTCCCCGGCTGCTCTGCCAAGCCCTTCCAGCTCAAACTATGTCGTTGCTCCTCTGGAAGGATCCCTGCACCGCGGCGTAGTTTTTCCGAAGAAGCCCTGCGTTTGCAAGAGCAAATGAGGAATTCGTGGCAGGAAAGAGGAAGGAAAGAAAGTTTCTCTCCCTCTGCCTGCTTTGCTCAGAGGACCGGATGAAGTCAGGGATTTCTCCCTTTCACTGAGAAACGTGCGGGCTGCTGTTGCCTGGGCGCTCTCTTCTTTGCAAAAGAGTCTGCAGTTCCACGCTTTGAACCGTGGAAAGGCGCCGGGCTCTGCTAAGATTTCCCCCGGCGCTTCGTTTGCCCTGGGCCAAAGCGAGCCTTCACAATAGCTGAACGCTAACACTGCATACTCGTTCCACTTCCAGAACCGGGCTACGGCGAGGCAGTTCTCCGGGGGAAAACGGCCCTTCGCGAAGGGCAGATCTGCCGAGCTCATTGCGGGAAAGCGAAAGCAAAGGACGCTTTTCTCCCTCTAACCGCTTTCGTCAGAGGAACGGGGGAAGTCACAGTGTTCTTTCTCTCCCTGAGATACACACAATCTGACGTTGCCTCTGAGCTCCGTTGCTGGCAAAGAACTGAAACTGACATACATTCCTGTGGGGAAACACAGGGCTTTGCTAGGATTTCTCTAGGCAGTGTGTTTTCCCTGGGCCTCACTGTAGCAACACTATCTCGCCAGGGCAACACTGCATGACACTTCCTCTGCCAGGAGAGAGCTGCTGCTTTGTAGTTTGTGCTGGGAAACCTTGTTTTGGCAAGTGCGAATTGACCGCATTCAGGCAGAAAGAAAAGAGAATAGCAAGAGGCCTTTTCTCCCCGGCTGCTCTGCCAAGCCCTTCCAGCTCAAACTATGTCGTTGCTCCTCTGGAAGGATCCCTGCACCGCGGCGTAGTTTTTCCGAAGAAGCCCTGCGTTTGCAAGAGCAAATGAGGAATTCGTGGCAGGAAAGAGGAAGGAAAGAAAGTTTCTCTCCCTCTGCCTGCTTTGCTCAGAGGACCGGATGAAGTCAGGGAGTTCTCCCTTTCACTGAGAAACGTGCGGGCTGCTGTTGCCTGGGCGCTCTCTTCTTTGCAAAAGAGTCTGCAGTTCCACGCTTTGAACCGTGGAAAGGCGCCGGGCTCTGCTAAGATTTCCCCCGGCGCTTCGTTTGCCCTGGGCCAAAGCGAGCCTTCACAATAGCTGAACGCTAACACTGCATACTCGTTCCACTTCCAGAACCGGGCTACGGCGAGGCAGTTCTCCGGGGGAAAACGGCCCTTCGCGAAGGGCAGATCTGCCGAGCTCATTGCGGGAAAGCGAAAGCAAAGGACGCTTTTCTCCCTCTAACCGCTTTCGTCAGAGGAACGGGGGAAGTCACAGTGTTCTTTCTCTCCCTGAGATACACACAATCTGCGTTGCCTCTGAGCTCCGTTGCTGGCAAAGAACTGAAAGTGACATACATTCCTGTGGGGAAACACAGGGCTTTGCTAGGATTTCTCTAGGCAGTGTGTTTTCCCTGGGCCTCACTGTAGCAACACTATCTCGCAAGGGCAGAACTGCATGGGATTTCCTCTGCCAGGAGAGAGCTGCTGCTTTGTAGTTTGTGCTGGGAAACCTTGTTTTGGCAAGTGCGATTTGACCGCATTCAGGCAGAAAGAAAAGAGAATAGCAAGAGGCCTTTTCTCCCCGGCTGCTCTGCCAAGCCCTTCCAGCTCAAACTATGTCGTTGCTCCTCTGGAAGGATCCCTGCACCGCGGCGTAGTTTTTCCGAAGAAGCCCTGCGTTTGCAAGAGCAAATGAGGAATTCGTGGCAGGAAAGAGGAAGGAAAGAAAGTTTCTCTCCCTCTGCCTGCTTTGCTCAGAGGACTGGATGAAGTCAGGGAGTTCTCCCTTTCACTGAGAAACGTGCGGGCTGCTGTTGCCTGGGCGCTCTCTTCTTTGCAAAAGAGTCTGCAGTTCCACGCTTTGAACCGTGGAAAGGCGCCGGGCTCTGCTAAGACTTCCCCTGCGCTTCGTTTGCCCTGGGCCAAAGCGAGCCTTCACAATAGCTGAACGCTAACACTGCATACTCGTCCCACTTCCAGAACAGGGCTACCGCGAGGCAGTTCTCCGGGGGAAAACGGCCCTTCGCGAAGGGCAGATCTGCCGAGCTCATTGCGGGAAAGCGAAAGCAAAGGACGCTTTTCTCCCTCTAACCGCTTTCGTCAGAGGAACGGGGGAAGTCACAGTGTTCTTTCTCTCCCTGAGATACACACAATCTGACGTTGCCTCTGAGCTCCGTTGCTGGCAAAGAACTGAAACTGACATACATTCCTGTGGGGAAACACAGGGCTTTGCTACGATTTCTCTAGGCAGTGTGTTTTCCCTGGGCCTCACTGTAGCAACACTATCTCGCCAGGGCAACACTGCATGGCACTTCCTCTGCCAGGAGAGAGCTGCTGCTTTGTAGTTTGTGCTGGGAAACCTTGTTTTGGCAAGTGCGAATTGACCGCATTCAGGCAGAAAGAAAAGAGAATAGCAAGAGGCCTTTTCTCCCCGGCTGCTCTGCCAAGCCCTTCCAGCTCAAACTATGTCGTTGCTCCTCTGGAAGGATCCCTGCACCGCGGCGTAGTTTTTCCGAAGAAGCCCTGCGTTTGCAAGAGCAAATGAGGAATTCGTGGCAGGAAAGAGGAAGGAAAGAAAGTTTCTCTCCCTCTGCCTGCTTTGCTCAGAGGACCGGATGAAGTCAGGGAGTTCTCCCTTTCACTGAGAAACGTGCGGGCTGCTGTTGCCTGGGCGCTCTCTTCTTTGCAAAAGAGTCTGCAGTTCCACGCTTTGAACCGTGGAAAGGCGCCGGGCTCTGCTAAGATTTCCCCCGGCGCTTCGTTTGCCCTGGGCCAAAGCGAGCCTTCACAATAGCTGAACGCTAACACTGCATACTCGTTCCACTTCCAGAACCGGGCTACGGCGAGGCAGTTCTCCGGGGGAAAACGGCCCTTCGCGAAGGGCAGATCTGCCGAGCTCATTGCGGGAAAGCGAAAGCAAAGGACGCTTTTCTCCCTCTAACCGCTTTCGTCAGAGGAACGGGGGAAGTCACAGTGTTCTTTCTCTCCCTGAGATACACACAATCTGACGTTGCCTCTGAGCTCCGTTGCTGGCAAAGAACTGAAACTGACATACATTCCTGTGGGGAAACACAGGGCTTTGCTACGATTTCTCTAGGCAGTGTGTTTTCCCTGGGCCTCACTGTAGCAACACTATCTTGCCAGGGCAACACTGCATGGCACTTCCTCTGCCAGGAGAGAGCTGCTGCTTTGTAGTTTGTGCTGGGAAACCTTGTTTTGGCAAGTGCGAATTGACCGCATTCAGGCAGAAAGAAAAGAGAATAGCAAGAGGCCTTTTCTCCCCGGCTGCTCTGCCAAGCCCTTCCAGCTCAAACTATGTCGTTGCTCCTCTGGAAGGATCCCTGCACCGCGGCGTAGTTTTTCCGAAGAAGCCCTGCGTTTGCAAGAGCAAATGAGGAATTCGTGGCAGGAAAGAGGAAGGAAAGAAAGTTTCTCTCCCTCTGCCTGCTTTGCTCAGAGGACTGGATGAAGTCAGGGAGTTCTCCCTTTCACTGAGAAACGTGCGGGCTGCTGTTGCCTGGGCGCTCTCTTCTTTGCAAAAGAGTCTGCAGTTCCACGCTTTGAACCGTGGAAAGGCGCCGGGCTCTGCTAAGACTTCCCCTGCGCTTCGTTTGCCCTGGGCCAAAGCGAGCCTTCACAATAGCTGAACGCTAACACTGCATACTCGTCCCACTTCCAGAACAGGGCTACCGCGAGGCAGTTCTCCGGGGGAAAACGGCCCTTCGCGAAGGGCAGATCTGCCGAGCTCATTGCGGGAAAGCGAAAGCAAAGGACGCTTTTCTCCCTCTAACCGCTTTCGTCAGAGGAACGGGGGAAGTCACAGTGTTCTTTCTCTCCCTGAGATACACACAATCTGACGTTGCCTCTGAGCTCCGTTGCTGGCAAAGAACTGAAACTGACATACATTCCTGTGGGGAAACACAGGGCTTTGCTACGATTTCTCTAGGCAGTGTGTTTTCCCTGGGCCTCACTGTAGCAACACTATCTTGCCAGGGCAACACTGCATGGCACTTCCTCTGCCAGGAGAGAGCTGCTGCTTTGTAGTTTGTGCTGGGAAACCTTGTTTTGGCAAGTGCGAATTGACCGCATTCAGGCAGAAAGAAAAGAGAATAGCAAGAGGCCTTTTCTCCCCGGCTGCTCTGCCAAGCCCTTCCAGCTCAAACTATGTCGTTGCTCCTCTGGAAGGATCCCTGCACCGCGGCGTAGTTTTTCCGAAGAAGCCCTGCGTTTGCAAGAGCAAATGAGGAATTCGTGGCAGGAAAGAGGAAGGAAAGAAAGTTTCTCTCCCTCTGCCTGCTTTGCTCAGAGGACCGGATGAAGTCAGGGAGTTCTCCCTTTCACTGAGAAACGTGCGGGCTGCTGTTGCCTGGGCGCTCTCTTCTTTGCAAAAGAGTCTGCAGTTCCACGCTTTGAACCGTGGAAAGGCGCCGGGCTCTGCTAAGATTTCCCCCGGCGCTTCGTTTGCCCTGGGCCAAAGCGAGCCTTCACAATAGCTGAACGCTAACACTGCATACTCGTTCCACTTCCAGAACCGGGCTACGGCGAGGCAGTTCTCCGGGGGAAAACGGCCCTTCGCGAAGGGCAGATCTGCCGAGCTCATTGCGGGAAAGCGAAAGCAAAGGACGCTTTTCTCCCTCTAACCGCTTTCGTCAGAGGAACGGCGGAAGTCACAGTGTTCTTTCTCTCCCTGAGATACACACAATCTGACGTTGCCTCTGAGCTCCGTTGCTGGCAAAGAACTGAAAGTGACATACATTCCTGTGGGGAAACACAGGGCTTTGCTAGGATTTCTCTAGGCAGTGTGTTTTCCCTGGGCCTCACTGTAGCAACACTATCTCGCAAGGGCAGAACTGCATGGGATTTCCTCTGCCAGGAGAGAGCTGCTGCTTTGTAGTTTGTGCTGGGAAACCTTGTTTTGGCAAGTGCGAATTGACCGCATTCAGGCAGAAAGAAAAGAGAATAGCAAGAGGCCTTTTCTCCCCGGCTGCTCTGCCAAGCCCTTCCAGCTCAAACTATGTCGTTGCTCCTCTGGAAGGATCCCTGCACCGCGGCGTAGTTTTTCCGAAGAAGCCCTGCGTTTGCAAGAGCAAATGAGGAATTCGTGGCAGGAAAGAGGAAGGAAAGAAAGTTTCTCTCCCTCTGCCTGCTTTGCTCAGAGGACTGGATGAAGTCAGGGAGTTCTCCCTTTCACTGAGAAACGTGCGGGCTGCTGTTGCCTGGGCGCTCTCTTCTTTGCAAAAGAGTCTGCAGTTCCACGCTTTGAACCGTGGAAAGGCGCCGGGCTCTGCTAAGACATCCCCTGCGCTTCGTTTGCCCTGGGCCAAAGCGAGCCTTCACAATAGCTGAACGCTAACACTGCATACTCGTCCCACTTCCAGAACAGGGCTACCGCGAGGCAGTTCTCCGGGGGAAAACGGCCCTTCGCGAAGGGCAGATCTGCCGAGCTCATTGCGGGAAAGCGAAAGCAAAGGACGCTTTTCTCCCTCTAACCGCTTTCGTCAGAGGAACGGGGGAAGTCACAGTGTTCTTTCTCTCCCTGAGATACACACAATCTGACGTTGCCTCTGAGCTCCGTTGCTGGCAAAGAACTGAAACTGACATACATTCCTGTGGGGAAACACAGGGCTTTGCTAGGATTTCTCTAGGCAGTGTGTTTTCCCTGGGCCTCACTGTAGCAACACTATCTCGCAAGGGCAGAACTGCATGGGATTTCCTCTGCCAGGAGAGAGCTGCTGCTTTGTAGTTTGTGCTGGGAAACCTTGTTTTGGCAAGTGCGAATTGACCGCATTCAGGCAGAAAGAAAAGAGAATAGCAAGAGGCCTTTTCTCCCCGGCTGCTCTGCCAAGCCCTTCCAGCTCAAACTATGTCGTTGCTCCTCTGGAAGGATCCCTGCACCGCGGCGTAGTTTTTCCGAAGAAGCCCTGCGTTTGCAAGAGCAAATGAGGAATTCGTGGCAGGAAAGAGGAAGGAAAGAAAGTTTCTCTCCCTCTGCCTGCTTTGCTCAGAGGACCGGATGAAGTCAGGGAGTTCTCCCTTTCACTGAGAAACGTGCGGGCTGCTGTTGCCTGGGCGCTCTCTTCTTTGCAAAAGAGTCTGCAGTTCCACGCTTTGAACCGTGGAAAGGCGCCGGGCTCTGCTAAGATTTCCCCCGGCGCTTCGTTTGCCCTGGGCCAAAGCGAGCCTTCACAATAGCTGAACGCTAACACTGCATACTCGTTCCACTTCCAGAACCGGGCTACGGCGAGGCAGTTCTCCGGGGGAAAACGGCCCTTCGCGAAGGGCAGATCTGCCGAGCTCATTGCGGGAAAGCGAAAGCAAAGGACGCTTTTCTCCCTCTAACCGCTTTCGTCAGAGGAACGGCGGAAGTCACAGTGTTCTTTCTCTCCCTGAGATACACACAATCTGACGTTGCCTCTGAGCTCCGTTGCTGGCAAAGAACTGAAAGTGACATACATTCCTGTGGGGAAACACAGGGCTTTGCTAGGATTTCTCTAGGCAGTGTGTTTTCCCTGGGCCTCACTGTAGCAACACTATCTCGCAAGGGCAGAACTGCATGGGATTTCCTCTGCCAGGAGAGAGCTGCTGCTTTGTAGTTTGTGCTGGGAAACCTTGTTTTGGCAAGTGCGAATTGACCGCATTCAGGCAGAAAGAAAAGAGAATAGCAAGAGGCCTTTTCTCCCCGGCTGCTCTGCCAAGCCCTTCCAGCTCAAACTATGTCGTTGCTCCTCTGGAAGGATCCCTGCACCGCGGCGTAGTTTTTCCGAAGAAGCCCTGCGTTTGCAAGAGCAAATGAGGAATTCGTGGCAGGAAAGAGGAAGGAAAGAAAGTTTCTCTCCCTCTGCCTGCTTTGCTCAGAGGACTGGATGAAGTCAGGGAGTTCTCCCTTTCACTGAGAAACGTGCGGGCTGCTGTTGCCTGGGCGCTCTCTTCTTTGCAAAAGAGTCTGCAGTTCCACGCTTTGAACCGTGGAAAGGCGCCGGGCTCTGCTAAGACTTCCCCTGCGCTTCGTTTGCCCTGGGCCAAAGCGAGCCTTCACAATAGCTGAACGCTAACACTGCATACTCGTCCCACTTCCAGAACAGGGCTACCGCGAGGCAGTTCTCCGGGGGAAAACGGCCCTTCGCGAAGGGCAGATCTGCCGAGCTCATTGCGGGAAAGCGAAAGCAAAGGACGCTTTTCTCCCTCTAACCGCTTTCGTCAGAGGAACGGGGGAAGTCACAGTGTTCTTTCTCTCCCTGAGATACACACAATCTGACGTTGCCTCTGAGCTCCGTTGCTGGCAAAGAACTGAAACTGACATACATTCCTGTGGGGAAACACAGGGCTTTGCTACGATTTCTCTAGGCAGTGTGTTTTCCCTGGGCCTCACTGTAGCAACACTATCTCGCCAGGGCAACACTGCATGGCACTTCCTCTGCCAGGAGAGAGCTGCTGCTTTGTAGTTTGTGCTGGGAAACCTTGTTTTGGCAAGTGCGAATTGACCGCATTCAGGCAGAAAGAAAAGAGAATAGCAAGAGGCCTTTTCTCCCCGGCTGCTCTGCCAAGCCCTTCCAGCTCAAACTATGTCGTTGCTCCTCTGGAAGGATCCCTGCACCGCGGCGTAGTTTTTCCGAAGAAGCCCTGCGTTTGCAAGAGCAAATGAGGAATTCGTGGCAGGAAAGAGGAAGGAAAGAAAGTTTCTCTCCCTCTGCCTGCTTTGCTCAGAGGACCGGATGAAGTCAGGGAGTTCTCCCTTTCACTGAGAAACGTGCGGGCTGCTGTTGCCTGGGCGCTCTCTTCTTTGCAAAAGAGTCTGCAGTTCCACGCTTTGAACCGTGGAAAGGCGCCGGGCTCTGCTAAGATTTCCCCCGGCGCTTCGTTTGCCCTGGGCCAAAGCGAGCCTTCACAATAGCTGAACGCTAACACTGCATACTCGTTCCACTTCCAGAACCGGGCTACGGCGAGGCAGTTCTCCGGGGGAAAACGGCCCTTCGCGAAGGGCAGATCTGCCGAGCTCATTGCGGGAAAGCGAAAGCAAAGGACGCTTTTCTCCCTCTAACCGCTTTCGTCAGAGGAACGGGGGAAGTCACAGTGTTCTTTCTCTCCCTGAGATACACACAATCTGACGTTGCCTCTGAGCTCCGTTGCTGGCAAAGAACTGAAAGTGACATACATTCCTGTGGGGAAACACAGGGCTTTGCTAGGATTTCTCTAGGCAGTGTGTTTTCCCTGGGCCTCACTGTAGCAACACTATCTCGCAAGGGCAGAACTGCATGGGATTTCCTCTGCCAGGAGAGAGCTGCTGCTTTGTAGTTTGTGCTGGGAAACCTTGTTTTGGCAAGTGCGAATTGACCGCATTCAGGCAGAAAGAAAAGAGAATAGCAAGAGGCCTTTTCTCCCCGGCTGCTCTGCCAAGCCCTTCCAGCTCAAACTATGTCGTTGCTCCTCTGGAAGGATCCCTGCACCGCGGCGTAGTTTTTCCGAAGAAGCCCTGCGTTTGCAAGAGCAAATGAGGAATTCGTGGCAGGAAAGAGGAAGGAAAGAAAGTTTCTCTCCCTCTGCCTGCTTTGCTCAGAGGACCGGATGAAGTCAGGGAGTTCTCCCTTTCACTGAGAAACGTGCGGGCTGCTGTTGCCTGGGCGCTCTCTTCTTTGCAAAAGAGTCTGCAGTTCCACGCTTTGAACCGTGGAAAGGCGCCGGGCTCTGCTAAGACTTCCCCTGCGCTTCGTTTGCCCTGGGCCAAAGCGAGCCTTCACAATAGCTGAACGCTAACACTGCATACTCGTCCCACTTCCAGAACAGGGCTACCGCGAGGCAGTTCTCCGGGGGAAAACGGCCCTTCGCGAAGGGCAGATCTGCCGAGCTCATTGCGGGAAAGCGAAAGCAAAGGACGCTTTTCTCCCTCTAACCGCTTTCGTCAGAGGAACGGGGGAAGTCACAGTGTTCTTTCTCTCCCTGAGATACACACAATCTGACGTTGCCTCTGAGCTCCGTTGCTGGCAAAGAACTGAAACTGACATACATTCCTGTGGGGAAACACAGGGCTTTGCTACGATTTCTCTAGGCAGTGTGTTTTCCCTGGGCCTCACTGTAGCAACACTATCTTGCCAGGGCAACACTGCATGGCACTTCCTCTGCCAGGAGAGAGCTGCTGCTTTGTAGTTTGTGCTGGGAAACCTTGTTTTGGCAAGTGCGAATTGACCGCATTCAGGCAGAAAGAAAAGAGAATAGCAAGAGGCCTTTTCTCCCCGGCTGCTCTGCCAAGCCCTTCCAGCTCAAACTATGTCGTTGCTCCTCTGGAAGGATCCCTGCACCGCGGCGTAGTTTTTCCGAAGAAGCCCTGCGTTTGCAAGAGCAAATGAGGAATTCGTGGCAGGAAAGAGGAAGGAAAGAAAGTTTCTCTCCCTCTGCCTGCTTTGCTCAGAGGACCGGATGAAGTCAGGGAGTTCTCCCTTTCACTGAGAAACGTGCGGGCTGCTGTTGCCTGGGCGCTCTCTTCTTTGCAAAAGAGTCTGCAGTTCCACGCTTTGAACCGTGGAAAGGCGCCGGGCTCTGCTAAGATTTCCCCCGGCGCTTCGTTTGCCCTGGGCCAAAGCGAGCCTTCACAATAGCTGAACGCTAACACTGCATACTCGTTCCACTTCCAGAACCGGGCTACGGCGAGGCAGTTCTCCGGGGGAAAACGGCCCTTCGCGAAGGGCAGATCTGCCGAGCTCATTGCGGGAAAGCGAAAGCAAAGGACGCTTTTCTCCCTCTAACCGCTTTCGTCAGAGGAACGGCGGAAGTCACAGTGTTCTTTCTCTCCCTGAGATACACACAATCTGACGTTGCCTCTGAGCTCCGTTGCTGGCAAAGAACTGAAAGTGACATACATTCCTGTGGGGAAACACAGGGCTTTGCTAGGATTTCTCTAGGCAGTGTGTTTTCCCTGGGCCTCACTGTAGCAACACTATCTCGCCAGGGCAACACTGCATGGCACTTCCTCTGCCAGGAGAGAGCTGCTGCTTTGTAGTTTGTGCTGGGAAACCTTGTTTTGGCAAGTGCGAATTGACCGCATTCAGGCAGAAAGAAAAGAGAATAGCAAGAGGCCTTTTCTCCCCGGCTGCTCTGCCAAGCCCTTCCAGCTCAAACTATGTCGTTGCTCCTCTGGAAGGATCCCTGCACCGCGGCGTAGTTTTTCCGAAGAAGCCCTGCGTTTGCAAGAGCAAATGAGGAATTCGTGGCAGGAAAGAGGAAGGAAAGAAAGTTTCTCTCCCTCTGCCTGCTTTGCTCAGAGGACCGGATGAAGTCAGGGAGTTCTCCCTTTCACTGAGAAACGTGCGGGCTGCTGTTGCCTGGGCGCTCTCTTCTTTGCAAAAGAGTCTGCAGTTCCACGCTTTGAACCGTGGAAAGGCGCCGGGCTCTGCTAAGATTTCCCCCGGCGCTTCGTTTGCCCTGGGCCAAAGCGAGCCTTCACAATAGCTGAACGCTAACACTGCATACTCGTTCCACTTCCAGAACCGGGCTACGGCGAGGCAGTTCTCCGGGGGAAAACGGCCCTTCGCGAAGGGCAGATCTGCCGAGCTCATTGCGGGAAAGCGAAAGCAAAGGACGCTTTTCTCCCTCTAACCGCTTTCGTCAGAGGAACGGCGGAAGTCACAGTGTTTTTTCTCTCCCTGAGATACACACAATCTGACGTTGCCTCTGAGCTCCGTTGCTGGCAAAGAACTGAAAGTGACATACATTCCTGTGGGGAAACACAGGGCTTTGCTAGGATTTCTCTAGGCAGTGTGTTTTCCCTGGGCCTCACTGTAGCAACACTATCTCGCAAGGGCAGAACTGCATGGGATTTCCTCTGCCAGGAGAGAGCTGCTGCTTTGTAGTTTGTGCTGGGAAACCTTGTTTTGGCAAGTGCGAATTGACCGCATTCAGGCAGAAAGAAAAGAGAATAGCAAGAGGCCTTTTCTCCCCGGCTGCTCTGCCAAGCCCTTCCAGCTCAAACTATGTCGTTGCTCCTCTGGAAGGATCCCTGCACCGCGGCGTAGTTTTTCCGAAGAAGCCCTGCGTTTGCAAGAGCAAATGAGGAATTCGTGGCAGGAAAGAGGAAGGAAAGAAAGTTTCTCTCCCTCTGCCTGCTTTGCTCAGAGGACCGGATGAAGTCAGGGAGTTCTCCCTTTCACTGAGAAACGTGCGGGCTGCTGTTGCCTGGGCGCTCTCTTCTTTGCAAAAGAGTCTGCAGTTCCACGCTTTGAACCGTGGAAAGGCGCCGGGCTCTGCTAAGACTTCCCCTGCGCTTCGTTTGCCCTGGGCCAAAGCGAGCCTTCACAATAGCTGAACGCTAACACTGCATACTCGTCCCACTTCCAGAACAGGGCTACGGCGAGGCAGTTCTCCGGGGGAAAACGGCCCTTCGCGAAGGGCAGATCTGCCGAGCTCATTGCGGGAAAGCGAAAGCAAAGGACGCTTTTCTCCCTCTAACCGCTTTCGTCAGAGGAACGGGGGAAGTCACAGTGTTCTTTCTCTCCCTGAGATACACACAATCTGACGTTGCCTCTGAGCTCCGTTGCTGGCAAAGAACTGAAAGTGACATACATTCCTGTGGGGAAACACAGGGCTTTGCTAGGATTTCTCTAGGCAGTGTGTTTTCCCTGGGCCTCACTGTAGCAACACTATCTCGCCAGGGCAACACTGCATGGCACTTCCTCTGCCAGGAGAGAGCTGCTGCTTTGTAGTTTGTGCTGGGAAACCTTGTTTTGGCAAGTGCGAATTGACCGCATTCAGGCAGAAAGAAAAGAGAATAGCAAGAGGCCTTTTCTCCCCGGCTGCTCTGCCAAGCCCTTCCAGCTCAAACTATGTCGTTGCTCCTCTGGAAGGATCCCTGCACCGCGGCGTAGTTTTTCCGAAGAAGCCCTGCGTTTGCAAGAGCAAATGAGGAATTCGTGGCAGGAAAGAGGAAGGAAAGAAAGTTTCTCTCCCTCTGCCTGCTTTGCTCAGAGGACCGGATGAAGTCAGGGATTTCTCCCTTTCACTGAGAAACGTGCGGGCTGCTGTTGCCTGGGCGCTCTCTTCTTTGCAAAAGAGTCTGCAGTTCCACGCTTTGAACCGTGGAAAGGCGCCGGGCTCTGCTAAGATTTCCCCCGGCGCTTCGTTTGCCCTGGGCCAAAGCGAGCCTTCACAATAGCTGAACGCTAACACTGCATACTCGTTCCACTTCCAGAACCGGGCTACGGCGAGGCAGTTCTCCGGGGGAAAACGGCCCTTCGCGAAGGGCAGATCTGCCGAGCTCATTGCGGGAAAGCGAAAGCAAAGGACGCTTTTCTCCCTCTAACCGCTTTCGTCAGAGGAACGGGGGAAGTCACAGTGTTCTTTCTCTCCCTGAGATACACACAATCTGACGTTGCCTCTGAGCTCCGTTGCTGGCAAAGAACTGAAACTGACATACATTCCTGTGGGGAAACACAGGGCTTTGCTACGATTTCTCTAGGCAGTGTGTTTTCCCTGGGCCTCACTGTAGCAACACTATCTCGCCAGGGCAACACTGCATGACACTTCCTCTGCCAGGAGAGAGCTGCTGCTTTGTAGTTTGTGCTGGGAAACCTTGTTTTGGCAAGTGCGAATTGACCGCATTCAGGCAGAAAGAAAAGAGAATAGCAAGAGGCCTTTTCTCCCCGGCTGCTCTGCCAAGCCCTTCCAGCTCAAACTATGTCGTTGCTCCTCTGGAAGGATCCCTGCACCGCGGCGTAGTTTTTCCGAAGAAGCCCTGCGTTTGCAAGAGCAAATGAGGAATTCGTGGCAGGAAAGAGGAAGGAAAGAAAGTTTCTCTCCCTCTGCCTGCTTTGCTCAGAGGACCGGATGAAGTCAGGGAGTTCTCCCTTTCACTGAGAAACGTGCGGGCTGCTGTTGCCTGGGCGCTCTCTTCTTTGCAAAAGAGTCTGCAGTTCCACGCTTTGAACCGTGGAAAGGCGCCGGGCTCTGCTAAGATTTCCCCCGGCGCTTCGTTTGCCCTGGGCCAAAGCGAGCCTTCACAATAGCTGAACGCTAACACTGCATACTCGTTCCACTTCCAGAACCGGGCTACGGCGAGGCAGTTCTCCGGGGGAAAACGGCCCTTCGCGAAGGGCAGATCTGCCGAGCTCATTGCGGGAAAGCGAAAGCAAAGGACGCTTTTCTCCCTCTAACCGCTTTCGTCAGAGGAACGGGGGAAGTCACAGTGTTCTTTCTCTCCCTGAGATACACACAATCTGCGTTGCCTCTGAGCTCCGTTGCTGGCAAAGAACTGAAAGTGACATACATTCCTGTGGGGAAACACAGGGCTTTGCTAGGATTTCTCTAGGCAGTGTGTTTTCCCTGGGCCTCACTGTAGCAACACTATCTCGCAAGGGCAGAACTGCATGGGATTTCCTCTGCCAGGAGAGAGCTGCTGCTTTGTAGTTTGTGCTGGGAAACCTTGTTTTGGCAAGTGCGATTTGACCGCATTCAGGCAGAAAGAAAAGAGAATAGCAAGAGGCCTTTTCTCCCCGGCTGCTCTGCCAAGCCCTTCCAGCTCAAACTATGTCGTTGCTCCTCTGGAAGGATCCCTGCACCGCGGCGTAGTTTTTCCGAAGAAGCCCTGCGTTTGCAAGAGCAAATGAGGAATTCGTGGCAGGAAAGAGGAAGGAAAGAAAGTTTCTCTCCCTCTGCCTGCTTTGCTCAGAGGACTGGATGAAGTCAGGGAGTTCTCCCTTTCACTGAGAAACGTGCGGGCTGCTGTTGCCTGGGCGCTCTCTTCTTTGCAAAAGAGTCTGCAGTTCCACGCTTTGAACCGTGGAAAGGCGCCGGGCTCTGCTAAGACTTCCCCTGCGCTTCGTTTGCCCTGGGCCAAAGCGAGCCTTCACAATAGCTGAACGCTAACACTGCATACTCGTCCCACTTCCAGAACAGGGCTACCGCGAGGCAGTTCTCCGGGGGAAAACGGCCCTTCGCGAAGGGCAGATCTGCCGAGCTCATTGCGGGAAAGCGAAAGCAAAGGACGCTTTTCTCCCTCTAACCGCTTTCGTCAGAGGAACGGGGGAAGTCACAGTGTTCTTTCTCTCCCTGAGATACACACAATCTGACGTTGCCTCTGAGCTCCGTTGCTGGCAAAGAACTGAAACTGACATACATTCCTGTGGGGAAACACAGGGCTTTGCTACGATTTCTCTAGGCAGTGTGTTTTCCCTGGGCCTCACTGTAGCAACACTATCTCGCCAGGGCAACACTGCATGGCACTTCCTCTGCCAGGAGAGAGCTGCTGCTTTGTAGTTTGTGCTGGGAAACCTTGTTTTGGCAAGTGCGAATTGACCGCATTCAGGCAGAAAGAAAAGAGAATAGCAAGAGGCCTTTTCTCCCCGGCTGCTCTGCCAAGCCCTTCCAGCTCAAACTATGTCGTTGCTCCTCTGGAAGGATCCCTGCACCGCGGCGTAGTTTTTCCGAAGAAGCCCTGCGTTTGCAAGAGCAAATGAGGAATTCGTGGCAGGAAAGAGGAAGGAAAGAAAGTTTCTCTCCCTCTGCCTGCTTTGCTCAGAGGACCGGATGAAGTCAGGGAGTTCTCCCTTTCACTGAGAAACGTGCGGGCTGCTGTTGCCTGGGCGCTCTCTTCTTTGCAAAAGAGTCTGCAGTTCCACGCTTTGAACCGTGGAAAGGCGCCGGGCTCTGCTAAGATTTCCCCCGGCGCTTCGTTTGCCCTGGGCCAAAGCGAGCCTTCACAATAGCTGAACGCTAACACTGCATACTCGTTCCACTTCCAGAACCGGGCTACGGCGAGGCAGTTCTCCGGGGGAAAACGGCCCTTCGCGAAGGGCAGATCTGCCGAGCTCATTGCGGGAAAGCGAAAGCAAAGGACGCTTTTCTCCCTCTAACCGCTTTCGTCAGAGGAACGGCGGAAGTCACAGTGTTCTTTCTCTCCCTGAGATACACACAATCTGACGTTGCCTCTGAGCTCCGTTGCTGGCAAAGAACTGAAAGTGACATACATTCCTGTGGGGAAACACAGGGCTTTGCTAGGATTTCTCTAGGCAGTGTGTTTTCCCTGGGCCTCACTGTAGCAACACTATCTCGCCAGGGCAACACTGCATGGCACTTCCTCTGCCAGGAGAGAGCTGCTGCTTTGTAGTTTGTGCTGGGAAACCTTGTTTTGGCAAGTGCGAATTGACCGCATTCAGGCAGAAAGAAAAGAGAATAGCAAGAGGCCTTTTCTCCCCGGCTGCTCTGCCAAGCCCTTCCAGCTCAAACTATGTCGTTGCTCCTCTGGAAGGATCCCTGCACCGCGGCGTAGTTTTTCCGAAGAAGCCCTGCGTTTGCAAGAGCAAATGAGGAATTCGTGGCAGGAAAGAGGAAGGAAAGAAAGTTTCTCTCCCTCTGCCTGCTTTGCTCAGAGGACTGGATGAAGTCAGGGAGTTCTCCCTTTCACTGAGAAACGTGCGGGCTGCTGTTGCCTGGGCGCTCTCTTCTTTGCAAAAGAGTCTGCAGTTCCACGCTTTGAACCGTGGAAAGGCGCCGGGCTCTGCTAAGACTTCCCCTGCGCTTCGTTTGCCCTGGGCCAAAGCGAGCCTTCACAATAGCTGAACGCTAACACTGCATACTCGTCCCACTTCCAGAACAGTGCTACCGCGAGGCAGTTCTCCGGGGGAAAACGGCCCTTCGCGAAGGGCAGATCTGCCGAGCTCATTGCGGGAAAGCGAAAGCAAAGGACGCTTTTCTCCCTCTAACCGCTTTCGTCAGAGGAACGGGGGAAGTCACAGTGTTCTTTCTCTCCCTGAGATACACACAATCTGACGTTGCCTCTGAGCTCCGTTGCTGGCAAAGAACTGAAACTGACATACATTCCTGTGGGGAAACACAGGGCTTTGCTACGATTTCTCTAGGCAGTGTGTTTTCCCTGGGCCTCACTGTAGCAACACTATCTTGCCAGGGCAACACTGCATGGCACTTCCTCTGCCAGGAGAGAGCTGCTGCTTTGTAGTTTGTGCTGGGAAACCTTGTTTTGGCAAGTGCGAATTGACCGCATTCAGGCAGAAAGAAAAGAGAATAGCAAGAGGCCTTTTCTCCCCGGCTGCTCTGCCAAGCCCTTCCAGCTCAAACTATGTCGTTGCTCCTCTGGAAGGATCCCTGCACCGCGGCGTAGTTTTTCCGAAGAAGCCCTGCGTTTGCAAGAGCAAATGAGGAATTCGTGGCAGGAAAGAGGAAGGAAAGAAAGTTTCTCTCCCTCTGCCTGCTTTGCTCAGAGGACCGGATGAAGTCAGGGAGTTCTCCCTTTCACTGAGAAACGTGCGGGCTGCTGTTGCCTGGGCGCTCTCTTCTTTGCAAAAGAGTCTGCAGTTCCACGCTTTGAACCGTGGAAAGGCGCCGGGCTCTGCTAAGATTTCCCCCGGCGCTTCGTTTGCCCTGGGCCAAAGCGAGCCTTCACAATAGCTGAACGCTAACACTGCATACTCGTTCCACTTCCAGAACCGGGCTACGGCGAGGCAGTTCTCCGGGGGAAAACGGCCCTTCGCGAAGGGCAGATCTGCCGAGCTCATTGCGGGAAAGCGAAAGCAAAGGACGCTTTTCTCCCTCTAACCGCTTTCGTCAGAGGAACGGCGGAAGTCACAGTGTTCTTTCTCTCCCTGAGATACACACAATCTGACGTTGCCTCTGAGCTCCGTTGCTGGCAAAGAACTGAAAGTGACATACATTCCTGTGGGGAAACACAGGGCTTTGCTAGGATTTCTCTAGGCAGTGTGTTTTCCCTGGGCCTCACTGTAGCAACACTATCTCGCAAGGGCAGAACTGCATGGGATTTCCTCCGCCAGGAGAGAGCTGCTGCTTTGTAGTTTGTGCTGGGAAACCTTGCTTTGGCAAGTGCGAATTGACCGCATTCAGGCAGAAAGAAAAGAGAATAGCAAGAGGCCTTTTCTCCCCGGCTGCTCTGCCAAGCCCTTCCAGCTCAAACTATGTCGTTGCTCCTCTGGAAGGATCCCTGCACCGCGGCGTAGTTTTTCCGAAGAAGCCCTGCGTTTGCAAGAGCAAATGAGGAATTCGTGGCAGGAAAGAGGAAGGAAAGAAAGTTTCTCTCCCTCTGCCTGCTTTGCTCAGAGGACTGGATGAAGTCAGGGAGTTCTCCCTTTCACTGAGAAACGTGCGGGCTGCTGTTGCCTGGGCGCTCTCTTCTTTGCAAAAGAGTCTGCAGTTCCACGCTTTGAACCGTGGAAAGGCGCCGGGCTCTGCTAAGACTTCCCCTGCGCTTCGTTTGCCCTGGGCCAAAGCGAGCCTTCACAATAGCTGAACGCTAACACTGCATACTCGTCCCACTTCCAGAACAGGGCTACCGCGAGGCAGTTCTCCGGGGGAAAACGGCCCTTCGCGAAGGGCAGATCTGCCGAGCTCATTGCGGGAAAGCGAAAGCAAAGGACGCTTTTCTCCCTCTAACCGCTTTCGTCAGAGGAACGGGGGAAGTCACAGTGTTCTTTCTCTCCCTGAGATACACACAATCTGACGTTGCCTCTGAGCTCCGTTGCTGGCAAAGAACTGAAAGTGACATACATTCCTGTGGGGAAACACAGGGCTTTGCTACGATTTCTCTAGGCAGTGTGTTTTCCCTGGGCCTCACTGTAGCAACACTATCTCGCCAGGGCAACACTGCATGGCACTTCCTCTGCCAGGAGAGAGCTGCTGCTTTGTAGTTTGTGCTGGGAAACCTTGTTTTGGCAAGTGCGAATTGACCGCATTCAGGCAGAAAGAAAAGAGAATAGCAAGAGGCCTTTTCTCCCCGGCTGCTCTGCCAAGCCCTTCCAGCTCAAACTATGTCGTTGCTCCTCTGGAAGGATCCCTGCACCGCGGCGTAGTTTTTCCGAAGAAGCCCTGCGTTTGCAAGAGCAAATGAGGAATTCGTGGCAGGAAAGAGGAAGGAAAGAAAGTTTCTCTCCCTCTGCCTGCTTTGCTCAGAGGACCGGATGAAGTCAGGGAGTTCTCCCTTTCACTGAGAAACGTGCGGGCTGCTGTTGCCTGGGCGCTCTCTTCTTTGCAAAAGAGTCTGCAGTTCCACGCTTTGAACCGTGGAAAGGCGCCGGGCTCTGCTAAGATTTCCCCCGGCGCTTCGTTTGCCCTGGGCCAAAGCGAGCCTTCACAATAGCTGAACGCTAACACTGCATACTCGTTCCACTTCCAGAACCGGGCTACGGCGAGGCAGTTCTCCGGGGGAAAACGGCCCTTCGCGAAGGGCAGATCTGCCGAGCTCATTGCGGGAAAGCGAAAGCAAAGGACGCTTTTCTCCCTCTAACCGCTTTCGTCAGAGGAACGGCGGAAGTCACAGTGTTCTTTCTCTCCCTGAGATACACACAATCTGACGTTGCCTCTGAGCTCCGTTGCTGGCAAAGAACTGAAAGTGACATACATTCCTGTGGGGAAACACAGGGCTTTGCTAGGATTTCTCTAGGCAGTGTGTTTTCCCTGGGCCTCACTGTAGCAACACTATCTCGCAAGGGCAGAACTGCATGGGATTTCCTCTGCCAGGAGAGAGCTGCTGCTTTGTAGTTTGTGCTGGGAAACCTTGTTTTGGCAAGTGCGAATTGACCGCATTCAGGCAGAAAGAAAAGAGAATAGCAAGAGGCCTTTTCTCCCCGGCTGCTCTGCCAAGCCCTTCCAGCTCAAACTATGTCGTTGCTCCTCTGGAAGGATCCCTGCACCGCGGCGTAGTTTTTCCGAAGAAGCCCTGCGTTTGCAAGAGCAAATGAGGAATTCGTGGCAGGAAAGAGGAAGGAAAGAAAGTTTCTCTCCCTCTGCCTGCTTTGCTCAGAGGACTGGATGAAGTCAGGGAGTTCTCCCTTTCACTGAGAAACGTGCGGGCTGCTGTTGCCTGGGCGCTCTCTTCTTTGCAAAAGAGTCTGCAGTTCCACGCTTTGAACCGTGGAAAGGCGCCGGGCTCTGCTAAGACTTCCCCTGCGCTTCGTTTGCCCTGGGCCAAAGCGAGCCTTCACAATAGCTGAACGCTAACACTGCATACTCGTCCCACTTCCAGAACAGGGCTACCGCGAGGCAGTTCTCCGGGGGAAAACGGCCCTTCGCGAAGGGCAGATCTGCCGAGCTCATTGCGGGAAAGCGAAAGCAAAGGACGCTTTTCTCCCTCTAACCGCTTTCGTCAGAGGAACGGGGGAAGTCACAGTGTTCTTTCTCTCCCTGAGATACACACAATCTGACGTTGCCTCTGAGCTCCGTTGCTGGCAAAGAACTGAAACTGACATACATTCCTGTGGGGAAACACAGGGCTTTGCTACGATTTCTCTTGGCAGTGTGTTTTCCCTGGGCCTCACTGTAGCAACACTATCTCGCCAGGGCAACACTGCATGGCACTTCCTCTGCCAGGAGAGAGCTGCTGCTTTGTAGTTTGTGCTGGGAAACCTTGTTTTGGCAAGTGCGAATTGACCGCATTCAGGCAGAAAGAAAAGAGAATAGCAAGAGGCCTTTTCTCCCCGGCTGCTCTGCCAAGCCCTTCCAGCTCAAACTATGTCGTTGCTCCTCTGGAAGGATCCCTGCACCGCGGCGTAGTTTTTCCGAAGAAGCCCTGCGTTTGCAAGAGCAAATGAGGAATTCGTGGCAGGAAAGAGGAAGGAAAGAAAGTTTCTCTCCCTCTGCCTGCTTTGCTCAGAGGACCGGATGAAGTCAGGGAGTTCTCCCTTTCACTGAGAAACGTGCGGGCTGCTGTTGCCTGGGCGCTCTCTTCTTTGCAAAAGAGTCTGCAGTTCCACGCTTTGAACCGTGGAAAGGCGCCGGGCTCTGCTAAGATTTCCCCCGGCGCTTCGTTTGCCCTGGGCCAAAGCGAGCCTTCACAATAGCTGAACGCTAACACTGCATACTCGTTCCACTTCCAGAACCGGGCTACGGCGAGGCAGTTCTCCGGGGGAAAACGGCCCTTCGCGAAGGGCAGATCTGCCGAGCTCATTGCGGGAAAGCGAAAGCAAAGGACGCTTTTCTCCCTCTAACCGCTTTCGTCAGAGGAACGGGGGAAGTCACAGTGTTCTTTCTCTCCCTGAGATACACACAATCTGACGTTGCCTCTGAGCTCCGTTGCTGGCAAAGAACTGAAAGTGACATACATTCCTGTGGGGAAACACAGGGCTTTGCTAGGATTTCTCTAGGCAGTGTGTTTTCCCTGGGCCTCACTGTAGCAACACTATCTCGCAAGGGCAGAACTGCATGGGATTTCCTCTGCCAGGAGAGAGCTGCTGCTTTGTAGTTTGTGCTGGGAAACCTTGTTTTGGCAAGTGCGAATTGACCGCATTCAGGCAGAAAGAAAAGAGAATAGCAAGAGGCCTTTTCTCCCCGGCTGCTCTGCCAAGCCCTTCCAGCTCAAACTATGTCGTTGCTCCTCTGGAAGGATCCCTGCACCGCGGCGTAGTTTTTCCGAAGAAGCCCTGCGTTTGCAAGAGCAAATGAGGAATTCGTGGCAGGAAAGAGGAAGGAAAGAAAGTTTCTCTCCCTCTGCCTGCTTTGCTCAGAGGACTGGATGAAGTCAGGGAGTTCTCCCTTTCACTGAGAAACGTGCGGGCTGCTGTTGCCTGGGCGCTCTCTTCTTTGCAAAAGAGTCTGCAGTTCCACGCTTTGAACCGTGGAAAGGCGCCGGGCTCTGCTAAGACTTCCCCTGCGCTTCGTTTGCCCTGGGCCAAAGCGAGCCTTCACAATAGCTGAACGCTAACACTGCATACTCGTCCCACTTCCAGAACAGGGCTACCGCGAGGCAGTTCTCCGGGGGAAAACGGCCCTTCGCGAAGGGCAGATCTGCCGAGCTCATTGCGGGAAAGCGAAAGCAAAGGACGCTTTTCTCCCTCTAACCGCTTTCGTCAGAGGAACGGGGGAAGTCACAGTGTTCTTTCTCTCCCTGAGATACACACAATCTGACGTTGCCTCTGAGCTCCGTTGCTGGCAAAGAACTGAAACTGACATACATTCCTGTGGGGAAACACAGGGCTTTGCTACGATTTCTCTAGGCAGTGTGTTTTCCCTGGGCCTCACTGTAGCAACACTATCTTGCCAGGGCAACACTGCATGGCACTTCCTCTGCCAGGAGAGAGCTGCTGCTTTGTAGTTTGTGCTGGGAAACCTTGTTTTGGCAAGTGCGAATTGACCGCATTCAGGCAGAAAGAAAAGAGAATAGCAAGAGGCCTTTTCTCCCCAGCTGCTCTGCCAAGCCCTTCCAGCTCAAACTATGTCGTTGCTCCTCTGGAAGGATCCCTGCACCGCGGCGTAGTTTTTCCGAAGAAGCCCTGCGTTTGCAAGAGCAAATGAGGAATTCGTGGCAGGAAAGAGGAAGGAAAGAAAGTTTCTCTCCCTCTGCCTGCTTTGCTCAGAGGACCGGATGAAGTCAGGGAGTTCTCCCTTTCACTGAGAAACGTGCGGGCTGCTGTTGCCTGGGCGCTCTCTTCTTTGCAAAAGAGTCTGCAGTTCCACGCTTTGAACCGTGGAAAGGCGCCGGGCTCTGCTAAGATTTCCCCCGGCGCTTCGTTTGCCCTGGGCCAAAGCGAGCCTTCACAATAGCTGAACGCTAACACTGCATACTCGTTCCACTTCCAGAACCGGGCTACGGCGAGGCAGTTCTCCGGGGGAAAACGGCCCTTCGCGAAGGGCAGATCTGCCGAGCTCATTGCGGGAAAGCGAAAGCAAAGGACGCTTTTCTCCCTCTAACCGCTTTCGTCAGAGGAACGGCGGAAGTCACAGTGTTCTTTCTCTCCCTGAGATACACACAATCTGACGTTGCCTCTGAGCTCCGTTGCTGGCAAAGAACTGAAAGTGACATACATTCCTGTGGGGAAACACAGGGCTTTGCTAGGATTTCTCTAGGCAGTGTGTTTTCCCTGGGCCTCACTGTAGCAACACTATCTCGCCAGGGCAACACTGCATGGCACTTCCTCTGCCAGGAGAGAGCTGCTGCTTTGTAGTTTGTGCTGGGAAACCTTGTTTTGGCAAGTGCGAATTGACCGCATTCAGGCAGAAAGAAAAGAGAATAGCAAGAGGCCTTTTCTCCCCGGCTGCTCTGCCAAGCCCTTCCAGCTCAAACTATGTCGTTGCTCCTCTGGAAGGATCCCTGCACCGCGGCGTAGTTTTTCCGAAGAAGCCCTGCGTTTGCAAGAGCAAATGAGGAATTCGTGGCAGGAAAGAGGAAGGAAAGAAAGTTTCTCTCCCTCTGCCTGCTTTGCTCAGAGGACCGGATGAAGTCAGGGAGTTCTCCCTTTCACTGAGAAACGTGCGGGCTGCTGTTGCCTGGGCGCTCTCTTCTTTGCAAAAGAGTCTGCAGTTCCACGCTTTGAACCGTGGAAAGGCGCCGGGCTCTGCTAAGATTTCCCCCGGCGCTTCGTTTGCCCTGGGCCAAAGCGAGCCTTCACAATAGCTGAACGCTAACACTGCATACTCGTTCCACTTCCAGAACCGGGCTACGGCGAGGCAGTTCTCCGGGGGAAAACGGCCCTTCGCGAAGGGCAGATCTGCCGAGCTCATTGCGGGAAAGCGAAAGCAAAGGACGCTTTTCTCCCTCTAACCGCTTTCGTCAGAGGAACGGCGGAAGTCACAGTGTTTTTTCTCTCCCTGAGATACACACAATCTGACGTTGCCTCTGAGCTCCGTTGCTGGCAAAGAACTGAAAGTGACATACATTCCTGTGGGGAAACACAGGGCTTTGCTAGGATTTCTCTAGGCAGTGTGTTTTCCCTGGGCCTCACTGTAGCAACACTATCTCGCAAGGGCAGAACTGCATGGGATTTCCTCTGCCAGGAGAGAGCTGCTGCTTTGTAGTTTGTGCTGGGAAACCTTGTTTTGGCAAGTGCGAATTGACCGCATTCAGGCAGAAAGAAAAGAGAATAGCAAGAGGCCTTTTCTCCCCGGCTGCTCTGCCAAGCCCTTCCAGCTCAAACTATGTCGTTGCTCCTCTGGAAGGATCCCTGCACCGCGGCGTAGTTTTTCCGAAGAAGCCCTGCGTTTGCAAGAGCAAATGAGGAATTCGTGGCAGGAAAGAGGAAGGAAAGAAAGTTTCTCTCCCTCTGCCTGCTTTGCTCAGAGGACCGGATGAAGTCAGGGAGTTCTCCCTTTCACTGAGAAACGTGCGGGCTGCTGTTGCCTGGGCGCTCTCTTCTTTGCAAAAGAGTCTGCAGTTCCACGCTTTGAACCGTGGAAAGGCGCCGGGCTCTGCTAAGACTTCCCCTGCGCTTCGTTTGCCCTGGGCCAAAGCGAGCCTTCACAATAGCTGAACGCTAACACTGCATACTCGTCCCACTTCCAGAACAGGGCTACGGCGAGGCAGTTCTCCGGGGGAAAACGGCCCTTCGCGAAGGGCAGATCTGCCGAGCTCATTGCGGGAAAGCGAAAGCAAAGGACGCTTTTCTCCCTCTAACCGCTTTCGTCAGAGGAACGGGGGAAGTCACAGTGTTCTTTCTCTCCCTGAGATACACACAATCTGACGTTGCCTCTGAGCTCCGTTGCTGGCAAAGAACTGAAAGTGACATACATTCCTGTGGGGAAACACAGGGCTTTGCTAGGATTTCTCTAGGCAGTGTGTTTTCCCTGGGCCTCACTGTAGCAACACTATCTCGCCAGGGCAACACTGCATGGCACTTCCTCTGCCAGGAGAGAGCTGCTGCTTTGTAGTTTGTGCTGGGAAACCTTGTTTTGGCAAGTGCGAATTGACCGCATTCAGGCAGAAAGAAAAGAGAATAGCAAGAGGCCTTTTCTCCCCGGCTGCTCTGCCAAGCCCTTCCAGCTCAAACTATGTCGTTGCTCCTCTGGAAGGATCCCTGCACCGCGGCGTAGTTTTTCCGAAGAAGCCCTGCGTTTGCAAGAGCAAATGAGGAATTCGTGGCAGGAAAGAGGAAGGAAAGAAAGTTTCTCTCCCTCTGCCTGCTTTGCTCAGAGGACCGGATGAAGTCAGGGATTTCTCCCTTTCACTGAGAAACGTGCGGGCTGCTGTTGCCTGGGCGCTCTCTTCTTTGCAAAAGAGTCTGCAGTTCCACGCTTTGAACCGTGGAAAGGCGCCGGGCTCTGCTAAGATTTCCCCCGGCGCTTCGTTTGCCCTGGGCCAAAGCGAGCCTTCACAATAGCTGAACGCTAACACTGCATACTCGTTCCACTTCCAGAACCGGGCTACGGCGAGGCAGTTCTCCGGGGGAAAACGGCCCTTCGCGAAGGGCAGATCTGCCGAGGTCATTGCGGGAAAGCGAAAGCAAAGGACGCTTTTCTCCCTCTAACCGCTTTCGTCAGAGGAACGGGGGAAGTCACAGTGTTCTTTCTCTCCCTGAGATACACACAATCTGACGTTGCCTCTGAGCTCCGTTGCTGGCAAAGAACTGAAACTGACATACATTCCTGTGGGGAAACACAGGGCTTTGCTACGATTTCTCTAGGCAGTGTGTTTTCCCTGGGCCTCACTGTAGCAACACTATCTCGCCAGGGCAACACTGCATGACACTTCCTCTGCCAGGAGAGAGCTGCTGCTTTGTAGTTTGTGCTGGGAAACCTTGTTTTGGCAAGTGCGAATTGACCGCATTCAGGCAGAAAGAAAAGAGAATAGCAAGAGGCCTTTTCTCCCCGGCTGCTCTGCCAAGCCCTTCCAGCTCAAACTATGTCGTTGCTCCTCTGGAAGGATCCCTGCACCGCGGCGTAGTTTTTCCGAAGAAGCCCTGCGTTTGCAAGAGCAAATGAGGAATTCGTGGCAGGAAAGAGGAAGGAAAGAAAGTTTCTCTCCCTCTGCCTGCTTTGCTCAGAGGACCGGATGAAGTCAGGGAGTTCTCCCTTTCACTGAGAAACGTGCGGGCTGCTGTTGCCTGGGCGCTCTCTTCTTTGCAAAAGAGTCTGCAGTTCCACGCTTTGAACCGTGGAAAGGCGCCGGGCTCTGCTAAGATTTCCCCCGGCGCTTCGTTTGCCCTGGGCCAAAGCGAGCCTTCACAATAGCTGAACGCTAACACTGCATACTCGTTCCACTTCCAGAACCGGGCTACGGCGAGGCAGTTCTCCGGGGGAAAACGGCCCTTCGCGAAGGGCAGATCTGCCGAGCTCATTGCGGGAAAGCGAAAGCAAAGGACGCTTTTCTCCCTCTAACCGCTTTCGTCAGAGGAACGGGGGAAGTCACAGTGTTCTTTCTCTCCCTGAGATACACACAATCTGCGTTGCCTCTGAGCTCCGTTGCTGGCAAAGAACTGAAACTGACATACATTCCTGTGGGGAAACACAGGGCTTTGCTAGGATTTCTCTAGGCAGTGTGTTTTCCCTGGGCCTCACTGTAGCAACACTATCTTGCCAGGGCAACACTGCATGGCACTTCCTCTGCCAGGAGAGAGCTGCTGCTTTGTAGTTTGTGCTGGGAAACCTTGTTTTGGCAAGTGCGAATTGACCGCATTCAGGCAGAAAGAAAAGAGAATAGCAAGAGGCCTTTTCTCCCCGGCTGCTCTGCCAAGCCCTTCCAGCTCAAACTATGTCGTTGCTCCTCTGGAAGGATCCCTGCACCGCGGCGTAGTTTTTCCGAAGAAGCCCTGCGTTTGCAAGAGCAAATGAGGAATTCGTGGCAGGAAAGAGGAAGGAAAGAAAGTTTCTCTCCCTCTGCCTGCTTTGCTCAGAGGACCGGATGAAGTCAGGGAGTTCTCCCTTTCACTGAGAAACGTGCGGGCTGCTGTTGCCTGGGCGCTCTCTTCTTTGCAAAAGAGTCTGCAGTTCCACGCTTTGAACCGTGGAAAGGCGCCGGGCTCTGCTAAGATTTCCCCCGGCGCTTCGTTTGCCCTGGGCCAAAGCGAGCCTTCACAATAGCTGAACGCTAACACTGCATACTCGTTCCACTTCCAGAACCGGGCTACGGCGAGGCAGTTCTCCGGGGGAAAACGGCCCTTCGCGAAGGGCAGATCTGCCGAGCTCATTGCGGGAAAGCGAAAGCAAAGGACGCTTTTCTCCCTCTAACCGCTTTCGTCAGAGGAACGGCGGAAGTCACAGTGTTCTTTCTCTCCCTGAGATACACACAATCTGACGTTGCCTCTGAGCTCCGTTGCTGGCAAAGAACTGAAAGTGACATACATTCCTGTGGGGAAACACAGGGCTTTGCTAGGATTTCTCTAGGCAGTGTGTTTTCCCTGGGCCTCACTGTAGCAACACTATCTTGCCAGGGCAACACTGCATGGCACTTCCTCTGCCAGGAGAGAGCTGCTGCTTTGTAGTTTGTGCTGGGAAACCTTGTTTTGGCAAGTGCGAATTGACCGCATTCAGGCAGAAAGAAAAGAGAATAGCAAGAGGCCTTTTCTCCCCGGCTGCTCTGCCAAGCCCTTCCAGCTCAAACTATGTCGTTGCTCCTCTGGAAGGATCCCTGCACCGCGGCGTAGTTTTTCCGAAGAAGCCCTGCGTTTGCAAGAGCAAATGAGGAATTCGTGGCAGGAAAGAGGAAGGAAAGAAAGTTTCTCTCCCTCTGCCTGCTTTGCTCAGAGGACCGGATGAAGTCAGGGAGTTCTCCCTTTCACTGAGAAACGTGCGGGCTGCTGTTGCCTGGGCGCTCTCTTCTTTGCAAAAGAGTCTGCAGTTCCACGCTTTGAACCGTGGAAAGGCGCCGGGCTCTGCTAAGATTTCCCCCGGCGCTTCGTTTGCCCTGGGCCAAAGCGAGCCTTCACAATAGCTGAACGCTAACACTGCATACTCGTTCCACTTCCAGAACCGGGCTACGGCGAGGCAGTTCTCCGGGGGAAAACGGCCCTTCGCGAAGGGCAGATCTGCCGAGCTCATTGCGGGAAAGCGAAAGCAAAGGACGCTTTTCTCCCTCTAACCGCTTTCGTCAGAGGAACGGCGGAAGTCACAGTGTTCTTTCTCTCCCTGAGATACACACAATCTGACGTTGCCTCTGAGCTCCGTTGCTGGCAAAGAACTGAAAGTGACATACATTCCTGTGGGGAAACACAGGGCTTTGCTAGGATTTCTCTAGGCAGTGTGTTTTCCCTGGGCCTCACTGTAGCAACACTATCTCGCAAGGGCAGAACTGCATGGGATTTCCTCTGCCAGGAGAGAGCTGCTGCTTTGTAGTTTGTGCTGGGAAACCTTGTTTTGGCAAGTGCGAATTGACCGCATTCGGGCAGAAAGAAAAGAGAATAGCAAGAGGCCTTTTCTCCCCGGCTGCTCTGCCAAGCCCTTCCAGCTCAAACTATGTCGTTGCTCCTCTGGAAGGATCCCTGCACCGCGGCGTAGTTTTTCCGAAGAAGCCCTGCGTTTGCAAGAGCAAATGAGGAATTCGTGGCAGGAAAGAGGAAGGAAAGAAAGTTTCTCTCCCTCTGCCTGCTTTGCTCAGAGGACTGGATGAAGTCAGGGAGTTCTCCCTTTCACTGAGAAACGTGCGGGCTGCTGTTGCCTGGGCGCTCTCTTCTTTGCAAAAGAGTCTGCAGTTCCACGCTTTGAACCGTGGAAAGGCGCCGGGCTCTGCTAAGACTTCCCCTGCGCTTCGTTTGCCCTGGGCCAAAGCGAGCCTTCACAATAGCTGAACGCTAACACTGCATACTCGTCCCACTTCCAGAACAGGGCTACCGCGAGGCAGTTCTCCGGGGGAAAACGGCCCTTCGCGAAGGGCAGATCTGCCGAGCTCATTGCGGGAAAGCGAAAGCAAAGGACGCTTTTCTCCCTCTAACCGCTTTCGTCAGAGGAACGGGGGAAGTCACAGTGTTCTTTCTCTCCCTGAGATACACACAATCTGACGTTGCCTCTGAGCTCCGTTGCTGGCAAAGAACTGAAACTGACATACATTCCTGTGGGGAAACACAGGGCTTTGCTAGGATTTCTCTAGGCAGTGTGTTTTCCCTGGGCCTCACTGTAGCAACACTATCTCGCAAGGGCAGAACTGCATGGGATTTCCTCTGCCAGGAGAGAGCTGCTGCTTTGTAGTTTGTGCTGGGAAACCTTGTTTTGGCAAGTGCGAATTGACCGCATTCAGGCAGAAAGAAAAGAGAATAGCAAGAGGCCTTTTCTCCCCGGCTGCTCTGCCAAGCCCTTCCAGCTCAAACTATGTCGTTGCTCCTCTGGAAGGATCCCTGCACCGCGGCGTAGTTTTTCCGAAGAAGCCCTGCGTTTGCAAGAGCAAATGAGGAATTCGTGGCAGGAAAGAGGAAGGAAAGAAAGTTTCTCTCCCTCTGCCTGCTTTGCTCAGAGGACTGGATGAAGTCAGGGAGTTCTCCCTTTCACTGAGAAACGTGCGGGCTGCTGTTGCCTGGGCGCTCTCTTCTTTGCAAAAGAGTCTGCAGTTCCACGCTTTGAACCGTGGAAAGGCGCCGGGCTCTGCTAAGACTTCCCCTGCGCTTCGTTTGCCCTGGGCCAAAGCGAGCCTTCACAATAGCTGAACGCTAACACTGCATACTCGTCCCACTTCCAGAACAGGGCTACCGCGAGGCAGTTCTCCGGGGGAAAACGGCCCTTCGCGAAGGGCAGATCTGCCGAGCTCATTGCGGGAAAGCGAAAGCAAAGGACGCTTTTCTCCCTCTAACCGCTTTCGTCAGAGGAACGGGGGAAGTCACAGTGTTCTTTCTCTCCCTGAGATACACACAATCTGACGTTGCCTCTGAGCTCCGTTGCTGGCAAAGAACTGAAACTGACATACATTCCTGTGGGGAAACACAGGGCTTTGCTACGATTTCTCTAGGCAGTGTGTTTTCCCTGGGCCTCACTGTAGCAACACTATCTCGCCAGGGCAACACTGCATGGCACTTCCTCTGCCAGGAGAGAGCTGCTGCTTTGTAGTTTGTGCTGGGAAACCTTGTTTTGGCAAGTGCGAATTGACCGCATTCAGGCAGAAAGAAAAGAGAATAGCAAGAGGCCTTTTCTCCCCGGCTGCTCTGCCAAGCCCTTCCAGCTCAAACTATGTCGTTGCTCCTCTGGAAGGATCCCTGCACCGCGGCGTAGTTTTTCCGAAGAAGCCCTGCGTTTGCAAGAGCAAATGAGGAATTCGTGGCAGGAAAGAGGAAGGAAAGAAAGTTTCTCTCCCTCTGCCTGCTTTGCTCAGAGGACCGGATGAAGTCAGGGAGTTCTCCCTTTCACTGAGAAACGTGCGGGCTGCTGTTGCCTGGGCGCTCTCTTCTTTGCAAAAGAGTCTGCAGTTCCACGCTTTGAACCGTGGAAAGGCGCCGGGCTCTGCTAAGATTTCCCCCGGCGCTTCGTTTGCCCTGGGCCAAAGCGAGCCTTCACAATAGCTGAACGCTAACACTGCATACTCGTTCCACTTCCAGAACCGGGCTACGGCGAGGCAGTTCTCCGGGGGAAAACGGCCCTTCGCGAAGGGCAGATCTGCCGAGCTCATTGCGGGAAAGCGAAAGCAAAGGACGCTTTTCTCCCTCTAACCGCTTTCGTCAGAGGAACGGGGGAAGTCACAGTGTTCTTTCTCTCCCTGAGATACACACAATCTGACGTTGCCTCTGAGCTCCGTTGCTGGCAAAGAACTGAAACTGACATACATTCCTGTGGGGAAACACAGGGCTTTGCTAGGATTTCTCTAGGCAGTGTGTTTTCCCTGGGCCTCACTGTAGCAACACTATCTCGCAAGGGCAGAACTGCATGGGATTTCCTCTGCCAGGAGAGAGCTGCTGCTTTGTAGTTTGTGCTGGGAAACCTTGTTTTGGCAAGTGCGAATTGACCGCATTCGGGCAGAAAGAAAAGAGAATAGCAAGAGGCCTTTTCTCCCCAGCTGCTCTGCCAAGCCCTTCCAGCTCAAACTATGTCGTTGCTCCTCTGGAAGGATCCCTGCACCGCGGCGTAGTTTTTCCGAAGAAGCCCTGCGTTTGCAAGAGCAAATGAGGAATTCGTGGCAGGAAAGAGGAAGGAAAGAAAGTTTCTCTCCCTCTGCCTGCTTTGCTCAGAGGACTGGATGAAGTCAGGGAGTTCTCCCTTTCACTGAGAAACGTGCGGGCTGCTGTTGCCTGGGCGCTCTCTTCTTTGCAAAAGAGTCTGCAGTTCCACGCTTTGAACCGTGGAAAGGCGCCGGGCTCTGCTAAGACTTCCCCTGCGCTTCGTTTGCCCTGGGCCAAAGCGAGCCTTCACAATAGCTGAACGCTAACACTGCATACTCGTCCCACTTCCAGAACAGGGCTACCGCGAGGCAGTTCTCCGGGGGAAAACGGCCCTTCGCGAAGGGCAGATCTGCCGAGCTCATTGCGGGAAAGCGAAAGCAAAGGACGCTTTTCTCCCTCTAACCGCTTTCGTCAGAGGAACGGCGGAAGTCACAGTGTTCTTTCTCTCCCTGAGATACACACAATCTGACGTTGCCTCTGAGCTCCGTTGCTGGCAAAGAACTGAAACTGACATACATTCCTGTGGGGAAACACAGGGCTTTGCTAGGATTTCTCTAGGCAGTGTGTTTTCCCTGGGCCTCACTGTAGCAACACTATCTCGCAAGGGCAGAACTGCATGGGATTTCCTCCGCCAGGAGAGAGCTGCTGCTTTGTAGTTTGTGCTGGGAAACCTTGCTTTGGCAAGTGCGAATTGACCGCATTCAGGCAGAAAGAAAAGAGAATAGCAAGAGGCCTTTTCTCCCCGGCTGCTCTGCCAAGCCCTTCCAGCTCAAACTATGTCGTTGCTCCTCTGGAAGGATCCCTGCACCGCGGCGTAGTTTTTCCGAAGAAGCCCTGCGTTTGCAAGAGCAAATGAGGAATTCGTGGCAGGAAAGAGGAAGGAAAGAAAGTTTCTCTCCCTCTGCCTGCTTTGCTCAGAGGACTGGATGAAGTCAGGGAGTTCTCCCTTTCACTGAGAAACGTGCGGGCTGCTGTTGCCTGGGCGCTCTCTTCTTTGCAAAAGAGTCTGCAGTTCCACGCTTTGAACCGTGGAAAGGCGCCGGGCTCTGCTAAGACTTCCCCTGCGCTTCGTTTGCCCTGGGCCAAAGCGAGCCTTCACAATAGCTGAACGCTAACACTGCATACTCGTCCCACTTCCAGAACAGGGCTACCGCGAGGCAGTTCTCCGGGGGAAAACGGCCCTTCGCGAAGGGCAGATCTGCCGAGCTCATTGCGGGAAAGCGAAAGCAAAGGACGCTTTTCTCCCTCTAACCGCTTTCGTCAGAGGAACGGGGGAAGTCACAGTGTTCTTTCTCTCCCTGAGATACACACAATCTGACGTTGCCTCTGAGCTCCGTTGCTGGCAAAGAACTGAAACTGACATACATTCCTGTGGGGAAACACAGGGCTTTGCTACGATTTCTCTAGGCAGTGTGTTTTCCCTGGGCCTCACTGTAGCAACACTATCTCGCCAGGGCAACACTGCATGGCACTTCCTCTGCCAGGAGAGAGCTGCTGCTTTGTAGTTTGTGCTGGGAAACCTTGTTTTGGCAAGTGCGAATTGACCGCATTCAGGCAGAAAGAAAAGAGAATAGCAAGAGGCCTTTTCTCCCCGGCTGCTCTGCCAAGCCCTTCCAGCTCAAACTATGTCGTTGCTCCTCTGGAAGGATCCCTGCACCGCGGCGTAGTTTTTCCGAAGAAGCCCTGCGTTTGCAAGAGCAAATGAGGAATTCGTGGCAGGAAAGAGGAAGGAAAGAAAGTTTCTCTCCCTCTGCCTGCTTTGCTCAGAGGACCGGATGAAGTCAGGGAGTTCTCCCTTTCACTGAGAAACGTGCGGGCTGCTGTTGCCTGGGCGCTCTCTTCTTTGCAAAAGAGTCTGCAGTTCCACGCTTTGAACCGTGGAAAGGCGCCGGGCTCTGCTAAGATTTCCCCCGGCGCTTCGTTTGCCCTGGGCCAAAGCGAGCCTTCACAATAGCTGAACGCTAACACTGCATACTCGTTCCACTTCCAGAACCGGGCTACGGCGAGGCAGTTCTCCGGGGGAAAACGGCCCTTCGCGAAGGGCAGATCTGCCGAGCTCATTGCGGGAAAGCGAAAGCAAAGGACGCTTTTCTCCCTCTAACCGCTTTCGTCAGAGGAACGGGGGAAGTCACAGTGTTCTTTCTCTCCCTGAGATACACACAATCTGACGTTGCCTCTGAGCTCCGTTGCTGGCAAAGAACTGAAACTGACATACATTCCTGTGGGGAAACACAGGGCTTTGCTAGGATTTCTCTAGGCAGTGTGTTTTCCCTGGGCCTCACTGTAGCAACACTATCTCGCAAGGGCAGAACTGCATGGGATTTCCTCTGCCAGGAGAGAGCTGCTGCTTTGTAGTTTGTGCTGGGAAACCTTGTTTTGGCAAGTGCGAATTGACCGCATTCAGGCAGAAAGAAAAGAGAATAGCAAGAGGCCTTTTCTCCCCAGCTGCTCTGCCAAGCCCTTCCAGCTCAAACTATGTCGTTGCTCCTCTGGAAGGATCCCTGCACCGCGGCGTAGTTTTTCCGAAGAAGCCCTGCGTTTGCAAGAGCAAATGAGGAATTCGTGGCAGGAAAGAGGAAGGAAAGAAAGTTTCTCTCCCTCTGCCTGCTTTGCTCAGAGGACTGGATGAAGTCAGGGAGTTCTCCCTTTCACTGAGAAACGTGCGGGCTGCTGTTGCCTGGGCGCTCTCTTCTTTGCAAAAGAGTCTGCAGTTCCACGCTTTGAACCGTGGAAAGGCGCCGGGCTCTGCTAAGACTTCCCCTGCGCTTCGTTTGCCCTGGGCCAAAGCGAGCCTTCACAATAGCTGAACGCTAACACTGCATACTCGTCCCACTTCCAGAACAGGGCTACCGCGAGGCAGTTCTCCGGGGGAAAACGGCCCTTCGCGAAGGGCAGATCTGCCGAGCTCATTGCGGGAAAGCGAAAGCAAAGGACGCTTTTCTCCCTCTAACCGCTTTCGTCAGAGGAACGGCGGAAGTCACAGTGTTCTTTCTCTCCCTGAGATACACACAATCTGACGTTGCCTCTGAGCTCCGTTGCTGGCAAAGAACTGAAACTGACATACATTCCTGTGGGGAAACACAGGGCTTTGCTAGGATTTCTCTAGGCAGTGTGTTTTCCCTGGGCCTCACTGTAGCAACACTATCTCGCAAGGGCAGAACTGCATGGGATTTCCTCCGCCAGGAGAGAGCTGCTGCTTTGTAGTTTGTGCTGGGAAACCTTGCTTTGGCAAGTGCGAATTGACCGCATTCAGGCAGAAAGAAAAGAGAATAGCAAGAGGCCTTTTCTCCCCGGCTGCTCTGCCAAGCCCTTCCAGCTCAAACTATGTCGTTGCTCCTCTGGAAGGATCCCTGCACCGCGGCGTAGTTTTTCCGAAGAAGCCCTGCGTTTGCAAGAGCAAATGAGGAATTCGTGGCAGGAAAGAGGAAGGAAAGAAAGTTTCTCTCCCTCTGCCTGCTTTGCTCAGAGGACTGGATGAAGTCAGGGAGTTCTCCCTTTCACTGAGAAACGTGCGGGCTGCTGTTGCCTGGGCGCTCTCTTCTTTGCAAAAGAGTCTGCAGTTCCACGCTTTGAACCGTGGAAAGGCGCCGGGCTCTGCTAAGACTTCCCCTGCGCTTCGTTTGCCCTGGGCCAAAGCGAGCCTTCACAATAGCTGAACGCTAACACTGCATACTCGTCCCACTTCCAGAACAGGGCTACCGCGAGGCAGTTCTCCGGGGGAAAACGGCCCTTCGCGAAGGGCAGATCTGCCGAGCTCATTGCGGGAAAGCGAAAGCAAAGGACGCTTTTCTCCCTCTAACCGCTTTCGTCAGAGGAACGGGGGAAGTCACAGTGTTCTTTCTCTCCCTGAGATACACACAATCTGACGTTGCCTCTGAGCTCCGTTGCTGGCAAAGAACTGAAACTGACATACATTCCTGTGGGGAAACACAGGGCTTTGCTACGATTTCTCTAGGCAGTGTGTTTTCCCTGGGCCTCACTGTAGCAACACTATCTCGCCAGGGCAACACTGCATGGCACTTCCTCTGCCAGGAGAGAGCTGCTGCTTTGTAGTTTGTGCTGGGAAACCTTGTTTTGGCAAGTGCGAATTGACCGCATTCAGGCAGAAAGAAAAGAGAATAGCAAGAGGCCTTTTCTCCCCGGCTGCTCTGCCAAGCCCTTCCAGCTCAAACTATGTCGTTGCTCCTCTGGAAGGATCCCTGCACCGCGGCGTAGTTTTTCCGAAGAAGCCCTGCGTTTGCAAGAGCAAATGAGGAATTCGTGGCAGGAAAGAGGAAGGAAAGAAAGTTTCTCTCCCTCTGCCTGCTTTGCTCAGAGGACCGGATGAAGTCAGGGAGTTCTCCCTTTCACTGAGAAACGTGCGGGCTGCTGTTGCCTGGGCGCTCTCTTCTTTGCAAAAGAGTCTGCAGTTCCACGCTTTGAACCGTGGAAAGGCGCCGGGCTCTGCTAAGATTTCCCCCGGCGCTTCGTTTGCCCTGGGCCAAAGCGAGCCTTCACAATAGCTGAACGCTAACACTGCATACTCGTTCCACTTCCAGAACCGGGCTACGGCGAGGCAGTTCTCCGGGGGAAAACGGCCCTTCGCGAAGGGCAGATCTGCCGAGCTCATTGCGGGAAAGCGAAAGCAAAGGACGCTTTTCTCCCTCTAACCGCTTTCGTCAGAGGAACGGGGGAAGTCACAGTGTTCTTTCTCTCCCTGAGATACACACAATCTGACGTTGCCTCTGAGCTCCGTTGCTGGCAAAGAACTGAAACTGACATACATTCCTGTGGGGAAACACAGGGCTTTGCTAGGATTTCTCTAGGCAGTGTGTTTTCCCTGG
Source organism: Elephas maximus indicus (assembly GCF_024166365.1). Taxonomy (NCBI): domain Eukaryota; kingdom Metazoa; phylum Chordata; class Mammalia; order Proboscidea; family Elephantidae; genus Elephas; species Elephas maximus. The sequence continues at coordinate 198,470 of NC_064823.1, forward strand.
GCCTCACTGTAGCAACACTATCTCGCAAGGGCAGAACTGCATGGGATTTCCTCTGCCAGGAGAGAGCTGCTGCTTTGTAGTTTGTGCTGGGAAACCTTGTTTTGGCAAGTGCGAATTGACCGCATTCAGGCAGAAAGAAAAGAGAATAGCAAGAGGCCTTTTCTCCCCAGCTGCTCTGCCAAGCCCTTCCAGCTCAAACTATGTCGTTGCTCCTCTGGAAGGATCCCTGCACCGCGGCGTAGTTTTTCCGAAGAAGCCCTGCGTTTGCAAGAGCAAATGAGGAATTCGTGGCAGGAAAGAGGAAGGAAAGAAAGTTTCTCTCCCTCTGCCTGCTTTGCTCAGAGGACTGGATGAAGTCAGGGAGTTCTCCCTTTCACTGAGAAACGTGCGGGCTGCTGTTGCCTGGGCGCTCTCTTCTTTGCAAAAGAGTCTGCAGTTCCACGCTTTGAACCGTGGAAAGGCGCCGGGCTCTGCTAAGACTTCCCCTGCGCTTCGTTTGCCCTGGGCCAAAGCGAGCCTTCACAATAGCTGAACGCTAACACTGCATACTCGTCCCACTTCCAGAACAGGGCTACCGCGAGGCAGTTCTCCGGGGGAAAACGGCCCTTCGCGAAGGGCAGATCTGCCGAGCTCATTGCGGGAAAGCGAAAGCAAAGGACGCTTTTCTCCCTCTAACCGCTTTCGTCAGAGGAACGGCGGAAGTCACAGTGTTCTTTCTCTCCCTGAGATACACACAATCTGACGTTGCCTCTGAGCTCCGTTGCTGGCAAAGAACTGAAACTGACATACATTCCTGTGGGGAAACACAGGGCTTTGCTAGGATTTCTCTAGGCAGTGTGTTTTCCCTGGGCCTCACTGTAGCAACACTATCTCGCAAGGGCAGAACTGCATGGGATTTCCTCCGCCAGGAGAGAGCTGCTGCTTTGTAGTTTGTGCTGGGAAACCTTGCTTTGGCAAGTGCGAATTGACCGCATTCAGGCAGAAAGAAAAGAGAATAGCAAGAGGCCTTTTCTCCCCGGCTGCTCTGCCAAGCCCTTCCAGCTCAAACTATGTCGTTGCTCCTCTGGAAGGATCCCTGCACCGCGGCGTAGTTTTTCCGAAGAAGCCCTGCGTTTGCAAGAGCAAATGAGGAATTCGTGGCAGGAAAGAGGAAGGAAAGAAAGTTTCTCTCCCTCTGCCTGCTTTGCTCAGAGGACTGGATGAAGTCAGGGAGTTCTCCCTTTCACTGAGAAACGTGCGGGCTGCTGTTGCCTGGGCGCTCTCTTCTTTGCAAAAGAGTCTGCAGTTCCACGCTTTGAACCGTGGAAAGGCGCCGGGCTCTGCTAAGACTTCCCCTGCGCTTCGTTTGCCCTGGGCCAAAGCGAGCCTTCACAATAGCTGAACGCTAACACTGCATACTCGTCCCACTTCCAGAACAGGGCTACCGCGAGGCAGTTCTCCGGGGGAAAACGGCCCTTCGCGAAGGGCAGATCTGCCGAGCTCATTGCGGGAAAGCGAAAGCAAAGGACGCTTTTCTCCCTCTAACCGCTTTCGTCAGAGGAACGGGGGAAGTCACAGTGTTCTTTCTCTCCCTGAGATACACACAATCTGACGTTGCCTCTGAGCTCCGTTGCTGGCAAAGAACTGAAACTGACATACATTCCTGTGGGGAAACACAGGGCTTTGCTACGATTTCTCTAGGCAGTGTGTTTTCCCTGGGCCTCACTGTAGCAACACTATCTCGCCAGGGCAACACTGCATGGCACTTCCTCTGCCAGGAGAGAGCTGCTGCTTTGTAGTTTGTGCTGGGAAACCTTGTTTTGGCAAGTGCGAATTGACCGCATTCAGGCAGAAAGAAAAGAGAATAGCAAGAGGCCTTTTCTCCCCGGCTGCTCTGCCAAGCCCTTCCAGCTCAAACTATGTCGTTGCTCCTCTGGAAGGATCCCTGCACCGCGGCGTAGTTTTTCCGAAGAAGCCCTGCGTTTGCAAGAGCAAATGAGGAATTCGTGGCAGGAAAGAGGAAGGAAAGAAAGTTTCTCTCCCTCTGCCTGCTTTGCTCAGAGGACCGGATGAAGTCAGGGAGTTCTCCCTTTCACTGAGAAACGTGCGGGCTGCTGTTGCCTGGGCGCTCTCTTCTTTGCAAAAGAGTCTGCAGTTCCACGCTTTGAACCGTGGAAAGGCGCCGGGCTCTGCTAAGATTTCCCCCGGCGCTTCGTTTGCCCTGGGCCAAAGCGAGCCTTCACAATAGCTGAACGCTAACACTGCATACTCGTTCCACTTCCAGAACCGGGCTACGGCGAGGCAGTTCTCCGGGGGAAAACGGCCCTTCGCGAAGGGCAGATCTGCCGAGCTCATTGCGGGAAAGCGAAAGCAAAGGACGCTTTTCTCCCTCTAACCGCTTTCGTCAGAGGAACGGGGGAAGTCACAGTGTTCTTTCTCTCCCTGAGATACACACAATCTGACGTTGCCTCTGAGCTCCGTTGCTGGCAAAGAACTGAAACTGACATACATTCCTGTGGGGAAACACAGGGCTTTGCTAGGATTTCTCTAGGCAGTGTGTTTTCCCTGGGCCTCACTGTAGCAACACTATCTCGCAAGGGCAGAACTGCATGGGATTTCCTCTGCCAGGAGAGAGCTGCTGCTTTGTAGTTTGTGCTGGGAAACCTTGTTTTGGCAAGTGCGAATTGACCGCATTCGGGCAGAAAGAAAAGAGAATAGCAAGAGGCCTTTTCTCCCCAGCTGCTCTGCCAAGCCCTTCCAGCTCAAACTATGTCGTTGCTCCTCTGGAAGGATCCCTGCACCGCGGCGTAGTTTTTCCGAAGAAGCCCTGCGTTTGCAAGAGCAAATGAGGAATTCGTGGCAGGAAAGAGGAAGGAAAGAAAGTTTCTCTCCCTCTGCCTGCTTTGCTCAGAGGACTGGATGAAGTCAGGGAGTTCTCCCTTTCACTGAGAAACGTGCGGGCTGCTGTTGCCTGGGCGCTCTCTTCTTTGCAAAAGAGTCTGCAGTTCCACGCTTTGAACCGTGGAAAGGCGCCGGGCTCTGCTAAGACTTCCCCTGCGCTTCGTTTGCCCTGGGCCAAAGCGAGCCTTCACAATAGCTGAACGCTAACACTGCATACTCGTCCCACTTCCAGAACAGGGCTACCGCGAGGCAGTTCTCCGGGGGAAAACGGCCCTTCGCGAAGGGCAGATCTGCCGAGCTCATTGCGGGAAAGCGAAAGCAAAGGACGCTTTTCTCCCTCTAACCGCTTTCGTCAGAGGAACGGCGGAAGTCACAGTGTTCTTTCTCTCCCTGAGATACACACAATCTGACGTTGCCTCTGAGCTCCGTTGCTGGCAAAGAACTGAAACTGACATACATTCCTGTGGGGAAACACAGGGCTTTGCTAGGATTTCTCTAGGCAGTGTGTTTTCCCTGGGCCTCACTGTAGCAACACTATCTCGCAAGGGCAGAACTGCATGGGATTTCCTCCGCCAGGAGAGAGCTGCTGCTTTGTAGTTTGTGCTGGGAAACCTTGCTTTGGCAAGTGCGAATTGACCGCATTCAGGCAGAAAGAAAAGAGAATAGCAAGAGGCCTTTTCTCCCCGGCTGCTCTGCCAAGCCCTTCCAGCTCAAACTATGTCGTTGCTCCTCTGGAAGGATCCCTGCACCGCGGCGTAGTTTTTCCGAAGAAGCCCTGCGTTTGCAAGAGCAAATGAGGAATTCGTGGCAGGAAAGAGGAAGGAAAGAAAGTTTCTCTCCCTCTGCCTGCTTTGCTCAGAGGACTGGATGAAGTCAGGGAGTTCTCCCTTTCACTGAGAAACGTGCGGGCTGCTGTTGCCTGGGCGCTCTCTTCTTTGCAAAAGAGTCTGCAGTTCCACGCTTTGAACCGTGGAAAGGCGCCGGGCTCTGCTAAGACTTCCCCTGCGCTTCGTTTGCCCTGGGCCAAAGCGAGCCTTCACAATAGCTGAACGCTAACACTGCATACTCGTCCCACTTCCAGAACAGGGCTACCGCGAGGCAGTTCTCCGGGGGAAAACGGCCCTTCGCGAAGGGCAGATCTGCCGAGCTCATTGCGGGAAAGCGAAAGCAAAGGACGCTTTTCTCCCTCTAACCGCTTTCGTCAGAGGAACGGGGGAAGTCACAGTGTTCTTTCTCTCCCTGAGATACACACAATCTGACGTTGCCTCTGAGCTCCGTTGCTGGCAAAGAACTGAAACTGACATACATTCCTGTGGGGAAACACAGGGCTTTGCTACGATTTCTCTAGGCAGTGTGTTTTCCCTGGGCCTCACTGTAGCAACACTATCTCGCCAGGGCAACACTGCATGGCACTTCCTCTGCCAGGAGAGAGCTGCTGCTTTGTAGTTTGTGCTGGGAAACCTTGTTTTGGCAAGTGCGAATTGACCGCATTCAGGCAGAAAGAAAAGAGAATAGCAAGAGGCCTTTTCTCCCCGGCTGCTCTGCCAAGCCCTTCCAGCTCAAACTATGTCGTTGCTCCTCTGGAAGGATCCCTGCACCGCGGCGTAGTTTTTCCGAAGAAGCCCTGCGTTTGCAAGAGCAAATGAGGAATTCGTGGCAGGAAAGAGGAAGGAAAGAAAGTTTCTCTCCCTCTGCCTGCTTTGCTCAGAGGACCGGATGAAGTCAGGGAGTTCTCCCTTTCACTGAGAAACGTGCGGGCTGCTGTTGCCTGGGCGCTCTCTTCTTTGCAAAAGAGTCTGCAGTTCCACGCTTTGAACCGTGGAAAGGCGCCGGGCTCTGCTAAGATTTCCCCCGGCGCTTCGTTTGCCCTGGGCCAAAGCGAGCCTTCACAATAGCTGAACGCTAACACTGCATACTCGTTCCACTTCCAGAACCGGGCTACGGCGAGGCAGTTCTCCGGGGGAAAACGGCCCTTCGCGAAGGGCAGATCTGCCGAGCTCATTGCGGGAAAGCGAAAGCAAAGGACGCTTTTCTCCCTCTAACCGCTTTCGTCAGAGGAACGGGGGAAGTCACAGTGTTCTTTCTCTCCCTGAGATACACACAATCTGACGTTGCCTCTGAGCTCCGTTGCTGGCAAAGAACTGAAACTGACATACATTCCTGTGGGGAAACACAGGGCTTTGCTAGGATTTCTCTAGGCAGTGTGTTTTCCCTGGGCCTCACTGTAGCAACACTATCTCGCAAGGGCAGAACTGCATGGGATTTCCTCTGCCAGGAGAGAGCTGCTGCTTTGTAGTTTGTGCTGGGAAACCTTGTTTTGGCAAGTGCGAATTGACCGCATTCAGGCAGAAAGAAAAGAGAATAGCAAGAGGCCTTTTCTCCCCAGCTGCTCTGCCAAGCCCTTCCAGCTCAAACTATGTCGTTGCTCCTCTGGAAGGATCCCTGCACCGCGGCGTAGTTTTTCCGAAGAAGCCCTGCGTTTGCAAGAGCAAATGAGGAATTCGTGGCAGGAAAGAGGAAGGAAAGAAAGTTTCTCTCCCTCTGCCTGCTTTGCTCAGAGGACTGGATGAAGTCAGGGAGTTCTCCCTTTCACTGAGAAACGTGCGGGCTGCTGTTGCCTGGGCGCTCTCTTCTTTGCAAAAGAGTCTGCAGTTCCACGCTTTGAACCGTGGAAAGGCGCCGGGCTCTGCTAAGACTTCCCCTGCGCTTCGTTTGCCCTGGGCCAAAGCGAGCCTTCACAATAGCTGAACGCTAACACTGCATACTCGTCCCACTTCCAGAACAGGGCTACCGCGAGGCAGTTCTCCGGGGGAAAACGGCCCTTCGCGAAGGGCAGATCTGCCGAGCTCATTGCGGGAAAGCGAAAGCAAAGGACGCTTTTCTCCCTCTAACCGCTTTCGTCAGAGGAACGGCGGAAGTCACAGTGTTCTTTCTCTCCCTGAGATACACACAATCTGACGTTGCCTCTGAGCTCCGTTGCTGGCAAAGAACTGAAACTGACATACATTCCTGTGGGGAAACACAGGGCTTTGCTAGGATTTCTCTAGGCAGTGTGTTTTCCCTGGGCCTCACTGTAGCAACACTATCTCGCAAGGGCAGAACTGCATGGGATTTCCTCCGCCAGGAGAGAGCTGCTGCTTTGTAGTTTGTGCTGGGAAACCTTGCTTTGGCAAGTGCGAATTGACCGCATTCAGGCAGAAAGAAAAGAGAATAGCAAGAGGCCTTTTCTCCCCGGCTGCTCTGCCAAGCCCTTCCAGCTCAAACTATGTCGTTGCTCCTCTGGAAGGATCCCTGCACCGCGGCGTAGTTTTTCCGAAGAAGCCCTGCGTTTGCAAGAGCAAATGAGGAATTCGTGGCAGGAAAGAGGAAGGAAAGAAAGTTTCTCTCCCTCTGCCTGCTTTGCTCAGAGGACTGGATGAAGTCAGGGAGTTCTCCCTTTCACTGAGAAACGTGCGGGCTGCTGTTGCCTGGGCGCTCTCTTCTTTGCAAAAGAGTCTGCAGTTCCACGCTTTGAACCGTGGAAAGGCGCCGGGCTCTGCTAAGACTTCCCCTGCGCTTCGTTTGCCCTGGGCCAAAGCGAGCCTTCACAATAGCTGAACGCTAACACTGCATACTCGTCCCACTTCCAGAACAGGGCTACCGCGAGGCAGTTCTCCGGGGGAAAACGGCCCTTCGCGAAGGGCAGATCTGCCGAGCTCATTGCGGGAAAGCGAAAGCAAAGGACGCTTTTCTCCCTCTAACCGCTTTCGTCAGAGGAACGGGGGAAGTCACAGTGTTCTTTCTCTCCCTGAGATACACACAATCTGACGTTGCCTCTGAGCTCCGTTGCTGGCAAAGAACTGAAACTGACATACATTCCTGTGGGGAAACACAGGGCTTTGCTACGATTTCTCTAGGCAGTGTGTTTTCCCTGGGCCTCACTGTAGCAACACTATCTCGCCAGGGCAACACTGCATGGCACTTCCTCTGCCAGGAGAGAGCTGCTGCTTTGTAGTTTGTGCTGGGAAACCTTGTTTTGGCAAGTGCGAATTGACCGCATTCAGGCAGAAAGAAAAGAGAATAGCAAGAGGCCTTTTCTCCCCGGCTGCTCTGCCAAGCCCTTCCAGCTCAAACTATGTCGTTGCTCCTCTGGAAGGATCCCTGCACCGCGGCGTAGTTTTTCCGAAGAAGCCCTGCGTTTGCAAGAGCAAATGAGGAATTCGTGGCAGGAAAGAGGAAGGAAAGAAAGTTTCTCTCCCTCTGCCTGCTTTGCTCAGAGGACCGGATGAAGTCAGGGAGTTCTCCCTTTCACTGAGAAACGTGCGGGCTGCTGTTGCCTGGGCGCTCTCTTCTTTGCAAAAGAGTCTGCAGTTCCACGCTTTGAACCGTGGAAAGGCGCCGGGCTCTGCTAAGATTTCCCCCGGCGCTTCGTTTGCCCTGGGCCAAAGCGAGCCTTCACAATAGCTGAACGCTAACACTGCATACTCGTTCCACTTCCAGAACCGGGCTACGGCGAGGCAGTTCTCCGGGGGAAAACGGCCCTTCGCGAAGGGCAGATCTGCCGAGCTCATTGCGGGAAAGCGAAAGCAAAGGACGCTTTTCTCCCTCTAACCGCTTTCGTCAGAGGAACGGGGGAAGTCACAGTGTTCTTTCTCTCCCTGAGATACACACAATCTGACGTTGCCTCTGAGCTCCGTTGCTGGCAAAGAACTGAAACTGACATACATTCCTGTGGGGAAACACAGGGCTTTGCTAGGATTTCTCTAGGCAGTGTGTTTTCCCTGGGCCTCACTGTAGCAACACTATCTCGCAAGGGCAGAACTGCATGGGATTTCCTCTGCCAGGAGAGAGCTGCTGCTTTGTAGTTTGTGCTGGGAAACCTTGTTTTGGCAAGTGCGAATTGACCGCATTCAGGCAGAAAGAAAAGAGAATAGCAAGAGGCCTTTTCTCCCCAGCTGCTCTGCCAAGCCCTTCCAGCTCAAACTATGTCGTTGCTCCTCTGGAAGGATCCCTGCACCGCGGCGTAGTTTTTCCGAAGAAGCCCTGCGTTTGCAAGAGCAAATGAGGAATTCGTGGCAGGAAAGAGGAAGGAAAGAAAGTTTCTCTCCCTCTGCCTGCTTTGCTCAGAGGACTGGATGAAGTCAGGGAGTTCTCCCTTTCACTGAGAAACGTGCGGGCTGCTGTTGCCTGGGCGCTCTCTTCTTTGCAAAAGAGTCTGCAGTTCCACGCTTTGAACCGTGGAAAGGCGCCGGGCTCTGCTAAGACTTCCCCTGCGCTTCGTTTGCCCTGGGCCAAAGCGAGCCTTCACAATAGCTGAACGCTAACACTGCATACTCGTCCCACTTCCAGAACAGGGCTACCGCGAGGCAGTTCTCCGGGGGAAAACGGCCCTTCGCGAAGGGCAGATCTGCCGAGCTCATTGCGGGAAAGCGAAAGCAAAGGACGCTTTTCTCCCTCTAACCGCTTTCGTCAGAGGAACGGCGGAAGTCACAGTGTTCTTTCTCTCCCTGAGATACACACAATCTGACGTTGCCTCTGAGCTCCGTTGCTGGCAAAGAACTGAAACTGACATACATTCCTGTGGGGAAACACAGGGCTTTGCTAGGATTTCTCTAGGCAGTGTGTTTTCCCTGGGCCTCACTGTAGCAACACTATCTCGCAAGGGCAGAACTGCATGGGATTTCCTCCGCCAGGAGAGAGCTGCTGCTTTGTAGTTTGTGCTGGGAAACCTTGCTTTGGCAAGTGCGAATTGACCGCATTCAGGCAGAAAGAAAAGAGAATAGCAAGAGGCCTTTTCTCCCCGGCTGCTCTGCCAAGCCCTTCCAGCTCAAACTATGTCGTTGCTCCTCTGGAAGGATCCCTGCACCGCGGCGTAGTTTTTCCGAAGAAGCCCTGCGTTTGCAAGAGCAAATGAGGAATTCGTGGCAGGAAAGAGGAAGGAAAGAAAGTTTCTCTCCCTCTGCCTGCTTTGCTCAGAGGACTGGATGAAGTCAGGGAGTTCTCCCTTTCACTGAGAAACGTGCGGGCTGCTGTTGCCTGGGCGCTCTCTTCTTTGCAAAAGAGTCTGCAGTTCCACGCTTTGAACCGTGGAAAGGCGCCGGGCTCTGCTAAGACTTCCCCTGCGCTTCGTTTGCCCTGGGCCAAAGCGAGCCTTCACAATAGCTGAACGCTAACACTGCATACTCGTCCCACTTCCAGAACAGGGCTACCGCGAGGCAGTTCTCCGGGGGAAAACGGCCCTTCGCGAAGGGCAGATCTGCCGAGCTCATTGCGGGAAAGCGAAAGCAAAGGACGCTTTTCTCCCTCTAACCGCTTTCGTCAGAGGAACGGGGGAAGTCACAGTGTTCTTTCTCTCCCTGAGATACACACAATCTGACGTTGCCTCTGAGCTCCGTTGCTGGCAAAGAACTGAAACTGACATACATTCCTGTGGGGAAACACAGGGCTTTGCTACGATTTCTCTAGGCAGTGTGTTTTCCCTGGGCCTCACTGTAGCAACACTATCTCGCCAGGGCAACACTGCATGGCACTTCCTCTGCCAGGAGAGAGCTGCTGCTTTGTAGTTTGTGCTGGGAAACCTTGTTTTGGCAAGTGCGAATTGACCGCATTCAGGCAGAAAGAAAAGAGAATAGCAAGAGGCCTTTTCTCCCCGGCTGCTCTGCCAAGCCCTTCCAGCTCAAACTATGTCGTTGCTCCTCTGGAAGGATCCCTGCACCGCGGCGTAGTTTTTCCGAAGAAGCCCTGCGTTTGCAAGAGCAAATGAGGAATTCGTGGCAGGAAAGAGGAAGGAAAGAAAGTTTCTCTCCCTCTGCCTGCTTTGCTCAGAGGACCGGATGAAGTCAGGGAGTTCTCCCTTTCACTGAGAAACGTGCGGGCTGCTGTTGCCTGGGCGCTCTCTTCTTTGCAAAAGAGTCTGCAGTTCCACGCTTTGAACCGTGGAAAGGCGCCGGGCTCTGCTAAGATTTCCCCCGGCGCTTCGTTTGCCCTGGGCCAAAGCGAGCCTTCACAATAGCTGAACGCTAACACTGCATACTCGTTCCACTTCCAGAACCGGGCTACGGCGAGGCAGTTCTCCGGGGGAAAACGGCCCTTCGCGAAGGGCAGATCTGCCGAGCTCATTGCGGGAAAGCGAAAGCAAAGGACGCTTTTCTCCCTCTAACCGCTTTCGTCAGAGGAACGGGGGAAGTCACAGTGTTCTTTCTCTCCCTGAGATACACACAATCTGACGTTGCCTCTGAGCTCCGTTGCTGGCAAAGAACTGAAACTGACATACATTCCTGTGGGGAAACACAGGGCTTTGCTAGGATTTCTCTAGGCAGTGTGTTTTCCCTGGGCCTCACTGTAGCAACACTATCTCGCAAGGGCAGAACTGCATGGGATTTCCTCTGCCAGGAGAGAGCTGCTGCTTTGTAGTTTGTGCTGGGAAACCTTGTTTTGGCAAGTGCGAATTGACCGCATTCAGGCAGAAAGAAAAGAGAATAGCAAGAGGCCTTTTCTCCCCAGCTGCTCTGCCAAGCCCTTCCAGCTCAAACTATGTCGTTGCTCCTCTGGAAGGATCCCTGCACCGCGGCGTAGTTTTTCCGAAGAAGCCCTGCGTTTGCAAGAGCAAATGAGGAATTCGTGGCAGGAAAGAGGAAGGAAAGAAAGTTTCTCTCCCTCTGCCTGCTTTGCTCAGAGGACTGGATGAAGTCAGGGAGTTCTCCCTTTCACTGAGAAACGTGCGGGCTGCTGTTGCCTGGGCGCTCTCTTCTTTGCAAAAGAGTCTGCAGTTCCACGCTTTGAACCGTGGAAAGGCGCCGGGCTCTGCTAAGATTTCCCCCGGCGCTTCGTTTGCCCTGGGCCAAAGCGAGCCTTCACAATAGCTGAACGCTAACACTGCATACTCGTTCCACTTCCAGAACCGGGCTACGGCGAGGCAGTTCTCCGGGGGAAAACGGCCCTTCGCGAAGGGCAGATCTGCCGAGCTCATTGCGGGAAAGCGAAAGCAAAGGACGCTTTTCTCCCTCTAACCGCTTTCGTCAGAGGAACGGGGGAAGTCACAGTGTTCTTTCTCTCCCTGAGATACACACAATCTGACGTTGCCTCTGAGCTCCGTTGCTGGCAAAGAACTGAAACTGACATACATTCCTGTGGGGAAACACAGGGCTTTGCTAGGATTTCTCTAGGCAGTGTGTTTTCCCTGGGCCTCACTGTAGCAACACTATCTCGCAAGGGCAGAACTGCATGGGATTTCCTCTGCCAGGAGAGAGCTGCTGCTTTGTAGTTTGTGCTGGGAAACCTTGTTTTGGCAAGTGCGAATTGACCGCATTCAGGCAGAAAGAAAAGAGAATAGCAAGAGGCCTTTTCTCCCCAGCTGCTCTGCCAAGCCCTTCCAGCTCAAACTATGTCGTTGCTCCTCTGGAAGGATCCCTGCACCGCGGCGTAGTTTTTCCGAAGAAGCCCTGCGTTTGCAAGAGCAAATGAGGAATTCGTGGCAGGAAAGAGGAAGGAAAGAAAGTTTCTCTCCCTCTGCCTGCTTTGCTCAGAGGACTGGATGAAGTCAGGGAGTTCTCCCTTTCACTGAGAAACGTGCGGGCTGCTGTTGCCTGGGCGCTCTCTTCTTTGCAAAAGAGTCTGCAGTTCCACGCTTTGAACCGTGGAAAGGCGCCGGGCTCTGCTAAGACTTCCCCTGCGCTTCGTTTGCCCTGGGCCAAAGCGAGCCTTCACAATAGCTGAACGCTAACACTGCATACTCGTCCCACTTCCAGAACAGGGCTACCGCGAGGCAGTTCTCCGGGGGAAAACGGCCCTTCGCGAAGGGCAGATCTGCCGAGCTCATTGCGGGAAAGCGAAAGCAAAGGACGCTTTTCTCCCTCTAACCGCTTTCGTCAGAGGAACGGCGGAAGTCACAGTGTTCTTTCTCTCCCTGAGATACACACAATCTGACGTTGCCTCTGAGCTCCGTTGCTGGCAAAGAACTGAAACTGACATACATTCCTGTGGGGAAACACAGGGCTTTGCTAGGATTTCTCTAGGCAGTGTGTTTTCCCTGGGCCTCACTGTAGCAACACTATCTCGCAAGGGCAGAACTGCATGGGATTTCCTCCGCCAGGAGAGAGCTGCTGCTTTGTAGTTTGTGCTGGGAAACCTTGCTTTGGCAAGTGCGAATTGACCGCATTCAGGCAGAAAGAAAAGAGAATAGCAAGAGGCCTTTTCTCCCCGGCTGCTCTGCCAAGCCCTTCCAGCTCAAACTATGTCGTTGCTCCTCTGGAAGGATCCCTGCACCGCGGCGTAGTTTTTCCGAAGAAGCCCTGCGTTTGCAAGAGCAAATGAGGAATTCGTGGCAGGAAAGAGGAAGGAAAGAAAGTTTCTCTCCCTCTGCCTGCTTTGCTCAGAGGACTGGATGAAGTCAGGGAGTTCTCCCTTTCACTGAGAAACGTGCGGGCTGCTGTTGCCTGGGCGCTCTCTTCTTTGCAAAAGAGTCTGCAGTTCCACGCTTTGAACCGTGGAAAGGCGCCGGGCTCTGCTAAGACTTCCCCTGCGCTTCGTTTGCCCTGGGCCAAAGCGAGCCTTCACAATAGCTGAACGCTAACACTGCATACTCGTCCCACTTCCAGAACAGGGCTACCGCGAGGCAGTTCTCCGGGGGAAAACGGCCCTTCGCGAAGGGCAGATCTGCCGAGCTCATTGCGGGAAAGCGAAAGCAAAGGACGCTTTTCTCCCTCTAACCGCTTTCGTCAGAGGAACGGGGGAAGTCACAGTGTTCTTTCTCTCCCTGAGATACACACAATCTGACGTTGCCTCTGAGCTCCGTTGCTGGCAAAGAACTGAAACTGACATACATTCCTGTGGGGAAACACAGGGCTTTGCTACGATTTCTCTAGGCAGTGTGTTTTCCCTGGGCCTCACTGTAGCAACACTATCTCGCCAGGGCAACACTGCATGGCACTTCCTCTGCCAGGAGAGAGCTGCTGCTTTGTAGTTTGTGCTGGGAAACCTTGTTTTGGCAAGTGCGAATTGACCGCATTCAGGCAGAAAGAAAAGAGAATAGCAAGAGGCCTTTTCTCCCCGGCTGCTCTGCCAAGCCCTTCCAGCTCAAACTATGTCGTTGCTCCTCTGGAAGGATCCCTGCACCGCGGCGTAGTTTTTCCGAAGAAGCCCTGCGTTTGCAAGAGCAAATGAGGAATTCGTGGCAGGAAAGAGGAAGGAAAGAAAGTTTCTCTCCCTCTGCCTGCTTTGCTCAGAGGACCGGATGAAGTCAGGGAGTTCTCCCTTTCACTGAGAAACGTGCGGGCTGCTGTTGCCTGGGCGCTCTCTTCTTTGCAAAAGAGTCTGCAGTTCCACGCTTTGAACCGTGGAAAGGCGCCGGGCTCTGCTAAGATTTCCCCCGGCGCTTCGTTTGCCCTGGGCCAAAGCGAGCCTTCACAATAGCTGAACGCTAACACTGCATACTCGTTCCACTTCCAGAACCGGGCTACGGCGAGGCAGTTCTCCGGGGGAAAACGGCCCTTCGCGAAGGGCAGATCTGCCGAGCTCATTGCGGGAAAGCGAAAGCAAAGGACGCTTTTCTCCCTCTAACCGCTTTCGTCAGAGGAACGGGGGAAGTCACAGTGTTCTTTCTCTCCCTGAGATACACACAATCTGACGTTGCCTCTGAGCTCCGTTGCTGGCAAAGAACTGAAACTGACATACATTCCTGTGGGGAAACACAGGGCTTTGCTAGGATTTCTCTAGGCAGTGTGTTTTCCCTGGGCCTCACTGTAGCAACACTATCTCGCAAGGGCAGAACTGCATGGGATTTCCTCTGCCAGGAGAGAGCTGCTGCTTTGTAGTTTGTGCTGGGAAACCTTGTTTTGGCAAGTGCGAATTGACCGCATTCAGGCAGAAAGAAAAGAGAATAGCAAGAGGCCTTTTCTCCCCAGCTGCTCTGCCAAGCCCTTCCAGCTCAAACTATGTCGTTGCTCCTCTGGAAGGATCCCTGCACCGCGGCGTAGTTTTTCCGAAGAAGCCCTGCGTTTGCAAGAGCAAATGAGGAATTCGTGGCAGGAAAGAGGAAGGAAAGAAAGTTTCTCTCCCTCTGCCTGCTTTGCTCAGAGGACTGGATGAAGTCAGGGAGTTCTCCCTTTCACTGAGAAACGTGCGGGCTGCTGTTGCCTGGGCGCTCTCTTCTTTGCAAAAGAGTCTGCAGTTCCACGCTTTGAACCGTGGAAAGGCGCCGGGCTCTGCTAAGACTTCCCCTGCGCTTCGTTTGCCCTGGGCCAAAGCGAGCCTTCACAATAGCTGAACGCTAACACTGCATACTCGTCCCACTTCCAGAACAGGGCTACCGCGAGGCAGTTCTCCGGGGGAAAACGGCCCTTCGCGAAGGGCAGATCTGCCGAGCTCATTGCGGGAAAGCGAAAGCAAAGGACGCTTTTCTCCCTCTAACCGCTTTCGTCAGAGGAACGGCGGAAGTCACAGTGTTCTTTCTCTCCCTGAGATACACACAATCTGACGTTGCCTCTGAGCTCCGTTGCTGGCAAAGAACTGAAACTGACATACATTCCTGTGGGGAAACACAGGGCTTTGCTAGGATTTCTCTAGGCAGTGTGTTTTCCCTGGGCCTCACTGTAGCAACACTATCTCGCAAGGGCAGAACTGCATGGGATTTCCTCCGCCAGGAGAGAGCTGCTGCTTTGTAGTTTGTGCTGGGAAACCTTGCTTTGGCAAGTGCGAATTGACCGCATTCAGGCAGAAAGAAAAGAGAATAGCAAGAGGCCTTTTCTCCCCGGCTGCTCTGCCAAGCCCTTCCAGCTCAAACTATGTCGTTGCTCCTCTGGAAGGATCCCTGCACCGCGGCGTAGTTTTTCCGAAGAAGCCCTGCGTTTGCAAGAGCAAATGAGGAATTCGTGGCAGGAAAGAGGAAGGAAAGAAAGTTTCTCTCCCTCTGCCTGCTTTGCTCAGAGGACTGGATGAAGTCAGGGAGTTCTCCCTTTCACTGAGAAACGTGCGGGCTGCTGTTGCCTGGGCGCTCTCTTCTTTGCAAAAGAGTCTGCAGTTCCACGCTTTGAACCGTGGAAAGGCGCCGGGCTCTGCTAAGACTTCCCCTGCGCTTCGTTTGCCCTGGGCCAAAGCGAGCCTTCACAATAGCTGAACGCTAACACTGCATACTCGTCCCACTTCCAGAACAGGGCTACCGCGAGGCAGTTC
The DNA here is from genome assembly GCF_024166365.1 of Elephas maximus indicus. Taxonomy (NCBI): domain Eukaryota; kingdom Metazoa; phylum Chordata; class Mammalia; order Proboscidea; family Elephantidae; genus Elephas; species Elephas maximus. Next base: position 213,497 of record NC_064823.1, read on the forward strand.
TCCGGGGGAAAACGGCCCTTCGCGAAGGGCAGATCTGCCGAGCTCATTGCGGGAAAGCGAAAGCAAAGGACGCTTTTCTCCCTCTAACCGCTTTCGTCAGAGGAACGGGGGAAGTCACAGTGTTCTTTCTCTCCCTGAGATACACACAATCTGACGTTGCCTCTGAGCTCCGTTGCTGGCAAAGAACTGAAACTGACATACATTCCTGTGGGGAAACACAGGGCTTTGCTACGATTTCTCTAGGCAGTGTGTTTTCCCTGGGCCTCACTGTAGCAACACTATCTCGCCAGGGCAACACTGCATGGCACTTCCTCTGCCAGGAGAGAGCTGCTGCTTTGTAGTTTGTGCTGGGAAACCTTGTTTTGGCAAGTGCGAATTGACCGCATTCAGGCAGAAAGAAAAGAGAATAGCAAGAGGCCTTTTCTCCCCGGCTGCTCTGCCAAGCCCTTCCAGCTCAAACTATGTCGTTGCTCCTCTGGAAGGATCCCTGCACCGCGGCGTAGTTTTTCCGAAGAAGCCCTGCGTTTGCAAGAGCAAATGAGGAATTCGTGGCAGGAAAGAGGAAGGAAAGAAAGTTTCTCTCCCTCTGCCTGCTTTGCTCAGAGGACCGGATGAAGTCAGGGAGTTCTCCCTTTCACTGAGAAACGTGCGGGCTGCTGTTGCCTGGGCGCTCTCTTCTTTGCAAAAGAGTCTGCAGTTCCACGCTTTGAACCGTGGAAAGGCGCCGGGCTCTGCTAAGATTTCCCCCGGCGCTTCGTTTGCCCTGGGCCAAAGCGAGCCTTCACAATAGCTGAACGCTAACACTGCATACTCGTTCCACTTCCAGAACCGGGCTACGGCGAGGCAGTTCTCCGGGGGAAAACGGCCCTTCGCGAAGGGCAGATCTGCCGAGCTCATTGCGGGAAAGCGAAAGCAAAGGACGCTTTTCTCCCTCTAACCGCTTTCGTCAGAGGAACGGGGGAAGTCACAGTGTTCTTTCTCTCCCTGAGATACACACAATCTGACGTTGCCTCTGAGCTCCGTTGCTGGCAAAGAACTGAAACTGACATACATTCCTGTGGGGAAACACAGGGCTTTGCTAGGATTTCTCTAGGCAGTGTGTTTTCCCTGGGCCTCACTGTAGCAACACTATCTCGCAAGGGCAGAACTGCATGGGATTTCCTCTGCCAGGAGAGAGCTGCTGCTTTGTAGTTTGTGCTGGGAAACCTTGTTTTGGCAAGTGCGAATTGACCGCATTCAGGCAGAAAGAAAAGAGAATAGCAAGAGGCCTTTTCTCCCCAGCTGCTCTGCCAAGCCCTTCCAGCTCAAACTATGTCGTTGCTCCTCTGGAAGGATCCCTGCACCGCGGCGTAGTTTTTCCGAAGAAGCCCTGCGTTTGCAAGAGCAAATGAGGAATTCGTGGCAGGAAAGAGGAAGGAAAGAAAGTTTCTCTCCCTCTGCCTGCTTTGCTCAGAGGACTGGATGAAGTCAGGGAGTTCTCCCTTTCACTGAGAAACGTGCGGGCTGCTGTTGCCTGGGCGCTCTCTTCTTTGCAAAAGAGTCTGCAGTTCCACGCTTTGAACCGTGGAAAGGCGCCGGGCTCTGCTAAGATTTCCCCCGGCGCTTCGTTTGCCCTGGGCCAAAGCGAGCCTTCACAATAGCTGAACGCTAACACTGCATACTCGTTCCACTTCCAGAACCGGGCTACGGCGAGGCAGTTCTCCGGGGGAAAACGGCCCTTCGCGAAGGGCAGATCTGCCGAGCTCATTGCGGGAAAGCGAAAGCAAAGGACGCTTTTCTCCCTCTAACCGCTTTCGTCAGAGGAACGGGGGAAGTCACAGTGTTCTTTCTCTCCCTGAGATACACACAATCTGACGTTGCCTCTGAGCTCCGTTGCTGGCAAAGAACTGAAACTGACATACATTCCTGTGGGGAAACACAGGGCTTTGCTAGGATTTCTCTAGGCAGTGTGTTTTCCCTGGGCCTCACTGTAGCAACACTATCTCGCAAGGGCAGAACTGCATGGGATTTCCTCTGCCAGGAGAGAGCTGCTGCTTTGTAGTTTGTGCTGGGAAACCTTGTTTTGGCAAGTGCGAATTGACCGCATTCAGGCAGAAAGAAAAGAGAATAGCAAGAGGCCTTTTCTCCCCAGCTGCTCTGCCAAGCCCTTCCAGCTCAAACTATGTCGTTGCTCCTCTGGAAGGATCCCTGCACCGCGGCGTAGTTTTTCCGAAGAAGCCCTGCGTTTGCAAGAGCAAATGAGGAATTCGTGGCAGGAAAGAGGAAGGAAAGAAAGTTTCTCTCCCTCTGCCTGCTTTGCTCAGAGGACTGGATGAAGTCAGGGAGTTCTCCCTTTCACTGAGAAACGTGCGGGCTGCTGTTGCCTGGGCGCTCTCTTCTTTGCAAAAGAGTCTGCAGTTCCACGCTTTGAACCGTGGAAAGGCGCCGGGCTCTGCTAAGACTTCCCCTGCGCTTCGTTTGCCCTGGGCCAAAGCGAGCCTTCACAATAGCTGAACGCTAACACTGCATACTCGTCCCACTTCCAGAACAGGGCTACCGCGAGGCAGTTCTCCGGGGGAAAACGGCCCTTCGCGAAGGGCAGATCTGCCGAGCTCATTGCGGGAAAGCGAAAGCAAAGGACGCTTTTCTCCCTCTAACCGCTTTCGTCAGAGGAACGGCGGAAGTCACAGTGTTCTTTCTCTCCCTGAGATACACACAATCTGACGTTGCCTCTGAGCTCCGTTGCTGGCAAAGAACTGAAACTGACATACATTCCTGTGGGGAAACACAGGGCTTTGCTAGGATTTCTCTAGGCAGTGTGTTTTCCCTGGGCCTCACTGTAGCAACACTATCTCGCAAGGGCAGAACTGCATGGGATTTCCTCCGCCAGGAGAGAGCTGCTGCTTTGTAGTTTGTGCTGGGAAACCTTGCTTTGGCAAGTGCGAATTGACCGCATTCAGGCAGAAAGAAAAGAGAATAGCAAGAGGCCTTTTCTCCCCGGCTGCTCTGCCAAGCCCTTCCAGCTCAAACTATGTCGTTGCTCCTCTGGAAGGATCCCTGCACCGCGGCGTAGTTTTTCCGAAGAAGCCCTGCGTTTGCAAGAGCAAATGAGGAATTCGTGGCAGGAAAGAGGAAGGAAAGAAAGTTTCTCTCCCTCTGCCTGCTTTGCTCAGAGGACTGGATGAAGTCAGGGAGTTCTCCCTTTCACTGAGAAACGTGCGGGCTGCTGTTGCCTGGGCGCTCTCTTCTTTGCAAAAGAGTCTGCAGTTCCACGCTTTGAACCGTGGAAAGGCGCCGGGCTCTGCTAAGACTTCCCCTGCGCTTCGTTTGCCCTGGGCCAAAGCGAGCCTTCACAATAGCTGAACGCTAACACTGCATACTCGTCCCACTTCCAGAACAGGGCTACCGCGAGGCAGTTCTCCGGGGGAAAACGGCCCTTCGCGAAGGGCAGATCTGCCGAGCTCATTGCGGGAAAGCGAAAGCAAAGGACGCTTTTCTCCCTCTAACCGCTTTCGTCAGAGGAACGGGGGAAGTCACAGTGTTCTTTCTCTCCCTGAGATACACACAATCTGACGTTGCCTCTGAGCTCCGTTGCTGGCAAAGAACTGAAACTGACATACATTCCTGTGGGGAAACACAGGGCTTTGCTACGATTTCTCTAGGCAGTGTGTTTTCCCTGGGCCTCACTGTAGCAACACTATCTCGCCAGGGCAACACTGCATGGCACTTCCTCTGCCAGGAGAGAGCTGCTGCTTTGTAGTTTGTGCTGGGAAACCTTGTTTTGGCAAGTGCGAATTGACCGCATTCAGGCAGAAAGAAAAGAGAATAGCAAGAGGCCTTTTCTCCCCGGCTGCTCTGCCAAGCCCTTCCAGCTCAAACTATGTCGTTGCTCCTCTGGAAGGATCCCTGCACCGCGGCGTAGTTTTTCCGAAGAAGCCCTGCGTTTGCAAGAGCAAATGAGGAATTCGTGGCAGGAAAGAGGAAGGAAAGAAAGTTTCTCTCCCTCTGCCTGCTTTGCTCAGAGGACCGGATGAAGTCAGGGAGTTCTCCCTTTCACTGAGAAACGTGCGGGCTGCTGTTGCCTGGGCGCTCTCTTCTTTGCAAAAGAGTCTGCAGTTCCACGCTTTGAACCGTGGAAAGGCGCCGGGCTCTGCTAAGATTTCCCCCGGCGCTTCGTTTGCCCTGGGCCAAAGCGAGCCTTCACAATAGCTGAACGCTAACACTGCATACTCGTTCCACTTCCAGAACCGGGCTACGGCGAGGCAGTTCTCCGGGGGAAAACGGCCCTTCGCGAAGGGCAGATCTGCCGAGCTCATTGCGGGAAAGCGAAAGCAAAGGACGCTTTTCTCCCTCTAACCGCTTTCGTCAGAGGAACGGGGGAAGTCACAGTGTTCTTTCTCTCCCTGAGATACACACAATCTGACGTTGCCTCTGAGCTCCGTTGCTGGCAAAGAACTGAAACTGACATACATTCCTGTGGGGAAACACAGGGCTTTGCTAGGATTTCTCTAGGCAGTGTGTTTTCCCTGGGCCTCACTGTAGCAACACTATCTCGCAAGGGCAGAACTGCATGGGATTTCCTCTGCCAGGAGAGAGCTGCTGCTTTGTAGTTTGTGCTGGGAAACCTTGTTTTGGCAAGTGCGAATTGACCGCATTCAGGCAGAAAGAAAAGAGAATAGCAAGAGGCCTTTTCTCCCCAGCTGCTCTGCCAAGCCCTTCCAGCTCAAACTATGTCGTTGCTCCTCTGGAAGGATCCCTGCACCGCGGCGTAGTTTTTCCGAAGAAGCCCTGCGTTTGCAAGAGCAAATGAGGAATTCGTGGCAGGAAAGAGGAAGGAAAGAAAGTTTCTCTCCCTCTGCCTGCTTTGCTCAGAGGACTGGATGAAGTCAGGGAGTTCTCCCTTTCACTGAGAAACGTGCGGGCTGCTGTTGCCTGGGCGCTCTCTTCTTTGCAAAAGAGTCTGCAGTTCCACGCTTTGAACCGTGGAAAGGCGCCGGGCTCTGCTAAGACTTCCCCTGCGCTTCGTTTGCCCTGGGCCAAAGCGAGCCTTCACAATAGCTGAACGCTAACACTGCATACTCGTCCCACTTCCAGAACAGGGCTACCGCGAGGCAGTTCTCCGGGGGAAAACGGCCCTTCGCGAAGGGCAGATCTGCCGAGCTCATTGCGGGAAAGCGAAAGCAAAGGACGCTTTTCTCCCTCTAACCGCTTTCGTCAGAGGAACGGCGGAAGTCACAGTGTTCTTTCTCTCCCTGAGATACACACAATCTGACGTTGCCTCTGAGCTCCGTTGCTGGCAAAGAACTGAAAGTGACATACATTCCTGTGGGGAAACACAGGGCTTTGCTAGGATTTCTCTAGGCAGTGTGTTTTCCCTGGGCCTCACTGTAGCAACACTATCTCGCAAGGGCAGAACTGCATGGGATTTCCTCCGCCAGGAGAGAGCTGCTGCTTTGTAGTTTGTGCTGGGAAACCTTGCTTTGGCAAGTGCGAATTGACCGCATTCAGGCAGAAAGAAAAGAGAATAGCAAGAGGCCTTTTCTCCCCGGCTGCTCTGCCAAGCCCTTCCAGCTCAAACTATGTCGTTGCTCCTCTGGAAGGATCGCTGCACCGCGGCGTAGTTTTTCCGAAGAAGCCCTGCGTTTGCAAGAGCAAATGAGGAATTCGTGGCAGGAAAGAGGAAGGAAAGAAAGTTTCTCTCCCTCTGCCTGCTTTGCTCAGAGGACTGGATGAAGTCAGGGAGTTCTCCCTTTCACTGAGAAACGTGCGGGCTGCTGTTGCCTGGGCGCTCTCTTCTTTGCAAAAGAGTCTGCAGTTCCACGCTTTGAACCGTGGAAAGGCGCCGGGCTCTGCTAAGACTTCCCCTGCGCTTCGTTTGCCCTGGGCCAAAGCGAGCCTTCACAATAGCTGAACGCTAACACTGCATACTCGTCCCACTTCCAGAACAGGGCTACCGCGAGGCAGTTCTCCGGGGGAAAACGGCCCTTCGCGAAGGGCAGATCTGCCGAGCTCATTGCGGGAAAGCGAAAGCAAAGGACGCTTTTCTCCCTCTAACCGCTTTCGTCAGAGGAACGGGGGAAGTCACAGTGTTCTTTCTCTCCCTGAGATACACACAATCTGACGTTGCCTCTGAGCTCCGTTGCTGGCAAAGAACTGAAACTGACATACATTCCTGTGGGGAAACACAGGGCTTTGCTACGATTTCTCTAGGCAGTGTGTTTTCCCTGGGCCTCACTGTAGCAACACTATCTCGCCAGGGCAACACTGCATGGCACTTCCTCTGCCAGGAGAGAGCTGCTGCTTTGTAGTTTGTGCTGGGAAACCTTGTTTTGGCAAGTGCGAATTGACCGCATTCAGGCAGAAAGAAAAGAGAATAGCAAGAGGCCTTTTCTCCCCGGCTGCTCTGCCAAGCCCTTCCAGCTCAAACTATGTCGTTGCTCCTCTGGAAGGATCCCTGCACCGCGGCGTAGTTTTTCCGAAGAAGCCCTGCGTTTGCAAGAGCAAATGAGGAATTCGTGGCAGGAAAGAGGAAGGAAAGAAAGTTTCTCTCCCTCTGCCTGCTTTGCTCAGAGGACTGGATGAAGTCAGGGAGTTCTCCCTTTCACTGAGAAACGTGCGGGCTGCTGTTGCCTGGGCGCTCTCTTCTTTGCAAAAGAGTCTGCAGTTCCACGCTTTGAACCGTGGAAAGGCGCCGGGCTCTGCTAAGACTTCCCCTGCGCTTCGTTTGCCCTGGGCCAAAGCGAGCCTTCACAATAGCTGAACGCTAACACTGCATACTCGTCCCACTTCCAGAACAGGGCTACCGCGAGGCAGTTCTCCGGGGGAAAACGGCCCTTCGCGAAGGGCAGATCTGCCGAGCTCATTGCGGGAAAGCGAAAGCAAAGGACGCTTTTCTCCCTCTAACCGCTTTCGTCAGAGGAACGGCGGAAGTCACAGTGTTCTTTCTCTCCCTGAGATACACACAATCTGACGTTGCCTCTGAGCTCCGTTGCTGGCAAAGAACTGAAAGTGACATACATTCCTGTGGGGAAACACAGGGCTTTGCTAGGATTTCTCTAGGCAGTGTGTTTTCCCTGGGCCTCACTGTAGCAACACTATCTCGCAAGGGCAGAACTGCATGGGATTTCCTCCGCCAGGAGAGAGCTGCTGCTTTGTAGTTTGTGCTGGGAAACCTTGCTTTGGCAAGTGCGAATTGACCGCATTCAGGCAGAAAGAAAAGAGAATAGCAAGAGGCCTTTTCTCCCCGGCTGCTCTGCCAAGCCCTTCCAGGTCAAACTATGTCGTTGCTCCTCTGGAAGGATCCCTGCACCGTGGCGTAGTTTTTCCGAAGAAGCCCTGCGTTTGCAAGAGCAAATGAGGAATTCGTGGCAGGAAAGAGGAAGGAAAGAAAGTTTCTCTCCCTCTGCCTGCTTTGCTCAGAGGACTGGATGAAGTCAGGGAGTTCTCCCTTTCACTGAGAAACGTGCGGGCTGCTGTTGCCTGGGCGCTCTCTTCTTTGCAAAAGAGTCTGCAGTTCCACGCTTTGAACCGTGGAAAGGCGCCGGGCTCTGCTAAGACTTCCCCTGCGCTTCGTTTGCCCTGGGCCAAAGCGAGCCTTCACAATAGCTGAACGCTAACACTGCATACTCGTTCCACTTCCAGAACCGGGCTACGGCGAGGCAGTTCTCCGGGGGAAAACGGCCCTTCGCGAAGGGCAGATCTGCCGAGCTCATTGCGGGAAAGCGAAAGCAAAGGACGCTTTTCTCCCTCTAACCGCTTTCGTCAGAGGAACGGGGGAAGTCACAGTGTTCTTTCTCTCCCTGAGATACACACAATCTGACGTTGCCTCTGAGCTCCGTTGCTGGCAAAGAACTGAAACTGACATACATTCCTGTGGGGAAACACAGGGCTTTGCTACGATTTCTCTAGGCAGTGTGTTTTCCCTGGGCCTCACTGTAGCAACACTATCTCGCCAGGGCAACACTGCATGGCACTTCCTCTGCCAGGAGAGAGCTGCTGCTTTGTAGTTTGTGCTGGGAAACCTTGCTTTGGCAAGTGCGAATTGACCGCATTCAGGCAGAAAGAAAAGAGAATAGCAAGAGGCCTTTTCTCCCCGGCTGCTCTGCCAAGCCCTTCCAGCTCAAACTATGTCGTTGCTCCTCTGGAAGGATCCCTGCACCGCGGCGTAGTTTTTCCGAAGAAGCCCTGCGTTTGCAAGAGCAAATGAGGAATTCGTGGCAGGAAAGAGGAAGGAAAGAAAGTTTCTCTCCCTCTGCCTGCTTTGCTCAGAGGACCGGATGAAGTCAGGGAGTTCTCCCTTTCACTGAGAAACGTGCGGGCTGCTGTTGCCTGGGCGCTCTCTTCTTTGCAAAAGAGTCTGCAGTTCCACGCTTTGAACCGTGGAAAGGCGCCGGGCTCTGCTAAGATTTCCCCCTGCGCTTCGTTTGCCCTGGGCCAAAGCGAGCCTTCACAATAGCTGAACGCTAACACTGCATACTCGTTCCACTTCCAGAACCGAGCTACGGCGAGGCAGTTATCCGGGGGAAAACGGCCCTTCGCGAAGGGCAGATCTGCCGAGCTCATTGCGGGAAAGCGAAAGCAAAGGACGCTTTTCTCCCTCTAACCGCTTTCGTCAGAGGAACGGGGGAAGTCACAGTGTTCTTTCTCTCCCTGAGATACACACAATCTGACGTTGCCTCTGAGCTCCGTTGCTGGCAAAGAACTGAAACTGACATACATTCCTGTGGGGAAACACAGGGCTTTGCTAGGATTTCTCTAGGCAGTGTGTTTTCCCTGGGCCTCACTGTAGCAACACTATCTCGCAAGGGCAGAACTGCATGGGATTTCCTCTGCCAGGAGAGAGCTGCTGCTTTGTAGTTTGTGCTGGGAAACCTTGTTTTGGCAAGTGCGAATTGACCGCATTCAGGCAGAAAGAAAAGAGAATAGCAAGAGGCCTTTTCTCCCCAGCTGCTCTGCCAAGCCCTTCCAGCTCAAACTATGTCGTTGCTCCTCTGGAAGGATCCCTGCACCGCGGCGTAGTTTTTCCGAAGAAGCCCTGCGTTTGCAAGAGCAAATGAGGAATTCGTGGCAGGAAAGAGGAAGGAAAGAAAGTTTCTCTCCCTCTGCCTGCTTTGCTCAGAGGACTGGATGAAGTCAGGGAGTTCTCCCTTTCACTGAGAAACGTGCGGGCTGCTGTTGCCTGGGCGCTCTCTTCTTTGCAAAAGAGTCTGCAGTTCCACGCTTTGAACCGTGGAAAGGCGCCGGGCTCTGCTAAGACTTCCCCTGCGCTTCGTTTGCCCTGGGCCAAAGCGAGCCTTCACAATAGCTGAACGCTAACACTGCATACTCGTCCCACTTCCAGAACAGGGCTACCGCGAGGCAGTTCTCCGGGGGAAAACGGCCCTTCGCGAAGGGCAGATCTGCCGAGCTCATTGCGGGAAAGCGAAAGCAAAGGACGCTTTTCTCCCTCTAACCGCTTTCGTCAGAGGAACGGCGGAAGTCACAGTGTTCTTTCTCTCCCTGAGATACACACAATCTGACGTTGCCTCTGAGCTCCGTTGCTGGCAAAGAACTGAAAGTGACATACATTCCTGTGGGGAAACACAGGGCTTTGCTAGGATTTCTCTAGGCAGTGTGTTTTCCCTGGGCCTCACTGTAGCAACACTATCTCGCAAGGGCAGAACTGCATGGGATTTCCTCCGCCAGGAGAGAGCTGCTGCTTTGTAGTTTGTGCTGGGAAACCTTGCTTTGGCAAGTGCGAATTGACCGCATTCAGGCAGAAAGAAAAGAGAATAGCAAGAGGCCTTTTCTCCCCGGCTGCTCTGCCAAGCCCTTCCAGCTCAAACTATGTCGTTGCTCCTCTGGAAGGATCCCTGCACCGCGGCGTAGTTTTTCCGAAGAAGCCCTGCGTTTGCAAGAGCAAATGAGGAATTCGTGGCAGGAAAGAGGAAGGAAAGAAAGTTTCTCTCCCTCTGCCTGCTTTGCTCAGAGGACTGGATGAAGTCAGGGAGTTCTCCCTTTCACTGAGAAACGTGCGGGCTGCTGTTGCCTGGGCGCTCTCTTCTTTGCAAAAGAGTCTGCAGTTCCACGCTTTGAACCGTGGAAAGGCGCCGGGCTCTGCTAAGACTTCCCCTGCGCTTCGTTTGCCCTGGGCCAAAGCGAGCCTTCACAATAGCTGAACGCTAACACTGCATACTCGTCCCACTTCCAGAACCGGGCTACGGCGAGGCAGTTCTCCGGGGGAAAACGGCCCTTCGCGAAGGGCAGATCTGCCGAGCTCATTGCGGGAAAGCGAAAGCAAAGGACGCTTTTCTCCCTCTAACCGCTTTCGTCAGAGGAACGGGGGAAGTCACAGTGTTCTTTCTCTCCCTGAGATACACACAATCTGACGTTGCCTCTGAGCTCCGTTGCTGGCAAAGAACTGAAACTGACATACATTCCTGTGGGGAAACACAGGGCTTTGCTAGGATTTCTCTAGGCAGTGTGTTTTCCCTGGGCCTCACTGTAGCAACACTATCTCGCCAGGGCAACACTGCATGGCACTTCCTCTGCCAGGAGAGAGCTGCTGCTTTGTAGTTTGTGCTGGGAAACCTTGTTTTGGCAAGTGCGAATTGACCGCATTCAGGCAGAAAGAAAAGAGAATAGCAAGAGGCCTTTTCTCCCCGGCTGCTCTGCCAAGCCCTTCCAGCTCAAACTATGTCGTTGCTCCTCTGGAAGGATCCCTGCACCGCGGCGTAGTTTTTCCGAAGAAGCCCTGCGTTTGCAAGAGCAAATGAGGAATTCGTGGCAGGAAAGAGGAAGGAAAGAAAGTTTCTCTCCCTCTGCCTGCTTTGCTCAGAGGACTGGATGAAGTCAGGGAGCTCTCCCTTTCACTGAGAAACGTGCGGGCTGCTGTTGCCTGGGCGCTCTCTTCTTTGCAAAAGAGTCTGCAGTTCCACGCTTTGAACCGTGGAAAGGCGCCGGGCTCTGCTAAGACTTCCCCTGCGCTTCGTTTGCCCTGGGCCAAAGCGAGCCTTCACAATAGCTGAACGCTAACACTGCATACTCGTCCCACTTCCAGAACAGGGCTACCGCGAGGCAGTTCTCCGGGGGAAAACGGCCCTTCGCGAAGGGCATATCTGCCGAGCTCATTGCGGGAAAGCGAAAGCAAAGGACGCTTTTCTCCCTCTAACCGCTTTCGTCAGAGGAACGGGGGAAGTCACAGTGTTCTTTCTCTCCCTGAGATACACACAATCTGACGTTGCCTCTGAGCTCCGTTGCTGGCAAAGAACTGAAACTGACATACATTCCTGTGGGGAAACACAGGGCTTTGCTACGAGTTCTCTAGGCAGTGTGTTTTCCCTGGGCCTCACTGTAGCAACACTATCTCGCCAGGGCAACACTGCATGACACTTCCTCTGCCAGGAGAGAGCTGCTGCTTTGTAGTTTGTGCTGGGAAACCTTGCTTTGGCAAGTGCGAATTGACCGCATTCAGGCAGAAAGAAAAGAGAATAGCAAGAGGCCTTTTCTCCCCGGCTGCTCTGCCAAGCCCTTCCAGCTCAAACTATGTCGTTGCTCCTCTGGAAGGATCCCTGCACCGCGGCGTAGTTTTTCCGAAGAAGCCCTGCGTTTGCAAGAGCAAATGAGGAATTCGTGGCAGGAAAGAGGAAGGAAAGAAAGTTTCTCTCCCTCTGCCTGCTTTGCTCACAGGACCGGATGAAGTCAGGGAGTTCTCCCTTTCACTGAGAAACGTGCGGGCTGCTGTTGCCTGGGCGCTCTCTTCTTTGCAAAAGAGTCTGCAGTTCCACGCTTTGAACCGTGGAAAGGCGCCGGGCTCTGCTAAGATTCCCCGGCGCTTCGTTTGCCCTGGGCCAAAGCGAGCCTTCACAATAGCTGAACGCTAACACTGCATACTCGTTCCACTTCCAGAACCGGGCTACGGCGAGGCAGTTCTCCGGGGGAAAACGGCCCTTCGCGAAGGGCAGATCTGCCGAGCTCATTGCGGGAAAGCGAAAGCAAAGGACGCTTTTCTCCCTCTAACCGCTTTCGTCAGAGGAACGGGGGAAGTCACAGTGTTCTTTCTCTCCCTGAGATACACACAATCTGACGTTGCCTCTGAGCTCCGTTGCTGGCAAAGAACTGAAAGTGACATACATTCCTGTGGGGAAACACAGGGCTTTGCTAGGATTTCTCTAGGCAGTGTGTTTTCCCTGGGCCTCACTGTAGCAACACTATCTCGCAAGGGCAGAACTGCATGGGATTTCCTCCGCCAGGAGAGAGCTGCTGCTTTGTAGTTTGTGCTGGGAAACCTTGCTTTGGCAAGTGCGAATTGACCGCATTCAGGCAGAAAGAAAAGAGAATAGCAAGAGGCCTTTTCTCCCCGGCTGCTCTGCCAAGCCCTTCCAGCTCAAACTATGTCGTTGCTCCTCTGGAAGGATCCCTGCACCGCGGCGTAGTTTTTCCGAAGAAGCCCTGCGTTTGCAAGAGCAAATGAGGAATTCGTGGCAGGAAAGAGGAAGGAAAGAAAGTTTCTCTCCCTCTGCCTGCTTTGCTCAGAGGACCGGATGAAGTCAGGGAGTTCTCCCTTTCACTGAGAAACGTGCGGGCTGCTGTTGCCTGGGCGCTCTCTTCTTTGCAAAAGAGTCTGCAGTTCCACGCTTTGAACCGTGGAAAGGCGCCGGGCTCTGCTAAGACTTCCCCTGCGCTTCGTTTGCCCTGGGCCAAAGCGAGCCTTCACAATAGCTGAACGCTAACACTGCATACTCGTCCCACTTCCAGAACAGGGCTACCGCGAGGCAGTTCTCCGGGGGAAAACGGCCCTTCGCGAAGGGCATATCTGCCGAGCTCATTGCGGGAAAGCGAAAGCAAAGGACGCTTTTCTCCCTCTAACCGCTTTCGTCAGAGGAACGGGGGAAGTCACAGTGTTCTTTCTCTCCCTGAGATACACACAATCTGACGTTGCCTCTGAGCTCCGTTGCTGGCAAAGAACTGAAACTGACATACATTCCTGTGGGGAAACACAGGGCTTTGCTACGAGTTCTCTAGGCAGTGTGTTTTCCCTGGGCCTCACTGTAGCAACACTATCTCGCCAGGGCAACACTGCATGACACTTCCTCTGCCAGGAGAGAGCTGCTGCTTTGTAGTTTGTGCTGGGAAACCTTGCTTTGGCAAGTGCGAATTGACCGCATTCAGGCAGAAAGAAAAGAGAATAGCAAGAGGCCTTTTCTCCCCGGCTGCTCTGCCAAGCCCTTCCAGCTCAAACTATGTCGTTGCTCCTCTGGAAGGATCCCTGCACCGCGGCGTAGTTTTTCCGAAGAAGCCCTGCGTTTGCAAGAGCAAATGAGGAATTCGTGGCAGGAAAGAGGAAGGAAAGAAAGTTTCTCTCCCTCTGCCTGCTTTGCTCAGAGGACTGGATGAAGTCAGGGAGTTCTCCCTTTCACTGAGAAACGTGCGGGCTGCTGTTGCCTGGGCGCTCTCTTCTTTGCAAAAGAGTCTGCAGTTCCACGCTTTGAACCGTGGAAAGGCGCCGGGCTCTGCTAAGACTTCCCCTGCGCTTCGTTTGCCCTGGGCCAAAGCGAGCCTTCACAATAGCTGAACGCTAACACTGCATACTCGTCCCACTTCCAGAACAGGGCTACCGCGAGGCAGTTCTCCGGGGGAAAACGGCCCTTCGCGAAGGGCAGATCTGCCGAGCTCATTGCGGGAAAGCGAAAGCAAAGGACGCTTTTCTCCCTCTAACCGCTTTCGTCAGAGGAACGGGGGAAGTCACAGTGTTCTTTCTCTCCCTGAGATACACACAATCTGACGTTGCCTCTGAGCTCCGTTGCTGGCAAAGAACTGAAACTGACATACATTCCTGTGGGGAAACACAGGGCTTTGCTACGATTTGTCTAGGCAGTGTGTTTTCCCTGGGCCTCACTGTAGCAACACTATCTCGCAAGGGCAGAACTGCATGGGATTTCCTCCGCCAGGAGAGAGCTGCTGCTTTGTAGTTTGTGCTGGGAAACCTTGCTTTGGCAAGTGCGAATTGACCGCATTCAGGCAGAAAGAAAAGAGAATAGCAAGAGGCCTTTTCTCCCCGGCTGCTCTGCCAAGCCCTTCCAGCTCAAACTATGTCGTTGCTCCTCTGGAAGGATCCCTGCACCGCGGCGTAGTTTTTCCGAAGAAGCCCTGCGTTTGCAAGAGCAAATGAGGAATTCGTGGCAGGAAAGAGGAAGGAAAGAAAGTTTCTCTCCCTCTGCCTGCTTTGCTCAGAGGACCGGATGAAGTCAGGGAGTTCTCCCTTTCACTGAGAAACGTGCGGGCTGCTGTTGCCTGGGCGCTCTCTTCTTTGCAAAAGAGTCTGCAGTTCCACGCTTTGAACCGTGGAAAGGCGCCGGGCTCTGCTAAGATTTCCCCCGGCGCTTCGTTTGCCCTGGGCCAAAGCGAGCCTTCACAATAGCTGAACGCTAACACTGCATACTCGTTCCACTTCCAGAACCGGGCTACGGCGAGGCAGTTCTCCGGGGGAAAACGGCCCTTCGCGAAGGGCAGATCTGCCGAGCTCATTGCGGGAAAGCGAAAGCAAAGGACGCTTTTCTCCCTCTAACCGCTTTCGTCAGAGGAACGGGGGAAGTCACAGTGTTCTTTCTCTCCCTGAGATACACACAATCTGACGTTGCCTCTGAGCTCCGTTGCTGGCAAAGAACTGAAAGTGACATACATTCCTGTGGGGAAACACAGGGCTTTGCTACGATTTCTCTAGGCAGTGTGTTTTCCCTGGGCCTCACTGTAGCAACACTATCTCGCCAGGGCAACACTGCATGGCACTTCCTCTGCCAGGAGAGAGCTGCTGCTTTGTAGTTTGTGCTGGGAAACCTTGTTTTGGCAAGTGCGAATTGACCGCATTCAGGCAGAAAGAAAAGAGAATAGCAAGAGGCCTTTTCTCCCCGGCTGCTCTGCCAAGCCCTTCCAGCTCAAACTATGTCGTTGCTCCTCTGGAAGGATCCCTGCACCGCGGCGTAGTTTTTCCGAAGAAGCCCTGCGTTTGCAAGAGCAAATGAGGAATTCGTGGCAGGAAAGAGGAAGGAAAGAAAGTTTCTCTCCCTCTGCCTGCTTTGCTCAGAGGACCGGATGAAGTCAGGGAGTTCTCCCTTTCACTGAGAAACGTGCGGGCTGCTGTTGCCTGGGCGCTCTCTTCTTTGCAAAAGAGTCTGCAGTTCCACGCTTTGAACCGTGGAAAGGCGCCGGGCTCTGCTAAGATTCCCCGGCGCTTCGTTTGCCCTGGGCCAAAGCGAGCCTTCACAATAGCTGAACGCTAACACTGCATACTCGTTCCACTTCCAGAACCGGGCTACGGCGAGGCAGTTCTCCGGGGGAAAACGGCCCTTCGCGAAGGGCGGATCTGCCGAGCTCATTGCGGGAAAGCGAAAGCAAAGGACGCTTTTCTCCCTCTAACCGCTTTCGTCAGAGGAACGGGGGAAGTCACAGTGTTCTTTCTCTCCCTGAGATACACACAATCTGACGTTGCCTCTGAGCTCCGTTGCTGGCAAAGAACTGAAAGTGACATACATTCCTGTGGGGAAACACAGGGCTTTGCTAGGATTTCTCTAGGCAGTGTGTTTTCCCTGGGCCTCACTGTAGCAACACTATCTCGCAAGGGCAGAACTGCATGGGATTTCCTCCGCCAGGAGAGAGCTGCTGCTTTGTAGTTTGTGCTGGGAAACCTTGCTTTGGCAAGTGCGAATTGACCGCATTCAGGCAGAAAGAAAAGAGAATAGCAAGAGGCCTTTTCTCCCCGGCTGCTCTGCCAAGCCCTTCCAGCTCAAACTATGTCGTTGCTCCTCTGGAAGGATCCCTGCACCGCGGCGTAGTTTTTCCGAAGAAGCCCTGCGTTTGCAAGAGCAAATGAGGAATTCGTGGCAGGAAAGAGGAAGGAAAGAAAGTTTCTCTCCCTCTGCCTGCTTTGCTCAGAGGACCGGATGAAGTCAGGGAGTTCTCCCTTTCACTGAGAAACGTGCGGGCTGCTGTTGCCTGGGCGCTCTCTTCTTTGCAAAAGAGTCTGCAGTTCCACGCTTTGAACCGTGGAAAGGCGCCGGGCTCTGCTAAGATTTCCCCCGGCGCTTCGTTTGCCCTGGGCCAAAGCGAGCCTTCACAATAGCTGAACGCTAACACTGCATACTCGTTCCACTTCCAGAACCGGGCTACGGCGAGGCAGTTCTCCGGGGGAAAACGGCCCTTCGCGAAGGGCAGATCTGCCGAGCTCATTGCGGGAAAGCGAAAGCAAAGGACGCTTTTCTCCCTCTAACCGCTTTCGTCAGAGGAACGGGGGAAGTCACAGTGTTCTTTCTCTCCCTGAGATACACACAATCTGACGTTGCCTCTGAGCTCCGTTGCTGGCAAAGAACTGAAACTGACATACATTCCTGTGGGGAAACACAGGGCTTTGCTAGGATTTCTCTAGGCAGTGTGTTTTCCTTGGGCCTCACTGTAGCAACACTATCTCGCAAGGGCAGAACTGCATGGGATTTCCTCTGCCAGGAGAGAGCTGCTGCTTTGTAGTTTGTGCTGGGAAACCTTGTTTTGGCAAGTGCGAATTGACCGCATTCAGGCAGAAAGAAAAGAGAATAGCAAGAGGCCTTTTCTCCCCGGCTGCTCTGCCAAGCCCTTCCAGCTCAAACTATGTCGTTGCTCCTCTGGAAGGATCCCTGCACCGCGGCGTAGTTTTTCCGAAGAAGCCCTGCGTTAGCAAGAGCAAATGAGGAATTCGTGGCAGGAAAGAGGAAGGAAAGAAAGTTTCTCTCCCTCTGCCTGCTTTGCTCAGAGGACTGGATGAAGTCAGGGAGTTCTCCCTTTCACTGAGAAACGTGCGGGCTGCTGTTGCCTGGGCGCTCTCTTCTTTGCAAAAGAGTCTGCAGTTCCACGCTTTGAACCGTGGAAAGGCGCCGGGCTCTGCTAAGACTTCCCCTGCGCTTCGTTTGCCCTGGGCCAAAGCGAGCCTTCACAATAGCTGAACGCTAACACTGCATACTCGTCCCACTTCCAGAACAGGGCTACCGCGAGGCAGTTCTCCGGGGGAAAACGGCCCTTCGCGAAGGGCAGATCTGCCGAGCTCATTGCGGGAAAGCGAAAGCAAAGGACGCTTTTCTCCCTCTAACCGCTTTCGTCAGAGGAACGGGGGAAGTCACAGTGTTCTTTCTCTCCCTGAGATACACACAATCTGACGTTGCCTCTGAGCTCCGTTGCTGGCAAAGAACTGAAACTGACATACATTCCTGTGGGGAAACACAGGGCTTTGCTAGGATTTCTCTAGGCAGTGTGTTTTCCCTGGGCCTCACTGTAGCAACACTATCTCGCAAGGGCAGAACTGCATGGGATTTCCTCCGCCAGGAGATAGCTGCTGCTTTGTAGTTTGTGCTGGGAAACCTTGCTTTGGCAAGTGCGATTTGACCGCATTCAGGCAGAAAGAAAAGAGAATAGCAAGAGGCCTTTTCTCCCCGGCTGCTCTGCCAAGCCCTTCCAGCTCAAACTATGTCGTTGCTCCTCTGGAAGGATCCCTGCACCGCGGCGTAGTTTTTCCGAAGAAGCCCTGCGTTTGCAAGAGCAAATGAGGAATTCGTGGCAGGAAAGAGGAAGGAAAGAAAGTTTCTCTCCCTCTGCCTGCTTTGCTCACAGGACCGGATGAAGTCAGGGAGTTCTCCCTTTCACTGAGAAACGTGCGGGCTGCTGTTGCCTGGGCGCTCTCTTCTTTGCAAAAGAGTCTGCAGTTCCACGCTTTGAACCGTGGAAAGGCGCCGGGCTCTGCTAAGACTTCCCCTGCGCTTCGTTTGCCCTGGGCCAAAGCGAGCCTTCACAATAGCTGAACGCTAACACTGCATACTCGTCCCACTTCCAGAACAGGGCTACCGCGAGGCAGTTCTCCGGGGGAAAACGGCCCTTCGCGAAGGGCAGATCTGCCGAGCTCATTGCGGGAAAGCGAAAGCAAAGGACGCTTTTCTCCCTCTAACCGCTTTCGTCAGAGGAACGGGGGAAGTCACAGTGTTCTTTCTCTCCCTGAGATACACACAATCTGACGTTGCCTCTGAGCTCCGTTGCTGGCAAAGAACTGAAACTGACATACATTCCTGTGGGGAAACACAGGGCTTTGCTACGATTTCTCTAGGCAGTGTGTTTTCCCTGGGCCTCACTGTAGCAACACTATCTCGCAAGGGCAGAACTGCATGGGATTTCCTCCGCCAGTAGAGAGCTGCTGCTTTGTAGTTTGTGCTGGGAAACCTTGCTTTGGCAAGTGCGAATTGACCGCATTCAGGCAGAAAGAAAAGAGAATAGCAAGAGGCCTTTTCTCCCCGGCTGCTCTGCCAAGCCCTTCCAGCTCAAACTATGTCGTTGCTCCTCTGGAAGGATCCCTGCACCGCGGCGTAGTTTTTCCGAAGAAGCCCTGCGTTTGCAAGAGCAAATGAGGAATTCGTGGCAGGAAAGAGGAAGGAAAGAAAGTTTCTCTCCCTCTGCCTGCTTTGCTCAGAGGACCGGATGAAGTCAGGGAGTTCTCCCTTTCACTGAGAAACGTGCGGGCTGCTGTTGCCTGGGCGCTCTCTTCTTTGCAAAAGAGTCTGCAGTTCCACGCTTTGAACCGTGGAAAGGCGCCGGGCTCTGCTAAGATTTCCCCCGGCGCTTCGTTTGCCCTGGGCCAAAGCGAGCCTTCACAATAGCTGAACGCTAACACTGCATACTCGTTCCACTTCCAGAACCGGGCTACGGCGAGGCAGTTCTCCGGGGGAAAACGGCCCTTCGCGAAGGGCAGATCTGCCGAGCTCATTGCGGGAAAGCGAAAGCAAAGGACGCTTTTCTCCCTCTAACCGCTTTCGTCAGAGGAACGGGGGAAGTCACAGTGTTCTTTCTCTCCCTGAGATACACACAATCTGACGTTGCCTCTGAGCTCCGTTGCTGGCAAAGAACTGAAAGTGACATACATTCCTGTGGGGAAACACAGGGCTTTGCTACGATTTCTCTAGGCAGTGTGTTTTCCCTGGGCCTCACTGTAGCAACACTATCTCGCCAGGGCAACACTGCATGGCACTTCCTCTGCCAGGAGAGAGCTGCTGCTTTGTAGTTTGTGCTGGGAAACCTTGTTTTGGCAAGTGCGAATTGACCGCATTCAGGCAGAAAGAAAAGAGAATAGCAAGAGGCCTTTTCTCCCCGGCTGCTCTGCCAAGCCCTTCCAGCTCAAACTATGTCGTTGCTCCTCTGGAAGGATCCCTGCACCGCGGCGTAGTTTTTCCGAAGAAGCCCTGCGTTTGCAAGAGCAAATGAGGAATTCGTGGCAGGAAAGAGGAAGGAAAGAAAGTTTCTCTCCCTCTGCCTGCTTTGCTCAGAGGACCGGATGAAGTCAGGGAGTTCTCCCTTTCACTGAGAAACGTGCGGGCTGCTGTTGCCTGGGCGCTCTCTTCTTTGCAAAAGAGTCTGCAGTTCCACGCTTTGAACCGTGGAAAGGCGCCGGGCTCTGCTAAGATTCCCCGGCGCTTCGTTTGCCCTGGGCCAAAGCGAGCCTTCACAATAGCTGAACGCTAACACTGCATACTCGTTCCACTTCCAGAACCGGGCTACGGCGAGGCAGTTCTCCGGGGGAAAACGGCCCTTCGCGAAGGGCAGATCTGCCGAGCTCATTGCGGGAAAGCGAAAGCAAAGGACGCTTTTCTCCCTCTAACCGCTTTCGTCAGAGGAACGGGGGAAGTCACAGTGTTCTTTCTCTCCCTGAGATACACACAATCTGACGTTGCCTCTGAGCTCCGTTGCTGGCAAAGAACTGAAAGTGACATACATTCCTGTGGGGAAACACAGGGCTTTGCTAGGATTTCTCTAGGCAGTGTGTTTTCCCTGGGCCTCACTGTAGCAACACTATCTCGCAAGGGCAGAACTGCATGGGATTTCCTCCGCCAGGAGAGAGCTGCTGCTTTGTAGTTTGTGCTGGGAAACCTTGCTTTGGCAAGTGCGAATTGACCGCATTCAGGCAGAAAGAAAAGAGAATAGCAAGAGGCCTTTTCTCCCCGGCTGCTCTGCCAAGCCCTTCCAGCTCAAACTATGTCGTTGCTCCTCTGGAAGGATCCCTGCACCGCGGCGTAGTTTTTCCGAAGAAGCCCTGCGTTTGCAAGAGCAAATGAGGAATTCGTGGCAGGAAAGAGGAAGGAAAGAAAGTTTCTCTCCCTCTGCCTGCTTTGCTCAGAGGACCGGATGAAGTCAGGGAGTTCTCCCTTTCACTGAGAAACGTGCGGGCTGCTGTTGCCTGGGCGCTCTCTTCTTTGCAAAAGAGTCTGCAGTTCCACGCTTTGAACCGTGGAAAGGCGCCGGGCTCTGCTAAGATTTCCCCCGGCGCTTCGTTTGCCCTGGGCCAAAGCGAGCCTTCACAATAGCTGAACGCTAACACTGCATACTCGTTCCACTTCCAGAACCGGGCTACGGCGAGGCAGTTCTCCGGGGGAAAACGGCCCTTCGCGAAGGGCAGATCTGCCGAGCTCATTGCGGGAAAGCGAAAGCAAAGGACGCTTTTCTCCCTCTAACCGCTTTCGTCAGAGGAACGGGGGAAGTCACAGTGTTCTTTCTCTCCCTGAGATACACACAATCTGACGTTGCCTCTGAGCTCCGTTGCTGGCAAAGAACTGAAACTGACATACATTCCTGTGGGGAAACACAGGGCTTTGCTAGGATTTCTCTAGGCAGTGTGTTTTCCTTGGGCCTCACTGTAGCAACACTATCTCGCAAGGGCAGAACTGCATGGGATTTCCTCTGCCAGGAGAGAGCTGCTGCTTTGTAGTTTGTGCTGGGAAACCTTGTTTTGGCAAGTGCGAATTGACCGCATTCAGGCAGAAAGAAAAGAGAATAGCAAGAGGCCTTTTCTCCCCGGCTGCTCTGCCAAGCCCTTCCAGCTCAAACTATGTCGTTGCTCCTCTGGAAGGATCCCTGCACCGCGGCGTAGTTTTTCCGAAGAAGCCCTGCGTTAGCAAGAGCAAATGAGGAATTCGTGGCAGGAAAGAGGAAGGAAAGAAAGTTTCTCTCCCTCTGCCTGCTTTGCTCAGAGGACTGGATGAAGTCAGGGAGTTCTCCCTTTCACTGAGAAACGTGCGGGCTGCTGTTGCCTGGGCGCTCTCTTCTTTGCAAAAGAGTCTGCAGTTCCACGCTTTGAACCGTGGAAAGGCGCCGGGCTCTGCTAAGACTTCCCCTGCGCTTCGTTTGCCCTGGGCCAAAGCGAGCCTTCACAATAGCTGAACGCTAACACTGCATACTCGTCCCACTTCCAGAACAGGGCTACCGCGAGGCAGTTCTCCGGGGGAAAACGGCCCTTCGCGAAGGGCAGATCTGCCGAGCTCATTGCGGGAAAGCGAAAGCAAAGGACGCTTTTCTCCCTCTAACCGCTTTCGTCAGAGGAACGGGGGAAGTCACAGTGTTCTTTCTCTCCCTGAGATACACACAATCTGACGTTGCCTCTGAGCTCCGTTGCTGGCAAAGAACTGAAACTGACATACATTCCTGTGGGGAAACACAGGGCTTTGCTAGGATTTCTCTAGGCAGTGTGTTTTCCCTGGGCCTCACTGTAGCAACACTATCTCGCAAGGGCAGAACTGCATGGGATTTCCTCCGCCAGGAGATAGCTGCTGCTTTGTAGTTTGTGCTGGGAAACCTTGCTTTGGCAAGTGCGATTTGACCGCATTCAGGCAGAAAGAAAAGAGAATAGCAAGAGGCCTTTTCTCCCCGGCTGCTCTGCCAAGCCCTTCCAGCTCAAACTATGTCGTTGCTCCTCTGGAAGGATCCCTGCACCGCGGCGTAGTTTTTCCGAAGAAGCCCTGCGTTTGCAAGAGCAAATGAGGAATTCGTGGCAGGAAAGAGGAAGGAAAGAAAGTTTCTCTCCCTCTGCCTGCTTTGCTCACAGGACCGGATGAAGTCAGGGAGTTCTCCCTTTCACTGAGAAACGTGCGGGCTGCTGTTGCCTGGGCGCTCTCTTCTTTGCAAAAGAGTCTGCAGTTCCACGCTTTGAACCGTGGAAAGGCGCCGGGCTCTGCTAAGACTTCCCCTGCGCTTCGTTTGCCCTGGGCCAAAGCGAGCCTTCACAATAGCTGAACGCTAACACTGCATACTCGTCCCACTTCCAGAACAGGGCTACCGCGAGGCAGTTCTCCGGGGGAAAACGGCCCTTCGCGAAGGGCAGATCTGCCGAGCTCATTGCGGGAAAGCGAAAGCAAAGGACGCTTTTCTCCCTCTAACCGCTTTCGTCAGAGGAACGGGGGAAGTCACAGTGTTCTTTCTCTCCCTGAGATACACACAATCTGACGTTGCCTCTGAGCTCCGTTGCTGGCAAAGAACTGAAACTGACATACATTCCTGTGGGGAAACACAGGGCTTTGCTACGATTTCTCTAGGCAGTGTGTTTTCCCTGGGCCTCACTGTAGCAACACTATCTCGCAAGGGCAGAACTGCATGGGATTTCCTCCGCCAGTAGAGAGCTGCTGCTTTGTAGTTTGTGCTGGGAAACCTTGCTTTGGCAAGTGCGAATTGACCGCATTCAGGCAGAAAGAAAAGAGAATAGCAAGAGGCCTTTTCTCCCCGGCTGCTCTGCCAAGCCCTTCCAGCTCAAACTATGTCGTTGCTCCTCTGGAAGGATCCCTGCACCGCGGCGTAGTTTTTCCGAAGAAGCCCTGCGTTTGCAAGAGCAAATGAGGAATTCGTGGCAGGAAAGAGGAAGGAAAGAAAGTTTCTCTCCCTCTGCCTGCTTTGCTCAGAGGACCGGATGAAGTCAGGGAGTTCTCCCTTTCACTGAGAAACGTGCGGGCTGCTGTTGCCTGGGCGCTCTCTTCTTTGCAAAAGAGTCTGCAGTTCCACGCTTTGAACCGTGGAAAGGCGCCGGGCTCTGCTAAGATTTCCCCCGGCGCTTCGTTTGCCCTGGGCCAAAGCGAGCCTTCACAATAGCTGAACGCTAACACTGCATACTCGTTCCACTTCCAGAACCGGGCTACGGCGAGGCAGTTCTCCGGGGGAAAACGGCCCTTCGCGAAGGGCAGATCTGCCGAGCTCATTGCGGGAAAGCGAAAGCAAAGGACGCTTTTCTCCCTCTAACCGCTTTCGTCAGAGGAACGGGGGAAGTCACAGTGTTCTTTCTCTCCCTGAGATACACACAATCTGACGTTGCCTCTGAGCTCCGTTGCTGGCAAAGAACTGAAAGTGACATACATTCCTGTGGGGAAACACAGGGCTTT
The DNA here is from genome assembly GCF_024166365.1 of Elephas maximus indicus. Classification (NCBI taxonomy): domain Eukaryota; kingdom Metazoa; phylum Chordata; class Mammalia; order Proboscidea; family Elephantidae; genus Elephas; species Elephas maximus. The sequence continues at coordinate 236,653 of NC_064823.1, forward strand.
GCTAGGATTTCTCTAGGCAGTGTGTTTTCCCTGGGCCTCACTGTAGCAACACTATCTCGCAAGGGCAGAACTGCATGGGATTTCCTCCGCCAGGAGAGAGCTGCTGCTTTGTAGTTTGTGCTGGGAAACCTTGCTTTGGCAAGTGCGAATTGACCGCATTCAGGCAGAAAGAAAAGAGAATAGCAAGAGGCCTTTTCTCCCCGGCTGCTCTGCCAAGCCCTTCCAGCTCAAACTATGTCGTTGCTCCTCTGGAAGGATCCCTGCACCGCGGCGTAGTTTTTCCGAAGAAGCCCTGCGTTTGCAAGAGCAAATGAGGAATTCGTGGCAGGAAAGAGGAAGGAAAGAAAGTTTCTCTCCCTCTGCCTGCTTTGCTCAGAGGACCGGATGAAGTCAGGGAGTTCTCCCTTTCACTGAGAAACGTGCGGGCTGCTGTTGCCTGGGCGCTCTCTTCTTTGCAAAAGAGTCTGCAGTTCCACGCTTTGAACCGTGGAAAGGCGCCGGGCTCTGCTAAGATTTCCCCCGGCGCTTCGTTTGCCCTGGGCCAAAGCGAGCCTTCTCAATAGCTGAACGCTAACACTGCATACTCGTTCCACTTCCAGAACCGGGCTACGGCGAGGCAGTTCTCCGGGGGAAAACGGCCCTTCGCGAAGGGCAGATCTGCCGAGCTCATTGCGGGAAAGCGAAAGCAAAGGACGCTTTTCTCCCTCTAACCGCTTTCGTCAGAGGAACGGGGGAAGTCACAGTGTTCTTTCTCTCCCTGAGATACACACAATCTGACGTTGCCTCTGAGCTCCGTTGCTGGCAAAGAACTGAAACTGACATACATTCCTGTGGGGAAACACAGGGCTTTGCTAGGATTTCTCTAGGCAGTGTGTTTTCCTTGGGCCTCACTGTAGCAACACTATCTCGCAAGGGCAGAACTGCATGGGATTTCCTCTGCCAGGAGAGAGCTGCTGCTTTGTAGTTTGTGCTGGGAAACCTTGTTTTGGCAAGTGCGAATTGACCGCATTCAGGCAGAAAGAAAAGAGAATAGCAAGAGGCCTTTTCTCCCCGGCTGCTCTGCCAAGCCCTTCCAGCTCAAACTATGTCGTTGCTCCTCTGGAAGGATCCCTGCACCGCGGCGTAGTTTTTCCGAAGAAGCCCTGCGTTTGCAAGAGCAAATGAGGAATTCGTGGCAGGAAAGAGGAAGGAAAGAAAGTTTCTCTCCCTCTGCCTGCTTTGCTCAGAGGACTGGATGAAGTCAGGGAGTTCTCCCTTTCACTGAGAAACGTGCGGGCTGCTGTTGCCTGGGCGCTCTCTTCTTTGCAAAAGAGTCTGCAGTTCCACGCTTTGAACCGTGGAAAGGCGCCGGGCTCTGCTAAGACTTCCCCTGCGCTTCGTTTGCCCTGGGCCAAAGCGAGCCTTCACAATAGCTGAACGCTAACACTGCATACTCGTCCCACTTCCAGAACAGGGCTACCGCGAGGCAGTTCTCCGGGGGAAAACGGCCCTTCGCGAAGGGCAGATCTGCCGAGCTCATTGCGGGAAAGCGAAAGCAAAGGACGCTTTTCTCCCTCTAACCGCTTTCGTCAGAGGAACGGGGGAAGTCACAGTGTTCTTTCTCTCCCTGAGATACACACAATCTGACGTTGCCTCTGAGCTCCGTTGCTGGCAAAGAACTGAAACTGACATACATTCCTGTGGGGAAACACAGGGCTTTGCTAGGATTTCTCTAGGCAGTGTGTTTTCCCTGGGCCTCACTGTAGCAACACTATCTCGCAAGGGCAGACCTGCATGGGATTTCCTCCGCCAGGAGATAGCTGCTGCTTTGTAGTTTGTGCTGGGAAACCTTGCTTTGGCAAGTGCGATTTGACCGCATTCAGGCAGAAAGAAAAGAGAATAGCAAGAGGCCTTTTCTCCCCGGCTGCTCTGCCAAGCCCTTCCAGCTCAAACTATGTCGTTGCTCCTCTGGAAGGATCCCTGCACCGCGGCGTAGTTTTTCCGAAGAAGCCCTGCGTTTGCAAGAGCAAATGAGGAATTCGTGGCAGGAAAGAGGAAGGAAAGAAAGTTTCTCTCCCTCTGCCTGCTTTGCTCACAGGACCGGATGAAGTCAGGGAGTTCTCCCTTTCACTGAGAAACGTGCGGGCTGCTGTTGCCTGGGCGCTCTCTTCTTTGCAAAAGAGTCTGCAGTTCCACGCTTTGAACCGTGGAAAGGCGCCGGGCTCTGCTAAGATTTCCCCCGGCGCTTCGTTTGCCCTGGGCCAAAGCGAGCCTTCACAATAGCTGAACGCTAACACTGCATACTCGTTCCACTTCCAGAACCGGGCTACGGCGAGGCAGTTCTCCGGGGGAAAACGGCCCTTCGCGAAGGGCAGATCTGCCGAGCTCATTGCGGGAAAGCGAAAGCAAAGGACGCTTTTCTCCCTCTAACCGCTTTCGTCAGAGGAACGGGGGAAGTCACAGTGTTCTTTCTCTCCCTGAGATACACACAATCTGACGTTGCCTCTGAGCTCCGTTGCTGGCAAAGAACTGAAAGTGACATACATTCCTGTGGGGAAACACAGGGCTTTGCTACGATTTCTCTAGGCAGTGTGTTTTCCCTGGGCCTCACTGTAGCAACACTATCTCGCCAGGGCAACACTGCATGGCACTTCCTCTGCCAGGAGAGAGCTGCTGCTTTGTAGTTTGTGCTGGGAAACCTTGTTTTGGCAAGTGCGAATTGACCGCATTCAGGCAGAAAGAAAAGAGAATAGCAAGAGGCCTTTTCTCCCCGGCTGCTCTGCCAAGCCCTTCCAGCTCAAACTATGTCGTTGCTCCTCTGGAAGGATCCCTGCACCGCGGCGTAGTTTTTCCGAAGAAGCCCTGCGTTTGCAAGAGCAAATGAGGAATTCGTGGCAGGAAAGAGGAAGGAAAGAAAGTTTCTCTCCCTCTGCCTGCTTTGCTCAGAGGACCGGATGAAGTCAGGGAGTTCTCCCTTTCACTGAGAAACGTGCGGGCTGCTGTTGCCTGGGCGCTCTCTTCTTTGCAAAAGAGTCTGCAGTTCCACGCTTTGAACCGTGGAAAGGCGCCGGGCTCTGCTAAGATTCCCCGGCGCTTCGTTTGCCCTGGGCCAAAGCGAGCCTTCACAATAGCTGAACGCTAACACTGCATACTCGTTCCACTTCCAGAACCGGGCTACGGCGAGGCAGTTCTCCGGGGGAAAACGGCCCTTCGCGAAGGGCAGATCTGCCGAGCTCATTGCGGGAAAGCGAAAGCAAAGGACGCTTTTCTCCCTCTAACCGCTTTCGTCAGAGGAACGGGGGAAGTCACAGTGTTCTTTCTCTCCCTGAGATACACACAATCTGACGTTGCCTCTGAGCTCCGTTGCTGGCAAAGAACTGAAAGTGACATACATTCCTGTGGGGAAACACAGGGCTTTGCTAGGATTTCTCTAGGCAGTGTGTTTTCCCTGGGCCTCACTGTAGCAACACTATCTCGCAAGGGCAGAACTGCATGGGATTTCCTCCGCCAGGAGAGAGCTGCTGCTTTGTAGTTTGTGCTGGGAAACCTTGCTTTGGCAAGTGCGAATTGACCGCATTCAGGCAGAAAGAAAAGAGAATAGCAAGAGGCCTTTTCTCCCCGGCTGCTCTGCCAAGCCCTTCCAGCTCAAACTATGTCGTTGCTCCTCTGGAAGGATCCCTGCACCGCGGCGTAGTTTTTCCGAAGAAGCCCTGCGTTTGCAAGAGCAAATGAGGAATTCGTGGCAGGAAAGAGGAAGGAAAGAAAGTTTCTCTCCCTCTGCCTGCTTTGCTCAGAGGACCGGATGAAGTCAGGGAGTTCTCCCTTTCACTGAGAAACGTGCGGGCTGCTGTTGCCTGGGCGCTCTCTTCTTTGCAAAAGAGTCTGCAGTTCCACGCTTTGAACCGTGGAAAGGCGCCGGGCTCTGCTAAGATTTCCCCCGGCGCTTCGTTTGCCCTGGGCCAAAGCGAGCCTTCACAATAGCTGAACGCTAACACTGCATACTCGTTCCACTTCCAGAACCGGGCTACGGCGAGGCAGTTCTCCGGGGGAAAACGGCCCTTCGCGAAGGGCAGATCTGCCGAGCTCATTGCGGGAAAGCGAAAGCAAAGGACGCTTTTCTCCCTCTAACCGCTTTCGTCAGAGGAACGGGGGAAGTCACAGTGTTCTTTCTCTCCCTGAGATACACACAATCTGACGTTGCCTCTGAGCTCCGTTGCTGGCAAAGAACTGAAACTGACATACATTCCTGTGGGGAAACACAGGGCTTTGCTAGGATTTCTCTAGGCAGTGTGTTTTCCTTGGGCCTCACTGTAGCAACACTATCTCGCAAGGGCAGAACTGCATGGGATTTCCTCTGCCAGGAGAGAGCTGCTGCTTTGTAGTTTGTGCTGGGAAACCTTGTTTTGGCAAGTGCGAATTGACCGCATTCAGGCAGAAAGAAAAGAGAATAGCAAGAGGCCTTTTCTCCCCGGCTGCTCTGCCAAGCCCTTCCAGCTCAAACTATGTCGTTGCTCCTCTGGAAGGATCCCTGCACCGCGGCGTAGTTTTTCCGAAGAAGCCCTGCGTTAGCAAGAGCAAATGAGGAATTCGTGGCAGGAAAGAGGAAGGAAAGAAAGTTTCTCTCCCTCTGCCTGCTTTGCTCAGAGGACTGGATGAAGTCAGGGAGTTCTCCCTTTCACTGAGAAACGTGCGGGCTGCTGTTGCCTGGGCGCTCTCTTCTTTGCAAAAGAGTCTGCAGTTCCACGCTTTGAACCGTGGAAAGGCGCCGGGCTCTGCTAAGACTTCCCCTGCGCTTCGTTTGCCCTGGGCCAAAGCGAGCCTTCACAATAGCTGAACGCTAACACTGCATACTCGTCCCACTTCCAGAACAGGGCTACCGCGAGGCAGTTCTCCGGGGGAAAACGGCCCTTCGCGAAGGGCAGATCTGCCGAGCTCATTGCGGGAAAGCGAAAGCAAAGGACGCTTTTCTCCCTCTAACCGCTTTCGTCAGAGGAACGGGGGAAGTCACAGTGTTCTTTCTCTCCCTGAGATACACACAATCTGACGTTGCCTCTGAGCTCCGTTGCTGGCAAAGAACTGAAACTGACATACATTCCTGTGGGGAAACACAGGGCTTTGCTAGGATTTCTCTAGGCAGTGTGTTTTCCCTGGGCCTCACTGTAGCAACACTATCTCGCAAGGGCAGAACTGCATGGGATTTCCTCCGCCAGGAGATAGCTGCTGCTTTGTAGTTTGTGCTGGGAAACCTTGCTTTGGCAAGTGCGATTTGACCGCATTCAGGCAGAAAGAAAAGAGAATAGCAAGAGGCCTTTTCTCCCCGGCTGCTCTGCCAAGCCCTTCCAGCTCAAACTATGTCGTTGCTCCTCTGGAAGGATCCCTGCACCGCGGCGTAGTTTTTCCGAAGAAGCCCTGCGTTTGCAAGAGCAAATGAGGAATTCGTGGCAGGAAAGAGGAAGGAAAGAAAGTTTCTCTCCCTCTGCCTGCTTTGCTCACAGGACCGGATGAAGTCAGGGAGTTCTCCCTTTCACTGAGAAACGTGCGGGCTGCTGTTGCCTGGGCGCTCTCTTCTTTGCAAAAGAGTCTGCAGTTCCACGCTTTGAACCGTGGAAAGGCGCCGGGCTCTGCTAAGACTTCCCCTGCGCTTCGTTTGCCCTGGGCCAAAGCGAGCCTTCACAATAGCTGAACGCTAACACTGCATACTCGTCCCACTTCCAGAACAGGGCTACCGCGAGGCAGTTCTCCGGGGGAAAACGGCCCTTCGCGAAGGGCAGATCTGCCGAGCTCATTGCGGGAAAGCGAAAGCAAAGGACGCTTTTCTCCCTCTAACCGCTTTCGTCAGAGGAACGGGGGAAGTCACAGTGTTCTTTCTCTCCCTGAGATACACACAATCTGACGTTGCCTCTGAGCTCCGTTGCTGGCAAAGAACTGAAACTGACATACATTCCTGTGGGGAAACACAGGGCTTTGCTACGATTTCTCTAGGCAGTGTGTTTTCCCTGGGCCTCACTGTAGCAACACTATCTCGCAAGGGCAGAACTGCATGGGATTTCCTCCGCCAGTAGAGAGCTGCTGCTTTGTAGTTTGTGCTGGGAAACCTTGCTTTGGCAAGTGCGAATTGACCGCATTCAGGCAGAAAGAAAAGAGAATAGCAAGAGGCCTTTTCTCCCCGGCTGCTCTGCCAAGCCCTTCCAGCTCAAACTATGTCGTTGCTCCTCTGGAAGGATCCCTGCACCGCGGCGTAGTTTTTCCGAAGAAGCCCTGCGTTTGCAAGAGCAAATGAGGAATTCGTGGCAGGAAAGAGGAAGGAAAGAAAGTTTCTCTCCCTCTGCCTGCTTTGCTCAGAGGACCGGATGAAGTCAGGGAGTTCTCCCTTTCACTGAGAAACGTGCGGGCTGCTGTTGCCTGGGCGCTCTCTTCTTTGCAAAAGAGTCTGCAGTTCCACGCTTTGAACCGTGGAAAGGCGCCGGGCTCTGCTAAGATTTCCCCCGGCGCTTCGTTTGCCCTGGGCCAAAGCGAGCCTTCACAATAGCTGAACGCTAACACTGCATACTCGTTCCACTTCCAGAACCGGGCTACGGCGAGGCAGTTCTCCGGGGGAAAACGGCCCTTCGCGAAGGGCAGATCTGCCGAGCTCATTGCGGGAAAGCGAAAGCAAAGGACGCTTTTCTCCCTCTAACCGCTTTCGTCAGAGGAACGGGGGAAGTCACAGTGTTCTTTCTCTCCCTGAGATACACACAATCTGACGTTGCCTCTGAGCTCCGTTGCTGGCAAAGAACTGAAAGTGACATACATTCCTGTGGGGAAACACAGGGCTTTGCTACGATTTCTCTAGGCAGTGTGTTTTCCCTGGGCCTCACTGTAGCAACACTATCTCGCCAGGGCAACACTGCATGGCACTTCCTCTGCCAGGAGAGAGCTGCTGCTTTGTAGTTTGTGCTGGGAAACCTTGTTTTGGCAAGTGCGAATTGACCGCATTCAGGCAGAAAGAAAAGAGAATAGCAAGAGGCCTTTTCTCCCCGGCTGCTCTGCCAAGCCCTTCCAGCTCAAACTATGTCGTTGCTCCTCTGGAAGGATCCCTGCACCGCGGCGTAGTTTTTCCGAAGAAGCCCTGCGTTTGCAAGAGCAAATGAGGAATTCGTGGCAGGAAAGAGGAAGGAAAGAAAGTTTCTCTCCCTCTGCCTGCTTTGCTCAGAGGACCGGATGAAGTCAGGGAGTTCTCCCTTTCACTGAGAAACGTGCGGGCTGCTGTTGCCTGGGCGCTCTCTTCTTTGCAAAAGAGTCTGCAGTTCCACGCTTTGAACCGTGGAAAGGCGCCGGGCTCTGCTAAGATTCCCCGGCGCTTCGTTTGCCCTGGGCCAAAGCGAGCCTTCACAATAGCTGAACGCTAACACTGCATACTCGTTCCACTTCCAGAACCGGGCTACGGCGAGGCAGTTCTCCGGGGGAAAACGGCCCTTCGCGAAGGGCAGATCTGCCGAGCTCATTGCGGGAAAGCGAAAGCAAAGGACGCTTTTCTCCCTCTAACCGCTTTCGTCAGAGGAACGGGGGAAGTCACAGTGTTCTTTCTCTCCCTGAGATACACACAATCTGACGTTGCCTCTGAGCTCCGTTGCTGGCAAAGAACTGAAAGTGACATACATTCCTGTGGGGAAACACAGGGCTTTGCTAGGATTTCTCTAGGCAGTGTGTTTTCCCTGGGCCTCACTGTAGCAACACTATCTCGCAAGGGCAGAACTGCATGGGATTTCCTCCGCCAGGAGAGAGCTGCTGCTTTGTAGTTTGTGCTGGGAAACCTTGCTTTGGCAAGTGCGAATTGACCGCATTCAGGCAGAAAGAAAAGAGAATAGCAAGAGGCCTTTTCTCCCCGGCTGCTCTGCCAAGCCCTTCCAGCTCAAACTATGTCGTTGCTCCTCTGGAAGGATCCCTGCACCGCGGCGTAGTTTTTCCGAAGAAGCCCTGCGTTTGCAAGAGCAAATGAGGAATTCGTGGCAGGAAAGAGGAAGGAAAGAAAGTTTCTCTCCCTCTGCCTGCTTTGCTCAGAGGACCGGATGAAGTCAGGGAGTTCTCCCTTTCACTGAGAAACGTGCGGGCTGCTGTTGCCTGGGCGCTCTCTTCTTTGCAAAAGAGTCTGCAGTTCCACGCTTTGAACCGTGGAAAGGCGCCGGGCTCTGCTAAGATTTCCCCCGGCGCTTCGTTTGCCCTGGGCCAAAGCGAGCCTTCACAATAGCTGAACGCTAACACTGCATACTCGTTCCACTTCCAGAACCGGGCTACGGCGAGGCAGTTCTCCGGGGGAAAACGGCCCTTCGCGAAGGGCAGATCTGCCGAGCTCATTGCGGGAAAGCGAAAGCAAAGGACGCTTTTCTCCCTCTAACCGCTTTCGTCAGAGGAACGGGGGAAGTCACAGTGTTCTTTCTCTCCCTGAGATACACACAATCTGACGTTGCCTCTGAGCTCCGTTGCTGGCAAAGAACTGAAACTGACATACATTCCTGTGGGGAAACACAGGGCTTTGCTAGGATTTCTCTAGGCAGTGTGTTTTCCTTGGGCCTCACTGTAGCAACACTATCTCGCAAGGGCAGAACTGCATGGGATTTCCTCTGCCAGGAGAGAGCTGCTGCTTTGTAGTTTGTGCTGGGAAACCTTGTTTTGGCAAGTGCGAATTGACCGCATTCAGGCAGAAAGAAAAGAGAATAGCAAGAGGCCTTTTCTCCCCGGCTGCTCTGCCAAGCCCTTCCAGCTCAAACTATGTCGTTGCTCCTCTGGAAGGATCCCTGCACCGCGGCGTAGTTTTTCCGAAGAAGCCCTGCGTTAGCAAGAGCAAATGAGGAATTCGTGGCAGGAAAGAGGAAGGAAAGAAAGTTTCTCTCCCTCTGCCTGCTTTGCTCAGAGGACTGGATGAAGTCAGGGAGTTCTCCCTTTCACTGAGAAACGTGCGGGCTGCTGTTGCCTGGGCGCTCTCTTCTTTGCAAAAGAGTCTGCAGTTCCACGCTTTGAACCGTGGAAAGGCGCCGGGCTCTGCTAAGACTTCCCCTGCGCTTCGTTTGCCCTGGGCCAAAGCGAGCCTTCACAATAGCTGAACGCTAACACTGCATACTCGTCCCACTTCCAGAACAGGGCTACCGCGAGGCAGTTCTCCGGGGGAAAACGGCCCTTCGCGAAGGGCAGATCTGCCGAGCTCATTGCGGGAAAGCGAAAGCAAAGGACGCTTTTCTCCCTCTAACCGCTTTCGTCAGAGGAACGGGGGAAGTCACAGTGTTCTTTCTCTCCCTGAGATACACACAATCTGACGTTGCCTCTGAGCTCCGTTGCTGGCAAAGAACTGAAACTGACATACATTCCTGTGGGGAAACACAGGGCTTTGCTAGGATTTCTCTAGGCAGTGTGTTTTCCCTGGGCCTCACTGTAGCAACACTATCTCGCAAGGGCAGAACTGCATGGGATTTCCTCCGCCAGGAGATAGCTGCTGCTTTGTAGTTTGTGCTGGGAAACCTTGCTTTGGCAAGTGCGATTTGACCGCATTCAGGCAGAAAGAAAAGAGAATAGCAAGAGGCCTTTTCTCCCCGGCTGCTCTGCCAAGCCCTTCCAGCTCAAACTATGTCGTTGCTCCTCTGGAAGGATCCCTGCACCGCGGCGTAGTTTTTCCGAAGAAGCCCTGCGTTTGCAAGAGCAAATGAGGAATTCGTGGCAGGAAAGAGGAAGGAAAGAAAGTTTCTCTCCCTCTGCCTGCTTTGCTCACAGGACCGGATGAAGTCAGGGAGTTCTCCCTTTCACTGAGAAACGTGCGGGCTGCTGTTGCCTGGGCGCTCTCTTCTTTGCAAAAGAGTCTGCAGTTCCACGCTTTGAACCGTGGAAAGGCGCCGGGCTCTGCTAAGACTTCCCCTGCGCTTCGTTTGCCCTGGGCCAAAGCGAGCCTTCACAATAGCTGAACGCTAACACTGCATACTCGTCCCACTTCCAGAACAGGGCTACCGCGAGGCAGTTCTCCGGGGGAAAACGGCCCTTCGCGAAGGGCAGATCTGCCGAGCTCATTGCGGGAAAGCGAAAGCAAAGGACGCTTTTCTCCCTCTAACCGCTTTCGTCAGAGGAACGGGGGAAGTCACAGTGTTCTTTCTCTCCCTGAGATACACACAATCTGACGTTGCCTCTGAGCTCCGTTGCTGGCAAAGAACTGAAACTGACATACATTCCTGTGGGGAAACACAGGGCTTTGCTACGATTTCTCTAGGCAGTGTGTTTTCCCTGGGCCTCACTGTAGCAACACTATCTCGCAAGGGCAGAACTGCATGGGATTTCCTCCGCCAGTAGAGAGCTGCTGCTTTGTAGTTTGTGCTGGGAAACCTTGCTTTGGCAAGTGCGAATTGACCGCATTCAGGCAGAAAGAAAAGAGAATAGCAAGAGGCCTTTTCTCCCCGGCTGCTCTGCCAAGCCCTTCCAGCTCAAACTATGTCGTTGCTCCTCTGGAAGGATCCCTGCACCGCGGCGTAGTTTTTCCGAAGAAGCCCTGCGTTTGCAAGAGCAAATGAGGAATTCGTGGCAGGAAAGAGGAAGGAAAGAAAGTTTCTCTCCCTCTGCCTGCTTTGCTCAGAGGACCGGATGAAGTCAGGGAGTTCTCCCTTTCACTGAGAAACGTGCGGGCTGCTGTTGCCTGGGCGCTCTCTTCTTTGCAAAAGAGTCTGCAGTTCCACGCTTTGAACCGTGGAAAGGCGCCGGGCTCTGCTAAGATTTCCCCCGGCGCTTCGTTTGCCCTGGGCCAAAGCGAGCCTTCACAATAGCTGAACGCTAACACTGCATACTCGTTCCACTTCCAGAACCGGGCTACGGCGAGGCAGTTCTCCGGGGGAAAACGGCCCTTCGCGAAGGGCAGATCTGCCGAGCTCATTGCGGGAAAGCGAAAGCAAAGGACGCTTTTCTCCCTCTAACCGCTTTCGTCAGAGGAACGGGGGAAGTCACAGTGTTCTTTCTCTCCCTGAGATACACACAATCTGACGTTGCCTCTGAGCTCCGTTGCTGGCAAAGAACTGAAAGTGACATACATTCCTGTGGGGAAACACAGGGCTTTGCTACGATTTCTCTAGGCAGTGTGTTTTCCCTGGGCCTCACTGTAGCAACACTATCTCGCCAGGGCAACACTGCATGGCACTTCCTCTGCCAGGAGAGAGCTGCTGCTTTGTAGTTTGTGCTGGGAAACCTTGTTTTGGCAAGTGCGAATTGACCGCATTCAGGCAGAAAGAAAAGAGAATAGCAAGAGGCCTTTTCTCCCCGGCTGCTCTGCCAAGCCCTTCCAGCTCAAACTATGTCGTTGCTCCTCTGGAAGGATCCCTGCACCGCGGCGTAGTTTTTCCGAAGAAGCCCTGCGTTTGCAAGAGCAAATGAGGAATTCGTGGCAGGAAAGAGGAAGGAAAGAAAGTTTCTCTCCCTCTGCCTGCTTTGCTCAGAGGACCGGATGAAGTCAGGGAGTTCTCCCTTTCACTGAGAAACGTGCGGGCTGCTGTTGCCTGGGCGCTCTCTTCTTTGCAAAAGAGTCTGCAGTTCCACGCTTTGAACCGTGGAAAGGCGCCGGGCTCTGCTAAGATTCCCCGGCGCTTCGTTTGCCCTGGGCCAAAGCGAGCCTTCACAATAGCTGAACGCTAACACTGCATACTCGTTCCACTTCCAGAACCGGGCTACGGCGAGGCAGTTCTCCGGGGGAAAACGGCCCTTCGCGAAGGGCAGATCTGCCGAGCTCATTGCGGGAAAGCGAAAGCAAAGGACGCTTTTCTCCCTCTAACCGCTTTCGTCAGAGGAACGGGGGAAGTCACAGTGTTCTTTCTCTCCCTGAGATACACACAATCTGACGTTGCCTCTGAGCTCCGTTGCTGGCAAAGAACTGAAAGTGACATACATTCCTGTGGGGAAACACAGGGCTTTGCTAGGATTTCTCTAGGCAGTGTGTTTTCCCTGGGCCTCACTGTAGCAACACTATCTCGCAAGGGCAGAACTGCATGGGATTTCCTCCGCCAGGAGAGAGCTGCTGCTTTGTAGTTTGTGCTGGGAAACCTTGCTTTGGCAAGTGCGAATTGACCGCATTCAGGCAGAAAGAAAAGAGAATAGCAAGAGGCCTTTTCTCCCCGGCTGCTCTGCCAAGCCCTTCCAGCTCAAACTATGTCGTTGCTCCTCTGGAAGGATCCCTGCACCGCGGCGTAGTTTTTCCGAAGAAGCCCTGCGTTTGCAAGAGCAAATGAGGAATTCGTGGCAGGAAAGAGGAAGGAAAGAAAGTTTCTCTCCCTCTGCCTGCTTTGCTCAGAGGACCGGATGAAGTCAGGGAGTTCTCCCTTTCACTGAGAAACGTGCGGGCTGCTGTTGCCTGGGCGCTCTCTTCTTTGCAAAAGAGTCTGCAGTTCCACGCTTTGAACCGTGGAAAGGCGCCGGGCTCTGCTAAGATTCCCCGGCGCTTCGTTTGCCCTGGGCCAAAGCGAGCCTTCACAATAGCTGAACGCTAACACTGCATACTCGTTCCACTTCCAGAACCGGGCTACGGCGAGGCAGTTCTCCGGGGGAAAACGGCCCTTCGCGAAGGGCAGATCTGCCGAGCTCATTGCGGGAAAGCGAAAGCAAAGGACGCTTTTCTCCCTCTAACCGCTTTCGTCAGAGGAACGGGGGAAGTCACAGTGTTCTTTCTCTCCCTGAGATACACACAATCTGACGTTGCCTCTGAGCTCCGTTGCTGGCAAAGAACTGAAAGTGACATACATTCCTGTGGGGAAACACAGGGCTTTGCTAGGATTTCTCTAGGCAGTGTGTTTTCCCTGGGCCTCACTGTAGCAACACTATCTCGCAAGGGCAGAACTGCATGGGATTTCCTCCGCCAGGAGAGAGCTGCTGCTTTGTAGTTTGTGCTGGGAAACCTTGCTTTGGCAAGTGCGAATTGACCGCATTCAGGCAGAAAGAAAAGAGAATAGCAAGAGGCCTTTTCTCCCCGGCTGCTCTGCCAAGCCCTTCCAGCTCAAACTATGTCGTTGCTCCTCTGGAAGGATCCCTGCACCGCGGCGTAGTTTTTCCGAAGAAGCCCTGCGTTTGCAAGAGCAAATGAGGAATTCGTGGCAGGAAAGAGGAAGGAAAGAAAGTTTCTCTCCCTCTGCCTGCTTTGCTCAGAGGACCGGATGAAGTCAGGGAGTTCTCCCTTTCACTGAGAAACGTGCGGGCTGCTGTTGCCTGGGCGCTCTCTTCTTTGCAAAAGAGTCTGCAGTTCCACGCTTTGAACCGTGGAAAGGCGCCGGGCTCTGCTAAGATTTCCCCCGGCGCTTCGTTTGCCCTGGGCCCAAAGCGAGCCTTTACAATAGCTGAACGCTAACACTGCATACTCGTCCCACTTCCAGAACAGGGCTACCGCGAGGCAGTTCTCCGGGGGAAAACGGCCCTTCGCGAAGGGCAGATCTGCCGAGCTCATTGCGGGAAAGCGAAAGCAAAGGACGCTTTTCTCCCTCTAACCGCTTTCGTCAGAGGAACGGGGGAAGTCACAGTGTTCTTTCTCTCCCTGAGATACACACAATCTGACGTTGCCTCTGAGCTCCGTTGCTGGCAAAGAACTGAAACTGACATACATTCCTGTGGGGAAACACAGGGCTTTGCTAGGATTTCTCTAGGCAGTGTGTTTTCCCTGGGCCTCACTGTAGCAACACTATCTCGCAAGGGCAGAACTGCATGGGATTTCCTCCGCCAGGAGAGAGCTGCTGCTTTGTAGTTTGTGCTGGGAAACCTTGCTTTGGCAAGTGCGAATTGACCGCATTCAGGCAGAAAGAAAAGAGAATAGCAAGAGGCCTTTTCTCCCCGGCTGCTCTGCCAAGCCCTTCCAGCTCAAACTATGTCGTTGCTCCTCTGGAAGGATCCCTGCACCGCGGCGTAGTTTTTCCGAAGAAGCCCTGCGTTTGCAAGAGCAAATGAGGAATTCGTGGCAGGAAAGAGGAAGGAAAGAAAGTTTCTCTCCCTCTGCCTGCTTTGCTCAGAGGACCGGATGAAGTCAGGGAGTTCTCCCTTTCACTGAGAAACGTGCGGGCTGCTGTTGCCTGGGCGCTCTCTTCTTTGCAAAAGAGTCTGCAGTTCCACGCTTTGAACCGTGGAAAGGCGCCGGGCTCTGCTAAGATTTCCCCCGGCGCTTCGTTTGCCCTGGGCCAAAGCGAGCCTTCACAATAGCTGAACGCTAACACTGCATACTCGTTCCACTTCCAGAACCGGGCTACGGCGAGGCAGTTCTCCGGGGGAAAACGGCCCTTCGCGAAGGGCAGATCTGCCGAGCTCATTGCGGGAAAGCGAAAGCAAAGGACGCTTTTCTCCCTCTAACCGCTTTCGTCAGAGGAACGGGGGAAGTCACAGTGTTCTTTCTCTCCCTGAGATACACACAATCTGACGTTGCCTCTGAGCTCCGTTGCTGGCAAAGAACTGAAACTGACATACATTCCTGTGGGGAAACACAGGGCTTTGCTAGGATTTCTCTAGGCAGTGTGTTTTCCCTGGGCCTCACTGTAGCAACACTATCTCGCAAGGGCAGAACTGCATGGGATTTCCTCTGCCAGGAGAGAGCTGCTGCTTTGTAGTTTGTGCTGGGAAACCTTGTTTTGGCAAGTGCGAATTGACCGCATTCAGGCAGAAAGAAAAGAGAATAGCAAGAGGCCTTTTCTCCCCGGCTGCTCTGCCAAGCCCTTCCAGCTCAAACTATGTCGTTGCTCCTCTGGAAGGATCCCTGCACCGCGGCATAGTTTTTCCGAAGAAGCCCTGCGTTTGCAAGAGCAAATGAGGAATTCGTGGCAGGAAAGAGGAAGGAAAGAAAGTTTCTCTCCCTCTGCCTGCTTTGCTCAGAGGACTGGATGAAGTCAGGGAGTTCTCCCTTTCACTGAGAAACGTGCGGGCTGCTGTTGCCTGGGCGCTCTCTTCTTTGCAAAAGAGTCTGCAGTTCCACGCTTTGAACCGTGGAAAGGCGCCGGGCTCTGCTAAGACTTCCCCTGCGCTTCGTTTGCCCTGGGCCAAAGCGAGCCTTCACAATAGCTGAACGCTAACACTGCATACTCGTCCCACTTCCAGAACAGGGCTACCGCGAGGCAGTTCTCCGGGGGAAAACGGCCCTTCGCGAAGGGCAGATCTGCCGAGCTCATTGCGGGAAAGCGAAAGCAAAGGACGCTTTTCTCCCTCTAACCGCTTTCGTCAGAGGAACGGGGGAAGTCACAGTGTTCTTTCTCTCCCTGAGATACACACAATCTGACGTTGCCTCTGAGCTCCGTTGCTGGCAAAGAACTGAAACTGACATACATTCCTGTGGGGAAACACAGGGCTTTGCTACGATTTCTCTAGGCAGTGTGTTTTCCCTGGGCCTCACTGTAGCAACACTATCTCGCCAGGGCAACACTGCATGGCACTTCCTGTGCCAGGAGAGAGCTGCTGCTTTGTAGTTTGTGCTGGGAAACCTTGTTTTGGCAAGTGCGAATTGACCGCATTCAGGCAGAAAGAAAAGAGAATAGCAAGAGGCCTTTTCTCCCCGGCTGCTCTGCCAAGCCCTTCCAGCTCAAACTATGTCGTTGCTCCTCTGGAAGGATCCCTGCACCGCGGCGTAGTTTTTCCGAAGAAGCCCTGCGTTTGCAAGAGCAAATGAGGAATTCGTGGCAGGAAAGAGGAAGGAAAGAAAGTTTCTCTCCCTCTGCCTGCTTTGCTCAGAGGACCGGATGAAGTCAGGGAGTTCTCCCTTTCACTGAGAAACGTGCGGGCTGCTGTTGCCTGGGCGCTCTCTTCTTTGCAAAAGAGTCTGCAGTTCCACGCTTTGAACCGTGGAAAGGCGCCGGGCTCTGCTAAGATTTCCCCCGGCGCTTCGTTTGCCCTGGGCCAAAGCGAGCCTTCACAATAGCTGAACGCTAACACTGCATACTCGTCCCACTTCCAGAACAGGGCTACCGCGAGGCAGTTCTCCGGGGGAAAACGGCCCTTCGCGAAGGGCAGATCTGCCGAGCTCATTGCGGGAAAGCGAAAGCAAAGGACGCTTTTCTCCCTCTAACCGCTTTCGTCAGAGGAACGGGGGAAGTCACAGTGTTCTTTCTCTCCCTGAGATACACACAATCTGACGTTGCCTCTGAGCTCCGTTGCTGGCAAAGAACTGAAACTGACATACATTCCTGTGGGGAAACACAGGGCTTTGCTAGGATTTCTCTAGGCAGTGTGTTTTCCCTGGGCCTCACTGTAGCAACACTATCTCGCAAGGGCAGAACTGCATGGGATTTCCTCCGCCAGGAGAGAGCTGCTGCTTTGTAGTTTGTGCTGGGAAACCTTGCTTTGGCAAGTGCGAATTGACCGCATTCAGGCAGAAAGAAAAGAGAATAGCAAGAGGCCTTTTCTCCCCGGCTGCTCTGCCAAGCCCTTCCAGCTCAAACTATGTCGTTGCTCCTCTGGAAGGATCCCTGCACCGCGGCGTAGTTTTTCCGAAGAAGCCCTGCGTTTGCAAGAGCAAATGAGGAATTCGTGGCAGGAAAGAGGAAGGAAAGAAAGTTTCTCTCCCTCTGCCTGCTTTGCTCAGAGGACCGGATGAAGTCAGGGAGTTCTCCCTTTCACTGAGAAACGTGCGGGCTGCTGTTGCCTGGGCGCTCTCTTCTTTGCAAAAGAGTCTGCAGTTCCACGCTTTGAACCGTGGAAAGGCGCCGGGCTCTGCTAAGATTTCCCCCGGCGCTTCGTTTGCCCTGGGCCAAAGCGAGCCTTCACAATAGCTGAACGCTAACACTGCATACTCGTTCCACTTCCAGAACCGGGCTACGGCGAGGCAGTTCTCCGGGGGAAAACGGCCCTTCGCGAAGGGCAGATCTGCCGAGCTCATTGCGGGAAAGTGAAAGCAAAGGACGCTTTTCTCCCTCTAACCGCTTTCGTCAGAGGAACGGGGGAAGTCACAGTGTTCTTTCTCTCCCTGAGATACACACAATCTGACGTTGCCTCTGAGCTCCGTTGCTGGCAAAGAACTGAAAGTGACATACATTCCTGTGGGGAAACACAGGGCTTTGCTAGGATTTCTCTAGGCAGTGTGTTTTCCCTGGGCCTCACTGTAGCAACACTATCTCGCAAGGGCAGAACTGCATGGGATTTCCTCTGCCAGGAGAGAGCTGCTGCTTTGTAGTTTGTGCTGGGAAACCTTGTTTTGGCAAGTGCGAATTGACCGCATTCAGGCAGAAAGAAAAGAGAATAGCAAGAGGCCTTTTCTCCCCGGCTGCTCTGCCAAGCCCTTCCAGCTCAAACTATGTCGTTGCTCCTCTGGAAGGATCCCTGCACCGCGGCGTAGTTTTTCCGAAGAAGCCCTGCGTTTGCAAGAGCAAATGAGGAATTCGTGGCAGGAAAGAGGAAGGAAAGAAAGTTTCTCTCCCTCTGCCTGCTTTGCTCAGAGGACTGGATGAAGTCAGGGAGTTCTCCCTTTCACTGAGAAACGTGCGGGCTGCTGTTGCCTGGGCGCTCTCTTCTTTGCAAAAGAGTCTGCAGTTCCACGCTTTGAACCGTGGAAAGGCGCCGGGCTCTGCTAAGACTTCCCCTGCGCTTCGTTTGCCCTGGGCCAAAGCGAGCCTTCACAATAGCTGAACGCTAACACTGCATACTCGTCCCACTTCCAGAACAGGGCTACCGCGAGGCAGTTCTCCGGGGGAAAACGGCCCTTCGCGAAGGGCAGATCTGCCGAGCTCATTGCGGGAAAGCGAAAGCAAAGGACGCTTTTCTCCCTCTAACCGCTTTCGTCAGAGGAACGGGGGAAGTCACAGTGTTCTTTCTCTCCCTGAGATACACACAATCTGACGTTGCCTCTGAGCTCCGTTGCTGGCAAAGAACTGAAACTGACATACATTCCTGTGGGGAAACACAGGGCTTTGCTACGATTTCTCTAGGCAGTGTGTTTTCCCTGGGCCTCACTGTAGCAACACGATCTCGCCAGGGCAACACTGCATGGCACTTCCTCTGCCAGGAGAGAGCTGCTGCTTTGTAGTTTGTGCTGGGAAACCTTGTTTTGGCAAGTGCGAATTGACCGCATTCAGGCAGAAAGAAAAGAGAATAGCAAGAGGCCTTTTCTCCCCGGCTGCTCTGCCAAGCCCTTCCAGCTCAAACTATGTCGTTGCTCCTCTGGAAGGATCCCTGCACCGCGGCGTAGTTTTTCCGAAGAAGCCCTGCGTTTGCAAGAGCAAATGAGGAATTCGTGGCAGGAAAGAGGAAGGAAAGAAAGTTTCTCTCCCTCTGCCTGCTTTGCTCAGAGGACCGGATGAAGTCAGGGAGTTCTCCCTTTCACTGAGAAACGTGCGGGCTGCTGTTGCCTGGGCGCTCTCTTCTTTGCAAAAGAGTCTGCAGTTCCACGCTTTGAACCGTGGAAAGGCGCCGGGCTCTGCTAAGATTTCCCGGCGCTTCGTTTGCCCTGGGCCAAAGCGAGCCTTCACAATAGCTGAACGCTAACACTGCATACTCGTTCCACTTCCAGAACCGGGCTACGGCGAGGCAGTTCTCCGGGGGAAAACGGCCCTTCGCGAAGGGCAGATCTGCCGAGCTCATTGCGGGAAAGCGAAAGCAAAGGACGCTTTTCTCCCTCTAACCGCTTTCGTCAGAGGAACGGGGGAAGTCACAGTGTTCTTTCTCTCCCTGAGATACACACAATCTGACGTTGCCTCTGAGCTCCGTTGCTGGCAAAGAACTGAAACTGACATACATTCCTGTGGGGAAACACAGGGCTTTGCTAGGATTTCTCTAGGCAGTGTGTTTTCCCTGGGCCTCACTGTAGCAACACTATCTCGCAAGGGCAGAACTGCATGGGATTTCCTCCGCCAGGAGAGAGCTGCTGCTTTGTAGTTTGTGCTGGGAAACCTTGCTTTGGCAAGTGCGAATTGACCGCATTCAGGCAGAAAGAAAAGAGAATAGCAAGAGGCCTTTTCTCCCCGGCTGCTCTGCCAAGCCCTTCCAGCTCAAACTATGTCGTTGCTCCTCTGGAAGGATCCCTGCACCGCGGCGTAGTTTTTCCGAAGAAGCCCTGCGTTTGCAAGAGCAAATGAGGAATTCGTGGCAGGAAAGAGGAAGGAAAGAAAGTTTCTCTCCCTCTGCCTGCTTTGCTCAGAGGACCGGATGAAGTCAGGGAGTTCTCCCTTTCACTGAGAAACGTGCGGGCTGCTGTTGCCTGGGCGCTCTCTTCTTTGCAAAAGAGTCTGCAGTTCCACGCTTTGAACCGTGGAAAGGCGCCGGGCTCTGCTAAGATTTCCCCCGGCGCTTCGTTTGCCCTGGGCCAAAGCGAGCCTTCACAATAGCTGAACGCTAACACTGCATACTCGTTCCACTTCCAGAACCGGGCTACGGCGAGGCAGTTCTCCGGGGGAAAACGGCCCTTCGCGAAGGGCAGATCTGCCGAGCTCATTGCGGGAAAGCGAAAGCAAAGGACGCTTTTCTCCCTCTAACCGCTTTCGTCAGAGGAACGGGGGAAGTCACAGTGTTCTTTCTCTCCCTGAGATACACACAATCTGACGTTGCCTCTGAGCTCCGTTGCTGGCAAAGAACTGAAACTGACATACATTCCTGTGGGGAAACACAGGGCTTTGCTAGGATTTCTCTAGGCAGTGTGTTTTCCCTGGGCCTCACTGTAGCAACACGATCTCGCCAGGGCAACACTGCATGGCACTTCCTCTGCCAGGAGAGAGCTGCTGCTTTGTAGTTTGTGCTGGGAAACCTTGTTTTGGCAAGTGCGAATTGACCGCATTCAGGCAGAAAGAAAAGAGAATAGCAAGAGGCCTTTTCTCCCCGGCTGCTCTGCCAAGCCCTTCCAGCTCAAACTATGTCGTTGTTCCTCTGGAAGGATCCCTGCACCGCGGCGTAGTTTTTCCGAAGAAGCCCTGCGTTAGCAAGAGCAAATGAGGAATTCGTGGCAGGAAAGAGGAAGGAAAGAAAGTTTCTCTCCCTCTGCCTGCTTTGCTCAGAGGACTGGATGAAGTCAGGGAGTTCTCCCTTTCACTGAGAAACGTGCGGGCTGCTGTTGCCTGGGCGCTCTCTTCTTTGCAAAAGAGTCTGCAGTTCCACGCTTTGAACCGTGGAAAGGCGCCGGGCTCTGCTAAGACTTCCCCTGCGCTTCGTTTGCCCTGGGCCAAAGCGAGCCTTTACAATAGCTGAACGCTAACACTGCATACTCGTCCCACTTCCAGAACAGGGCTACCGCGAGGCAGTTCTCCGGGGGAAAACGGCCCTTCGCGAAGGGCAGATCTGCCGAGCTCATTGCGGGAAAGCGAAAGCAAAGGACGCTTTTCTCCCTCTAACCGCTTTCGTCAGAGGAACGGGGGAAGTCACAGTGTTCTTTCTCTCCCTGAGATACACACAATCTGACGTTGCCTCTGAGCTCCGTTGCTGGCAAAGAACTGAAACTGACATACATTCCTGTGGGGAAACACAGGGCTTTGCTAGGATTTCTCTAGGCAGTGTGTTTTCCCTGGGCCTCACTGTAGCAACACTATCTCGCAAGGGCAGAACTGCATGGGATTTCCTCCGCCAGGAGAGAGCTGCTGCTTTGTAGTTTGTGCTGGGAAACCTTGCTTTGGCAAGTGCGAATTGACCGCATTCAGGCAGAAAGAAAAGAGAATAGCAAGAGGCCTTTTCTCCCCGGCTGCTCTGCCAAGCCCTTCCAGCTCAAACTATGTCGTTGCTCCTCTGGAAGGATCCCTGCACCGCGGCGTAGTTTTTCCGAAGAAGCCCTGCGTTTGCAAGAGCAAATGAGGAATTCGTGGCAGGAAAGAGGAAGGAAAGAAAGTTTCTCTCCCTCTGCCTGCTTTGCTCAGAGGACCGGATGAAGTCAGGGAGTTCTCCCTTTCACTGAGAAACGTGCGGGCTGCTGTTGCCTGGGCGCTCTCTTCTTTGCAAAAGAGTCTGCAGTTCCACGCTTTGAACCGTGGAAAGGCGCCGGGCTCTGCTAAGATTTCCCCCGGCGCTTCGTTTGCCCTGGGCCAAAGCGAGCCTTCACAATAGCTGAACGCTAACACTGCATACTCGTTCCACTTCCAGAACCGGGCTACGGCGAGGCAGTTCTCCGGGGGAAAACGGCCCTTCGCGAAGGGCAGATCTGCCGAGCTCATTGCGGGAAAGCGAAAGCAAAGGACGCTTTTCTCCCTCTAACCGCTTTCGTCAGAGGAACGGGGGAAGTCACAGTGTTCTTTCTCTCCCTGAGATACACACAATCTGACGTTGCCTCTGAGCTCCGTTGCTGGCAAAGAACTGAAACTGACATACATTCCTGTGGGGAAACACAGGGCTTTGCTAGGATTTCTCTAGGCAGTGTGTTTTCCCTGGGCCTCACTGTAGCAACACTATCTCGCAAGGGCAGAACTGCATGGGATTTCCTCTGCCAGGAGAGAGCTGCTGCTTTGTAGTTTGTGCTGGGAAACCTTGTTTTGGCAAGTGCGAATTGACCGCATTCAGGCAGAAAGAAAAGAGAATAGCAAGAGGCCTTTTCTCCCCGGCTGCTCTGCCAAGCCCTTCCAGCTCAAACTATGTCGTTGCTCCTCTGGAAGGATCCCTGCACCGCGGCATAGTTTTTCCGAAGAAGCCCTGCGTTTGCAAGAGCAAATGAGGAATTCGTGGCAGGAAAGAGGAAGGAAAGAAAGTTTCTCTCCCTCTGCCTGCTTTGCTCAGAGGACTGGATGAAGTCAGGGAGTTCTCCCTTTCACTGAGAAACGTGCGGGCTGCTGTTGCCTGGGCGCTCTCTTCTTTGCAAAAGAGTCTGCAGTTCCACGCTTTGAACCGTGGAAAGGCGCCGGGCTCTGCTAAGACTTCCCCTGCGCTTCGTTTGCCCTGGGCCAAAGCGAGCCTTCACAATAGCTGAACGCTAACACTGCATACTCGTCCCACTTCCAGAACAGGGCTACCGCGAGGCAGTTCTCCGGGGGAAAACGGCCCTTCGCGAAGGGCAGATCTGCCGAGCTCATTGCGGGAAAGCGAAAGCAAAGGACGCTTTTCTCCCTCTAACCGCTTTCGTCAGAGGAACGGGGGAAGTCACAGTGTTCTTTCTCTCCCTGAGATACACACAATCTGACGTTGCCTCTGAGCTCCGTTGCTGGCAAAGAACTGAAACTGACATACATTCCTGTGGGGAAACACAGGGCTTTGCTACGATTTCTCTAGGCAGTGTGTTTTCCCTGGGCCTCACTGTAGCAACACTATCTCGCCAGGGCAACACTGCATGGCACTTCCTGTGCCAGGAGAGAGCTGCTGCTTTGTAGTTTGTGCTGGGAAACCTTGTTTTGGCAAGTGCGAATTGACCGCATTCAGGCAGAAAGAAAAGAGAATAGCAAGAGGCCTTTTCTCCCCGGCTGCTCTGCCAAGCCCTTCCAGCTCAAACTATGTCGTTGCTCCTCTGGAAGGATCCCTGCACCGCGGCGTAGTTTTTCCGAAGAAGCCCTGCGTTTGCAAGAGCAAATGAGGAATTCGTGGCAGGAAAGAGGAAGGAAAGAAAGTTTCTCTCCCTCTGCCTGCTTTGCTCAGAGGACCGGATGAAGTCAGGGAGTTCTCCCTTTCACTGAGAAACGTGCGGGCTGCTGTTGCCTGGGCGCTCTCTTCTTTGCAAAAGAGTCTGCAGTTCCACGCTTTGAACCGTGGAAAGGCGCCGGGCTCTGCTAAGATTTCCCCCGGCGCTTCGTTTGCCCTGGGCCAAAGCGAGCCTTCACAATAGCTGAACGCTAACACTGCATACTCGTTCCACTTCCAGAACCGGGCTACGGCGAGGCAGTTCTCCGGGGGAAAACGGCCCTTCGCGAAGGGCAGATCTGCCGAGCTCATTGCGGGAAAGCGAAAGCAAAGGACGCTTTTCTCCCTCTAACCGCTTTCGTCAGAGGAACGGGGGAAGTCACAGTGTTCTTTCTCTCCCTGAGATACACACAATCTGACGTTGCCTCTGAGCTCCGTTGCTGGCAAAGAACTGAAAGTGACATACATTCCTGTGGGGAAACACAGGGCTTTGCTAGGATTTCTCTAGGCAGTGTGTTTCACCTGGGCCTCACTGTAGCAACACTATCTCGCAAGGGCAGAACTGCATGGGATTTCCTCTGCCAGGAGAGAGCTGCTGCTTTGTAGTTTGTGCTGGGAAACCTTGTTTTGGCAAGTGCGAATTGACCGCATTCAGGCAGAAAGAAAAGAGAATAGCAAGAGGCCTTTTCTCCCCGGCTGCTCTGCCAAGCCCTTCCAGCTCAAACTATGTCGTTGCTCCTCTGGAAGGATCCCTGCACCGCGGCGTAGTTTTTCCGAAGAAGCCCTGCGTTTGCAAGAGCAAATGAGGAATTCGTGGCAGGAAAGAGGAAGGAAAGAAAGTTTCTCTCCCTCTGCCTGCTTTGCTCAGAGGACTGGATGAAGTCAGGGAGTTCTCCCTTTCACTGAGAAACGTGCGGGCTGCTGTTGCCTGGGCGCTCTCTTCTTTGCAAAAGAGTCTGCAGTTCCACGCTTTGAACCGTGGAAAGGCGCCGGGCTCTGCTAAGACTTCCCCTGCGCTTCGTTTGCCCTGGGCCAAAGCGAGCCTTCACAATAGCTGAACGCTAACACTGCATACTCGTCCCACTTCCAGAACAGGGCTACCGCGAGGCAGTTCTCCGGGGGAAAACGGCCCTTCGCGAAGGGCAGATCTGCCGAGCTCATTGCGGGAAAGCGAAAGCAAAGGACGCTTTTCTCCCTCTAACCGCTTTCGTCAGAGGAACGGCGGAAGTCACAGTGTTCTTTCTCTCCCTGAGATACACACAATCTGACGTTGCCTCTGAGCTCCGTTGCTGGCAAAGAACTGAAACTGACATACATTCCTGTGGGGAAACACAGGGCTTTGCTAGGATTTCTCTAGGCAGTGTGTTTTCCCTGGGCCTCACTGTAGCAACACTATCTCGCCAGGGCAGAACTGCATGGGATTTCCTCCGCCAGGAGAGAGCTGCTGCTTTGTAGTTTGTGCTGGGAAACCTTGCTTTGGCAAGTGCGAATTGACCGCATTCAGGCAGAAAGAAAAGAGAATAGCAAGAGGCCTTTTCTCCCCGGCTGCTCTGCCAAGCCCTTCCAGCTCAAACTATGTCGTTGCTCCTCTGGAAGGATCCCTGCACCGCGGCGTAGTTTTTCCGAAGAAGCCCTGCGTTTGCAAGAGCAAATGAGGAATTCGTGGCAGGAAAGAGGAAGGAAAGAAAGTTTCTCTCCCTCTGCCTGCTTTGCTCAGAGGACCGGATGAAGTCAGGGAGTTCTCCCTTTCACTGAGAAACGTGCGGGCTGCTGTTGCCTGGGCGCTCTCTTCTTTGCAAAAGAGTCTGCAGTTCCACGCTTTGAACCGTGGAAAGGCGCCGGGCTCTGCTAAGATTTCCCCCGGCGCTTCGTTTGCCCTGGGCCAAAGCGAGCCTTCACAATAGCTGAACGCTAACACTGCATACTCGTTCCACTTCCAGAACCGGGCTACGGCGAGGCAGTTCTCCGGGGGAAAACGGCCCTTCGCGAAGGGCAGATCTGCCGAGCTCATTGCGGGAAAGCGAAAGCAAAGGACGCTTTTCTCCCTCTAACCGCTTTCGTCAGAGGAACGGGGGAAGTCACAGTGTTCTTTCTCTCCCTGAGATACACACAATCTGACGTTGCCTCTGAGCTCCGTTGCTGGCAAAGAACTGAAAGTGACATACATTCCTGTGGGGAAACACAGGGCTTTGCTAGGATTTCTCTAGGCAGTGTGTTTCACCTGGGCCTCACTGTAGCAACACTATCTCGCAAGGGCAGAACTGCATGGGATTTCCTCTGCCAGGAGAGAGCTGCTGCTTTGTAGTTTGTGCTGGGAAACCTTGTTTTGGCAAGTGCGAATTGACCGCATTCAGGCAGAAAGAAAAGAGAATAGCAAGAGGCCTTTTCTCCCCGGCTGCTCTGCCAAGCCCTTCCAGCTCAAACTATGTCGTTGCTCCTCTGGAAGGATCCCTGCACCGCGGCGTAGTTTTTCCGAAGAAGCCCTGCGTTTGCAAGAGCAAATGAGGAATTCGTGGCAGGAAAGAGGAAGGAAAGAAAGTTTCTCTCCCTCTGCCTGCTTTGCTCAGAGGACTGGATGAAGTCAGGGAGTTCTCCCTTTCACTGAGAAACGTGCGGGCTGCTGTTGCCTGGGCGCTCTCTTCTTTGCAAAAGAGTCTGCAGTTCCACGCTTTGAACCGTGGAAAGGCGCCGGGCTCTGCTAAGACTTCCCCTGCGCTTCGTTTGCCCTGGGCCAAAGCGAGCCTTCACAATAGCTGAACGCTAACACTGCATACTCGTCCCACTTCCAGAACAGGGCTACCGCGAGGC
Source organism: Elephas maximus indicus (assembly GCF_024166365.1). Classification (NCBI taxonomy): domain Eukaryota; kingdom Metazoa; phylum Chordata; class Mammalia; order Proboscidea; family Elephantidae; genus Elephas; species Elephas maximus. The sequence goes on from NC_064823.1 coordinate 261,901, forward strand.
AGTTCTCCGGGGGAAAACGGCCCTTCGCGAAGGGCAGATCTGCCGAGCTCATTGCGGGAAAGCGAAAGCAAAGGACGCTTTCTCCCTCTAACCGCTTTCGTCAGAGGAACGGGGGAAGTCACAGTGTTCTTTCTCTCCCTGAGATACACACAATCTGACGTTGCCTCTGAGCTCCGTTGCTGGCAAAGAACTGAAACTGACATACATTCCTGTGGGGAAACACAGGGCTTTGCTACGATTTCTCTAGGCAGTGTGTTTTCCCTGGGCCTCACTGTAGCAACACTATCTCGCCAGGGCAACACTGCATGGCACTTCCTGTGCCAGGAGAGAGCTGCTGCTTTGTAGTTTGTGCTGGGAAACCTTGTTTTGGCAAGTGCGAATTGACCGCATTCAGGCAGAAAGAAAAGAGAATAGCAAGAGGCCTTTTCTCCCCGGCTGCTCTGCCAAGCCCTTCCAGCTCAAACTATGTCGTTGCTCCTCTGGAAGGATCCCTGCACCGCGGCGTAGTTTTTCCGAAGAAGCCCTGCGTTTGCAAGAGCAAATGAGGAATTCGTGGCAGGAAAGAGGAAGGAAAGAAAGTTTCTCTCCCTCTGCCTGCTTTGCTCAGAGGACCGGATGAAGTCAGGGAGTTCTCCCTTTCACTGAGAAACGTGCGGGCTGCTGTTGCCTGGGCGCTCTCTTCTTTGCAAAAGAGTCTGCAGTTCCACGCTTTGAACCGTGGAAAGGCGCCGGGCTCTGCTAAGATTTCCCCCGGCGCTTCGTTTGCCCTGGGCCAAAGCGAGCCTTCACAATAGCTGAACGCTAACACTGCATACTCGTTCCACTTCCAGAACCGGGCTACGGCGAGGCAGTTCTCCGGGGGAAAACGGCCCTTCGCGAAGGGCAGATCTGCCGAGCTCATTGCGGGAAAGCGAAAGCAAAGGACGCTTTTCTCCCTCTAACCGCTTTCGTCAGAGGAACGGGGGAAGTCACAGTGTTCTTTCTCTCCCTGAGATACACACAATCTGACGTTGCCTCTGAGCTCCGTTGCTGGCAAAGAACTGAAACTGACATACATTCCTGTGGGGAAACACAGGGCTTTGCTAGGATTTCTCTAGGCAGTGTGTTTTCCCTGGGCCTCACTGTAGCAACACTATCTCGCAAGGGCAGAACTGCATGGGATTTCCTCTGCCAGGAGAGAGCTGCTGCTTTGTAGTTTGTGCTGGGAAACCTTGTTTTGGCAAGTGCGAATTGACCGCATTCAGGCAGAAAGAAAAGAGAATAGCAAGAGGCCTTTTCTCCCCAGCTGCTCTGCCAAGCCCTTCCAGCTCAAACTATGTCGTTGCTCCTCTGGAAGGATCCCTGCACCGCGGCGTAGTTTTTCCGAAGAAGCCCTGCGTTTGCAAGAGCAAATGAGGAATTCGTGGCAGGAAAGAGGAAGGAAAGAAAGTTTCTCTCCCTCTGCCTGCTTTGCTCAGAGGACTGGATGAAGTCAGGGAGTTCTCCCTTTCACTGAGAAACGTGCGGGCTGCTGTTGCCTGGGCGCTCTCTTCTTTGCAAAAGAGTCTGCAGTTCCACGCTTTGAACCGTGGAAAGGCGCCGGGCTCTGCTAAGACTTCCCCTGCGCTTCGTTTGCCCTGGGCCAAAGCGAGCCTTCACAATAGCTGAACGCTAACACTGCATACTCGTTCCACTTCCAGAACCGGGCTACGGCGAGGCAGTTCTCCGGGGGAAAACGGCCCTTCGCGAAGGGCAGATCTGCCGAGCTCATTGCGGGAAAGCGAAAGCAAAGGACGCTTTTCTCCCTCTAACCGCTTTCGTCAGAGGAACGGGGGAAGTCACAGTGTTCTTTCTCTCCCTGAGATACACACAATCTGACGTTGCCTCTGAGCTCCGTTGCTGGCAAAGAACTGAAACTGACATACATTCCTGTGGGGAAACACAGGGCTTTGCTAGGATTTCTCTAGGCAGTGTGTTTTCCCTGGGCCTCACTGTAGCAACACTATCTCGCAAGGGCAGAACTGCATGGGATTTCCTCTGCCAGGAGAGAGCTGCTGCTTTGTAGTTTGTGCTGGGAAACCTTGTTTTGGCAAGTGCGAATTGACCGCATTCAGGCAGAAAGAGAAGAGAATAGCAAGAGGCCTTTTCTCCCCGGCTGCTCTGCCAAGCCCTTCCAGCTCAAACTATGTCGTTGCTCCTCTGGAAGGATCCCTGCACCGCGGCGTAGTTTTTCCGAAGAAGCCCTGCGTTTGCAAGAGCAAATGAGGAATTCGTGGCAGGAAAGAGGAAGGAAAGAAAGTTTCTCTCCCTCTGCCTGCTTTGCTCAGAGGACTGGATGAAGTCAGGGAGTTCTCCCTTTCACTGAGAAACGTGCGGGCTGCTGTTGCCTGGGCGCTCTCTTCTTTGCAAAAGAGTCTGCAGTTCCACGCTTTGAACCGTGGAAAGGCGCCGGGCTCTGCTAAGACTTCCCCTGCGCTTCGTTTGCCCTGGGCCAAAGCGAGCCTTCACAATAGCTGAACGCTAACACTGCATACTCGTCCCACTTCCAGAACAGGGCTACCGCGAGGCAGTTCTCCGGGGGAAAACGGCCCTTCGCGAAGGGCAGATCTGCCGAGCTCATTGCGGGAAAGCGAAAGCAAAGGACGCTTTTCTCCCTCTAACCGCTTTCGTCAGAGGAACGGGGGAAGTCACAGTGTTCTTTCTCTCCCTGAGATACACACAATCTGACGTTGCCTCTGAGCTCCGTTGCTGGCAAAGAACTGAAACTGACATACATTCCTGTGGGGAAACACAGGGCTTTGCTAGGATTTCTCTAGGCAGTGTGTTTTCCCTGGGCCTCACTGTAGCAACACTATCTCGCAAGGGCAGAACTGCATGGGATTTCCTCTGCCAGGAGAGAGCTGCTGCTTTGTAGTTTGTGCTGGGAAACCTTGTTTTGGCAAGTGCGAATTGACCGCATTCAGGCAGAAAGAAAAGAGAATAGCAAGAGGCCTTTTCTCCCCGGCTGCTCTGCCAAGCCCTTCCAGCTCAAACTATGTCGTTGCTCCTCTGGAAGGATCCCTGCACCGCGGCGTAGTTTTTCCGAAGAAGCCCTGCGTTTGCAAGAGCAAATGAGGAATTCGTGGCAGGAAAGAGGAAGGAAAGAAAGTTTCTCTCCCTCTGCCTGCTTTGCTCAGAGGACCGGATGAAGTCAGGGAGTTCTCCCTTTCACTGAGAAACGTGCGGGCTGCTGTTGCCTGGGCGCTCTCTTCTTTGCAAAAGAGTCTGCAGTTCCACGCTTTGAACCGTGGAAAGGCGCCGGGCTCTGCTAAGACTTCCCCTGCGCTTCGTTTGCCCTGGGCCAAAGCGAGCCTTCACAATAGCTGAACGCTAACACTGCATACTCGTCCCACTTCCAGAACAGGGCTACCGCGAGGCAGTTCTCCGGGGGAAAACGGCCCTTCGCGAAGGGCAGATCTGCCGAGCTCATTGCGGGAAAGCGAAAGCAAAGGACGCTTTTCTCCCTCTAACCGCTTTCGTCAGAGGAACGGGGGAAGTCACAGTGTTCTTTCTCTCCCTGAGATACACACAATCTGACGTTGCCTCTGAGCTCCGTTGCTGGCAAAGAACTGAAACTGACATACATTCCTGTGGGGAAACACAGGGCTTTGCTAGGATTTCTCTAGGCAGTGTGTTTTCCCTGGGCCTCACTGTAGCAACACTATCTCGCAAGGGCAGAACTGCATGGGATTTCCTCCGCCAGGAGAGAGCTGCTGCTTTGTAGTTTGTGCTGGGAAACCTTGCTTTGGCAAGTGCGAATTGACCGCATTCAGGCAGAAAGAAAAGAGAATAGCAAGAGGCCTTTTCTCCCCGGCTGCTCTGCCAAGCCCTTCCAGCTCAAACTATGTCGTTGCTCCTCTGGAAGGATCCCTGCACCGCGGCGTAGTTTTTCCGAAGAAGCCCTGCGTTTGCAAGAGCAAATGAGGAATTCGTGGCAGGAAAGAGGAAGGAAAGAAAGTTTCTCTCCCTCTGCCTGCTTTGCTCAGAGGACCGGATGAAGTCAGGGAGTTCTCCCTTTCACTGAGAAACGTGCGGGCTGCTGTTGCCTGGGCGCTCTCTTCTTTGCAAAAGAGTCTGCAGTTCCACGCTTTGAACCGTGGAAAGGCGCCGGGCTCTGCTAAGATTTCCCCCGGCGCTTCGTTTGCCCTGGGCCAAAGCGAGCCTTCACAATAGCTGAACGCTAACACTGCATACTCGTTCCACTTCCAGAACCGGGCTACGGCGAGGCAGTTCTCCGGGGGAAAACGGCCCTTCGCGAAGGGCAGATCTGCCGAGCTCATTGCGGGAAAGCGAAAGCAAAGGACGCTTTTCTCCCTCTAACCGCTTTCGTCAGAGGAACGGGGGAAGTCACAGTGTTCTTTCTCTCCCTGAGATACACACAATCTGACGTTGCCTCTGAGCTCCGTTGCTGGCAAAGAACTGAAAGTGACATACATTCCTGTGGGGAAACACAGGGCTTTGCTAGGATTTCTCTAGGCAGTGTGTTTTCCCTGGGCCTCACTGTAGCAACACTATCTCGCAAGGGCAGAACTGCATGGGATTTCCTCTGCCAGGAGAGAGCTGCTGCTTTGTAGTTTGTGCTGGGAAACCTTGTTTTGGCAAGTGCGAATTGACCGCATTCAGGCAGAAAGAAAAGAGAATAGCAAGAGGCCTTTTCTCCCCGGCTGCTCTGCCAAGCCCTTCCAGCTCAAACTATGTCGTTGCTCCTCTGGAAGGATCCCTGCACCGCGGCGTAGTTTTTCCGAAGAAGCCCTGCGTTTGCAAGAGCAAATGAGGAATTCGTGGCAGGAAAGAGGAAGGAAAGAAAGTTTCTCTCCCTCTGCCTGCTTTGCTCAGAGGACTGGATGAAGTCAGGGAGTTCTCCCTTTCACTGAGAAACGTGCGGGCTGCTGTTGCCTGGGCGCTCTCTTCTTTGCAAAAGAGTCTGCAGTTCCACGCTTTGAACCGTGGAAAGGCGCCGGGCTCTGCTAAGACTTCCCCTGCGCTTCGTTTGCCCTGGGCCAAAGCGAGCCTTCACAATAGCTGAACGCTAACACTGCATACTCGTCCCACTTCCAGAACAGGGCTACCGCGAGGCAGTTCTCCGGGGGAAAACGGCCCTTCGCGAAGGGCAGATCTGCCGAGCTCATTGCGGGAAAGCGAAAGCAAAGGACGCTTTTCTCCCTCTAACCGCTTTCGTCAGAGGAACGGGGGAAGTCACAGTGTTCTTTCTCTCCCTGAGATACACACAATCTGACGTTGCCTCTGAGCTCCGTTGCTGGCAAAGAACTGAAACTGACATACATTCCTGTGGGGAAACACAGGGCTTTGCTAGGATTTCTCTAGGCAGTGTGTTTTCCCTGGGCCTCACTGTAGCAACACTATCTCGCCAGGGCAACACTGCATGGCACTTCCTCTGCCAGGAGAGAGCTGCTGCTTTGTAGTTTGTGCTGGGAAACCTTGTTTTGGCAAGTGCGAATTGACCGCATTCAGGCAGAAAGAAAAGAGAATAGCAAGAGGCCTTTTCTCCCCGGCTGCTCTGCCAAGCCCTTCCAGCTCAAACTATGTCGTTGCTCCTCTGGAAGGATCCCTGCACCGCGGCGTAGTTTTTCCGAAGAAGCCCTGCGTTTGCAAGAGCAAATGAGGAATTCGTGGCAGGAAAGAGGAAGGAAAGAAAGTTTCTCTCCCTCTGCCTGCTTTGCTCAGAGGACCGGATGAAGTCAGGGAGTTCTCCCTTTCACTGAGAAACGTGCGGGCTGCTGTTGCCTGGGCGCTCTCTTCTTTGCAAAAGAGTCTGCAGTTCCACGCTTTGAACCGTGGAAAGGCGCCGGGCTCTGCTAAGATTTCCCCCGGCGCTTCGTTTGCCCTGGGCCAAAGCGAGCCTTCACAATAGCTGAACGCTAACACTGCATACTCGTTCCACTTCCAGAACCGGGCTACGGCGAGGCAGTTCTCCGGGGGAAAACGGCCCTTCGCGAAGGGCAGATCTGCCGAGCTCATTGCGGGAAAGCGAAAGCAAAGGACGCTTTTCTCCCTCTAACCGCTTTCGTCAGAGGAACGGGGGAAGTCACAGTGTTCTTTCTCTCCCTGAGATACACACAATCTGACGTTGCCTCTGAGCTCCGTTGCTGGCAAAGAACTGAAAGTGACATACATTCCTGTGGGGAAACACAGGGCTTTGCTAGGATTTCTCTAGGCAGTGTGTTTTCCCTGGGCCTCACTGTAGCAACACTATCTCGCAAGGGCAGAACTGCATGGGATTTCCTCCGCCAGGAGAGAGCTGCTGCTTTGTAGTTTGTGCTGGGAAACCTTGCTTTGGCAAGTGCGAATTGACCGCATTCAGGCAGAAAGAAAAGAGAATAGCAAGAGGCCTTTTCTCCCCAGCTGCTCTGCCAAGCCCTTCCAGCTCAAACTATGTCGTTGCTCCTCTGGAAGGATCCCTGCACCGCGGCGTAGTTTTTCCGAAGAAGCCCTGCGTTTGCAAGAGCAAATGAGGAATTCGTGGCAGGAAAGAGGAAGGAAAGAAAGTTTCTCTCCCTCTGCCTGCTTTGCTCAGAGGACCGGATGAAGTCAGGGAGTTCTCCCTTTCACTGAGAAACGTGCGGGCTGCTGTTGCCTGGGCGCTCTCTTCTTTGCAAAAGAGTCTGCAGTTCCACGCTTTGAACCGTGGAAAGGCGCCGGGCTCTGCTAAGATTTCCCCCGGCGCTTCGTTTGCCCTGGGCCAAAGCGAGCCTTCACAATAGCTGAACGCTAACACTGCATACTCGTTCCACTTCCAGAACCGGGCTACGGCGAGGCAGTTCTCCGGGGGAAAACGGCCCTTCGCGAAGGGCAGATCTGCCGAGCTCATTGCGGGAAAGCGAAAGCAAAGGACGCTTTTCTCCCTCTAACCGCTTTCGTCAGAGGAACGGGGGAAGTCACAGTGTTCTTTCTCTCCCTGAGATACACACAATCTGACGTTGCCTCTGAGCTCCGTTGCTGGCAAAGAACTGAAACTGACATACATTCCTGTGGGGAAACACAGGGCTTTGCTAGGATTTCTCTAGGCAGTGTGTTTTCCCTGGGCCTCACTGTAGCAACACTATCTCGCAAGGGCAGAACTGCATGGGATTTCCTCTGCCAGGAGAGAGCTGCTGCTTTGTAGTTTGTGCTGGGAAACCTTACTTTGGCAAGTGCGAATTGACCGCATTCAGGCAGAAAGAAAAGAGAACAGCAAGAGGCCTTTTTTCCCCGGCTGCTTTCCCAAGCCCTTCCAGCTCAAACTATGTCGTTGCTCCTCTGGAAGGATCCCTGCACCGCGACGTAGTTTTTCAGAAGAAGCCCTGCTTTTGCAAGAGCAAAGGAGGAATTCGTTGCAGGAAAGAGGAAGGAAAGAAAGTTTCTCTCCCTCTGCCTGCTTTGCTCAGAGAACTGGATGAAGTCAGGGAGTTCTCCCTTTCACTGAGAAACGTGCGGGCTGCTTTTGCCTGTGCGCTCTCTTCTTTGCAAAAGAGTCTGCAGTTCCACGCTTTGAACAGTGGAAAGGCGCCGGGCTCTGCTAAGACTTCCCCCGGCGCTTCGTTTGCCCTGGGCCAAAGCGAGCCTTCACAATAGCTGAACGCTAACACTGCATACTCGTTCCTCTTCCAGAACAGGGCTACCGCGAGGCAGTTCTCCGGGGGAAAACGGCCCTTCGCGAAGGGCAGATCTGCCGAGCTCATTGCGGGAAAGCGAAAGCAAAGGACGCTTTTCTCCCTCTAAGCGCTTTCGTCAGAGGAACGGGGGAAGTCACAGTGTTCTTTCTCTCACTGAGATACACACAATCTGACGTTGCCTCTGAGCTCCGTTGCTGGCAAAGAACTGAAACTGACATACATTCCTGTGGGGAAACACAGGGCTTTGCTAGGATTTCTCTAGGCAGTGTGTTTTCCCTGGACCTCACTGCAGCAACACTATCTCGCCAGGGCAACACTGCGTGGGATTTCCTCTTCCAAGAGAGCTGCTGCTTTGTAGTTTGTGCTGGGAAACCTTGCTTTGGCAAGTGCGAATTGACCGCATTCAGGCAGAAAGAAAAGAGAACAGAAAGAGGCCTTTTTTCCCCGGCTGCTTTCCCAAGCCCTTCCAGCTCAAACTATGTCGTTGCTCCTCTGGAAGGATCCCTGCACCGCGACGTAGTTTTTCAGAAGAAGCCCTGCTTTTGCAAGAGCAAATGAGGAATTCGTTGCAGGAAAGAGGAAGGAAAGAAAGTTTCTCTCCCTCTGCCTGCTTTGCTCAGAGAACTGGATGAAGTCAGGGAGTTCTCCCTTTCACTGAGAAACGTGCGGGCTGCTTTTGCCTGTGCGCTCTCTTCTTTGCAAAAGAGTCTGCAGTTCCACGCTTTGAACCGTGGAAAGGCGCCGGGCTCTGCTAAGACTTCCCCCGGCGCTTCGTTTGCCCTGGGCCAAAGCGAGCCTTCACAATACCTGAACGCTAACACTGCATACTCGTTCCACTTCCAGAACAGGGCTACCGCGAGGCAGTTCTCCGGGGGATAACGGCCCTTCGCGAAGGGCAGATCTGCCGAGCTCATTGCGGGAAAGCGAAAGCAAAGGACGCTTTTCTCCCTCTAAGCGCTTTCGTCAGAGGAACGGCGGAAGTCACAGTGTTCTTTCTCTCACTGAGATACACACAATCTGACGTTGCCTCTGAGCTCCGTTGCTGGCAAAGAACTGAAACTGACATACATTCCTGTGGGGAAACACAGGGCTTTGCTAGGATTTCTCTAGGCAGTGTGATTTCCCTGGGCCTCACTGTAGCAACACTATCTCGCCAGGGCAACACTGCGTGGGATTTCCTCTTCCAAGAGAGCTGCTGCTTTGTAGTTTGTGCTGGGAAACCTTACTTTGGCAAGTGCGAATTGACCGCATTCAGGCAGAAAGAAAAGAGAACAGCAAGAGGCCTTTTTTCCCCGGCTGCTTTCCCAAGCCCTTCCAGCTCAAACTATGTCGTTGCTCCTCTGGAAGGATCCCTGCACCGCGACGTAGTTTTTCAGAAGAAGCCCTGCTTTTGCAAGAGCAAAGGAGGAATTCGTTGCAGGAAAGAGGAAGGAAAGAAAGTTTCTCTCCCTCTGCCTGCTTTGCTCAGAGAACTGGATGAAGTCAGGGAGTTCTCCCTTTCACTGAGAAACGTGCGGGCTGCTTTTGCCTGTGCGCTCTCTTCTTTGTAAAAGAGTCTGCAGTTCCACGCTTTGAACCGTGGAAAGGCGCCGGGCTCTGCTAAGACTTCCCCCGGCGTTTCGTTTGCCCTGGGCCAAAGCGAGCCTTCACAATAGCTGAACGCTAACACTGCATACTCGTTCCACTTCCAGAACAGGGCTACCGCGAGGCAGTTCTCCGGGGGAAAACGGCCCTTCGCGAAGGGCAGATCTGCCGAGCTCATTGCGGGAAAGCGAAAGCAAAGGACGCTTTTCTCCCTCTAAGCGCTTTCGTCAGAGGAACGGGGGAAGTCACAGTGTTCTTTCTCTCACTGAGATACACACAATCTGACGTTGCCTCTGAGCTCCGTTGCTGGCAAAGAACTGAAACTGACATACATTCCTGTGGGGAAACACAGGGCTTTGCTAGGATTTCTCTAGGCAGTGTGATTTCCCTGGGCCTCACTGTAGCAACACTATCTCGCCAGGGCAACACTGCGTGGGATTTCCTCTTCCAAGAGAGCTGCTGTTTTGTAGTTTGTGCTGGGAAACCTTACTTTGGCAAGTGCGAATTGACCGCATTCAGGCAGAAAGAAAAGAGAACAGCAAGAGGCCTTTTTTCCCCGGCTGCTTTCCCAAGCCCTTCCAGCTCAAACTATGTCGTTGCTCCTCTGGAAGGATCCCTGCACCGCGACGTAGTTTTTCAGAAGAAGCCCTGCTTTTGCAAGAGCAAAGGAGGAATTCGTTGCAGGAAAGAGGAAGGAAAGAAAGTTTCTCTCCCTCTGCCTGCTTTGCTCAGAGAACTGGATGAAGTCAGGGAGTTCTCCCTTTCACTGAGAAACGTGCGGGCTGCTTTTGCCTGTGCGCTCTCTTCTTTGCAAAAGAGTCTGCAGTTCCACGCTTTGAACCGTGGAAAGGCGCCGGGCTCTGCTAAGACTTCCCCCGGCGTTTCGTTTGCCCTGGGCCAAAGCGAGCCTTCACAATAGCTGAACGCTAACACTGCATACTCGTTCCTCTTCCAGAACAGGGCTACCGCGAGGCAGTTCTCCGGGGAAAAACGGCCCTTCGCGAAGGGCAGATCTGCCGAGCTCATTGCGGGAAAGCGAAAGCAAAGGACGCTTTTCTCCCTCTAAGCGCTTTCGTCAGAGGAACGGGGGAAGTCACAGTGTTCTTTCTCTCACTGAGATACACACAATCTGACGTTGCCTCTGAGCTCCGTTGCTGGCAAAGAACTGAAACTGACATACATTCCTGTGGGGAAACACAGGGCTTTGCTAGGATTTCTCTAGGCAGTGTGTTTTCCCTGGGCCTCACTGTAGCAACACTATCTCGCAAGGGCAGAACTGCATGGGATTTCCTCCGCCAGGAGAGAGCTGCTGCTTTGTAGTTTGTGCTGGGAAACCTTGTTTTGGCAAGTGCGAATTGACCGCATTCAGGCAGAAAGAAAAGAGAATAGCAAGAGGCCTTTTCTCCCCGGCTGCTCTGCCAAGCCCTTCCAGCTCAAACTATGTCGTTGCTCCTCTGGAAGGATCCCTGCACCGCGGCGTAGTTTTTCCGAAGAAGCCCTGCGTTAGCAAGAGCAAATGAGGAATTCGTGGCAGGAAAGAGGAAGGAAAGAAAGTTTCTCTCCCTCTGCCTGCTTTGCTCAGAGGACTGGATGAAGTCAGGGAGTTCTCCCTTTCACTGAGAAACGTGCGGGCTGCTGTTGCCTGGGCGCTCTCTTCTTTGCAAAAGAGTCTGCAGTTCCACGCTTTGAACCGTGGAAAGGCGCCGGGCTCTGCTAAGACTTCCCCTGCGCTTCGTTTGCCCTGGGCCAAAGCGAGCCTTCACAATAGCTGAACGCTAACACTGCATACTCGTCCCACTTCCAGAACAGGGCTACCGCGAGGCAGTTCTCCGGGGGAAAACGGCCCTTCGCGAAGGGCAGATCTGCCGAGCTCATTGCGGGAAAGCGAAAGCAAAGGACGCTTTTCTCCCTCTAACCGCTTTCGTCAGAGGAACGGGGGAAGTCACAGTGTTCTTTCTCTCCCTGAGATACACACAATCTGACGTTGCCTCTGAGCTCCGTTGCTGGCAAAGAACTGAAACTGACATACATTCCTGTGGGGAAACACAGGGCTTTGCTAGGATTTCTCTAGGCAGTGTGTTTTCCCTGGGCCTCACTGTAGCAACACTATCTCGCAAGGGCAGAACTGCATGGGATTTCCTCCGCCAGGAGAGAGCTGCTGCTTTGTAGTTTGTGCTGGGAAACCTTGCTTTGGCAAGTGCGAATTGACCGCATTCAGGCAGAAAGAAAAGAGAATAGCAAGAGGCCTTTTCTCCCCGGCTGCTCTGCCAAGCCCTTCCAGCTCAAACTATGTCGTTGCTCCTCTGGAAGGATCCCTGCACCGCGGCGTAGTTTTTCCGAAGAAGCCCTGCGTTTGCAAGAGCAAATGAGGAATTCGTGGCAGGAAAGAGGAAGGAAAGAAAGTTTCTCTCCCTCTGCCTGCTTTGCTCAGAGGACCGGATGAAGTCAGGGAGTTCTCCCTTTCACTGAGAAACGTGCGGGCTGCTGTTGCCTGGGCGCTCTCTTCTTTGCAAAAGAGTCTGCAGTTCCACGCTTTGAACCGTGGAAAGGCGCCGGGCTCTGCTAAGATTTCCCCCGGCGCTTCGTTTGCCCTGGGCCAAAGCGAGCCTTCACAATAGCTGAACGCTAACACTGCATACTCGTTCCACTTCCAGAACCGGGCTACGGCGAGGCAGTTCTCCGGGGGAAAACGGCCCTTCGCGAAGGGCAGATCTGCCGAGCTCATTGCGGGAAAGTGAAAGCAAAGGACGCTTTTCTCCCTCTAACCGCTTTCGTCAGAGGAACGGGGGAAGTCACAGTGTTCTTTCTCTCCCTGAGATACACACAATCTGACGTTGCCTCTGAGCTCCGTTGCTGGCAAAGAACTGAAAGTGACATACATTCCTGTGGGGAAACACAGGGCTTTGCTAGGATTTCTCTAGGCAGTGTGTTTTCCCTGGGCCTCACTGTAGCAACACTATCTCGCAAGGGCAGAACTGCATGGGATTTCCTCTGCCAGGAGAGAGCTGCTGCTTTGTAGTTTGTGCTGGGAAACCTTGTTTTGGCAAGTGCGAATTGACCGCATTCAGGCAGAAAGAAAAGAGAATAGCAAGAGGCCTTTTCTCCCCGGCTGCTCTGCCAAGCCCTTCCAGCTCAAACTATGTCGTTGCTCCTCTGGAAGGATCCCTGCACCGCGGCGTAGTTTTTCCGAAGAAGCCCTGCGTTTGCAAGAGCAAATGAGGAATTCGTGGCAGGAAAGAGGAAGGAAAGAAAGTTTCTCTCCCTCTGCCTGCTTTGCTCAGAGGACTGGATGAAGTCAGGGAGTTCTCCCTTTCACTGAGAAACGTGCGGGCTGCTGTTGCCTGGGCGCTCTCTTCTTTGCAAAAGAGTCTGCAGTTCCACGCTTTGAACCGTGGAAAGGCGCCGGGCTCTGCTAAGACTTCCCCTGCGCTTCGTTTGCCCTGGGCCAAAGCGAGCCTTCACAATAGCTGAACGCTAACACTGCATACTCGTCCCACTTCCAGAACAGGGCTACCGCGAGGCAGTTCTCCGGGGGAAAACGGCCCTTCGCGAAGGGCAGATCTGCCGAGCTCATTGCGGGAAAGCGAAAGCAAAGGACGCTTTTCTCCCTCTAACCGCTTTCGTCAGAGGAACGGGGGAAGTCACAGTGTTCTTTCTCTCCCTGAGATACACACAATCTGACGTTGCCTCTGAGCTCCGTTGCTGGCAAAGAACTGAAACTGACATACATTCCTGTGGGGAAACACAGGGCTTTGCTACGATTTCTCTAGGCAGTGTGTTTTCCCTGGGCCTCACTGTAGCAACACTATCTCGCCAGGGCAACACTGCATGGCACTTCCTCTGCCAGGAGAGAGCAGCTGCTTTGTAGTTTGTGCTGGGAAACCTTGTTTTGGCAAGTGCGAATTGACCGCATTCAGGCAGAAAGAAAAGAGAATAGCAAGAGGCCTTTTCTCCCCGGCTGCTCTGCCAAGCCCTTCCAGCTCAAACTATGTCGTTGCTCCTCTGGAAGGATCCCTGCACCGCGGCGTAGTTTTTCCGAAGAAGCCCTGCGTTTGCAAGAGCAAATGAGGAATTCGTGGCAGGAAAGAGGAAGGAAAGAAAGTTTCTCTCCCTCTGCCTGCTTTGCTCAGAGGACCGGATGAAGTCAGGGAGTTCTCCCTTTCACTGAGAAACGTGCGGGCTGCTGTTGCCTGGGCGCTCTCTTCTTTGCAAAAGAGTCTGCAGTTCCACGCTTTGAACCGTGGAAAGGCGCCGGGCTCTGCTAAGATTTCCCGGCGCTTCGTTTGCCCTGGGCCAAAGCGAGCCTTCACAATAGCTGAACGCTAACACTGCATACTCGTTCCACTTCCAGAACCGGGCTACGGCGAGGCAGTTCTCCGGGGGAAAACGGCCCTTCGCGAAGGGCAGATCTGCCGAGCTCATTGCGGGAAAGCGAAAGCAAAGGACGCTTTTCTCCCTCTAACCGCTTTCGTCAGAGGAACGGGGGAAGTCACAGTGTTCTTTCTCTCCCTGAGATACACACAATCTGACGTTGCCTCTGAGCTCCGTTGCTGGCAAAGAACTGAAACTGACATACATTCCTGTGGGGAAACACAGGGCTTTGCTAGGATTTCTCTAGGCAGTGTGTTTTCCCTGGGCCTCACTGTAGCAACACTATCTCGCAAGGGCAGAACTGCATGGGATTTCCTCCGCCAGGAGAGAGCTGCTGCTTTGTAGTTTGTGCTGGGAAACCTTGCTTTGGCAAGTGCGAATTGACCGCATTCAGGCAGAAAGAAAAGAGAATAGCAAGAGGCCTTTTCTCCCCGGCTGCTCTGCCAAGCCCTTCCAGCTCAAACTATGTCGTTGCTCCTCTGGAAGGATCCCTGCACCGCGGCGTAGTTTTTCCGAAGAAGCCCTGCGTTTGCAAGAGCAAATGAGGAATTCGTGGCAGGAAAGAGGAAGGAAAGAAAGTTTCTCTCCCTCTGCCTGCTTTGCTCAGAGGACCGGATGAAGTCAGGGAGTTCTCCCTTTCACTGAGAAACGTGCGGGCTGCTGTTGCCTGGGCGCTCTCTTCTTTGCAAAAGAGTCTGCAGTTCCACGCTTTGAACCGTGGAAAGGCGCCGGGCTCTGCTAAGATTTCCCCCGGCGCTTCGTTTGCCCTGGGCCAAAGCGAGCCTTCACAATAGCTGAACGCTAACACTGCATACTCGTTCCACTTCCAGAACCGGGCTACGGCGAGGCAGTTCTCCGGGGGAAAACGGCCCTTCGCGAAGGGCAGATCTGCCGAGCTCATTGCGGGAAAGCGAAAGCAAAGGACGCTTTTCTCCCTCTAACCGCTTTCGTCAGAGGAACGGGGGAAGTCACAGTGTTCTTTCTCTCCCTGAGATACACACAATCTGACGTTGCCTCTGAGCTCCGTTGCTGGCAAAGAACTGAAACTGACATACATTCCTGTGGGGAAACACAGGGCTTTGCTAGGATTTCTCTAGGCAGTGTGTTTTCCCTGGGCCTCACTGTAGCAACACTATCTCGCAAGGGCAGAACTGCATGGGATTTCCTCCGCCAGGAGAGAGCTGCTGCTTTGTAGTTTGTGCTGGGAAACCTTGTTTTGGCAAGTGCGAATTGACCGCATTCAGGCAGAAAGAAAAGAGAATAGCAAGAGGCCTTTTCTCCCCGGCTGCTCTGCCAAGCCCTTCCAGCTCAAACTATGTCGTTGCTCCTCTGGAAGGATCCCTGCACCGCGGCGTAGTTTTTCCGAAGAAGCCCTGCGTTAGCAAGAGCAAATGAGGAATTCGTGGCAGGAAAGAGGAAGGAAAGAAAGTTTCTCTCCCTCTGCCTGCTTTGCTCAGAGGACTGGATGAAGTCAGGGAGTTCTCCCTTTCACTGAGAAACGTGCGGGCTGCTGTTGCCTGGGCGCTCTCTTCTTTGCAAAAGAGTCTGCAGTTCCACGCTTTGAACCGTGGAAAGGCGCCGGGCTCTGCTAAGACTTCCCCTGCGCTTCGTTTGCCCTGGGCCAAAGCGAGCCTTCACAATAGCTGAACGCTAACACTGCATACTCGTCCCACTTCCAGAACAGGGCTACCGCGAGGCAGTTCTCCGGGGGAAAACGGCCCTTCGCGAAGGGCAGATCTGCCGAGCTCATTGCGGGAAAGCGAAAGCAAAGGACGCTTTTCTCCCTCTAACCGCTTTCGTCAGAGGAACGGGGGAAGTCACAGTGTTCTTTCTCTCCCTGAGATACACACAATCTGACGTTGCCTCTGAGCTCCGTTGCTGGCAAAGAACTGAAACTGACATACATTCCTGTGGGGAAACACAGGGCTTTGCTAGGATTTCTCTAGGCAGTGTGTTTTCCCTGGGCCTCACTGTAGCAACACTATCTCGCAAGGGCAGAACTGCATGGGATTTCCTCCGCCAGGAGAGAGCTGCTGCTTTGTAGTTTGTGCTGGGAAACCTTGCTTTGGCAAGTGCGAATTGACCGCATTCAGGCAGAAAGAAAAGAGAATAGCAAGAGGCCTTTTCTCCCCGGCTGCTCTGCCAAGCCCTTCCAGCTCAAACTATGTCGTTGCTCCTCTGGAAGGATCCCTGCACCGCGGCGTAGTTTTTCCGAAGAAGCCCTGCGTTTGCAAGAGCAAATGAGGAATTCGTGGCAGGAAAGAGGAAGGAAAGAAAGTTTCTCTCCCTCTGCCTGCTTTGCTCAGAGGACCGGATGAAGTCAGGGAGATCTCCCTTTCACTGAGAAACGTGCGGGCTGCTGTTGCCTGGGCGCTCTCTTCTTTGCAAAAGAGTCTGCAGTTCCACGCTTTGAACCGTGGAAAGGCGCCGGGCTCTGCTAAGATTTCCCCCGGCGCTTCGTTTGCCCTGGGCCAAAGCGAGCCTTCACAATAGCTGAACGCTAACACTGCATACTCGTTCCACTTCCAGAACCGGGCTACGGCGAGGCAGTTCTCCGGGGGAAAACGGCCCTTCGCGAAGGGCAGATCTGCCGAGCTCATTGCGGGAAAGCGAAAGCAAAGGACGCTTTTCTCCCTCTAACCGCTTTCGTCAGAGGAACGGGGGAAGTCACAGTGTTCTTTCTCTCCCTGAGATACACACAATCTGACGTTGCCTCTGAGCTCCGTTGCTGGCAAAGAACTGAAAGTGACATACATTCCTGTGGGGAAACACAGGGCTTTGCTAGGATTTCTCTAGGCAGTGTGTTTTCCCTGGGCCTCACTGTAGCAACACTATCTCGCAAGGGCAGAACTGCATGGGATTTCCTCTGCCAGGAGAGAGCTGCTGCTTTGTAGTTTGTGCTGGGAAACCTTGTTTTGGCAAGTGCGAATTGACCGCATTCAGGCAGAAAGAAAAGAGAATAGCAAGAGGCCTTTTCTCCCCGGCTGCTCTGCCAAGCCCTTCCAGCTCAAACTATGTCGTTGCTCCTCTGGAAGGATCCCTGCACCGCGGCGTAGTTTTTCCGAAGAAGCCCTGCGTTTGCAAGAGCAAATGAGGAATTCGTGGCAGGAAAGAGGAAGGAAAGAAAGTTTCTCTCCCTCTGCCTGCTTTGCTCAGAGGACTGGATGAAGTCAGGGAGTTCTCCCTTTCACTGAGAAACGTGCGGGCTGCTGTTGCCTGGGCGCTCTCTTCTTTGCAAAAGAGTCTGCAGTTCCACGCTTTGAACCGTGGAAAGGCGCCGGGCTCTGCTAAGACTTCCCCTGCGCTTCGTTTGCCCTGGGCCAAAGCGAGCCTTCACAATAGCTGAACGCTAACACTGCATACTCGTCCCACTTCCAGAACAGGGCTACCGCGAGGCAGTTCTCCGGGGGAAAACGGCCCTTCGCGAAGGGCAGATCTGCCGAGCTCATTGCGGGAAAGCGAAAGCAAAGGACGCTTTTCTCCCTCTAACCGCTTTCGTCAGAGGAACGGCGGAAGTCACAGTGTTCTTTCTCTCCCTGAGATACACACAATCTGACGTTGCCTCTGAGCTCCGTTGCTGGCAAAGAACTGAAACTGACATACATTCCTGTGGGGAAACACAGGGCTTTGCTAGGATTTCTCTAGGCAGTGTGTTTTCCCTGGGCCTCACTGTAGCAACACTATCTCGCCAGGGCAGAACTGCATGGGATTTCCTCCGCCAGGAGAGAGCTGCTGCTTTGTAGTTTGTGCTGGGAAACCTTGCTTTGGCAAGTGCGAATTGACCGCATTCAGGCAGAAAGAAAAGAGAATAGCAAGAGGCCTTTTCTCCCCGGCTGCTCTGCCAAGCCCTTCCAGCTCAAACTATGTCGTTGCTCCTCTGGAAGGATCCCTGCACCGCGGCGTAGTTTTTCCGAAGAAGCCCTGCGTTTGCAAGAGCAAATGAGGAATTCGTGGCAGGAAAGAGGAAGGAAAGAAAGTTTCTCTCCCTCTGCCTGCTTTGCTCAGAGGACCGGATGAAGTCAGGGAGTTCTCCCTTTCACTGAGAAACGTGCGGGCTGCTGTTGCCTGGGCGCTCTCTTCTTTGCAAAAGAGTCTGCAGTTCCACGCTTTGAACCGTGGAAAGGCGCCGGGCTCTGCTAAGATTTCCCCCGGCGCTTCGTTTGCCCTGGGCCAAAGCGAGCCTTCACAATAGCTGAACGCTAACACTGCATACTCGTTCCACTTCCAGAACCGGGCTACGGCGAGGCAGTTCTCCGGGGGAAAACGGCCCTTCGCGAAGGGCAGATCTGCCGAGCTCATTGCGGGAAAGCGAAAGCAAAGGACGCTTTTCTCCCTCTAACCGCTTTCGTCAGAGGAACGGGGGAAGTCACAGTGTTCTTTCTCTCCCTGAGATACACACAATCTGACGTTGCCTCTGAGCTCCGTTGCTGGCAAAGAACTGAAAGTGACATACATTCCTGTGGGGAAACACAGGGCTTTGCTAGGATTTCTCTAGGCAGTGTGTTTCACCTGGGCCTCACTGTAGCAACACTATCTCGCAAGGGCAGAACTGCATGGGATTTCCTCTGCCAGGAGAGAGCTGCTGCTTTGTAGTTTGTGCTGGGAAACCTTGTTTTGGCAAGTGCGAATTGACCGCATTCAGGCAGAAAGAAAAGAGAATAGCAAGAGGCCTTTTCTCCCCGGCTGCTCTGCCAAGCCCTTCCAGCTCAAACTATGTCGTTGCTCCTCTGGAAGGATCCCTGCACCGCGGCGTAGTTTTTCCGAAGAAGCCCTGCGTTTGCAAGAGCAAATGAGGAATTCGTGGCAGGAAAGAGGAAGGAAAGAAAGTTTCTCTCCCTCTGCCTGCTTTGCTCAGAGGACTGGATGAAGTCAGGGAGTTCTCCCTTTCACTGAGAAACGTGCGGGCTGCTGTTGCCTGGGCGCTCTCTTCTTTGCAAAAGAGTCTGCAGTTCCACGCTTTGAACCGTGGAAAGGCGCCGGGCTCTGCTAAGACTTCCCCTGCGCTTCGTTTGCCCTGGGCCAAAGCGAGCCTTCACAATAGCTGAACGCTAACACTGCATACTCGTCCCACTTCCAGAACAGGGCTACCGCGAGGCAGTTCTCCGGGGGAAAACGGCCCTTCGCGAAGGGCAGATCTGCCGAGCTCATTGCGGGAAAGCGAAAGCAAAGGACGCTTTCTCCCTCTAACCGCTTTCGTCAGAGGAACGGGGGAAGTCACAGTGTTCTTTCTCTCCCTGAGATACACACAATCTGACGTTGCCTCTGAGCTCCGTTGCTGGCAAAGAACTGAAACTGACATACATTCCTGTGGGGAAACACAGGGCTTTGCTACGATTTCTCTAGGCAGTGTGTTTTCCCTGGGCCTCACTGTAGCAACACTATCTCGCCAGGGCAACACTGCATGGCACTTCCTGTGCCAGGAGAGAGCTGCTGCTTTGTAGTTTGTGCTGGGAAACCTTGTTTTGGCAAGTGCGAATTGACCGCATTCAGGCAGAAAGAAAAGAGAATAGCAAGAGGCCTTTTCTCCCCGGCTGCTCTGCCAAGCCCTTCCAGCTCAAACTATGTCGTTGCTCCTCTGGAAGGATCCCTGCACCGCGGCGTAGTTTTTCCGAAGAAGCCCTGCGTTTGCAAGAGCAAATGAGGAATTCGTGGCAGGAAAGAGGAAGGAAAGAAAGTTTCTCTCCCTCTGCCTGCTTTGCTCAGAGGACCGGATGAAGTCAGGGAGTTCTCCCTTTCACTGAGAAACGTGCGGGCTGCTGTTGCCTGGGCGCTCTCTTCTTTGCAAAAGAGTCTGCAGTTCCACGCTTTGAACCGTGGAAAGGCGCCGGGCTCTGCTAAGATTTCCCCCGGCGCTTCGTTTGCCCTGGGCCAAAGCGAGCCTTCACAATAGCTGAACGCTAACACTGCATACTCGTTCCACTTCCAGAACCGGGCTACGGCGAGGCAGTTCTCCGGGGGAAAACGGCCCTTCGCGAAGGGCAGATCTGCCGAGCTCATTGCGGGAAAGCGAAAGCAAAGGACGCTTTTCTCCCTCTAACCGCTTTCGTCAGAGGAACGGGGGAAGTCACAGTGTTCTTTCTCTCCCTGAGATACACACAATCTGACGTTGCCTCTGAGCTCCGTTGCTGGCAAAGAACTGAAACTGACATACATTCCTGTGGGGAAACACAGGGCTTTGCTAGGATTTCTCTAGGCAGTGTGTTTTCCCTGGGCCTCACTGTAGCAACACTATCTCGCAAGGGCAGAACTGCATGGGATTTCCTCTGCCAGGAGAGAGCTGCTGCTTTGTAGTTTGTGCTGGGAAACCTTGTTTTGGCAAGTGCGAATTGACCGCATTCAGGCAGAAAGAAAAGAGAATAGCAAGAGGCCTTTTCTCCCCAGCTGCTCTGCCAAGCCCTTCCAGCTCAAACTATGTCGTTGCTCCTCTGGAAGGATCCCTGCACCGCGGCGTAGTTTTTCCGAAGAAGCCCTGCGTTTGCAAGAGCAAATGAGGAATTCGTGGCAGGAAAGAGGAAGGAAAGAAAGTTTCTCTCCCTCTGCCTGCTTTGCTCAGAGGACTGGATGAAGTCAGGGAGTTCTCCCTTTCACTGAGAAACGTGCGGGCTGCTGTTGCCTGGGCGCTCTCTTCTTTGCAAAAGAGTCTGCAGTTCCACGCTTTGAACCGTGGAAAGGCGCCGGGCTCTGCTAAGACTTCCCCTGCGCTTCGTTTGCCCTGGGCCAAAGCGAGCCTTCACAATAGCTGAACGCTAACACTGCATACTCGTTCCACTTCCAGAACCGGGCTACGGCGAGGCAGTTCTCCGGGGGAAAACGGCCCTTCGCGAAGGGCAGATCTGCCGAGCTCATTGCGGGAAAGCGAAAGCAAAGGACGCTTTTCTCCCTCTAACCGCTTTCGTCAGAGGAACGGGGGAAGTCACAGTGTTCTTTCTCTCCCTGAGATACACACAATCTGACGTTGCCTCTGAGCTCCGTTGCTGGCAAAGAACTGAAACTGACATACATTCCTGTGGGGAAACACAGGGCTTTGCTAGGATTTCTCTAGGCAGTGTGTTTTCCCTGGGCCTCACTGTAGCAACACTATCTCGCAAGGGCAGAACTGCATGGGATTTCCTCTGCCAGGAGAGAGCTGCTGCTTTGTAGTTTGTGCTGGGAAACCTTGTTTTGGCAAGTGCGAATTGACCGCATTCAGGCAGAAAGAGAAGAGAATAGCAAGAGGCCTTTTCTCCCCGGCTGCTCTGCCAAGCCCTTCCAGCTCAAACTATGTCGTTGCTCCTCTGGAAGGATCCCTGCACCGCGGCGTAGTTTTTCCGAAGAAGCCCTGCGTTTGCAAGAGCAAATGAGGAATTCGTGGCAGGAAAGAGGAAGGAAAGAAAGTTTCTCTCCCTCTGCCTGCTTTGCTCAGAGGACTGGATGAAGTCAGGGAGTTCTCCCTTTCACTGAGAAACGTGCGGGCTGCTGTTGCCTGGGCGCTCTCTTCTTTGCAAAAGAGTCTGCAGTTCCACGCTTTGAACCGTGGAAAGGCGCCGGGCTCTGCTAAGACTTCCCCTGCGCTTCGTTTGCCCTGGGCCAAAGCGAGCCTTCACAATAGCTGAAC
The DNA here is from genome assembly GCF_024166365.1 of Elephas maximus indicus. Classification (NCBI taxonomy): domain Eukaryota; kingdom Metazoa; phylum Chordata; class Mammalia; order Proboscidea; family Elephantidae; genus Elephas; species Elephas maximus. The sequence goes on from NC_064823.1 coordinate 283,081, forward strand.
GCTAACACTGCATACTCGTCCCACTTCCAGAACAGGGCTACCGCGAGGCAGTTCTCCGGGGGAAAACGGCCCTTCGCGAAGGGCAGATCTGCCGAGCTCATTGCGGGAAAGCGAAAGCAAAGGACGCTTTTCTCCCTCTAACCGCTTTCGTCAGAGGAACGGGGGAAGTCACAGTGTTCTTTCTCTCCCTGAGATACACACAATCTGACGTTGCCTCTGAGCTCCGTTGCTGGCAAAGAACTGAAACTGACATACATTCCTGTGGGGAAACACAGGGCTTTGCTAGGATTTCTCTAGGCAGTGTGTTTTCCCTGGGCCTCACTGTAGCAACACTATCTCGCAAGGGCAGAACTGCATGGGATTTCCTCTGCCAGGAGAGAGCTGCTGCTTTGTAGTTTGTGCTGGGAAACCTTGTTTTGGCAAGTGCGAATTGACCGCATTCAGGCAGAAAGAAAAGAGAATAGCAAGAGGCCTTTTCTCCCCGGCTGCTCTGCCAAGCCCTTCCAGCTCAAACTATGTCGTTGCTCCTCTGGAAGGATCCCTGCACCGCGGCGTAGTTTTTCCGAAGAAGCCCTGCGTTTGCAAGAGCAAATGAGGAATTCGTGGCAGGAAAGAGGAAGGAAAGAAAGTTTCTCTCCCTCTGCCTGCTTTGCTCAGAGGACCGGATGAAGTCAGGGAGTTCTCCCTTTCACTGAGAAACGTGCGGGCTGCTGTTGCCTGGGCGCTCTCTTCTTTGCAAAAGAGTCTGCAGTTCCACGCTTTGAACCGTGGAAAGGCGCCGGGCTCTGCTAAGACTTCCCCTGCGCTTCGTTTGCCCTGGGCCAAAGCGAGCCTTCACAATAGCTGAACGCTAACACTGCATACTCGTCCCACTTCCAGAACAGGGCTACCGCGAGGCAGTTCTCCGGGGGAAAACGGCCCTTCGCGAAGGGCAGATCTGCCGAGCTCATTGCGGGAAAGCGAAAGCAAAGGACGCTTTTCTCCCTCTAACCGCTTTCGTCAGAGGAACGGGGGAAGTCACAGTGTTCTTTCTCTCCCTGAGATACACACAATCTGACGTTGCCTCTGAGCTCCGTTGCTGGCAAAGAACTGAAACTGACATACATTCCTGTGGGGAAACACAGGGCTTTGCTAGGATTTCTCTAGGCAGTGTGTTTTCCCTGGGCCTCACTGTAGCAACACTATCTCGCAAGGGCAGAACTGCATGGGATTTCCTCCGCCAGGAGAGAGCTGCTGCTTTGTAGTTTGTGCTGGGAAACCTTGCTTTGGCAAGTGCGAATTGACCGCATTCAGGCAGAAAGAAAAGAGAATAGCAAGAGGCCTTTTCTCCCCGGCTGCTCTGCCAAGCCCTTCCAGCTCAAACTATGTCGTTGCTCCTCTGGAAGGATCCCTGCACCGCGGCGTAGTTTTTCCGAAGAAGCCCTGCGTTTGCAAGAGCAAATGAGGAATTCGTGGCAGGAAAGAGGAAGGAAAGAAAGTTTCTCTCCCTCTGCCTGCTTTGCTCAGAGGACCGGATGAAGTCAGGGAGTTCTCCCTTTCACTGAGAAACGTGCGGGCTGCTGTTGCCTGGGCGCTCTCTTCTTTGCAAAAGAGTCTGCAGTTCCACGCTTTGAACCGTGGAAAGGCGCCGGGCTCTGCTAAGATTTCCCCCGGCGCTTCGTTTGCCCTGGGCCAAAGCGAGCCTTCACAATAGCTGAACGCTAACACTGCATACTCGTTCCACTTCCAGAACCGGGCTACGGCGAGGCAGTTCTCCGGGGGAAAACGGCCCTTCGCGAAGGGCAGATCTGCCGAGCTCATTGCGGGAAAGCGAAAGCAAAGGACGCTTTTCTCCCTCTAACCGCTTTCGTCAGAGGAACGGGGGAAGTCACAGTGTTCTTTCTCTCCCTGAGATACACACAATCTGACGTTGCCTCTGAGCTCCGTTGCTGGCAAAGAACTGAAAGTGACATACATTCCTGTGGGGAAACACAGGGCTTTGCTAGGATTTCTCTAGGCAGTGTGTTTTCCCTGGGCCTCACTGTAGCAACACTATCTCGCAAGGGCAGAACTGCATGGGATTTCCTCTGCCAGGAGAGAGCTGCTGCTTTGTAGTTTGTGCTGGGAAACCTTGTTTTGGCAAGTGCGAATTGACCGCATTCAGGCAGAAAGAAAAGAGAATAGCAAGAGGCCTTTTCTCCCCGGCTGCTCTGCCAAGCCCTTCCAGCTCAAACTATGTCGTTGCTCCTCTGGAAGGATCCCTGCACCGCGGCGTAGTTTTTCCGAAGAAGCCCTGCGTTTGCAAGAGCAAATGAGGAATTCGTGGCAGGAAAGAGGAAGGAAAGAAAGTTTCTCTCCCTCTGCCTGCTTTGCTCAGAGGACTGGATGAAGTCAGGGAGTTCTCCCTTTCACTGAGAAACGTGCGGGCTGCTGTTGCCTGGGCGCTCTCTTCTTTGCAAAAGAGTCTGCAGTTCCACGCTTTGAACCGTGGAAAGGCGCCGGGCTCTGCTAAGACTTCCCCTGCGCTTCGTTTGCCCTGGGCCAAAGCGAGCCTTCACAATAGCTGAACGCTAACACTGCATACTCGTCCCACTTCCAGAACAGGGCTACCGCGAGGCAGTTCTCCGGGGGAAAACGGCCCTTCGCGAAGGGCAGATCTGCCGAGCTCATTGCGGGAAAGCGAAAGCAAAGGACGCTTTTCTCCCTCTAACCGCTTTCGTCAGAGGAACGGGGGAAGTCACAGTGTTCTTTCTCTCCCTGAGATACACACAATCTGACGTTGCCTCTGAGCTCCGTTGCTGGCAAAGAACTGAAACTGACATACATTCCTGTGGGGAAACACAGGGCTTTGCTAGGATTTCTCTAGGCAGTGTGTTTTCCCTGGGCCTCACTGTAGCAACACTATCTCGCCAGGGCAACACTGCATGGCACTTCCTCTGCCAGGAGAGAGCTGCTGCTTTGTAGTTTGTGCTGGGAAACCTTGTTTTGGCAAGTGCGAATTGACCGCATTCAGGCAGAAAGAAAAGAGAATAGCAAGAGGCCTTTTCTCCCCGGCTGCTCTGCCAAGCCCTTCCAGCTCAAACTATGTCGTTGCTCCTCTGGAAGGATCCCTGCACCGCGGCGTAGTTTTTCCGAAGAAGCCCTGCGTTTGCAAGAGCAAATGAGGAATTCGTGGCAGGAAAGAGGAAGGAAAGAAAGTTTCTCTCCCTCTGCCTGCTTTGCTCAGAGGACCGGATGAAGTCAGGGAGTTCTCCCTTTCACTGAGAAACGTGCGGGCTGCTGTTGCCTGGGCGCTCTCTTCTTTGCAAAAGAGTCTGCAGTTCCACGCTTTGAACCGTGGAAAGGCGCCGGGCTCTGCTAAGATTTCCCCCGGCGCTTCGTTTGCCCTGGGCCAAAGCGAGCCTTCACAATAGCTGAACGCTAACACTGCATACTCGTTCCACTTCCAGAACCGGGCTACGGCGAGGCAGTTCTCCGGGGGAAAACGGCCCTTCGCGAAGGGCAGATCTGCCGAGCTCATTGCGGGAAAGCGAAAGCAAAGGACGCTTTTCTCCCTCTAACCGCTTTCGTCAGAGGAACGGGGGAAGTCACAGTGTTCTTTCTCTCCCTGAGATACACACAATCTGACGTTGCCTCTGAGCTCCGTTGCTGGCAAAGAACTGAAAGTGACATACATTCCTGTGGGGAAACACAGGGCTTTGCTAGGATTTCTCTAGGCAGTGTGTTTTCCCTGGGCCTCACTGTAGCAACACTATCTCGCAAGGGCAGAACTGCATGGGATTTCCTCCGCCAGGAGAGAGCTGCTGCTTTGTAGTTTGTGCTGGGAAACCTTGCTTTGGCAAGTGCGAATTGACCGCATTCAGGCAGAAAGAAAAGAGAATAGCAAGAGGCCTTTTCTCCCCAGCTGCTCTGCCAAGCCCTTCCAGCTCAAACTATGTCGTTGCTCCTCTGGAAGGATCCCTGCACCGCGGCGTAGTTTTTCCGAAGAAGCCCTGCGTTTGCAAGAGCAAATGAGGAATTCGTGGCAGGAAAGAGGAAGGAAAGAAAGTTTCTCTCCCTCTGCCTGCTTTGCTCAGAGGACCGGATGAAGTCAGGGAGTTCTCCCTTTCACTGAGAAACGTGCGGGCTGCTGTTGCCTGGGCGCTCTCTTCTTTGCAAAAGAGTCTGCAGTTCCACGCTTTGAACCGTGGAAAGGCGCCGGGCTCTGCTAAGATTTCCCCCGGCGCTTCGTTTGCCCTGGGCCAAAGCGAGCCTTCACAATAGCTGAACGCTAACACTGCATACTCGTTCCACTTCCAGAACCGGGCTACGGCGAGGCAGTTCTCCGGGGGAAAACGGCCCTTCGCGAAGGGCAGATCTGCCGAGCTCATTGCGGGAAAGCGAAAGCAAAGGACGCTTTTCTCCCTCTAACCGCTTTCGTCAGAGGAACGGGGGAAGTCACAGTGTTCTTTCTCTCCCTGAGATACACACAATCTGACGTTGCCTCTGAGCTCCGTTGCTGGCAAAGAACTGAAACTGACATACATTCCTGTGGGGAAACACAGGGCTTTGCTAGGATTTCTCTAGGCAGTGTGTTTTCCCTGGGCCTCACTGTAGCAACACTATCTCGCAAGGGCAGAACTGCATGGGATTTCCTCTGCCAGGAGAGAGCTGCTGCTTTGTAGTTTGTGCTGGGAAACCTTACTTTGGCAAGTGCGAATTGACCGCATTCAGGCAGAAAGAAAAGAGAACAGCAAGAGGCCTTTTTTCCCCGGCTGCTTTCCCAAGCCCTTCCAGCTCAAACTATGTCGTTGCTCCTCTGGAAGGATCCCTGCACCGCGACGTAGTTTTTCAGAAGAAGCCCTGCTTTTGCAAGAGCAAAGGAGGAATTCGTTGCAGGAAAGAGGAAGGAAAGAAAGTTTCTCTCCCTCTGCCTGCTTTGCTCAGAGAACTGGATGAAGTCAGGGAGTTCTCCCTTTCACTGAGAAACGTGCGGGCTGCTTTTGCCTGTGCGCTCTCTTCTTTGCAAAAGAGTCTGCAGTTCCACGCTTTGAACCGTGGAAAGGCGCCGGGCTCTGCTAAGACTTCCCCCGGCGCTTCGTTTGCCCTGGGCCAAAGCGAGCCTTCACAATAGCTGAACGCTAACACTGCATACTCGTTCCTCTTCCAGAACAGGGCTACCGCGAGGCAGTTCTCCGGGGGAAAACGGCCCTTCGCGAAGGGCAGATCTGCCGAGCTCATTGCGGGAAAGCGAAAGCAAAGGACGCTTTTCTCCCTCTAAGCGCTTTCGTCAGAGGAACGGGGGAAGTCACAGTGTTCTTTCTCTCACTGAGATACACACAATCTGACGTTGCCTCTGAGCTCCGTTGCTGGCAAAGAACTGAAACTGACATACATTCCTGTGGGGAAACACAGGGCTTTGCTAGGATTTCTCTAGGCAGTGTGTTTTCCCTGGACCTCACTGCAGCAACACTATCTCGCCAGGGCAACACTGCGTGGGATTTCCTCTTCCAAGAGAGCTGCTGCTTTGTAGTTTGTGCTGGGAAACCTTGCTTTGGCAAGTGCGAATTGACCGCATTCAGGCAGAAAGAAAAGAGAACAGAAAGAGGCCTTTTTTCCCCGGCTGCTTTCCCAAGCCCTTCCAGCTCAAACTATGTCGTTGCTCCTCTGGAAGGATCCCTGCACCGCGACGTAGTTTTTCAGAAGAAGCCCTGCTTTTGCAAGAGCAAATGAGGAATTCGTTGCAGGAAAGAGGAAGGAAAGAAAGTTTCTCTCCCTCTGCCTGCTTTGCTCAGAGAACTGGATGAAGTCAGGGAGTTCTCCCTTTCACTGAGAAACGTGCGGGCTGCTTTTGCCTGTGCGCTCTCTTCTTTGCAAAAGAGTCTGCAGTTCCACGCTTTGAACCGTGGAAAGGCGCCGGGCTCTGCTAAGACTTCCCCCGGCGCTTCGTTTGCCCTGGGCCAAAGCGAGCCTTCACAATACCTGAACGCTAACACTGCATACTCGTTCCACTTCCAGAACAGGGCTACCGCGAGGCAGTTCTCCGGGGGATAACGGCCCTTCGCGAAGGGCAGATCTGCCGAGCTCATTGCGGGAAAGCGAAAGCAAAGGACGCTTTTCTCCCTCTAAGCGCTTTCGTCAGAGGAACGGCGGAAGTCACAGTGTTCTTTCTCTCACTGAGATACACACAATCTGACGTTGCCTCTGAGCTCCGTTGCTGGCAAAGAACTGAAACTGACATACATTCCTGTGGGGAAACACAGGGCTTTGCTAGGATTTCTCTAGGCAGTGTGATTTCCCTGGGCCTCACTGTAGCAACACTATCTCGCCAGGGCAACACTGCGTGGGATTTCCTCTTCCAAGAGAGCTGCTGCTTTGTAGTTTGTGCTGGGAAACCTTACTTTGGCAAGTGCGAATTGACCGCATTCAGGCAGAAAGAAAAGAGAACAGCAAGAGGCCTTTTTTCCCCGGCTGCTTTCCCAAGCCCTTCCAGCTCAAACTATGTCGTTGCTCCTCTGGAAGGATCCCTGCACCGCGACGTAGTTTTTCAGAAGAAGCCCTGCTTTTGCAAGAGCAAAGGAGGAATTCGTTGCAGGAAAGAGGAAGGAAAGAAAGTTTCTCTCCCTCTGCCTGCTTTGCTCAGAGAACTGGATGAAGTCAGGGAGTTCTCCCTTTCACTGAGAAACGTGCGGGCTGCTTTTGCTTGTGCGCTCTCTTCTTTGTAAAAGAGTCTGCAGTTCCACGCTTTGAATCGTGGAAAGGCGCCGGGCTCTGCTAAGACTTCCCCCGGCGTTTCGTTTGCCCTGGGCCAAAGCGAGCCTTCACAATAGCTGAACGCTAACACTGCATACTCGTCCCACTTCCAGAACAGGGCTACCGCGAGGCAGTTCTCCGGGGGAAAACGGCCCTTCGCGAAGGGCAGATCTGCCGAGCTCATTGCGGGAAAGCGAAAGCAAAGGACGCTTTTCTCCCTCTAAGCGCTTTCGTCAGAGGAACGGGGGAAGTCACAGTGTTCTTTCTCTCACTGAGATACACACAATCTGACGTTGCCTCTGAGCTCCGTTGCTGGCAAAGAACTGAAACTGACATACATTCCTGTGGGGAAACACAGGGCTTTGCTAGGATTTCTCTAGGCAGTGTGATTTCCCTGGGCCTCACTGTAGCAACACTATCTCGCCAGGGCAACACTGCGTGGGATTTCCTCTTCCAAGAGAGCTGCTGTTTTGTAGTTTGTGCTGGGAAACCTTACTTTGGCAAGTGCGAATTGACCGCATTCAGGCAGAAAGAAAAGAGAACAGCAAGAGGCCTTTTTTCCCCGGCTGCTTTCCCAAGCCCTTCCAGCTCAAACTATGTCGTTGCTCCTCTGGAAGGATCCCTGCACCGCGACGTAGTTTTTCAGAAGAAGCCCTGCTTTTGCAAGAGCAAAGGAGGAATTCGTTGCAGGAAAGAGGAAGGAAAGAAAGTTTCTCTCCCTCTGCCTGCTTTGCTCAGAGAACTGGATGAAGTCAGGGAGTTCTCCCTTTCACTGAGAAACGTGCGGGCTGCTTTTGCCTGTGCGCTCTCTTCTTTGCAAAAGAGTCTGCAGTTCCACGCTTTGAACCGTGGAAAGGCGCCGGGCTCTGCTAAGACTTCCCCCGGCGTTTCGTTTGCCCTGGGCCAAAGCGAGCCTTCACAATAGCTGAACGCTAACACTGCATACTCGTTCCTCTTCCAGAACAGGGCTACCGCGAGGCAGTTCTCCGGGGAAAAACGGCCCTTCGCGAAGGGCAGATCTGCCGAGCTCATTGCGGGAAAGCGAAAGCAAAGGACGCTTTTCTCCCTCTAAGCGCTTTCGTCAGAGGAACGGGGGAAGTCACAGTGTTCTTTCTCTCACTGAGATACACACAATCTGACGTTGCCTCTGAGCTCCGTTGCTGGCAAAGAACTGAAACTGACATACATTCCTGTGGGGAAACACAGGGCTTTGCTAGGATTTCTCTAGGCAGTGTGTTTTCCCTGGGCCTCACTGTAGCAACACTATCTCGCAAGGGCAGAACTGCATGGGATTTCCTCCGCCAGGAGAGAGCTGCTGCTTTGTAGTTTGTGCTGGGAAACCTTGTTTTGGCAAGTGCGAATTGACCGCATTCAGGCAGAAAGAAAAGAGAATAGCAAGAGGCCTTTTCTCCCCGGCTGCTCTGCCAAGCCCTTCCAGCTCAAACTATGTCGTTGCTCCTCTGGAAGGATCCCTGCACCGCGGCGTAGTTTTTCCGAAGAAGCCCTGCGTTAGCAAGAGCAAATGAGGAATTCGTGGCAGGAAAGAGGAAGGAAAGAAAGTTTCTCTCCCTCTGCCTGCTTTGCTCAGAGGACTGGATGAAGTCAGGGAGTTCTCCCTTTCACTGAGAAACGTGCGGGCTGCTGTTGCCTGGGCGCTCTCTTCTTTGCAAAAGAGTCTGCAGTTCCACGCTTTGAACCGTGGAAAGGCGCCGGGCTCTGCTAAGACTTCCCCTGCGCTTCGTTTGCCCTGGGCCAAAGCGAGCCTTCACAATAGCTGAACGCTAACACTGCATACTCGTCCCACTTCCAGAACAGGGCTACCGCGAGGCAGTTCTCCGGGGGAAAACGGCCCTTCGCGAAGGGCAGATCTGCCGAGCTCATTGCGGGAAAGCGAAAGCAAAGGACGCTTTTCTCCCTCTAACCGCTTTCGTCAGAGGAACGGGGGAAGTCACAGTGTTCTTTCTCTCCCTGAGATACACACAATCTGACGTTGCCTCTGAGCTCCGTTGCTGGCAAAGAACTGAAACTGACATACATTCCTGTGGGGAAACACAGGGCTTTGCTAGGATTTCTCTAGGCAGTGTGTTTTCCCTGGGCCTCACTGTAGCAACACTATCTCGCAAGGGCAGAACTGCATGGGATTTCCTCCGCCAGGAGAGAGCTGCTGCTTTGTAGTTTGTGCTGGGAAACCTTGCTTTGGCAAGTGCGAATTGACCGCATTCAGGCAGAAAGAAAAGAGAATAGCAAGAGGCCTTTTCTCCCCGGCTGCTCTGCCAAGCCCTTCCAGCTCAAACTATGTCGTTGCTCCTCTGGAAGGATCCCTGCACCGCGGCGTAGTTTTTCCGAAGAAGCCCTGCGTTTGCAAGAGCAAATGAGGAATTCGTGGCAGGAAAGAGGAAGGAAAGAAAGTTTCTCTCCCTCTGCCTGCTTTGCTCAGAGGACCGGATGAAGTCAGGGAGTTCTCCCTTTCACTGAGAAACGTGCGGGCTGCTGTTGCCTGGGCGCTCTCTTCTTTGCAAAAGAGTCTGCAGTTCCACGCTTTGAACCGTGGAAAGGCGCCGGGCTCTGCTAAGATTTCCCCCGGCGCTTCGTTTGCCCTGGGCCAAAGCGAGCCTTCACAATAGCTGAACGCTAACACTGCATACTCGTTCCACTTCCAGAACCGGGCTACGGCGAGGCAGTTCTCCGGGGGAAAACGGCCCTTCGCGAAGGGCAGATCTGCCGAGCTCATTGCGGGAAAGTGAAAGCAAAGGACGCTTTTCTCCCTCTAACCGCTTTCGTCAGAGGAACGGGGGAAGTCACAGTGTTCTTTCTCTCCCTGAGATACACACAATCTGACGTTGCCTCTGAGCTCCGTTGCTGGCAAAGAACTGAAAGTGACATACATTCCTGTGGGGAAACACAGGGCTTTGCTAGGATTTCTCTAGGCAGTGTGTTTTCCCTGGGCCTCACTGTAGCAACACTATCTCGCAAGGGCAGAACTGCATGGGATTTCCTCTGCCAGGAGAGAGCTGCTGCTTTGTAGTTTGTGCTGGGAAACCTTGTTTTGGCAAGTGCGAATTGACCGCATTCAGGCAGAAAGAAAAGAGAATAGCAAGAGGCCTTTTCTCCCCGGCTGCTCTGCCAAGCCCTTCCAGCTCAAACTATGTCGTTGCTCCTCTGGAAGGATCCCTGCACCGCGGCGTAGTTTTTCCGAAGAAGCCCTGCGTTTGCAAGAGCAAATGAGGAATTCGTGGCAGGAAAGAGGAAGGAAAGAAAGTTTCTCTCCCTCTGCCTGCTTTGCTCAGAGGACTGGATGAAGTCAGGGAGTTCTCCCTTTCACTGAGAAACGTGCGGGCTGCTGTTGCCTGGGCGCTCTCTTCTTTGCAAAAGAGTCTGCAGTTCCACGCTTTGAACCGTGGAAAGGCGCCGGGCTCTGCTAAGACTTCCCCTGCGCTTCGTTTGCCCTGGGCCAAAGCGAGCCTTCACAATAGCTGAACGCTAACACTGCATACTCGTCCCACTTCCAGAACAGGGCTACCGCGAGGCAGTTCTCCGGGGGAAAACGGCCCTTCGCGAAGGGCAGATCTGCCGAGCTCATTGCGGGAAAGCGAAAGCAAAGGACGCTTTTCTCCCTCTAACCGCTTTCGTCAGAGGAACGGGGGAAGTCACAGTGTTCTTTCTCTCCCTGAGATACACACAATCTGACGTTGCCTCTGAGCTCCGTTGCTGGCAAAGAACTGAAACTGACATACATTCCTGTGGGGAAACACAGGGCTTTGCTACGATTTCTCTAGGCAGTGTGTTTTCCCTGGGCCTCACTGTATCAACACTATCTCGCCAGGGGCAACACTGCATGGCACTTCCTCTGCCAGGAGAGAGCAGCTGCTTTGTAGTTTGTGCTGGGAAACCTTGTTTTGGCAAGTGCGAATTGACCGCATTCAGGCAGAAAGAAAAGAGAATAGCAAGAGGCCTTTTCTCCCCGGCTGCTCTGCCAAGCCCTTCCAGCTCAAACTATGTCGTTGCTCCTCTGGAAGGATCCCTGCACCGCGGCGTAGTTTTTCCGAAGAAGCCCTGCGTTTGCAAGAGCAAATGAGGAATTCGTGGCAGGAAAGAGGAAGGAAAGAAAGTTTCTCTCCCTCTGCCTGCTTTGCTCAGAGGACCGGATGAAGTCAGGGAGTTCTCCCTTTCACTGAGAAACGTGCGGGCTGCTGTTGCCTGGGCGCTCTCTTCTTTGCAAAAGAGTCTGCAGTTCCACGCTTTGAACCGTGGAAAGGCGCCGGGCTCTGCTAAGATTTCCCGGCGCTTCGTTTGCCCTGGGCCAAAGCGAGCCTTCACAATAGCTGAACGCTAACACTGCATACTCGTTCCACTTCCAGAACCGGGCTACGGCGAGGCAGTTCTCCGGGGGAAAACGGCCCTTCGCGAAGGGCAGATCTGCCGAGCTCATTGCGGGAAAGCGAAAGCAAAGGACGCTTTTCTCCCTCTAACCGCTTTCGTCAGAGGAACGGGGGAAGTCACAGTGTTCTTTCTCTCCCTGAGATACACACAATCTGACGTTGCCTCTGAGCTCCGTTGCTGGCAAAGAACTGAAACTGACATACATTCCTGTGGGGAAACACAGGGCTTTGCTAGGATTTCTCTAGGCAGTGTGTTTTCCCTGGGCCTCACTGTAGCAACACTATCTCGCAAGGGCAGAACTGCATGGGATTTCCTCCGCCAGGAGAGAGCTGCTGCTTTGTAGTTTGTGCTGGGAAACCTTGCTTTGGCAAGTGCGAATTGACCGCATTCAGGCAGAAAGAAAAGAGAATAGCAAGAGGCCTTTTCTCCCCGGCTGCTCTGCCAAGCCCTTCCAGCTCAAACTATGTCGTTGCTCCTCTGGAAGGATCCCTGCACCGCGGCGTAGTTTTTCCGAAGAAGCCCTGCGTTTGCAAGAGCAAATGAGGAATTCGTGGCAGGAAAGAGGAAGGAAAGAAAGTTTCTCTCCCTCTGCCTGCTTTGCTCAGAGGACCGGATGAAGTCAGGGAGTTCTCCCTTTCACTGAGAAACGTGCGGGCTGCTGTTGCCTGGGCGCTCTCTTCTTTGCAAAAGAGTCTGCAGTTCCACGCTTTGAACCGTGGAAAGGCGCCGGGCTCTGCTAAGATTTCCCCCGGCGCTTCGTTTGCCCTGGGCCAAAGCGAGCCTTCACAATAGCTGAACGCTAACACTGCATACTCGTTCCACTTCCAGAACCGGGCTACGGCGAGGCAGTTCTCCGGGGGAAAACGGCCCTTCGCGAAGGGCAGATCTGCCGAGCTCATTGCGGGAAAGCGAAAGCAAAGGACGCTTTTCTCCCTCTAACCGCTTTCGTCAGAGGAACGGGGGAAGTCACAGTGTTCTTTCTCTCCCTGAGATACACACAATCTGACGTTGCCTCTGAGCTCCGTTGCTGGCAAAGAACTGAAACTGACATACATTCCTGTGGGGAAACACAGGGCTTTGCTAGGATTTCTCTAGGCAGTGTGTTTTCCCTGGGCCTCACTGTAGCAACACTATCTCGCAAGGGCAGAACTGCATGGGATTTCCTCCGCCAGGAGAGAGCTGCTGCTTTGTAGTTTGTGCTGGGAAACCTTGTTTTGGCAAGTGCGAATTGACCGCATTCAGGCAGAAAGAAAAGAGAATAGCAAGAGGCCTTTTCTCCCCGGCTGCTCTGCCAAGCCCTTCCAGCTCAAACTATGTCGTTGCTCCTCTGGAAGGATCCCTGCACCGCGGCGTAGTTTTTCCGAAGAAGCCCTGCGTTAGCAAGAGCAAATGAGGAATTCGTGGCAGGAAAGAGGAAGGAAAGAAAGTTTCTCTCCCTCTGCCTGCTTTGCTCAGAGGACTGGATGAAGTCAGGGAGTTCTCCCTTTCACTGAGAAACGTGCGGGCTGCTGTTGCCTGGGCGCTCTCTTCTTTGCAAAAGAGTCTGCAGTTCCACGCTTTGAACCGTGGAAAGGCGCCGGGCTCTGCTAAGACTTCCCCTGCGCTTCGTTTGCCCTGGGCCAAAGCGAGCCTTCACAATAGCTGAACGCTAACACTGCATACTCGTCCCACTTCCAGAACAGGGCTACCGCGAGGCAGTTCTCCGGGGGAAAACGGCCCTTCGCGAAGGGCAGATCTGCCGAGCTCATTGCGGGAAAGCGAAAGCAAAGGACGCTTTTCTCCCTCTAACCGCTTTCGTCAGAGGAACGGGGGAAGTCACAGTGTTCTTTCTCTCCCTGAGATACACACAATCTGACGTTGCCTCTGAGCTCCGTTGCTGGCAAAGAACTGAAACTGACATACATTCCTGTGGGGAAACACAGGGCTTTGCTAGGATTTCTCTAGGCAGTGTGTTTTCCCTGGGCCTCACTGTAGCAACACTATCTCGCAAGGGCAGAACTGCATGGGATTTCCTCCGCCAGGAGAGAGCTGCTGCTTTGTAGTTTGTGCTGGGAAACCTTGCTTTGGCAAGTGCGAATTGACCGCATTCAGGCAGAAAGAAAAGAGAATAGCAAGAGGCCTTTTCTCCCCGGCTGCTCTGCCAAGCCCTTCCAGCTCAAACTATGTCGTTGCTCCTCTGGAAGGATCCCTGCACCGCGGCGTAGTTTTTCCGAAGAAGCCCTGCGTTTGCAAGAGCAAATGAGGAATTCGTGGCAGGAAAGAGGAAGGAAAGAAAGTTTCTCTCCCTCTGCCTGCTTTGCTCAGAGGACCGGATGAAGTCAGGGAGTTCTCCCTTTCACTGAGAAACGTGCGGGCTGCTGTTGCCTGGGCGCTCTCTTCTTTGCAAAAGAGTCTGCAGTTCCACGCTTTGAACCGTGGAAAGGCGCCGGGCTCTGCTAAGATTTCCCCCGGCGCTTCGTTTGCCCTGGGCCAAAGCGAGCCTTCACAATAGCTGAACGCTAACACTGCATACTCGTTCCACTTCCAGAACCGGGCTACGGCGAGGCAGTTCTCCGGGGGAAAACGGCCCTTCGCGAAGGGCAGATCTGCCGAGCTCATTGCGGGAAAGTGAAAGCAAAGGACGCTTTTCTCCCTCTAACCGCTTTCGTCAGAGGAACGGGGGAAGTCACAGTGTTCTTTCTCTCCCTGAGATACACACAATCTGACGTTGCCTCTGAGCTCCGTTGCTGGCAAAGAACTGAAAGTGACATACATTCCTGTGGGGAAACACAGGGCTTTGCTAGGATTTCTCTAGGCAGTGTGTTTTCCCTGGGCCTCACTGTAGCAACACTATCTCGCAAGGGCAGAACTGCATGGGATTTCCTCTGCCAGGAGAGAGCTGCTGCTTTGTAGTTTGTGCTGGGAAACCTTGTTTTGGCAAGTGCGAATTGACCGCATTCAGGCAGAAAGAAAAGAGAATAGCAAGAGGCCTTTTCTCCCCGGCTGCTCTGCCAAGCCCTTCCAGCTCAAACTATGTCGTTGCTCCTCTGGAAGGATCCCTGCACCGCGGCGTAGTTTTTCCGAAGAAGCCCTGCGTTTGCAAGAGCAAATGAGGAATTCGTGGCAGGAAAGAGGAAGGAAAGAAAGTTTCTCTCCCTCTGCCTGCTTTGCTCAGAGGACTGGATGAAGTCAGGGAGTTCTCCCTTTCACTGAGAAACGTGCGGGCTGCTGTTGCCTGGGCGCTCTCTTCTTTGCAAAAGAGTCTGCAGTTCCACGCTTTGAACCGTGGAAAGGCGCCGGGCTCTGCTAAGACTTCCCCTGCGCTTCGTTTGCCCTGGGCCAAAGCGAGCCTTCACAATAGCTGAACGCTAACACTGCATACTCGTCCCACTTCCAGAACAGGGCTACCGCGAGGCAGTTCTCCGGGGGAAAACGGCCCTTCGCGAAGGGCAGATCTGCCGAGCTCATTGCGGGAAAGCGAAAGCAAAGGACGCTTTTCTCCCTCTAACCGCTTTCGTCAGAGGAACGGGGGAAGTCACAGTGTTCTTTCTCTCCCTGAGATACACACAATCTGACGTTGCCTCTGAGCTCCGTTGCTGGCAAAGAACTGAAACTGACATACATTCCTGTGGGGAAACACAGGGCTTTGCTACGATTTCTCTAGGCAGTGTGTTTTCCCTGGGCCTCACTGTAGCAACACTATCTCGCCAGGGCAACACTGCATGGCACTTCCTCTGCCAGGAGAGAGCAGCTGCTTTGTAGTTTGTGCTGGGAAACCTTGTTTTGGCAAGTGCGAATTGACCGCATTCAGGCAGAAAGAAAAGAGAATAGCAAGAGGCCTTTTCTCCCCGGCTGCTCTGCCAAGCCCTTCCAGCTCAAACTATGTCGTTGCTCCTCTGGAAGGATCCCTGCACCGCGGCGTAGTTTTTCCGAAGAAGCCCTGCGTTTGCAAGAGCAAATGAGGAATTCGTGGCAGGAAAGAGGAAGGAAAGAAAGTTTCTCTCCCTCTGCCTGCTTTGCTCAGAGGACCGGATGAAGTCAGGGAGTTCTCCCTTTCACTGAGAAACGTGCGGGCTGCTGTTGCCTGGGCGCTCTCTTCTTTGCAAAAGAGTCTGCAGTTCCACGCTTTGAACCGTGGAAAGGCGCCGGGCTCTGCTAAGATTTCCCGGCGCTTCGTTTGCCCTGGGCCAAAGCGAGCCTTCACAATAGCTGAACGCTAACACTGCATACTCGTTCCTCTTCCAGAACAGGGCTACCGCGAGGCAGTTCTCCGGGGAAAAACGGCCCTTCGCGAAGGGCAGATCTGCCGAGCTCATTGCGGGAAAGCGAAAGCAAAGGACGCTTTTCTCCCTCTAAGCGCTTTCGTCAGAGGAACGGGGGAAGTCACAGTGTTCTTTCTCTCACTGAGATACACACAATCTGACGTTGCCTCTGAGCTCCGTTGCTGGCAAAGAACTGAAACTGACATACATTCCTGTGGGGAAACACAGGGCTTTGCTAGGATTTCTCTAGGCAGTGTGTTTTCCCTGGGCCTCACTGTAGCAACACTATCTCGCAAGGGCAGAACTGCATGGGATTTCCTCCGCCAGGAGAGAGCTGCTGCTTTGTAGTTTGTGCTGGGAAACCTTGTTTTGGCAAGTGCGAATTGACCGCATTCAGGCAGAAAGAAAAGAGAATAGCAAGAGGCCTTTTCTCCCCGGCTGCTCTGCCAAGCCCTTCCAGCTCAAACTATGTCGTTGCTCCTCTGGAAGGATCCCTGCACCGCGGCGTAGTTTTTCCGAAGAAGCCCTGCGTTAGCAAGAGCAAATGAGGAATTCGTGGCAGGAAAGAGGAAGGAAAGAAAGTTTCTCTCCCTCTGCCTGCTTTGCTCAGAGGACTGGATGAAGTCAGGGAGTTCTCCCTTTCACTGAGAAACGTGCGGGCTGCTGTTGCCTGGGCGCTCTCTTCTTTGCAAAAGAGTCTGCAGTTCCACGCTTTGAACCGTGGAAAGGCGCCGGGCTCTGCTAAGACTTCCCCTGCGCTTCGTTTGCCCTGGGCCAAAGCGAGCCTTCACAATAGCTGAACGCTAACACTGCATACTCGTCCCACTTCCAGAACAGGGCTACCGCGAGGCAGTTCTCCGGGGGAAAACGGCCCTTCGCGAAGGGCAGATCTGCCGAGCTCATTGCGGGAAAGCGAAAGCAAAGGACGCTTTTCTCCCTCTAACCGCTTTCGTCAGAGGAACGGGGGAAGTCACAGTGTTCTTTCTCTCCCTGAGATACACACAATCTGACGTTGCCTCTGAGCTCCGTTGCTGGCAAAGAACTGAAACTGACATACATTCCTGTGGGGAAACACAGGGCTTTGCTAGGATTTCTCTAGGCAGTGTGTTTTCCCTGGGCCTCACTGTAGCAACACTATCTCGCAAGGGCAGAACTGCATGGGATTTCCTCCGCCAGGAGAGAGCTGCTGCTTTGTAGTTTGTGCTGGGAAACCTTGCTTTGGCAAGTGCGAATTGACCGCATTCAGGCAGAAAGAAAAGAGAATAGCAAGAGGCCTTTTCTCCCCGGCTGCTCTGCCAAGCCCTTCCAGCTCAAACTATGTCGTTGCTCCTCTGGAAGGATCCCTGCACCGCGGCGTAGTTTTTCCGAAGAAGCCCTGCGTTTGCAAGAGCAAATGAGGAATTCGTGGCAGGAAAGAGGAAGGAAAGAAAGTTTCTCTCCCTCTGCCTGCTTTGCTCAGAGGACCGGATGAAGTCAGGGAGTTCTCCCTTTCACTGAGAAACGTGCGGGCTGCTGTTGCCTGGGCGCTCTCTTCTTTGCAAAAGAGTCTGCAGTTCCACGCTTTGAACCGTGGAAAGGCGCCGGGCTCTGCTAAGATTTCCCCCGGCGCTTCGTTTGCCCTGGGCCAAAGCGAGCCTTCACAATAGCTGAACGCTAACACTGCATACTCGTTCCACTTCCAGAACCGGGCTACGGCGAGGCAGTTCTCCGGGGGAAAACGGCCCTTCGCGAAGGGCAGATCTGCCGAGCTCATTGCGGGAAAGTGAAAGCAAAGGACGCTTTTCTCCCTCTAACCGCTTTCGTCAGAGGAACGGGGGAAGTCACAGTGTTCTTTCTCTCCCTGAGATACACACAATCTGACGTTGCCTCTGAGCTCCGTTGCTGGCAAAGAACTGAAAGTGACATACATTCCTGTGGGGAAACACAGGGCTTTGCTAGGATTTCTCTAGGCAGTGTGTTTTCCCTGGGCCTCACTGTAGCAACACTATCTCGCAAGGGCAGAACTGCATGGGATTTCCTCTGCCAGGAGAGAGCTGCTGCTTTGTAGTTTGTGCTGGGAAACCTTGTTTTGGCAAGTGCGAATTGACCGCATTCAGGCAGAAAGAAAAGAGAATAGCAAGAGGCCTTTTCTCCCCGGCTGCTCTGCCAAGCCCTTCCAGCTCAAACTATGTCGTTGCTCCTCTGGAAGGATCCCTGCACCGCGGCGTAGTTTTTCCGAAGAAGCCCTGCGTTTGCAAGAGCAAATGAGGAATTCGTGGCAGGAAAGAGGAAGGAAAGAAAGTTTCTCTCCCTCTGCCTGCTTTGCTCAGAGGACTGGATGAAGTCAGGGAGTTCTCCCTTTCACTGAGAAACGTGCGGGCTGCTGTTGCCTGGGCGCTCTCTTCTTTGCAAAAGAGTCTGCAGTTCCACGCTTTGAACCGTGGAAAGGCGCCGGGCTCTGCTAAGACTTCCCCTGCGCTTCGTTTGCCCTGGGCCAAAGCGAGCCTTCACAATAGCTGAACGCTAACACTGCATACTCGTCCCACTTCCAGAACAGGGCTACCGCGAGGCAGTTCTCCGGGGGAAAACGGCCCTTCGCGAAGGGCAGATCTGCCGAGCTCATTGCGGGAAAGCGAAAGCAAAGGACGCTTTTCTCCCTCTAACCGCTTTCGTCAGAGGAACGGGGGAAGTCACAGTGTTCTTTCTCTCCCTGAGATACACACAATCTGACGTTGCCTCTGAGCTCCGTTGCTGGCAAAGAACTGAAACTGACATACATTCCTGTGGGGAAACACAGGGCTTTGCTACGATTTCTCTAGGCAGTGTGTTTTCCCTGGGCCTCACTGTAGCAACACTATCTCGCCAGGGCAACACTGCATGGCACTTCCTCTGCCAGGAGAGAGCAGCTGCTTTGTAGTTTGTGCTGGGAAACCTTGTTTTGGCAAGTGCGAATTGACCGCATTCAGGCAGAAAGAAAAGAGAATAGCAAGAGGCCTTTTCTCCCCGGCTGCTCTGCCAAGCCCTTCCAGCTCAAACTATGTCGTTGCTCCTCTGGAAGGATCCCTGCACCGCGGCGTAGTTTTTCCGAAGAAGCCCTGCGTTTGCAAGAGCAAATGAGGAATTCGTGGCAGGAAAGAGGAAGGAAAGAAAGTTTCTCTCCCTCTGCCTGCTTTGCTCAGAGGACCGGATGAAGTCAGGGAGTTCTCCCTTTCACTGAGAAACGTGCGGGCTGCTGTTGCCTGGGCGCTCTCTTCTTTGCAAAAGAGTCTGCAGTTCCACGCTTTGAACCGTGGAAAGGCGCCGGGCTCTGCTAAGATTTCCCCCGGCGCTTCGTTTGCCCTGGGCCAAAGCGAGCCTTCACAATAGCTGAACGCTAACACTGCATACTCGTTCCACTTCCAGAACCGGGCTACGGCGAGGCAGTTCTCCGGGGGAAAACGGCCCTTCGCGAAGGGCAGATCTGCCGAGCTCATTGCGGGAAAGCGAAAGCAAAGGACGCTTTTCTCCCTCTAACCGCTTTCGTCAGAGGAACGGGGGAAGTCACAGTGTTCTTTCTCTCCCTGAGATACACACAATCTGACGTTGCCTCTGAGCTCCGTTGCTGGCAAAGAACTGAAACTGACATACATTCCTGTGGGGAAACACAGGGCTTTGCTAGGATTTCTCTAGGCAGTGTGTTTTCCCTGGGCCTCACTGTAGCAACACTATCTCGCAAGGGCAGAACTGCATGGGATTTCCTCCGCCAGGAGAGAGCTGCTGCTTTGTAGTTTGTGCTGGGAAACCTTGCTTTGGCAAGTGCGAATTGACCGCATTCAGGCAGAAAGAAAAGAGAATAGCAAGAGGCCTTTTCTCCCCGGCTGCTCTGCCAAGCCCTTCCAGCTCAAACTATGTCGTTGCTCCTCTGGAAGGATCCCTGCACCGCGGCGTAGTTTTTCCGAAGAAGCCCTGCGTTTGCAAGAGCAAATGAGGAATTCGTGGCAGGAAAGAGGAAGGAAAGAAAGTTTCTCTCCCTCTGCCTGCTTTGCTCAGAGGACCGGATGAAGTCAGGGAGTTCTCCCTTTCACTGAGAAACGTGCGGGCTGCTGTTGCCTGGGCGCTCTCTTCTTTGCAAAAGAGTCTGCAGTTCCACGCTTTGAACCGTGGAAAGGCGCCGGGCTCTGCTAAGATTTCCCCCGGCGCTTCGTTTGCCCTGGGCCAAAGCGAGCCTTCACAATAGCTGAACGCTAACACTGCATACTCGTTCCACTTCCAGAACCGGGCTACGGCGAGGCAGTTCTCCGGGGGAAAACGGCCCTTCGCGAAGGGCAGATCTGCCGAGCTCATTGCGGGAAAGCGAAAGCAAAGGACGCTTTTCTCCCTCTAACCGCTTTCGTCAGAGGAACGGGGGAAGTCACAGTGTTCTTTCTCTCCCTGAGATACACACAATCTGACGTTGCCTCTGAGCTCCGTTGCTGGCAAAGAACTGAAACTGACATACATTCCTGTGGGGAAACACAGGGCTTTGCTAGGATTTCTCTAGGCAGTGTGTTTTCCCTGGGCCTCACTGTAGCAACACTATCTCGCAAGGGCAGAACTGCATGGGATTTCCTCCGCCAGGAGAGAGCTGCTGCTTTGTAGTTTGTGCTGGGAAACCTTGTTTTGGCAAGTGCGAATTGACCGCATTCAGGCAGAAAGAAAAGAGAATAGCAAGAGGCCTTTTCTCCCCGGCTGCTCTGCCAAGCCCTTCCAGCTCAAACTATGTCGTTGCTCCTCTGGAAGGATCCCTGCACCGCGGCGTAGTTTTTCCGAAGAAGCCCTGCGTTAGCAAGAGCAAATGAGGAATTCGTGGCAGGAAAGAGGAAGGAAAGAAAGTTTCTCTCCCTCTGCCTGCTTTGCTCAGAGGACTGGATGAAGTCAGGGAGTTCTCCCTTTCACTGAGAAACGTGCGGGCTGCTGTTGCCTGGGCGCTCTCTTCTTTGCAAAAGAGTCTGCAGTTCCACGCTTTGAACCGTGGAAAGGCGCCGGGCTCTGCTAAGACTTCCCCTGCGCTTCGTTTGCCCTGGGCCAAAGCGAGCCTTCACAATAGCTGAACGCTAACACTGCATACTCGTCCCACTTCCAGAACAGGGCTACCGCGAGGCAGTTCTCCGGGGGAAAACGGCCCTTCGCGAAGGGCAGATCTGCCGAGCTCATTGCGGGAAAGCGAAAGCAAAGGACGCTTTTCTCCCTCTAACCGCTTTCGTCAGAGGAACGGGGGAAGTCACAGTGTTCTTTCTCTCCCTGAGATACACACAATCTGACGTTGCCTCTGAGCTCCGTTGCTGGCAAAGAACTGAAACTGACATACATTCCTGTGGGGAAACACAGGGCTTTGCTAGGATTTCTCTAGGCAGTGTGTTTTCCCTGGGCCTCACTGTAGCAACACTATCTCGCAAGGGCAGAACTGCATGGGATTTCCTCCGCCAGGAGAGAGCTGCTGCTTTGTAGTTTGTGCTGGGAAACCTTGCTTTGGCAAGTGCGAATTGACCGCATTCAGGCAGAAAGAAAAGAGAATAGCAAGAGGCCTTTTCTCCCCGGCTGCTCTGCCAAGCCCTTCCAGCTCAAACTATGTCGTTGCTCCTCTGGAAGGATCCCTGCACCGCGGCGTAGTTTTTCCGAAGAAGCCCTGCGTTTGCAAGAGCAAATGAGGAATTCGTGGCAGGAAAGAGGAAGGAAAGAAAGTTTCTCTCCCTCTGCCTGCTTTGCTCAGAGGACCGGATGAAGTCAGGGAGTTCTCCCTTTCACTGAGAAACGTGCGGGCTGCTGTTGCCTGGGCGCTCTCTTCTTTGCAAAAGAGTCTGCAGTTCCACGCTTTGAACCGTGGAAAGGCGCCGGGCTCTGCTAAGATTTCCCCCGGCGCTTCGTTTGCCCTGGGCCAAAGCGAGCCTTCACAATAGCTGAACGCTAACACTGCATACTCGTTCCACTTCCAGAACCGGGCTACGGCGAGGCAGTTCTCCGGGGGAAAACGGCCCTTCGCGAAGGGCAGATCTGCCGAGCTCATTGCGGGAAAGTGAAAGCAAAGGACGCTTTTCTCCCTCTAACCGCTTTCGTCAGAGGAACGGGGGAAGTCACAGTGTTCTTTCTCTCCCTGAGATACACACAATCTGACGTTGCCTCTGAGCTCCGTTGCTGGCAAAGAACTGAAAGTGACATACATTCCTGTGGGGAAACACAGGGCTTTGCTAGGATTTCTCTAGGCAGTGTGTTTTCCCTGGGCCTCACTGTAGCAACACTATCTCGCAAGGGCAGAACTGCATGGGATTTCCTCTGCCAGGAGAGAGCTGCTGCTTTGTAGTTTGTGCTGGGAAACCTTGTTTTGGCAAGTGCGAATTGACCGCATTCAGGCAGAAAGAAAAGAGAATAGCAAGAGGCCTTTTCTCCCCGGCTGCTCTGCCAAGCCCTTCCAGCTCAAACTATGTCGTTGCTCCTCTGGAAGGATCCCTGCACCGCGGCGTAGTTTTTCCGAAGAAGCCCTGCGTTTGCAAGAGCAAATGAGGAATTCGTGGCAGGAAAGAGGAAGGAAAGAAAGTTTCTCTCCCTCTGCCTGCTTTGCTCAGAGGACTGGATGAAGTCAGGGAGTTCTCCCTTTCACTGAGAAACGTGCGGGCTGCTGTTGCCTGGGCGCTCTCTTCTTTGCAAAAGAGTCTGCAGTTCCACGCTTTGAACCGTGGAAAGGCGCCGGGCTCTGCTAAGACTTCCCCTGCGCTTCGTTTGCCCTGGGCCAAAGCGAGCCTTCACAATAGCTGAACGCTAACACTGCATACTCGTCCCACTTCCAGAACAGGGCTACCGCGAGGCAGTTCTCCGGGGGAAAACGGCCCTTCGCGAAGGGCAGATCTGCCGAGCTCATTGCGGGAAAGCGAAAGCAAAGGACGCTTTTCTCCCTCTAACCGCTTTCGTCAGAGGAACGGGGGAAGTCACAGTGTTCTTTCTCTCCCTGAGATACACACAATCTGACGTTGCCTCTGAGCTCCGTTGCTGGCAAAGAACTGAAACTGACATACATTCCTGTGGGGAAACACAGGGCTTTGCTACGATTTCTCTAGGCAGTGTGTTTTCCCTGGGCCTCACTGTAGCAACACTATCTCGCCAGGGCAACACTGCATGGCACTTCCTCTGCCAGGAGAGAGCAGCTGCTTTGTAGTTTGTGCTGGGAAACCTTGTTTTGGCAAGTGCGAATTGACCGCATTCAGGCAGAAAGAAAAGAGAATAGCAAGAGGCCTTTTCTCCCCGGCTGCTCTGCCAAGCCCTTCCAGCTCAAACTATGTCGTTGCTCCTCTGGAAGGATCCCTGCACCGCGGCGTAGTTTTTCCGAAGAAGCCCTGCGTTTGCAAGAGCAAATGAGGAATTCGTGGCAGGAAAGAGGAAGGAAAGAAAGTTTCTCTCCCTCTGCCTGCTTTGCTCAGAGGACCGGATGAAGTCAGGGAGTTCTCCCTTTCACTGAGAAACGTGCGGGCTGCTGTTGCCTGGGCGCTCTCTTCTTTGCAAAAGAGTCTGCAGTTCCACGCTTTGAACCGTGGAAAGGCGCCGGGCTCTGCTAAGATTTCCCGGCGCTTCGTTTGCCCTGGGCCAAAGCGAGCCTTCACAATAGCTGAACGCTAACACTGCATACTCGTTCCACTTCCAGAACCGGGCTACGGCGAGGCAGTTCTCCGGGGGAAAACGGCCCTTCGCGAAGGGCAGATCTGCCGAGCTCATTGCGGGAAAGCGAAAGCAAAGGACGCTTTTCTCCCTCTAACCGCTTTCGTCAGAGGAACGGGGGAAGTCACAGTGTTCTTTCTCTCCCTGAGATACACACAATCTGACGTTGCCTCTGAGCTCCGTTGCTGGCAAAGAACTGAAACTGACATACATTCCTGTGGGGAAACACAGGGCTTTGCTAGGATTTCTCTAGGCAGTGTGTTTTCCCTGGGCCTCACTGTAGCAACACTATCTCGCAAGGGCAGAACTGCATGGGATTTCCTCCGCCAGGAGAGAGCTGCTGCTTTGTAGTTTGTGCTGGGAAACCTTGCTTTGGCAAGTGCGAATTGACCGCATTCAGGCAGAAAGAAAAGAGAATAGCAAGAGGCCTTTTCTCCCCGGCTGCTCTGCCAAGCCCTTCCAGCTCAAACTATGTCGTTGCTCCTCTGGAAGGATCCCTGCACCGCGGCGTAGTTTTTCCGAAGAAGCCCTGCGTTTGCAAGAGCAAATGAGGAATTCGTGGCAGGAAAGAGGAAGGAAAGAAAGTTTCTCTCCCTCTGCCTGCTTTGCTCAGAGGACTGGATGAAGTCAGGGAGTTCTCCCTTTCACTGAGAAACGTGCGGGCTGCTGTTGCCTGGGCGCTCTCTTCTTTGCAAAAGAGTCTGCAGTTCCACGCTTTGAACCGTGGAAAGGCGCCGGGCTCTGCTAAGACTTCCCCTGCGCTTCGTTTGCCCTGGGCCAAAGCGAGCCTTCACAATAGCTGAACGCTAACACTGCATACTCGTCCCACTTCCAGAACAGGGCTACCGCGAGGCAGTTCTCCGGGGGAAAACGGCCCTTCGCGAAGGGCAGATCTGCCGAGCTCATTGCGGGAAAGCGAAAGCAAAGGACGCTTTTCTCCCTCTAACCGCTTTCGTCAGAGGAACGGGGGAAGTCACAGTGTTCTTTCTCTCCCTGAGATACACACAATCTGACGTTGCCTCTGAGCTCCGTTGCTGGCAAAGAACTGAAACTGACATACATTCCTGTGGGGAAACACAGGGCTTTGCTACGATTTCTCTAGGCAGTGTGTTTTCCCTGGGCCTCACTGTAGCAACACTATCTCGCCAGGGCAACACTGCATGGCACTTCCTCTGCCAGGAGAGAGCAGCTGCTTTGTAGTTTGTGCTGGGAAACCTTGTTTTGGCAAGTGCGAATTGACCGCATTCAGGCAGAAAGAAAAGAGAATAGCAAGAGGCCTTTTCTCCCCGGCTGCTCTGCCAAGCCCTTCCAGCTCAAACTATGTCGTTGCTCCTCTGGAAGGATCCCTGCACCGCGGCGTAGTTTTTCCGAAGAAGCCCTGCGTTTGCAAGAGCAAATGAGGAATTCGTGGCAGGAAAGAGGAAGGAAAGAAAGTTTCTCTCCCTCTGCCTGCTTTGCTCAGAGGACCGGATGAAGTCAGGGAGTTCTCCCTTTCACTGAGAAACGTGCGGGCTGCTGTTGCCTGGGCGCTCTCTTCTTTGCAAAAGAGTCTGCAGTTCCACGCTTTGAACCGTGGAAAGGCGCCGGGCTCTGCTAAGATTTCCCGGCGCTTCGTTTGCCCTGGGCCAAAGCGAGCCTTCACAATAGCTGAACGCTAACACTGCATACTCGTTCCACTTCCAGAACCGGGCTACGGCGAGGCAGTTCTCCGGGGGAAAACGGCCCTTCGCGAAGGGCAGATCTGCCGAGCTCATTGCGGGAAAGCGAAAGCAAAGGACGCTTTTCTCCCTCTAACCGCTTTCGTCAGAGGAACGGGGGAAGTCACAGTGTTCTTTCTCTCCCTGAGATACACACAATCTGACGTTGCCTCTGAGCTCCGTTGCTGGCAAAGAACTGAAACTGACATACATTCCTGTGGGGAAACACAGGGCTTTGCTAGGATTTCTCTAGGCAGTGTGTTTTCCCTGGGCCTCACTGTAGCAACACTATCTCGCAAGGGCAGAACTGCATGGGATTTCCTCCGCCAGGAGAGAGCTGCTGCTTTGTAGTTTGTGCTGGGAAACCTTGCTTTGGCAAGTGCGAATTGACCGCATTCAGGCAGAAAGAAAAGAGAATAGCAAGAGGCCTTTTCTCCCCGGCTGCTCTGCCAAGCCCTTCCAGCTCAAACTATGTCGTTGCTCCTCTGGAAGGATCCCTGCACCGCGGCGTAGTTTTTCCGAAGAAGCCCTGCGTTTGCAAGAGCAAATGAGGAATTCGTGGCAGGAAAGAGGAAGGAAAGAAAGTTTCTCTCCCTCTGCCTGCTTTGCTCAGAGGACCGGATGAAGTCAGGGAGTTCTCCCTTTCACTGAGAAACGTGCGGGCTGCTGTTGCCTGGGCGCTCTCTTCTTTGCAAAAGAGTCTGCAGTTCCACGCTTTGAACCGTGGAAAGGCGCCGGGCTCTGCTAAGATTTCCCCCGGCGCTTCGTTTGCCCTGGGCCAAAGCGAGCCTTCACAATAGCTGAACGCTAACACTGCATACTCGTTCCACTTCCAGAACCGGGCTACGGCGAGGCAGTTCTCCGGGGGAAAACGGCCCTTCGCGAAGGGCAGATCTGCCGAGCTCATTGCGGGAAAGCGAAAGCAAAGGACGCTTTTCTCCCTCTAACCGCTTTCGTCAGAGGAACGGGGGAAGTCACAGTGTTCTTTCTCTCCCTGAGATACACACAATCTGACGTTGCCTCTGAGCTCCGTTGCTGGCAAAGAACTGAAACTGACATACATTCCTGTGGGGAAACACAGGGCTTTGCTAGGATTTCTCTAGGCAGTGTGTTTTCCCTGGGCCTCACTGTAGCAACACTATCTCGCAAGGGCAGAACTGCATGGGATTTCCTCCGCCAGGAGAGAGCTGCTGCTTTGTAGTTTGTGCTGGGAAACCTTGCTTTGGCAAGTGCGAATTGACCGCATTCAGGCAGAAAGAAAAGAGAATAGCAAGAGGCCTTTTCTCCCCGGCTGCTCTGCCAAGCCCTTCCAGCTCAAACTATGTCGTTGCTCCTCTGGAAGGATCCCTGCACCGCGGCGTAGTTTTTCCGAAGAAGCCCTGCGTTTGCAAGAGCAAATGAGGAATTCGTGGCAGGAAAGAGGAAGGAAAGAAAGTTTCTCTCCCTCTGCCTGCTTTGCTCAGAGGACCGGATGAAGTCAGGGAGTTCTCCCTTTCACTGAGAAACGTGCGGGCTGCTGTTGCCTGGGCGCTCTCTTCTTTGCAAAAGAGTCTGCAGTTCCACGCTTTGAACCGTGGAAAGGCGCCGGGCTCTGCTAAGATTTCCCCCGGCGCTTCGTTTGCCCTGGGCCAAAGCGAGCCTTCACAATAGCTGAACGCTAACACTGCATACTCGTTCCACTTCCAGAACCGGGCTACGGCGAGGCAGTTCTCCGGGGGAAAACGGCCCTTCGCGAAGGGCAGATCTGCCGAGCTCATTGCGGGAAAGCGAAAGCAAAGGACGCTTTTCTCCCTCTAACCGCTTTCGTCAGAGGAACGGGGGAAGTCACAGTGTTCTTTCTCTCCCTGAGATACACACAATCTGACGTTGCCTCTGAGCTCCGTTGCTGGCAAAGAACTGAAACTGACATACATTCCTGTGGGGAAACACAGGGCTTTGCTAGGATTTCTCTAGGCAGTGTGTTTTCCTTGGGCCTCACTGTAGCAACACTATCTCGCAAGGGCAGAACTGCATGGGATTTCCTCTGCCAGGAGAGAGCTGCTGCTTTGTAGTTTGTGCTGGGAAACCTTGTTTTGGCAAGTGCGAATTGACCGCATTCAGGCAGAAAGAAAAGAGAATAGCAAGAGGCCTTTTCTCCCCGGCTGCTCTGCCAAGCCCTTCCAGCTCAAACTATGTCGTTGCTCCTCTGGAAGGATCCCTGCACCGCGGCGTAGTTTTTCCGAAGAAGCCCTGCGTTAGCAAGAGCAAATGAGGAATTCGTGGCAGGAAAGAGGAAGGAAAGAAAGTTTCTCTCCCTCTGCCTGCTTTGCTCAGAGGACTGGATGAAGTCAGGGAGTTCTCCCTTTCACTGAGAAACGTGCGGGCTGCTGTTGCCTGGGCGCTCTCTTCTTTGCAAAAGAGTCTGCAGTTCCACGCTTTGAACCGTGGAAAGGCGCCGGGCTCTGCTAAGACTTCCCCTGCGCTTCGTTTGCCCTGGGCCAAAGCGAGCCTTCACAATAGCTGAACGCTAACACTGCATACTCGTCCCACTTCCAGAACAGGGCTACCGCGAGGCAGTTCTCCGGGGGAAAACGGCCCTTCGCGAAGGGCAGATCTGCCGAGCTCATTGCGGGAAAGCGAAAGCAAAGGACGCTTTTCTCCCTCTAACCGCTTTCGTCAGAGGAACGGGGGAAGTCACAGTGTTCTTTCTCTCCCTGAGATACACACAATCTGACGTTGCCTCTGAGCTCCGTTGCTGGCAAAGAACTGAAACTGACATACATTCCTGTGGGGAAACACAGGGCTTTGCTAGGATTTCTCTAGGCAGTGTGTTTTCCCTGGGCCTCACTGTAGCAACACTATCTCGCAAGGGCAGAACTGCATGGGATTTCCTCCGCCAGGAGAGAGCTGCTGCTTTGTAGTTTGTGCTGGGAAACCTTGCTTTGGCAAGTGCGAATTGACCGCATTCAGGCAGAAAGAAAAGAGAATAGCAAGAGGCCTTTTCTCCCCGGCTGCTCTGCCAAGCCCTTCCAGCTCAAACTATGTCGTTGCTCCTCTGGAAGGATCCCTGCACCGCGGCGTAGTTTTTCCGAAGAAGCCCTGCGTTTGCAAGAGCAAATGAGGAATTCGTGGCAGGAAAGAGGAAGGAAAGAAAGTTTCTCTCCCTCTGCCTGCTTTGCTCAGAGGACCGGATGAAGTCAGGGAGTTCTCCCTTTCACTGAGAAACGTGCGGGCTGCTGTTGCCTGGGCGCTCTCTTCTTTGCAAAAGAGTCTGCAGTTCCACGCTTTGAACCGTGGAAAGGCGCCGGGCTCTGCTAAGACTTCCCCTGCGCTTCGTTTGCCCTGGGCCAAAGCGAGCCTTCACAATAGCTGAACGCTAACACTGCATACTCGTCCCACTTCCAGAACAGGGCTACCGCGAGGCAGTTCTCCGGGGGAAAACGGCCCTTCGCGAAGGGCAGATCTGCCGAGCTCATTGCGGGAAAGCGAAAGCAAAGGACGCTTTTCTCCCTCTAACCGCTTTCGTCAGAGGAACGGGGGAAGTCACAGTGTTCTTTCTCTCCCTGAGATACACACAATCTGACGTTGCCTCTGAGCTCCGTTGCTGGCAAAGAACTGAAACTGACATACATTCCTGTGGGGAAACACAGGGCTTTGCTACGATTTCTCTAGGCAGTGTGTTTTCCCTGGGCCTCACTGTAGCAACACTATCTCGCCAGGGCAACACTGCATGGCACTTCCTCTGCCAGGAGAGAGCAGCTGCTTTGTAGTTTGTGCTGGGAAACCTTGTTTTGGCAAGTGCGAATTGACCGCATTCAGGCAGAAAGAAAAGAGAATAGCAAGAGGCCTTTTCTCCCCGGCTGCTCTGCCAAGCCCTTCCAGCTCAAACTATGTCGTTGCTCCTCTGGAAGGATCCCTGCACCGCGGCGTAGTTTTTCCGAAGAAGCCCTGCGTTTGCAAGAGCAAATGAGGAATTCGTGGCAGGAAAGAGGAAGGAAAGAAAGTTTCTCTCCCTCTGCCTGCTTTGCTCAGAGGACCGGATGAAGTCAGGGAGTTCTCCCTTTCACTGAGAAACGTGCGGGCTGCTGTTGCCTGGGCGCTCTCTTCTTTGCAAAAGAGTCTGCAGTTCCACGCTTTGAACCGTGGAAAGGCGCCGGGCTCTGCTAAGATTTCCCGGCGCTTCGTTTGCCCTGGGCCAAAGCGAGCCTTCACAATAGCTGAACGCTAACACTGCATACTCGTTCCACTTCCAGAACCGGGCTACGGCGAGGCAGTTCTCCGGGGGAAAACGGCCCTTCGCGAAGGGCAGATCTGCCGAGCTCATTGCGGGAAAGCGAAAGCAAAGGACGCTTTTCTCCCTCTAACCGCTTTCGTCAGAGGAACGGGGGAAGTCACAGTGTTCTTTCTCTCCCTGAGATACACACAATCTGACGTTGCCTCTGAGCTCCGTTGCTGGCAAAGAACTGAAACTGACATACATTCCTGTGGGGAAACACAGGGCTTTGCTAGGATTTCTCTAGGCAGTGTGTTTTCCCTGGGCCTCACTGTAGCAACACTATCTCGCAAGGGCAGAACTGCATGGGATTTCCTCCGCCAGGAGAGAGCTGCTGCTTTGTAGTTTGTGCTGGGAAACCTTGCTTTGGCAAGTGCGAATTGACCGCATTCAGGCAGAAAGAAAAGAGAATAGCAAGAGGCCTTTTCTCCCCGGCTGCTCTGCCAAGCCCTTCCAGCTCAAACTATGTCGTTGCTCCTCTGGAAGGATCCCTGCACCGCGGCGTAGTTTTTCCGAAGAAGCCCTGCGTTTGCAAGAGCAAATGAGGAATTCGTGGCAGGAAAGAGGAAGGAAAGAAAGTTTCTCTCCCTCTGCCTGCTTTGCTCAGAGGACCGGATGAAGTCAGGGAGTTCTCCCTTTCACTGAGAAACGTGCGGGCTGCTGTTGCCTGGGCGCTCTCTTCTTTGCAAAAGAGTCTGCAGTTCCACGCTTTGAACCGTGGAAAGGCGCCGGGCTCTGCTAAGATTTCCCCCGGCGCTTCGTTTGCCCTGGGCCAAAGCGAGCCTTCACAATAGCTGAACGCTAACACTGCATACTCGTTCCACTTCCAGAACCGGGCTACGGCGAGGCAGTTCTCCGGGGGAAAACGGCCCTTCGCGAAGGGCAGATCTGCCGAGCTCATTGCGGGAAAGCGAAAGCAAAGGACGCTTTTCTCCCTCTAACCGCTTTCGTCAGAGGAACGGGGGAAGTCACAGTGTTCTTTCTCTCCCTGAGATACACACAATCTGACGTTGCCTCTGAGCTCCGTTGCTGGCAAAGAACTGAAACTGACATACATTCCTGTGGGGAAACACAGGGCTTTGCTAGG
The DNA here is from genome assembly GCF_024166365.1 of Elephas maximus indicus. NCBI lineage: Eukaryota > Metazoa > Chordata > Mammalia > Proboscidea > Elephantidae > Elephas > Elephas maximus. Next base: position 313,090 of record NC_064823.1, read on the forward strand.
ATTTCTCTAGGCAGTGTGTTTTCCCTGGGCCTCACTGTAGCAACACTATCTCGCAAGGGCAGAACTGCATGGGATTTCCTCCGCCAGGAGAGAGCTGCTGCTTTGTAGTTTGTGCTGGGAAACCTTGCTTTGGCAAGTGCGAATTGACCGCATTCAGGCAGAAAGAAAAGAGAATAGCAAGAGGCCTTTTCTCCCCGGCTGCTCTGCCAAGCCCTTCCAGCTCAAACTATGTCGTTGCTCCTCTGGAAGGATCCCTGCACCGCGGCGTAGTTTTTCCGAAGAAGCCCTGCGTTTGCAAGAGCAAATGAGGAATTCGTGGCAGGAAAGAGGAAGGAAAGAAAGTTTCTCTCCCTCTGCCTGCTTTGCTCAGAGGACCGGATGAAGTCAGGGAGTTCTCCCTTTCACTGAGAAACGTGCGGGCTGCTGTTGCCTGGGCGCTCTCTTCTTTGCAAAAGAGTCTGCAGTTCCACGCTTTGAACCGTGGAAAGGCGCCGGGCTCTGCTAAGATTTCCCCCGGCGCTTCGTTTGCCCTGGGCCAAAGCGAGCCTTCACAATAGCTGAACGCTAACACTGCATACTCGTTCCACTTCCAGAACCGGGCTACGGCGAGGCAGTTCTCCGGGGGAAAACGGCCCTTCGCGAAGGGCAGATCTGCCGAGCTCATTGCGGGAAAGCGAAAGCAAAGGACGCTTTTCTCCCTCTAACCGCTTTCGTCAGAGGAACGGGGGAAGTCACAGTGTTCTTTCTCTCCCTGAGATACACACAATCTGACGTTGCCTCTGAGCTCCGTTGCTGGCAAAGAACTGAAACTGACATACATTCCTGTGGGGAAACACAGGGCTTTGCTAGGATTTCTCTAGGCAGTGTGTTTTCCCTGGGCCTCACTGTAGCAACACTATCTCGCAAGGGCAGAACTGCATGGGATTTCCTCTGCCAGGAGAGAGCTGCTGCTTTGTAGTTTGTGCTGGGAAACCTTGTTTTGGCAAGTGCGAATTGACCGCATTCAGGCAGAAAGAAAAGAGAATAGCAAGAGGCCTTTTCTCCCCGGCTGCTCTGCCAAGCCCTTCCAGCTCAAACTATGTCGTTGCTCCTCTGGAAGGATCCCTGCACCGCGGCATAGTTTTTCCGAAGAAGCCCTGCGTTTGCAAGAGCAAATGAGGAATTCGTGGCAGGAAAGAGGAAGGAAAGAAAGTTTCTCTCCCTCTGCCTGCTTTGCTCAGAGGACTGGATGAAGTCAGGGAGTTCTCCCTTTCACTGAGAAACGTGCGGGCTGCTGTTGCCTGGGCGCTCTCTTCTTTGCAAAAGAGTCTGCAGTTCCACGCTTTGAACCGTGGAAAGGCGCCGGGCTCTGCTAAGACTTCCCCTGCGCTTCGTTTGCCCTGGGCCAAAGCGAGCCTTCACAATAGCTGAACGCTAACACTGCATACTCGTCCCACTTCCAGAACAGGGCTACCGCGAGGCAGTTCTCCGGGGGAAAACGGCCCTTCGCGAAGGGCAGATCTGCCGAGCTCATTGCGGGAAAGCGAAAGCAAAGGACGCTTTTCTCCCTCTAACCGCTTTCGTCAGAGGAACGGGGGAAGTCACAGTGTTCTTTCTCTCCCTGAGATACACACAATCTGACGTTGCCTCTGAGCTCCGTTGCTGGCAAAGAACTGAAACTGACATACATTCCTGTGGGGAAACACAGGGCTTTGCTACGATTTCTCTAGGCAGTGTGTTTTCCCTGGGCCTCACTGTAGCAACACTATCTCGCCAGGGCAACACTGCATGGCACTTCCTGTGCCAGGAGAGAGCTGCTGCTTTGTAGTTTGTGCTGGGAAACCTTGTTTTGGCAAGTGCGAATTGACCGCATTCAGGCAGAAAGAAAAGAGAATAGCAAGAGGCCTTTTCTCCCCGGCTGCTCTGCCAAGCCCTTCCAGCTCAAACTATGTCGTTGCTCCTCTGGAAGGATCCCTGCACCGCGGCGTAGTTTTTCCGAAGAAGCCCTGCGTTTGCAAGAGCAAATGAGGAATTCGTGGCAGGAAAGAGGAAGGAAAGAAAGTTTCTCTCCCTCTGCCTGCTTTGCTCAGAGGACCGGATGAAGTCAGGGAGTTCTCCCTTTCACTGAGAAACGTGCGGGCTGCTGTTGCCTGGGCGCTCTCTTCTTTGCAAAAGAGTCTGCAGTTCCACGCTTTGAACCGTGGAAAGGCGCCGGGCTCTGCTAAGATTTCCCCCGGCGCTTCGTTTGCCCTGGGCCAAAGCGAGCCTTCACAATAGCTGAACGCTAACACTGCATACTCGTTCCACTTCCAGAACCGGGCTACGGCGAGGCAGTTCTCCGGGGGAAAACGGCCCTTCGCGAAGGGCAGATCTGCCGAGCTCATTGCGGGAAAGCGAAAGCAAAGGACGCTTTTCTCCCTCTAACCGCTTTCGTCAGAGGAACGGGGGAAGTCACAGTGTTCTTTCTCTCCCTGAGATACACACAATCTGACGTTGCCTCTGAGCTCCGTTGCTGGCAAAGAACTGAAAGTGACATACATTCCTGTGGGGAAACACAGGGCTTTGCTAGGATTTCTCTAGGCAGTGTGTTTTCCCTGGGCCTCACTGTAGCAACACTATCTCGCAAGGGCAGAACTGCATGGGATTTCCTCTGCCAGGAGAGAGCTGCTGCTTTGTAGTTTGTGCTGGGAAACCTTGTTTTGGCAAGTGCGAATTGACCGCATTCAGGCAGAAAGAAAAGAGAATAGCAAGAGGCCTTTTCTCCCCGGCTGCTCTGCCAAGCCCTTCCAGCTCAAACTATGTCGTTGCTCCTCTGGAAGGATCCCTGCACCGCGGCGTAGTTTTTCCGAAGAAGCCCTGCGTTTGCAAGAGCAAATGAGGAATTCGTGGCAGGAAAGAGGAAGGAAAGAAAGTTTCTCTCCCTCTGCCTGCTTTGCTCAGAGGACCGGATGAAGTCAGGGAGTTCTCCCTTTCACTGAGAAACGTGCGGGCTGCTGTTGCCTGGGCGCTCTCTTCTTTGCAAAAGAGTCTGCAGTTCCACGCTTTGAACCGTGGAAAGGCGCCGGGCTCTGCTAAGATTTCCCCCGGCGCTTCGTTTGCCCTGGGCCAAAGCGAGCCTTCACAATAGCTGAACGCTAACACTGCATACTCGTTCCACTTCCAGAACCGGGCTACGGCGAGGCAGTTCTCCGGGGGAAAACGGCCCTTCGCGAAGGGCAGATCTGCCGAGCTCATTGCGGGAAAGCGAAAGCAAAGGACGCTTTTCTCCCTCTAACCGCTTTCGTCAGAGGAACGGGGGAAGTCACAGTGTTCTTTCTCTCCCTGAGATACACACAATCTGACGTTGCCTCTGAGCTCCGTTGCTGGCAAAGAACTGAAACTGACATACATTCCTGTGGGGAAACACAGGGCTTTGCTAGGATTTCTCTAGGCAGTGTGTTTTCCCTGGGCCTCACTGTAGCAACACTATCTCGCAAGGGCAGAACTGCATGGGATTTCCTCTGCCAGGAGAGAGCTGCTGCTTTGTAGTTTGTGCTGGGAAACCTTGTTTTGGCAAGTGCGAATTGACCGCATTCAGGCAGAAAGAAAAGAGAATAGCAAGAGGCCTTTTCTCCCCGGCTGCTCTGCCAAGCCCTTCCAGCTCAAACTATGTCGTTGCTCCTCTGGAAGGATCCCTGCACCGCGGCATAGTTTTTCCGAAGAAGCCCTGCGTTTGCAAGAGCAAATGAGGAATTCGTGGCAGGAAAGAGGAAGGAAAGAAAGTTTCTCTCCCTCTGCCTGCTTTGCTCAGAGGACTGGATGAAGTCAGGGAGTTCTCCCTTTCACTGAGAAACGTGCGGGCTGCTGTTGCCTGGGCGCTCTCTTCTTTGCAAAAGAGTCTGCAGTTCCACGCTTTGAACCGTGGAAAGGCGCCGGGCTCTGCTAAGACTTCCCCTGCGCTTCGTTTGCCCTGGGCCAAAGCGAGCCTTCACAATAGCTGAACGCTAACACTGCATACTCGTCCCACTTCCAGAACAGGGCTACCGCGAGGCAGTTCTCCGGGGGAAAACGGCCCTTCGCGAAGGGCAGATCTGCCGAGCTCATTGCGGGAAAGCGAAAGCAAAGGACGCTTTTCTCCCTCTAACCGCTTTCGTCAGAGGAACGGGGGAAGTCACAGTGTTCTTTCTCTCCCTGAGATACACACAATCTGACGTTGCCTCTGAGCTCCGTTGCTGGCAAAGAACTGAAACTGACATACATTCCTGTGGGGAAACACAGGGCTTTGCTACGATTTCTCTAGGCAGTGTGTTTTCCCTGGGCCTCACTGTAGCAACACTATCTCGCCAGGGCAACACTGCATGGCACTTCCTGTGCCAGGAGAGAGCTGCTGCTTTGTAGTTTGTGCTGGGAAACCTTGTTTTGGCAAGTGCGAATTGACCGCATTCAGGCAGAAAGAAAAGAGAATAGCAAGAGGCCTTTTCTCCCCGGCTGCTCTGCCAAGCCCTTCCAGCTCAAACTATGTCGTTGCTCCTCTGGAAGGATCCCTGCACCGCGGCGTAGTTTTTCCGAAGAAGCCCTGCGTTTGCAAGAGCAAATGAGGAATTCGTGGCAGGAAAGAGGAAGGAAAGAAAGTTTCTCTCCCTCTGCCTGCTTTGCTCAGAGGACCGGATGAAGTCAGGGAGTTCTCCCTTTCACTGAGAAACGTGCGGGCTGCTGTTGCCTGGGCGCTCTCTTCTTTGCAAAAGAGTCTGCAGTTCCACGCTTTGAACCGTGGAAAGGCGCCGGGCTCTGCTAAGATTTCCCCCGGCGCTTCGTTTGCCCTGGGCCAAAGCGAGCCTTCACAATAGCTGAACGCTAACACTGCATACTCGTTCCACTTCCAGAACCGGGCTACGGCGAGGCAGTTCTCCGGGGGAAAACGGCCCTTCGCGAAGGGCAGATCTGCCGAGCTCATTGCGGGAAAGCGAAAGCAAAGGACGCTTTTCTCCCTCTAACCGCTTTCGTCAGAGGAACGGGGGAAGTCACAGTGTTCTTTCTCTCCCTGAGATACACACAATCTGACGTTGCCTCTGAGCTCCGTTGCTGGCAAAGAACTGAAACTGACATACATTCCTGTGGGGAAACACAGGGCTTTGCTAGGATTTCTCTAGGCAGTGTGTTTTCCCTGGGCCTCACTGTAGCAACACTATCTCGCAAGGGCAGAACTGCATGGGATTTCCTCTGCCAGGAGAGAGCTGCTGCTTTGTAGTTTGTGCTGGGAAACCTTGTTTTGGCAAGTGCGAATTGACCGCATTCAGGCAGAAAGAAAAGAGAATAGCAAGAGGCCTTTTCTCCCCGGCTGCTCTGCCAAGCCCTTCCAGCTCAAACTATGTCGTTGCTCCTCTGGAAGGATCCCTGCACCGCGGCATAGTTTTTCCGAAGAAGCCCTGCGTTTGCAAGAGCAAATGAGGAATTCGTGGCAGGAAAGAGGAAGGAAAGAAAGTTTCTCTCCCTCTGCCTGCTTTGCTCAGAGGACTGGATGAAGTCAGGGAGTTCTCCCTTTCACTGAGAAACGTGCGGGCTGCTGTTGCCTGGGCGCTCTCTTCTTTGCAAAAGAGTCTGCAGTTCCACGCTTTGAACCGTGGAAAGGCGCCGGGCTCTGCTAAGACTTCCCCTGCGCTTCGTTTGCCCTGGGCCAAAGCGAGCCTTCACAATAGCTGAACGCTAACACTGCATACTCGTCCCACTTCCAGAACAGGGCTACCGCGAGGCAGTTCTCCGGGGGAAAACGGCCCTTCGCGAAGGGCAGATCTGCCGAGCTCATTGCGGGAAAGCGAAAGCAAAGGACGCTTTTCTCCCTCTAACCGCTTTCGTCAGAGGAACGGGGGAAGTCACAGTGTTCTTTCTCTCCCTGAGATACACACAATCTGACGTTGCCTCTGAGCTCCGTTGCTGGCAAAGAACTGAAACTGACATACATTCCTGTGGGGAAACACAGGGCTTTGCTACGATTTCTCTAGGCAGTGTGTTTTCCCTGGGCCTCACTGTAGCAACACTATCTCGCCAGGGCAACACTGCATGGCACTTCCTGTGCCAGGAGAGAGCTGCTGCTTTGTAGTTTGTGCTGGGAAACCTTGTTTTGGCAAGTGCGAATTGACCGCATTCAGGCAGAAAGAAAAGAGAATAGCAAGAGGCCTTTTCTCCCCGGCTGCTCTGCCAAGCCCTTCCAGCTCAAACTATGTCGTTGCTCCTCTGGAAGGATCCCTGCACCGCGGCGTAGTTTTTCCGAAGAAGCCCTGCGTTTGCAAGAGCAAATGAGGAATTCGTGGCAGGAAAGAGGAAGGAAAGAAAGTTTCTCTCCCTCTGCCTGCTTTGCTCAGAGGACCGGATGAAGTCAGGGAGTTCTCCCTTTCACTGAGAAACGTGCGGGCTGCTGTTGCCTGGGCGCTCTCTTCTTTGCAAAAGAGTCTGCAGTTCCACGCTTTGAACCGTGGAAAGGCGCCGGGCTCTGCTAAGATTTCCCCCGGCGCTTCGTTTGCCCTGGGCCAAAGCGAGCCTTCACAATAGCTGAACGCTAACACTGCATACTCGTTCCACTTCCAGAACCGGGCTACGGCGAGGCAGTTCTCCGGGGGAAAACGGCCCTTCGCGAAGGGCAGATCTGCCGAGCTCATTGCGGGAAAGCGAAAGCAAAGGACGCTTTTCTCCCTCTAACCGCTTTCGTCAGAGGAACGGGGGAAGTCACAGTGTTCTTTCTCTCCCTGAGATACACACAATCTGACGTTGCCTCTGAGCTCCGTTGCTGGCAAAGAACTGAAAGTGACATACATTCCTGTGGGGAAACACAGGGCTTTGCTAGGATTTCTCTAGGCAGTGTGTTTTCCCTGGGCCTCACTGTAGCAACACTATCTCGCAAGGGCAGAACTGCATGGGATTTCCTCCGCCAGGAGAGAGCTGCTGCTTTGTAGTTTGTGCTGGGAAACCTTGTTTTGGCAAGTGCGAATTGACCGCATTCAGGCAGAAAGAAAAGAGAATAGCAAGAGGCCTTTTCTCCCCGGCTGCTCTGCCAAGCCCTTCCAGCTCAAACTATGTCGTTGCTCCTCTGGAAGGATCCCTGCACCGCGGCGTAGTTTTTCCGAAGAAGCCCTGCGTTTGCAAGAGCAAATGAGGAATTCGTGGCAGGAAAGAGGAAGGAAAGAAAGTTTCTCTCCCTCTGCCTGCTTTGCTCAGAGGACTGGATGAAGTCAGGGAGTTCTCCCTTTCACTGAGAAACGTGCGGGCTGCTGTTGCCTGGGCGCTCTCTTCTTTGCAAAAGAGTCTGCAGTTCCACGCTTTGAACCGTGGAAAGGCGCCGGGCTCTGCTAAGACTTCCCCTGCGCTTCGTTTGCCCTGGGCCAAAGCGAGCCTTCACAATAGCTGAACGCTAACACTGCATACTCGTCCCACTTCCAGAACAGGGCTACCGCGAGGCAGTTCTCCGGGGGAAAACGGCCCTTCGCGAAGGGCAGATCTGCCGAGCTCATTGCGGGAAAGCGAAAGCAAAGGACGCTTTTCTCCCTCTAACCGCTTTCGTCAGAGGAACGGCGGAAGTCACAGTGTTCTTTCTCTCCCTGAGATACACACAATCTGACGTTGCCTCTGAGCTCCGTTGCTGGCAAAGAACTGAAACTGACATACATTCCTGTGGGGAAACACAGGGCTTTGCTAGGATTTCTCTAGGCAGTGTGTTTTCCCTGGGCCTCACTGTAGCAACACTATCTCGCAAGGGCAGAACTGCATGGGATTTCCTCCGCCAGGAGAGAGCTGCTGCTTTGTAGTTTGTGCTGGGAAACCTTGCTTTGGCAAGTGCGAATTGACCGCATTCAGGCAGAAAGAAAAGAGAATAGCAAGAGGCCTTTTCTCCCCGGCTGCTCTGCCAAGCCCTTCCAGCTCAAACTATGTCGTTGCTCCTCTGGAAGGATCCCTGCACCGCGGCGTAGTTTTTCCGAAGAAGCCCTGCGTTTGCAAGAGCAAATGAGGAATTCGTGGCAGGAAAGAGGAAGGAAAGAAAGTTTCTCTCCCTCTGCCTGCTTTGCTCAGAGGACCGGATGAAGTCAGGGAGTTCTCCCTTTCACTGAGAAACGTGCGGGCTGCTGTTGCCTGGGCGCTCTCTTCTTTGCAAAAGAGTCTGCAGTTCCACGCTTTGAACCGTGGAAAGGCGCCGGGCTCTGCTAAGATTTCCCCCGGCGCTTCGTTTGCCCTGGGCCAAAGCGAGCCTTCACAATAGCTGAACGCTAACACTGCATACTCGTTCCACTTCCAGAACCGGGCTACGGCGAGGCAGTTCTCCGGGGGAAAACGGCCCTTCGCGAAGGGCAGATCTGCCGAGCTCATTGCGGGAAAGCGAAAGCAAAGGACGCTTTTCTCCCTCTAACCGCTTTCGTCAGAGGAACGGGGGAAGTCACAGTGTTCTTTCTCTCCCTGAGATACACACAATCTGACGTTGCCTCTGAGCTCCGTTGCTGGCAAAGAACTGAAAGTGACATACATTCCTGTGGGGAAACACAGGGCTTTGCTAGGATTTCTCTAGGCAGTGTGTTTCACCTGGGCCTCACTGTAGCAACACTATCTCGCAAGGGCAGAACTGCATGGGATTTCCTCTGCCAGGAGAGAGCTGCTGCTTTGTAGTTTGTGCTGGGAAACCTTGTTTTGGCAAGTGCGAATTGACCGCATTCAGGCAGAAAGAAAAGAGAATAGCAAGAGGCCTTTTCTCCCCGGCTGCTCTGCCAAGCCCTTCCAGCTCAAACTATGTCGTTGCTCCTCTGGAAGGATCCCTGCACCGCGGCGTAGTTTTTCCGAAGAAGCCCTGCGTTTGCAAGAGCAAATGAGGAATTCGTGGCAGGAAAGAGGAAGGAAAGAAAGTTTCTCTCCCTCTGCCTGCTTTGCTCAGAGGACTGGATGAAGTCAGGGAGTTCTCCCTTTCACTGAGAAACGTGCGGGCTGCTGTTGCCTGGGCGCTCTCTTCTTTGCAAAAGAGTCTGCAGTTCCACGCTTTGAACCGTGGAAAGGCGCCGGGCTCTGCTAAGACTTCCCCTGCGCTTCGTTTGCCCTGGGCCAAAGCGAGCCTTCACAATAGCTGAACGCTAACACTGCATACTCGTCCCACTTCCAGAACAGGGCTACCGCGAGGCAGTTCTCCGGGGGAAAACGGCCCTTCGCGAAGGGCAGATCTGCCGAGCTCATTGCGGGAAAGCGAAAGCAAAGGACGCTTTCTCCCTCTAACCGCTTTCGTCAGAGGAACGGGGGAAGTCACAGTGTTCTTTCTCTCCCTGAGATACACACAATCTGACGTTGCCTCTGAGCTCCGTTGCTGGCAAAGAACTGAAACTGACATACATTCCTGTGGGGAAACACAGGGCTTTGCTACGATTTCTCTAGGCAGTGTGTTTTCCCTGGGCCTCACTGTAGCAACACTATCTCGCCAGGGCAACACTGCATGGCACTTCCTCTGCCAGGAGAGAGCTGCTGCTTTGTAGTTTGTGCTGGGAAACCTTGTTTTGGCAAGTGCGAATTGACCGCATTCAGGCAGAAAGAAAAGAGAATAGCAAGAGGCCTTTTCTCCCCGGCTGCTCTGCCAAGCCCTTCCAGCTCAAACTATGTCGTTGCTCCTCTGGAAGGATCCCTGCACCGCGGCGTAGTTTTTCCGAAGAAGCCCTGCGTTTGCAAGAGCAAATGAGGAATTCGTGGCAGGAAAGAGGAAGGAAAGAAAGTTTCTCTCCCTCTGCCTGCTTTGCTCAGAGGACTGGATGAAGTCAGGGAGTTCTCCCTTTCACTGAGAAACGTGCGGGCTGCTGTTGCCTGGGCGCTCTCTTCTTTGCAAAAGAGTCTGCAGTTCCACGCTTTGAACCGTGGAAAGGCGCCGGGCTCTGCTAAGATTTCCCCCGGCGCTTCGTTTGCCCTGGGCCAAAGCGAGCCTTCACAATAGCTGAACGCTAACACTGCATACTCGTTCCACTTCCAGAACCGGGCTACGGCGAGGCAGTTCTCCGGGGGAAAACGGCCCTTCGCGAAGGGCAGATCTGCCGAGCTCATTGCGGGAAAGCGAAAGCAAAGGACGCTTTTCTCCCTCTAACCGCTTTCGTCAGAGGAACGGGGGAAGTCACAGTGTTCTTTCTCTCCCTGAGATACACACAATCTGACGTTGCCTCTGAGCTCCGTTGCTGGCAAAGAACTGAAAGTGACATACATTCCTGTGGGGAAACACAGGGCTTTGCTAGGATTTCTCTAGGCAGTGTGTTTTCCCTGGGCCTCACTGTAGCAACACTATCTCGCAAGGGCAGAACTGCATGGGATTTCCTCTGCCAGGAGAGAGCTGCTGCTTTGTAGTTTGTGCTGGGAAACCTTGTTTTGGCAAGTGCGAATTGACCGCATTCAGGCAGAAAGAAAAGAGAATAGCAAGAGGCCTTTTCTCCCCAGCTGCTCTGCCAAGCCCTTCCAGCTCAAACTATGTCGTTGCTCCTCTGGAAGGATCCCTGCACCGCGGCGTAGTTTTTCCGAAGAAGCCCTGCGTTTGCAAGAGCAAATGAGGAATTCGTGGCAGGAAAGAGGAAGGAAAGAAAGTTTCTCTCCCTCTGCCTGCTTTGCTCAGAGGACTGGATGAAGTCAGGGAGTTCTCCCTTTCACTGAGAAACGTGCGGGCTGCTGTTGCCTGGGCGCTCTCTTCTTTGCAAAAGAGTCTGCAGTTCCACGCTTTGAACCGTGGAAAGGCGCCGGGCTCTGCTAAGACTTCCCCTGCGCTTCGTTTGCCCTGGGCCAAAGCGAGCCTTCACAATAGCTGAACGCTAACACTGCATACTCGTTCCACTTCCAGAACCGGGCTACGGCGAGGCAGTTCTCCGGGGGAAAACGGCCCTTCGCGAAGGGCAGATCTGCCGAGCTCATTGCGGGAAAGCGAAAGCAAAGGACGCTTTTCTCCCTCTAACCGCTTTCGTCAGAGGAACGGGGGAAGTCACAGTGTTCTTTCTCTCCCTGAGATACACACAATCTGACGTTGCCTCTGAGCTCCGTTGCTGGCAAAGAACTGAAACTGACATACATTCCTGTGGGGAAACACAGGGCTTTGCTAGGATTTCTCTAGGCAGTGTGTTTTCCCTGGGCCTCACTGTAGCAACACTATCTCGCAAGGGCAGAACTGCATGGGATTTCCTCTGCCAGGAGAGAGCTGCTGCTTTGTAGTTTGTGCTGGGAAACCTTGTTTTGGCAAGTGCGAATTGACCGCATTCAGGCAGAAAGAGAAGAGAATAGCAAGAGGCCTTTTCTCCCCGGCTGCTCTGCCAAGCCCTTCCAGCTCAAACTATGTCGTTGCTCCTCTGGAAGGATCCCTGCACCGCGGCGTAGTTTTTCCGAAGAAGCCCTGCGTTTGCAAGAGCAAATGAGGAATTCGTGGCAGGAAAGAGGAAGGAAAGAAAGTTTCTCTCCCTCTGCCTGCTTTGCTCAGAGGACTGGATGAAGTCAGGGAGTTCTCCCTTTCACTGAGAAACGTGCGGGCTGCTGTTGCCTGGGCGCTCTCTTCTTTGCAAAAGAGTCTGCAGTTCCACGCTTTGAACCGTGGAAAGGCGCCGGGCTCTGCTAAGACTTCCCCTGCGCTTCGTTTGCCCTGGGCCAAAGCGAGCCTTCACAATAGCTGAACGCTAACACTGCATACTCGTCCCACTTCCAGAACAGGGCTACCGCGAGGCAGTTCTCCGGGGGAAAACGGCCCTTCGCGAAGGGCAGATCTGCCGAGCTCATTGCGGGAAAGCGAAAGCAAAGGACGCTTTTCTCCCTCTAACCGCTTTCGTCAGAGGAACGGGGGAAGTCACAGTGTTCTTTCTCTCCCTGAGATACACACAATCTGACGTTGCCTCTGAGCTCCGTTGCTGGCAAAGAACTGAAACTGACATACATTCCTGTGGGGAAACACAGGGCTTTGCTAGGATTTCTCTAGGCAGTGTGTTTTCCCTGGGCCTCACTGTAGCAACACTATCTCGCAAGGGCAGAACTGCATGGGATTTCCTCCGCCAGGAGAGAGCTGCTGCTTTGTAGTTTGTGCTGGGAAACCTTGTTTTGGCAAGTGCGAATTGACCGCATTCAGGCAGAAAGAAAAGAGAATAGCAAGAGGCCTTTTCTCCCCGGCTGCTCTGCCAAGCCCTTCCAGCTCAAACTATGTCGTTGCTCCTCTGGAAGGATCCCTGCACCGCGGCGTAGTTTTTCCGAAGAAGCCCTGCGTTTGCAAGAGCAAATGAGGAATTCGTGGCAGGAAAGAGGAAGGAAAGAAAGTTTCTCTCCCTCTGCCTGCTTTGCTCAGAGGACCGGATGAAGTCAGGGAGTTCTCCCTTTCACTGAGAAACGTGCGGGCTGCTGTTGCCTGGGCGCTCTCTTCTTTGCAAAAGAGTCTGCAGTTCCACGCTTTGAACCGTGGAAAGGCGCCGGGCTCTGCTAAGACTTCCCCTGCGCTTCGTTTGCCCTGGGCCAAAGCGAGCCTTCACAATAGCTGAACGCTAACACTGCATACTCGTTCCACTTCCAGAACCGGGCTACGGCGAGGCAGTTCTCCGGGGGAAAACGGCCCTTCGCGAAGGGCAGATCTGCCGAGCTCATTGCGGGAAAGCGAAAGCAAAGGACGCTTTTCTCCCTCTAACCGCTTTCGTCAGAGGAACGGGGGAAGTCACAGTGTTCTTTCTCTCCCTGAGATACACACAATCTGACGTTGCCTCTGAGCTCCGTTGCTGGCAAAGAACTGAAACTGACATACATTCCTGTGGGGAAACACAGGGCTTTGCTAGGATTTCTCTAGGCAGTGTGTTTTCCCTGGGCCTCACTGTAGCAACACTATCTCGCAAGGGCAGAACTGCATGGGATTTCCTCTGCCAGGAGAGAGCTGCTGCTTTGTAGTTTGTGCTGGGAAACCTTGTTTTGGCAAGTGCGAATTGACCGCATTCAGGCAGAAAGAAAAGAGAATAGCAAGAGGCCTTTTCTCCCCGGCTGCTCTGCCAAGCCCTTCCAGCTCAAACTATGTCGTTGCTCCTCTGGAAGGATCCCTGCACCGCGGCGTAGTTTTTCCGAAGAAGCCCTGCGTTTGCAAGAGCAAATGAGGAATTCGTGGCAGGAAAGAGGAAGGAAAGAAAGTTTCTCTCCCTCTGCCTGCTTTGCTCAGAGGACTGGATGAAGTCAGGGAGTTCTCCCTTTCACTGAGAAACGTGCGGGCTGCTGTTGCCTGGGCGCTCTCTTCTTTGCAAAAGAGTCTGCAGTTCCACGCTTTGAACCGTGGAAAGGCGCCGGGCTCTGCTAAGACTTCCCCTGCGCTTCGTTTGCCCTGGGCCAAAGCGAGCCTTCACAATAGCTGAACGCTAACACTGCATACTCGTCCCACTTCCAGAACAGGGCTACCGCGAGGCAGTTCTCCGGGGGAAAACGGCCCTTCGCGAAGGGCAGATCTGCCGAGCTCATTGCGGGAAAGCGAAAGCAAAGGACGCTTTTCTCCCTCTAACCGCTTTCGTCAGAGGAACGGGGGAAGTCACAGTGTTCTTTCTCTCCCTGAGATACACACAATCTGACGTTGCCTCTGAGCTCCGTTGCTGGCAAAGAACTGAAAGTGACATACATTCCTGTGGGGAAACACAGGGCTTTGCTAGGATTTCTCTAGGCAGTGTGTTTTCCCTGGGCCTCACTGTAGCAACACTATCTCGCAAGGGCAGAACTGCATGGGATTTCCTCTGCCAGGAGAGAGCTGCTGCTTTGTAGTTTGTGCTGGGAAACCTTGTTTTGGCAAGTGCGAATTGACCGCATTCAGGCAGAAAGAAAAGAGAATAGCAAGAGGCCTTTTCTCCCCAGCTGCTCTGCCAAGCCCTTCCAGCTCAAACTATGTCGTTGCTCCTCTGGAAGGATCCCTGCACCGCGGCGTAGTTTTTCCGAAGAAGCCCTGCGTTTGCAAGAGCAAATGAGGAATTCGTGGCAGGAAAGAGGAAGGAAAGAAAGTTTCTCTCCCTCTGCCTGCTTTGCTCAGAGGACTGGATGAAGTCAGGGAGTTCTCCCTTTCACTGAGAAACGTGCGGGCTGCTGTTGCCTGGGCGCTCTCTTCTTTGCAAAAGAGTCTGCAGTTCCACGCTTTGAACCGTGGAAAGGCGCCGGGCTCTGCTAAGACTTCCCCTGCGCTTCGTTTGCCCTGGGCCAAAGCGAGCCTTCACAATAGCTGAACGCTAACACTGCATACTCGTCCCACTTCCAGAACAGGGCTACCGCGAGGCAGTTCTCCGGGGGAAAACGGCCCTTCGCGAAGGGCAGATCTGCCGAGCTCATTGCGGGAAAGCGAAAGCAAAGGACGCTTTTCTCCCTCTAACCGCTTTCGTCAGAGGAACGGCGGAAGTCACAGTGTTCTTTCTCTCCCTGAGATACACACAATCTGACGTTGCCTCTGAGCTCCGTTGCTGGCAAAGAACTGAAACTGACATACATTCCTGTGGGGAAACACAGGGCTTTGCTAGGATTTCTCTAGGCAGTGTGTTTTCCCTGGGCCTCACTGTAGCAACACTATCTCGCAAGGGCAGAACTGCATGGGATTTCCTCCGCCAGGAGAGAGCTGCTGCTTTGTAGTTTGTGCTGGGAAACCTTGCTTTGGCAAGTGCGAATTGACCGCATTCAGGCAGAAAGAAAAGAGAATAGCAAGAGGCCTTTTCTCCCCGGCTGCTCTGCCAAGCCCTTCCAGCTCAAACTATGTCGTTGCTCCTCTGGAAGGATCCCTGCACCGCGGCGTAGTTTTTCCGAAGAAGCCCTGCGTTTGCAAGAGCAAATGAGGAATTCGTGGCAGGAAAGAGGAAGGAAAGAAAGTTTCTCTCCCTCTGCCTGCTTTGCTCAGAGGACCGGATGAAGTCAGGGAGTTCTCCCTTTCACTGAGAAACGTGCGGGCTGCTGTTGCCTGGGCGCTCTCTTCTTTGCAAAAGAGTCTGCAGTTCCACGCTTTGAACCGTGGAAAGGCGCCGGGCTCTGCTAAGATTTCCCCCGGCGCTTCGTTTGCCCTGGGCCAAAGCGAGCCTTCACAATAGCTGAACGCTAACACTGCATACTCGTTCCACTTCCAGAACCGGGCTACGGCGAGGCAGTTCTCCGGGGGAAAACGGCCCTTCGCGAAGGGCAGATCTGCCGAGCTCATTGCGGGAAAGCGAAAGCAAAGGACGCTTTTCTCCCTCTAACCGCTTTCGTCAGAGGAACGGGGGAAGTCACAGTGTTCTTTCTCTCCCTGAGATACACACAATCTGACGTTGCCTCTGAGCTCCGTTGCTGGCAAAGAACTGAAACTGACATACATTCCTGTGGGGAAACACAGGGCTTTGCTAGGATTTCTCTAGGCAGTGTGTTTTCCCTGGGCCTCACTGTAGCAACACTATCTCGCAAGGGCAGAACTGCATGGGATTTCCTCTGCCAGGAGAGAGCTGCTGCTTTGTAGTTTGTGCTGGGAAACCTTGTTTTGGCAAGTGCGAATTGACCGCATTCAGGCAGAAAGAAAAGAGAATAGCAAGAGGCCTTTTCTCCCCGGCTGCTCTGCCAAGCCCTTCCAGCTCAAACTATGTCGTTGCTCCTCTGGAAGGATCCCTGCACCGCGGCGTAGTTTTTCCGAAGAAGCCCTGCGTTTGCAAGAGCAAATGAGGAATTCGTGGCAGGAAAGAGGAAGGAAAGAAAGTTTCTCTCCCTCTGCCTGCTTTGCTCAGAGGACTGGATGAAGTCAGGGAGTTCTCCCTTTCACTGAGAAACGTGCGGGCTGCTGTTGCCTGGGCGCTCTCTTCTTTGCAAAAGAGTCTGCAGTTCCACGCTTTGAACCGTGGAAAGGCGCCGGGCTCTGCTAAGACTTCCCCTGCGCTTCGTTTGCCCTGGGCCAAAGCGAGCCTTCACAATAGCTGAACGCTAACACTGCATACTCGTCCCACTTCCAGAACAGGGCTACCGCGAGGCAGTTCTCCGGGGGAAAACGGCCCTTCGCGAAGGGCAGATCTGCCGAGCTCATTGCGGGAAAGCGAAAGCAAAGGACGCTTTTCTCCCTCTAACCGCTTTCGTCAGAGGAACGGGGGAAGTCACAGTGTTCTTTCTCTCCCTGAGATACACACAATCTGACGTTGCCTCTGAGCTCCGTTGCTGGCAAAGAACTGAAACTGACATACATTCCTGTGGGGAAACACAGGGCTTTGCTAGGATTTCTCTAGGCAGTGTGTTTTCCCTGGGCCTCACTGTAGCAACACTATCTCGCAAGGGCAGAACTGCATGGGATTTCCTCTGCCAGGAGAGAGCTGCTGCTTTGTAGTTTGTGCTGGGAAACCTTGTTTTGGCAAGTGCGAATTGACCGCATTCAGGCAGAAAGAAAAGAGAATAGCAAGAGGCCTTTTCTCCCCGGCTGCTCTGCCAAGCCCTTCCAGCTCAAACTATGTCGTTGCTCCTCTGGAAGGATCCCTGCACCGCGGCGTAGTTTTTCCGAAGAAGCCCTGCGTTTGCAAGAGCAAATGAGGAATTCGTGGCAGGAAAGAGGAAGGAAAGAAAGTTTCTCTCCCTCTGCCTGCTTTGCTCAGAGGACCGGATGAAGTCAGGGAGTTCTCCCTTTCACTGAGAAACGTGCGGGCTGCTGTTGCCTGGGCGCTCTCTTCTTTGCAAAAGAGTCTGCAGTTCCACGCTTTGAACCGTGGAAAGGCGCCGGGCTCTGCTAAGACTTCCCCTGCGCTTCGTTTGCCCTGGGCCAAAGCGAGCCTTCACAATAGCTGAACGCTAACACTGCATACTCGTTCCACTTCCAGAACCGGGCTACGGCGAGGCAGTTCTCCGGGGGAAAACGGCCCTTCGCGAAGGGCAGATCTGCCGAGCTCATTGCGGGAAAGCGAAAGCAAAGGACGCTTTTCTCCCTCTAACCGCTTTCGTCAGAGGAACGGGGGAAGTCACAGTGTTCTTTCTCTCCCTGAGATACACACAATCTGACGTTGCCTCTGAGCTCCGTTGCTGGCAAAGAACTGAAACTGACATACATTCCTGTGGGGAAACACAGGGCTTTGCTAGGATTTCTCTAGGCAGTGTGTTTTCCCTGGGCCTCACTGTAGCAACACTATCTCGCAAGGGCAGAACTGCATGGGATTTCCTCTGCCAGGAGAGAGCTGCTGCTTTGTAGTTTGTGCTGGGAAACCTTGTTTTGGCAAGTGCGAATTGACCGCATTCAGGCAGAAAGAAAAGAGAATAGCAAGAGGCCTTTTCTCCCCGGCTGCTCTGCCAAGCCCTTCCAGCTCAAACTATGTCGTTGCTCCTCTGGAAGGATCCCTGCACCGCGGCGTAGTTTTTCCGAAGAAGCCCTGCGTTTGCAAGAGCAAATGAGGAATTCGTGGCAGGAAAGAGGAAGGAAAGAAAGTTTCTCTCCCTCTGCCTGCTTTGCTCAGAGGACTGGATGAAGTCAGGGAGTTCTCCCTTTCACTGAGAAACGTGCGGGCTGCTGTTGCCTGGGCGCTCTCTTCTTTGCAAAAGAGTCTGCAGTTCCACGCTTTGAACCGTGGAAAGGCGCCGGGCTCTGCTAAGACTTCCCCTGCGCTTCGTTTGCCCTGGGCCAAAGCGAGCCTTCACAATAGCTGAACGCTAACACTGCATACTCGTCCCACTTCCAGAACAGGGCTACCGCGAGGCAGTTCTCCGGGGGAAAACGGCCCTTCGCGAAGGGCAGATCTGCCGAGCTCATTGCGGGAAAGCGAAAGCAAAGGACGCTTTTCTCCCTCTAACCGCTTTCGTCAGAGGAACGGGGGAAGTCACAGTGTTCTTTCTCTCCCTGAGATACACACAATCTGACGTTGCCTCTGAGCTCCGTTGCTGGCAAAGAACTGAAAGTGACATACATTCCTGTGGGGAAACACAGGGCTTTGCTAGGATTTCTCTAGGCAGTGTGTTTTCCCTGGGCCTCACTGTAGCAACACTATCTCGCAAGGGCAGAACTGCATGGGATTTCCTCTGCCAGGAGAGAGCTGCTGCTTTGTAGTTTGTGCTGGGAAACCTTGTTTTGGCAAGTGCGAATTGACCGCATTCAGGCAGAAAGAAAAGAGAATAGCAAGAGGCCTTTTCTCCCCAGCTGCTCTGCCAAGCCCTTCCAGCTCAAACTATGTCGTTGCTCCTCTGGAAGGATCCCTGCACCGCGGCGTAGTTTTTCCGAAGAAGCCCTGCGTTTGCAAGAGCAAATGAGGAATTCGTGGCAGGAAAGAGGAAGGAAAGAAAGTTTCTCTCCCTCTGCCTGCTTTGCTCAGAGGACTGGATGAAGTCAGGGAGTTCTCCCTTTCACTGAGAAACGTGCGGGCTGCTGTTGCCTGGGCGCTCTCTTCTTTGCAAAAGAGTCTGCAGTTCCACGCTTTGAACCGTGGAAAGGCGCCGGGCTCTGCTAAGACTTCCCCTGCGCTTCGTTTGCCCTGGGCCAAAGCGAGCCTTCACAATAGCTGAACGCTAACACTGCATACTCGTCCCACTTCCAGAACAGGGCTACCGCGAGGCAGTTCTCCGGGGGAAAACGGCCCTTCGCGAAGGGCAGATCTGCCGAGCTCATTGCGGGAAAGCGAAAGCAAAGGACGCTTTTCTCCCTCTAACCGCTTTCGTCAGAGGAACGGCGGAAGTCACAGTGTTCTTTCTCTCCCTGAGATACACACAATCTGACGTTGCCTCTGAGCTCCGTTGCTGGCAAAGAACTGAAACTGACATACATTCCTGTGGGGAAACACAGGGCTTTGCTAGGATTTCTCTAGGCAGTGTGTTTTCCCTGGGCCTCACTGTAGCAACACTATCTCGCAAGGGCAGAACTGCATGGGATTTCCTCCGCCAGGAGAGAGCTGCTGCTTTGTAGTTTGTGCTGGGAAACCTTGCTTTGGCAAGTGCGAATTGACCGCATTCAGGCAGAAAGAAAAGAGAATAGCAAGAGGCCTTTTCTCCCCGGCTGCTCTGCCAAGCCCTTCCAGCTCAAACTATGTCGTTGCTCCTCTGGAAGGATCCCTGCACCGCGGCGTAGTTTTTCCGAAGAAGCCCTGCGTTTGCAAGAGCAAATGAGGAATTCGTGGCAGGAAAGAGGAAGGAAAGAAAGTTTCTCTCCCTCTGCCTGCTTTGCTCAGAGGACCGGATGAAGTCAGGGAGTTCTCCCTTTCACTGAGAAACGTGCGGGCTGCTGTTGCCTGGGCGCTCTCTTCTTTGCAAAAGAGTCTGCAGTTCCACGCTTTGAACCGTGGAAAGGCGCCGGGCTCTGCTAAGATTTCCCCCGGCGCTTCGTTTGCCCTGGGCCAAAGCGAGCCTTCACAATAGCTGAACGCTAACACTGCATACTCGTTCCACTTCCAGAACCGGGCTACGGCGAGGCAGTTCTCCGGGGGAAAACGGCCCTTCGCGAAGGGCAGATCTGCCGAGCTCATTGCGGGAAAGCGAAAGCAAAGGACGCTTTTCTCCCTCTAACCGCTTTCGTCAGAGGAACGGGGGAAGTCACAGTGTTCTTTCTCTCCCTGAGATACACACAATCTGACGTTGCCTCTGAGCTCCGTTGCTGGCAAAGAACTGAAACTGACATACATTCCTGTGGGGAAACACAGGGCTTTGCTAGGATTTCTCTAGGCAGTGTGTTTTCCCTGGGCCTCACTGTAGCAACACTATCTCGCAAGGGCAGAACTGCATGGGATTTCCTCTGCCAGGAGAGAGCTGCTGCTTTGTAGTTTGTGCTGGGAAACCTTGTTTTGGCAAGTGCGAATTGACCGCATTCAGGCAGAAAGAAAAGAGAATAGCAAGAGGCCTTTTCTCCCCGGCTGCTCTGCCAAGCCCTTCCAGCTCAAACTATGTCGTTGCTCCTCTGGAAGGATCCCTGCACCGCGGCGTAGTTTTTCCGAAGAAGCCCTGCGTTTGCAAGAGCAAATGAGGAATTCGTGGCAGGAAAGAGGAAGGAAAGAAAGTTTCTCTCCCTCTGCCTGCTTTGCTCAGAGGACTGGATGAAGTCAGGGAGTTCTCCCTTTCACTGAGAAACGTGCGGGCTGCTGTTGCCTGGGCGCTCTCTTCTTTGCAAAAGAGTCTGCAGTTCCACGCTTTGAACCGTGGAAAGGCGCCGGGCTCTGCTAAGACTTCCCCTGCGCTTCGTTTGCCCTGGGCCAAAGCGAGCCTTCACAATAGCTGAACGCTAACACTGCATACTCGTCCCACTTCCAGAACAGGGCTACCGCGAGGCAGTTCTCCGGGGGAAAACGGCCCTTCGCGAAGGGCAGATCTGCCGAGCTCATTGCGGGAAAGCGAAAGCAAAGGACGCTTTTCTCCCTCTAACCGCTTTCGTCAGAGGAACGGGGGAAGTCACAGTGTTCTTTCTCTCCCTGAGATACACACAATCTGACGTTGCCTCTGAGCTCCGTTGCTGGCAAAGAACTGAAACTGACATACATTCCTGTGGGGAAACACAGGGCTTTGCTAGGATTTCTCTAGGCAGTGTGTTTTCCCTGGGCCTCACTGTAGCAACACTATCTCGCAAGGGCAGAACTGCATGGGATTTCCTCTGCCAGGAGAGAGCTGCTGCTTTGTAGTTTGTGCTGGGAAACCTTGTTTTGGCAAGTGCGAATTGACCGCATTCAGGCAGAAAGAAAAGAGAATAGCAAGAGGCCTTTTCTCCCCGGCTGCTCTGCCAAGCCCTTCCAGCTCAAACTATGTCGTTGCTCCTCTGGAAGGATCCCTGCACCGCGGCGTAGTTTTTCCGAAGAAGCCCTGCGTTTGCAAGAGCAAATGAGGAATTCGTGGCAGGAAAGAGGAAGGAAAGAAAGTTTCTCTCCCTCTGCCTGCTTTGCTCAGAGGACCGGATGAAGTCAGGGAGTTCTCCCTTTCACTGAGAAACGTGCGGGCTGCTGTTGCCTGGGCGCTCTCTTCTTTGCAAAAGAGTCTGCAGTTCCACGCTTTGAACCGTGGAAAGGCGCCGGGCTCTGCTAAGACTTCCCCTGCGCTTCGTTTGCCCTGGGCCAAAGCGAGCCTTCACAATAGCTGAACGCTAACACTGCATACTCGTTCCACTTCCAGAACCGGGCTACGGCGAGGCAGTTCTCCGGGGGAAAACGGCCCTTCGCGAAGGGCAGATCTGCCGAGCTCATTGCGGGAAAGCGAAAGCAAAGGACGCTTTTCTCCCTCTAACCGCTTTCGTCAGAGGAACGGGGGAAGTCACAGTGTTCTTTCTCTCCCTGAGATACACACAATCTGACGTTGCCTCTGAGCTCCGTTGCTGGCAAAGAACTGAAACTGACATACATTCCTGTGGGGAAACACAGGGCTTTGCTAGGATTTCTCTAGGCAGTGTGTTTTCCCTGGGCCTCACTGTAGCAACACTATCTCGCAAGGGCAGAACTGCATGGGATTTCCTCTGCCAGGAGAGAGCTGCTGCTTTGTAGTTTGTGCTGGGAAACCTTGTTTTGGCAAGTGCGAATTGACCGCATTCAGGCAGAAAGAAAAGAGAATAGCAAGAGGCCTTTTCTCCCCGGCTGCTCTGCCAAGCCCTTCCAGCTCAAACTATGTCGTTGCTCCTCTGGAAGGATCCCTGCACCGCGGCGTAGTTTTTCCGAAGAAGCCCTGCGTTTGCAAGAGCAAATGAGGAATTCGTGGCAGGAAAGAGGAAGGAAAGAAAGTTTCTCTCCCTCTGCCTGCTTTGCTCAGAGGACTGGATGAAGTCAGGGAGTTCTCCCTTTCACTGAGAAACGTGCGGGCTGCTGTTGCCTGGGCGCTCTCTTCTTTGCAAAAGAGTCTGCAGTTCCACGCTTTGAACCGTGGAAAGGCGCCGGGCTCTGCTAAGACTTCCCCTGCGCTTCGTTTGCCCTGGGCCAAAGCGAGCCTTCACAATAGCTGAACGCTAACACTGCATACTCGTCCCACTTCCAGAACAGGGCTACCGCGAGGCAGTTCTCCGGGGGAAAACGGCCCTTCGCGAAGGGCAGATCTGCCGAGCTCATTGCGGGAAAGCGAAAGCAAAGGACGCTTTTCTCCCTCTAACCGCTTTCGTCAGAGGAACGGGGGAAGTCACAGTGTTCTTTCTCTCCCTGAGATACACACAATCTGACGTTGCCTCTGAGCTCCGTTGCTGGCAAAGAACTGAAAGTGACATACATTCCTGTGGGGAAACACAGGGCTTTGCTAGGATTTCTCTAGGCAGTGTGTTTTCCCTGGGCCTCACTGTAGCAACACTATCTCGCAAGGGCAGAACTGCATGGGATTTCCTCTGCCAGGAGAGAGCTGCTGCTTTGTAGTTTGTGCTGGGAAACCTTGTTTTGGCAAGTGCGAATTGACCGCATTCAGGCAGAAAGAAAAGAGAATAGCAAGAGGCCTTTTCTCCCCAGCTGCTCTGCCAAGCCCTTCCAGCTCAAACTATGTCGTTGCTCCTCTGGAAGGATCCCTGCACCGCGGCGTAGTTTTTCCGAAGAAGCCCTGCGTTTGCAAGAGCAAATGAGGAATTCGTGGCAGGAAAGAGGAAGGAAAGAAAGTTTCTCTCCCTCTGCCTGCTTTGCTCAGAGGACTGGATGAAGTCAGGGAGTTCTCCCTTTCACTGAGAAACGTGCGGGCTGCTGTTGCCTGGGCGCTCTCTTCTTTGCAAAAGAGTCTGCAGTTCCACGCTTTGAACCGTGGAAAGGCGCCGGGCTCTGCTAAGACTTCCCCTGCGCTTCGTTTGCCCTGGGCCAAAGCGAGCCTTCACAATAGCTGAACGCTAACACTGCATACTCGTCCCACTTCCAGAACAGGGCTACCGCGAGGCAGTTCTCCGGGGGAAAACGGCCCTTCGCGAAGGGCAGATCTGCCGAGCTCATTGCGGGAAAGCGAAAGCAAAGGACGCTTTTCTCCCTCTAACCGCTTTCGTCAGAGGAACGGCGGAAGTCACAGTGTTCTTTCTCTCCCTGAGATACACACAATCTGACGTTGCCTCTGAGCTCCGTTGCTGGCAAAGAACTGAAACTGACATACATTCCTGTGGGGAAACACAGGGCTTTGCTAGGATTTCTCTAGGCAGTGTGTTTTCCCTGGGCCTCACTGTAGCAACACTATCTCGCAAGGGCAGAACTGCATGGGATTTCCTCCGCCAGGAGAGAGCTGCTGCTTTGTAGTTTGTGCTGGGAAACCTTGCTTTGGCAAGTGCGAATTGACCGCATTCAGGCAGAAAGAAAAGAGAATAGCAAGAGGCCTTTTCTCCCCGGCTGCTCTGCCAAGCCCTTCCAGCTCAAACTATGTCGTTGCTCCTCTGGAAGGATCCCTGCACCGCGGCGTAGTTTTTCCGAAGAAGCCCTGCGTTTGCAAGAGCAAATGAGGAATTCGTGGCAGGAAAGAGGAAGGAAAGAAAGTTTCTCTCCCTCTGCCTGCTTTGCTCAGAGGACCGGATGAAGTCAGGGAGTTCTCCCTTTCACTGAGAAACGTGCGGGCTGCTGTTGCCTGGGCGCTCTCTTCTTTGCAAAAGAGTCTGCAGTTCCACGCTTTGAACCGTGGAAAGGCGCCGGGCTCTGCTAAGATTTCCCCCGGCGCTTCGTTTGCCCTGGGCCAAAGCGAGCCTTCACAATAGCTGAACGCTAACACTGCATACTCGTTCCACTTCCAGAACCGGGCTACGGCGAGGCAGTTCTCCGGGGGAAAACGGCCCTTCGCGAAGGGCAGATCTGCCGAGCTCATTGCGGGAAAGCGAAAGCAAAGGACGCTTTTCTCCCTCTAACCGCTTTCGTCAGAGGAACGGGGGAAGTCACAGTGTTCTTTCTCTCCCTGAGATACACACAATCTGACGTTGCCTCTGAGCTCCGTTGCTGGCAAAGAACTGAAAGTGACATACATTCCTGTGGGGAAACACAGGGCTTTGCTAGGATTTCTCTAGGCAGTGTGTTTTCCCTGGGCCTCACTGTAGCAACACTATCTCGCAAGGGCAGAACTGCATGGGATTTCCTCTGCCAGGAGAGAGCTGCTGCTTTGTAGTTTGTGCTGGGAAACCTTGTTTTGGCAAGTGCGAATTGACCGCATTCAGGCAGAAAGAAAAGAGAATAGCAAGAGGCCTTTTCTCCCCGGCTGCTCTGCCAAGCCCTTCCAGCTCAAACTATGTCGTTGCTCCTCTGGAAGGATCCCTGCACCGCGGCGTAGTTTTTCCGAAGAAGCCCTGCGTTTGCAAGAGCAAATGAGGAATTCGTGGCAGGAAAGAGGAAGGAAAGAAAGTTTCTCTCCCTCTGCCTGCTTTGCTCAGAGGACCGGATGAAGTCAGGGAGTTCTCCCTTTCACTGAGAAACGTGCGGGCTGCTGTTGCCTGGGCGCTCTCTTCTTTGCAAAAGAGTCTGCAGTTCCACGCTTTGAACCGTGGAAAGGCGCCGGGCTCTGCTAAGACTTCCCCTGCGCTTCGTTTGCCCTGGGCCAAAGCGAGCCTTCACAATAGCTGAACGCTAACACTGCATACTCGTCCCACTTCCAGAACAGGGCTACCGCGAGGCAGTTCTCCGGGGGAAAACGGCCCTTCGCGAAGGGCAGATCTGCCGAGCTCATTGCGGGAAAGCGAAAGCAAAGGACGCTTTTCTCCCTCTAACCGCTTTCGTCAGAGGAACGGGGGAAGTCACAGTGTTCTTTCTCTCCCTGAGATACACACAATCTGACGTTGCCTCTGAGCTCCGTTGCTGGCAAAGAACTGAAACTGACATACATTCCTGTGGGGAAACACAGGGCTTTGCTAGGATTTCTCTAGGCAGTGTGTTTTCCCTGGGCCTCACTGTAGCAACACTATCTCGCAAGGGCAGAACTGCATGGGATTTCCTCTGCCAGGAGAGAGCTGCTGCTTTGTAGTTTGTGCTGGGAAACCTTGTTTTGGCAAGTGCGAATTGACCGCATTCAGGCAGAAAGAAAAGAGAATAGCAAGAGGCCTTTTCTCCCCGGCTGCTCTGCCAAGCCCTTCCAGCTCAAACTATGTCGTTGCTCCTCTGGAAGGATCCCTGCACCGCGGCGTAGTTTTTCCGAAGAAGCCCTGCGTTTGCAAGAGCAAATGAGGAATTCGTGGCAGGAAAGAGGAAGGAAAGAAAGTTTCTCTCCCTCTGCCTGCTTTGCTCAGAGGACCGGATGAAGTCAGGGAGTTCTCCCTTTCACTGAGAAACGTGCGGGCTGCTGTTGCCTGGGCGCTCTCTTCTTTGCAAAAGAGTCTGCAGTTCCACGCTTTGAACCGTGGAAAGGCGCCGGGCTCTGCTAAGACTTCCCCTGCGCTTCGTTTGCCCTGGGCCAAAGCGAGCCTTCACAATAGCTGAACGCTAACACTGCATACTCGTTCCACTTCCAGAACCGGGCTACGGCGAGGCAGTTCTCCGGGGGAAAACGGCCCTTCGCGAAGGGCAGATCTGCCGAGCTCATTGCGGGAAAGCGAAAGCAAAGGACGCTTTTCTCCCTCTAACCGCTTTCGTCAGAGGAACGGGGGAAGTCACAGTGTTCTTTCTCTCCCTGAGATACACACAATCTGACGTTGCCTCTGAGCTCCGTTGCTGGCAAAGAACTGAAACTGACATACATTCCTGTGGGGAAACACAGGGCTTTGCTAGGATTTCTCTAGGCAGTGTGTTTTCCCTGGGCCTCACTGTAGCAACACTATCTCGCAAGGGCAGAACTGCATGGGATTTCCTCTGCCAGGAGAGAGCTGCTGCTTTGTAGTTTGTGCTGGGAAACCTTGTTTTGGCAAGTGCGAATTGACCGCATTCAGGCAGAAAGAAAAGAGAATAGCAAGAGGCCTTTTCTCCCCGGCTGCTCTGCCAAGCCCTTCCAGCTCAAACTATGTCGTTGCTCCTCTGGAAGGATCCCTGCACCGCGGCGTAGTTTTTCCGAAGAAGCCCTGCGTTTGCAAGAGCAAATGAGGAATTCGTGGCAGGAAAGAGGAAGGAAAGAAAGTTTCTCTCCCTCTGCCTGCTTTGCTCAGAGGACCGGATGAAGTCAGGGAGTTCTCCCTTTCACTGAGAAACGTGCGGGCTGCTGTTGCCTGGGCGCTCTCTTCTTTGCAAAAGAGTCTGCAGTTCCACGCTTTGAACCGTGGAAAGGCGCCGGGCTCTGCTAAGATTTCCCCCGGCGCTTCGTTTGCCCTGGGCCAAAGCGAGCCTTCACAATAGCTGAACGCTAACACTGCATACTCGTTCCACTTCCAGAACCGGGCTACGGCGAGGCAGTTCTCCGGGGGAAAACGGCCCTTCGCGAAGGGCAGATCTGCCGAGCTCATTGCGGGAAAGCGAAAGCAAAGGACGCTTTTCTCCCTCTAACCGCTTTCGTCAGAGGAACGGGGGAAGTCACAGTGTTCTTTCTCTCCCTGAGATACACACAATCTGACGTTGCCTCTGAGCTCCGTTGCTGGCAAAGAACTGAAACTGACATACATTCCTGTGGGGAAACACAGGGCTTTGCTAGGATTTCTCTAGGCAGTGTGTTTTCCCTGGGCCTCACTGTAGCAACACTATCTCGCAAGGGCAGAACTGCATGGGATTTCCTCTGCCAGGAGAGAGCTGCTGCTTTGTAGTTTGTGCTGGGAAACCTTGTTTTGGCAAGTGCGAATTGACCGCATTCAGGCAGAAAGAAAAGAGAATAGCAAGAGGCCTTTTCTCCCCGGCTGCTCTGCCAAGCCCTTCCAGCTCAAACTATGTCGTTGCTCCTCTGGAAGGATCCCTGCACCGCGGCGTAGTTTTTCCGAAGAAGCCCTGCGTTTGCAAGAGCAAATGAGGAATTCGTGGCAGGAAAGAGGAAGGAAAGAAAGTTTCTCTCCCTCTGCCTGCTTTGCTCAGAGGACCGGATGAAGTCAGGGAGTTCTCCCTTTCACTGAGAAACGTGCGGGCTGCTGTTGCCTGGGCGCTCTCTTCTTTGCAAAAGAGTCTGCAGTTCCACGCTTTGAACCGTGGAAAGGCGCCGGGCTCTGCTAAGACTTCCCCTGCGCTTCGTTTGCCCTGGGCCAAAGCGAGCCTTCACAATAGCTGAACGCTAACACTGCATACTCGTCCCACTTCCAGAACAGGGCTACCGCGAGGCAGTTCTCCGGGGGAAAACGGCCCTTCGCGAAGGGCAGATCTGCCGAGCTCATTGCGGGAAAGCGAAAGCAAAGGACGCTTTTCTCCCTCTAACCGCTTTCGTCAGAGGAACGGGGGAAGTCACAGTGTTCTTTCTCTCCCTGAGATACACACAATCTGACGTTGCCTCTGAGCTCCGTTGCTGGCAAAGAACTGAAACTGACATACATTCCTGTGGGGAAACACAGGGCTTTGCTAGGATTTCTCTAGGCAGTGTGTTTTCCCTGGGCCTCACTGTAGCAACACTATCTCGCAAGGGCAGAACTGCATGGGATTTCCTCTGCCAGGAGAGAGCTGCTGCTTTGTAGTTTGTGCTGGGAAACCTTGTTTTGGCAAGTGCGAATTGACCGCATTCAGGCAGAAAGAAAAGAGAATAGCAAGAGGCCTTTTCTCCCCGGCTGCTCTGCCAAGCCCTTCCAGCTCAAACTATGTCGTTGCTCCTCTGGAAGGATCCCTGCACCGCGGCGTAGTTTTTCCGAAGAAGCCCTGCGTTTGCAAGAGCAAATGAGGAATTCGTGGCAGGAAAGAGGAAGGAAAGAAAGTTTCTCTCCCTCTGCCTGCTTTGCTCAGAGGACTGGATGAAGTCAGGGAGTTCTCCCTTTCACTGAGAAACGTGCGGGCTGCTGTTGCCTGGGCGCTCTCTTCTTTGCAAAAGAGTCTGCAGTTCCACGCTTTGAACCGTGGAAAGGCGCCGGGCTCTGCTAAGACTTCCCCTGCGCTTCGTTTGCCCTGGGCCAAAGCGAGCCTTCACAATAGCTGAACGCTAACACTGCATACTCGTTCCACTTCCAGAACCGGGCTACGGCGAGGCAGTTCTCCGGGGGAAAACGGCCCTTCGCGAAGGGCAGATCTGCCGAGCTCATTGCGGGAAAGCGAAAGCAAAGGACGCTTTTCTCCCTCTAACCGCTTTCGTCAGAGGAACGGGGGAAGTCACAGTGTTCTTTCTCTCCCTGAGATACACACAATCTGACGTTGCCTCTGAGCTCCGTTGCTGGCAAAGAACTGAAACTGACATACATTCCTGTGGGGAAACACAGGGCTTTGCTAGGATTTCTCTAGGCAGTGTGTTTTCCCTGGGCCTCACTGTAGCAACACTATCTCGCAAGGGCAGAACTGCATGGGATTTCCTCTGCCAGGAGAGAGCTGCTGCTTTGTAGTTTGTGCTGGGAAACCTTGTTTTGGCAAGTGCGAATTGACCGCATTCAGGCAGAAAGAGAAGAGAATAGCAAGAGGCCTTTTCTCCCCGGCTGCTCTGCCAAGCCCTTCCAGCTCAAACTATGTCGTTGCTCCTCTGGAAGGATCCCTGCACCGCGGCGTAGTTTTTCCGAAGAAGCCCTGCGTTTGCAAGAGCAAATGAGGAATTCGTGGCAGGAAAGAGGAAGGAAAGAAAGTTTCTCTCCCTCTGCCTGCTTTGCTCAGAGGACTGGATGAAGTCAGGGAGTTCTCCCTTTCACTGAGAAACGTGCGGGCTGCTGTTGCCTGGGCGCTCTCTTCTTTGCAAAAGAGTCTGCAGTTCCACGCTTTGAACCGTGGAAAGGCGCCGGGCTCTGCTAAGACTTTCCCTGCGCTTCGTTTGCCCTGGGCCAAAGCGAGCCTTCACAATAGCTGAACGCTAACACTGCATACTCGTCCCACTTCCAGAACAGGGCTACCGCGAGGCAGTTCTCCGGGGGAAAACGGCCCTTCGCGAAGGGCAGATCTGCCGAGCTCATTGCGGGAAAGCGAAAGCAAAGGACGCTTTTCTCCCTCTAACCGCTTTCGTCAGAGGAACGGGGGAAGTCACAGTGTTCTTTCTCTCCCTGAGATACACACAATCTGACGTTGCCTCTGAGCTCCGTTGCTGGCAAAGAACTGAAACTGACATACATTCCTGTGGGGAAACACAGGGCTTTGCTAGGATTTCTCTAGGCAGTGTGTTTTCCCTGGGCCTCACTGTAGCAACACTATCTCGCAAGGGCAGAACTGCATGGGATTTCCTCTGCCAGGAGAGAGCTGCTGCTTTGTAGTTTGTGCTGGGAAACCTTGTTTTGGCAAGTGCGAATTGACCGCATTCAGGCAGAAAGAAAAGAGAATAGCAAGAGGCCTTTTCTCCCCGGCTGCTCTGCCAAGCCCTTCCAGCTCAAACTATGTCGTTGCTCCTCTGGAAGGATCCCTGCACCGCGGCGTAGTTTTTCCGAAGAAGCCCTGCGTTTGCAAGAGCAAATGAGGAATTCGTGGCAGGAAAGAGGAAGGAAAGAAAGTTTCTCTCCCTCTGCCTGCTTTGCTCAGAGGACTGGATGAAGTCAGGGAGTTCTCCCTTTCACTGAGAAACGTGCGGGCTGCTGTTGCCTGGGCGCTCTCTTCTTTGCAAAAGAGTCTGCAGTTCCACGCTTTGAACCGTGGAAAGGCGCCGGGCTCTGCTAAGACTTCCCCTGCGCTTCGTTTGCCCTGGGCCAAAGCGAGCCTTCACAATAGCTGAACGCTAACACTGCATACTCGTCCCACTTCCAGAACAGGGCTACCGCGAGGCAGTTCTCCGGGGGAAAACGGCCCTTCGCGAAGGGCAGATCTGCCGAGCTCATTGCGGGAAAGCGAAAGCAAAGGACGCTTTTCTCCCTCTAACCGCTTTCGTCAGAGGAACGGGGGAAGTCACAGTGTTCTTTCTCTCCCTGAGATACACACAATCTGACGTTGCCTCTGAGCTCCGTTGCTGGCAAAGAACTGAAACTGACATACATTCCTGTGGGGAAACACAGGGCTTTGCTAGGATTTCTCTAGGCAGTGTGTTTTCCCTGGGCCTCACTGTAGCAACACTATCTCGCAAGGGCAGAACTGCATGGGATTTCCTCTGCCAGGAGAGAGCTGCTGCTTTGTAGTTTGTGCTGGGAAACCTTGTTTTGGCAAGTGCGAATTGACCGCATTCAGGCAGAAAGAAAAGAGAATAGCAAGAGGCCTTTTCTCCCCGGCTGCTCTGCCAAGCCCTTCCAGCTCAAACTATGTCGTTGCTCCTCTGGAAGGATCCCTGCACCGCGGCGTAGTTTTTCCGAAGAAGCCCTGCGTTTGCAAGAGCAAATGAGGAATTCGTGGCAGGAAAGAGGAAGGAAAGAAAGTTTCTCTCCCTCTGCCTGCTTTGCTCAGAGGACTGGATGAAGTCAGGGAGTTCTCCCTTTCACTGAGAAACGTGCGGGCTGCTGTTGCCTGGGCGCTCTCTTCTTTGCAAAAGAGTCTGCAGTTCCACGCTTTGAACCGTGGAAAGGCGCCGGGCTCTGCTAAGACTTCCCCTGCGCTTCGTTTGCCCTGGGCCAAAGCGAGCCTTCACAATAGCTGAACGCTAACACTGCATACTCGTTCCACTTCCAGAACCGGGCTACGGCGAGGCAGTTCTCCGGGGGAAAACGGCCCTTCGCGAAGGGCAGATCTGCCGAGCTCATTGCGGGAAAGCGAAAGCAAAGGACGCTTTTCTCCCTCTAACCGCTTTCGTCAGAGGAACGGGGGAAGTCACAGTGTTCTTTCTCTCCCTGAGATACACACAATCTGACGTTGCCTCTGAGCTCCGTTGCTGGCAAAGAACTGAAACTGACATACATTCCTGTGGGGAAACACAGGGCTTTGCTAGGATTTCTCTAGGCAGTGTGTTTTCCCTGGGCCTCACTGTAGCAACACTATCTCGCAAGGGCAGAACTGCATGGGATTTCCTCTGCCAGGAGAGAGCTGCTGCTTTGTAGTTTGTGCTGGGAAACCTTGTTTTGGCAAGTGCGAATTGACCGCATTCAGGCAGAAAGAAAAGAGAATAGCAAGAGGCCTTTTCTCCCCGGCTGCTCTGCCAAGCCCTTCCAGCTCAAACTATGTCGTTGCTCCTCTGGAAGGATCCCTGCACCGCGGCGTAGTTTTTCCGAAGAAGCCCTGCGTTTGCAAGAGCAAATGAGGAATTCGTGGCAGGAAAGAGGAAGGAAAGAAAGTTTCTCTCCCTCTGCCTGCTTTGCTCAGAGGACCGGATGAAGTCAGGGAGTTCTCCCTTTCACTGAGAAACGTGCGGGCTGCTGTTGCCTGGGCGCTCTCTTCTTTGCAAAAGAGTCTGCAGTTCCACGCTTTGAACCGTGGAAAGGCGCCGGGCTCTGCTAAGATTTCCCCCGGCGCTTCGTTTGCCCTGGGCCAAAGCGAGCCTTCACAATAGCTGAACGCTAACACTGCATACTCGTTCCACTTCCAGAACCGGGCTACGGCGAGGCAGTTCTCCGGGGGAAAACGGCCCTTCGCGAAGGGCAGATCTGCCGAGCTCATTGCGGGAAAGCGAAAGCAAAGGACGCTTTTCTCCCTCTAACCGCTTTCGTCAGAGGAACGGGGGAAGTCACAGTGTTCTTTCTCTCCCTGAGATACACACAATCTGACGTTGCCTCTGAGCTCCGTTGCTGGCAAAGAACTGAAACTGACATACATTCCTGTGGGGAAACACAGGGCTTTGCTAGGATTTCTCTAGGCAGTGTGTTTTCCCTGGGCCTCACTGTAGCAACACTATCTCGCAAGGGCAGAACTGCATGGGATTTCCTCTGCCAGGAGAGAGCTGCTGCTTTGTAGTTTGTGCTGGGAAACCTTGTTTTGGCAAGTGCGAATTGACCGCATTCAGGCAGAAAGAAAAGAGAATAGCAAGAGGCCTTTTCTCCCCGGCTGCTCTGCCAAGCCCTTCCAGCTCAAACTATGTCGTTGCTCCTCTGGAAGGATCCCTGCACCGCGGCGTAGTTTTTCCGAAGAAGCCCTGCGTTTGCAAGAGCAAATGAGGAATTCGTGGCAGGAAAGAGGAAGGAAAGAAAGTTTCTCTCCCTCTGCCTGCTTTGCTCAGAGGACCGGATGAAGTCAGGGAGTTCTCCCTTTCACTGAGAAACGTGCGGGCTGCTGTTGCCTGGGCGCTCTCTTCTTTGCAAAAGAGTCTGCAGTTCCACGCTTTGAACCGTGGAAAGGCGCCGGGCTCTGCTAAGACTTCCCCTGCGCTTCGTTTGCCCTGGGCCAAAGCGAGCCTTCACAATAGCTGAACGCTAACACTGCATACTCGTCCCACTTCCAGAACAGGGCTACCGCGAGGCAGTTCTCCGGGGGAAAACGGCCCTTCGCGAAGGGCAGATCTGCCGAGCTCATTGCGGGAAAGCGAAAGCAAAGGACGCTTTTCTCCCTCTAACCGCTTTCGTCAGAGGAACGGGGGAAGTCACAGTGTTCTTTCTCTCCCTGAGATACACACAATCTGACGTTGCCTCTGAGCTCCGTTGCTGGCAAAGAACTGAAACTGACATACATTCCTGTGGGGAAACACAGGGCTTTGCTAGGATTTCTCTAGGCAGTGTGTTTTCCCTGGGCCTCACTGTAGCAACACTATCTCGCAAGGGCAGAACTGCATGGGATTTCCTCTGCCAGGAGAGAGCTGCTGCTTTGTAGTTTGTGCTGGGAAACCTTGTTTTGGCAAGTGCGAATTGACCGCATTCAGGCAGAAAGAAAAGAGAATAGCAAGAGGCCTTTTCTCCCCGGCTGCTCTGCCAAGCCCTTCCAGCTCAAACTATGTCGTTGCTCCTCTGGAAGGATCCCTGCACCGCGGCGTAGTTTTTCCGAAGAAGCCCTGCGTTTGCAAGAGCAAATGAGGAATTCGTGGCAGGAAAGAGGAAGGAAAGAAAGTTTCTCTCCCTCTGCCTGCTTTGCTCAGAGGACTGGATGAAGTCAGGGAGTTCTCCCTTTCACTGAGAAACGTGCGGGCTGCTGTTGCCTGGGCGCTCTCTTCTTTGCAAAAGAGTCTGCAGTTCCACGCTTTGAACCGTGGAAAGGCGCCGGGCTCTGCTAAGACTTCCCCTGCGCTTCGTTTGCCCTGGGCCAAAGCGAGCCTTCACAATAGCTGAACGCTAACACTGCATACTCGTTCCACTTCCAGAACCGGGCTACGGCGAGGCAGTTCTCCGGGGGAAAACGGCCCTTCGCGAAGGGCAGATCTGCCGAGCTCATTGCGGGAAAGCGAAAGCAAAGGACGCTTTTCTCCCTCTAACCGCTTTCGTCAGAGGAACGGGGGAAGTCACAGTGTTCTTTCTCTCCCTGAGATACACACAATCTGACGTTGCCTCTGAGCTCCGTTGCTGGCAAAGAACTGAAACTGACATACATTCCTGTGGGGAAACACAGGGCTTTGCTAGGATTTCTCTAGGCAGTGTGTTTTCCCTGGGCCTCACTGTAGCAACACTATCTCGCAAGGGCAGAACTGCATGGGATTTCCTCTGCCAGGAGAGAGCTGCTGCTTTGTAGTTTGTGCTGGGAAACCTTGTTTTGGCAAGTGCGAATTGACCGCATTCAGGCAGAAAGAGAAGAGAATAGCAAGAGGCCTTTTCTCCCCGGCTGCTCTGCCAAGCCCTTCCAGCTCAAACTATGTCGTTGCTCCTCTGGAAGGATCCCTGCACCGCGGCGTAGTTTTTCCGAAGAAGCCCTGCGTTTGCAAGAGCAAATGAGGAATTCGTGGCAGGAAAGAGGAAGGAAAGAAAGTTTCTCTCCCTCTGCCTGCTTTGCTCAGAGGACTGGATGAAGTCAGGGAGTTCTCCCTTTCACTGAGAAACGTGCGGGCTGCTGTTGCCTGGGCGCTCTCTTCTTTGCAAAAGAGTCTGCAGTTCCACGCTTTGAACCGTGGAAAGGCGCCGGGCTCTGCTAAGACTTTCCCTGCGCTTCGTTTGCCCTGGGCCAAAGCGAGCCTTCACAATAGCTGAACGCTAACACTGCATACTCGTCCCACTTCCAGAACAGGGCTACCGCGAGGCAGTTCTCCGGGGGAAAACGGCCCTTCGCGAAGGGCAGATCTGCCGAGCTCATTGCGGGAAAGCGAAAGCAAAGGACGCTTTTCTCCCTCTAACCGCTTTCGTCAGAGGAACGGGGGAAGTCACAGTGTTCTTTCTCTCCCTGAGATACACACAATCTGACGTTGCCTCTGAGCTCCGTTGCTGGCAAAGAACTGAAACTGACATACATTCCTGTGGGGAAACACAGGGCTTTGCTAGGATTTCTCTAGGCAGTGTGTTTTCCCTGGGCCTCACTGTAGCAACACTATCTCGCAAGGGCAGAACTGCATGGGATTTCCTCTGCCAGGAGAGAGCTGCTGCTTTGTAGTTTGTGCTGGGAAACCTTGTTTTGGCAAGTGCGAATTGACCGCATTCAGGCAGAAAGAAAAGAGAATAGCAAGAGGCCTTTTCTCCCCGGCTGCTCTGCCAAGCCCTTCCAGCTCAAACTATGTCGTTGCTCCTCTGGAAGGATCCCTGCACCGCGGCGTAGTTTTTCCGAAGAAGCCCTGCGTTTGCAAGAGCAAATGAGGAATTCGTGGCAGGAAAGAGGAAGGAAAGAAAGTTTCTCTCCCTCTGCCTGCTTTGCTCAGAGGACCGGATGAAGTCAGGGAGTTCTCCCTTTCACTGAGAAACGTGCGGGCTGCTGTTGCCTGGGCGCTCTCTTCTTTGCAAAAGAGTCTGCAGTTCCACGCTTTGAACCGTGGAAAGGCGCCGGGCTCTGCTAAGACTTCCCCTGCGCTTCGTTTGCCCTGGGCCAAAGCGAGCCTTCACAATAGCTGAACGCTAACACTGCATACTCGTTCCACTTCCAGAACCGGGCTACGGCGAGGCAGTTCTCCGGGGGAAAACGGCCCTTCGCGAAGGGCAGATCTGCCGAGCTCATTGCGGGAAAGCGAAAGCAAAGGACGCTTTTCTCCCTCTAACCGCTTTCGTCAGAGGAACGGGGGAAGTCACAGTGTTCTTTCTCTCCCTGAGATACACACAATCTGACGTTGCCTCTGAGCTCCGTTGCTGGCAAAGAACTGAAACTGACATACATTCCTGTGGGGAAACACAGGGCTTTGCTAGGATTTCTCTAGGCAGTGTGTTTTCCCTGGGCCTCACTGTAGCAACACTATCTCGCAAGGGCAGAACTGCATGGGATTTCCTCTGCCAGGAGAGAGCTGCTGCTTTGTAGTTTGTGCTGGGAAACCTTGTTTTGGCAAGTGCGAATTGACCGCATTCAGGCAGAAAGAAAAGAGAATAGCAAGAGGCCTTTTCTCCCCGGCTGCTCTGCCAAGCCCTTCCAGCTCAAACTATGTCGTTGCTCCTCTGGAAGGATCCCTGCACCGCGGCGTAGTTTTTCCGAAGAAGCCCTGCGTTTGCAAGAGCAAATGAGGAATTCGTGGCAGGAAAGAGGAAGGAAAGAAAGTTTCTCTCCCTCTGCCTGCTTTGCTCAGAGGACTGGATGAAGTCAGGGAGTTCTCCCTTTCACTGAGAAACGTGCGGGCTGCTGTTGCCTGGGCGCTCTCTTCTTTGCAAAAGAGTCTGCAGTTCCACGCTTTGAACCGTGGAAAGGCGCCGGGCTCTGCTAAGACTTCCCCTGCGCTTCGTTTGCCCTGGGCCAAAGCGAGCCTTCACAATAGCTGAACGCTAACACTGCATACTCGTCCCACTTCCAGAACAGGGCTACCGCGAGGCAGTTCTCCGGGGGAAAACGGCCCTTCGCGAAGGGCAGATCTGCCGAGCTCATTGCGGGAAAGCGAAAGCAAAGGACGCTTTTCTCCCTCTAACCGCTTTCGTCAGAGGAACGGGGGAAGTCACAGTGTTCTTTCTCTCCCTGAGATACACACAATCTGACGTTGCCTCTGAGCTCCGTTGCTGGCAAAGAACTGAAAGTGACATACATTCCTGTGGGGAAACACAGGGCTTTGCTAGGATTTCTCTAGGCAGTGTGTTTTCCCTGGGCCTCACTGTAGCAACACTATCTCGCAAGGGCAGAACTGCATGGGATTTCCTCTGCCAGGAGAGAGCTGCTGCTTTGTAGTTTGTGCTGGGAAACCTTGTTTTGGCAAGTGCGAATTGACCGCATTCAGGCAGAAAGAAAAGAGAATAGCAAGAGGCCTTTTCTCCCCGGCTGCTCTGCCAAGCCCTTCCAGCTCAAACTATGTCGTTGCTCCTCTGGAAGGATCCCTGCACCGCGGCGTAGTTTTTCCGAAGAAGCCCTGCGTTTGCAAGAGCAAATGAGGAATTCGTGGCAGGAAAGAGGAAGGAAAGAAAGTTTCTCTCCCTCTGCCTGCTTTGCTCAGAGGACTGGATGAAGTCAGGGAGTTCTCCCTTTCACTGAGAAACGTGCGGGCTGCTGTTGCCTGGGCGCTCTCTTCTTTGCAAAAGAGTCTGCAGTTCCACGCTTTGAACCGTGGAAAGGCGCCGGGCTCTGCTAAGACTTCCCCTGCGCTTCGTTTGCCCTGGGCCAAAGCGAGCCTTCACAATAGCTGAACGCTAACACTGCATACTCGTCCCACTTCCAGAACAGGGCTACCGCGAGGCAGTTCTCCGGGGGAAAACGGCCCTTCGCGAAGGGCAGATCTGCCGAGCTCATTGCGGGAAAGCGAAAGCAAAGGACGCTTTTCTCCCTCTAACCGCTTTCGTCAGAGGAACGGGGGAAGTCACAGTGTTCTTTCTCTCCCTGAGATACACACAATCTGACGTTGCCTCTGAGCTCCGTTGCTGGCAAAGAACTGAAACTGACATACATTCCTGTGGGGAAACACAGGGCTTTGCTAGGATTTCTCTAGGCAGTGTGTTTTCCCTGGGCCTCACTGTAGCAACACTATCTCGCAAGGGCAGAACTGCATGGGATTTCCTCTGCCAGGAGAGAGCTGCTGCTTTGTAGTTTGTGCTGGGAAACCTTGTTTTGGCAAGTGCGAATTGACCGCATTCAGGCAGAAAGAAAAGAGAATAGCAAGAGGCCTTTTCTCCCCGGCTGCTCTGCCAAGCCCTTCCAGCTCAAACTATGTCGTTGCTCCTCTGGAAGGATCCTTGCACCGCGGCGTAGTTTTTCCGAAGAAGCCCTGCGTTTGCAAGAGCAAATGAGGAATTCGTGGCAGGAAAGAGGAAGGAAAGAAAGTTTCTCTCCCTCTGCCTGCTTTGCTCAGAGGACCGGATGAAGTCAGGGAGTTCTCCCTTTCACTGAGAAACGTGCGGGCTGCTGTTGCCTGGGCGCTCTCTTCTTTGCAAAAGAGTCTGCAGTTCCACGCTTTGAACCGTGGAAAGGCGCCGGGCTCTGCTAAGACTTCCCCTGCGCTTCGTTTGCCCTGGGCCAAAGCGAGCCTTCACAATAGCTGAACGCTAACACTGCATACTCGTTCCACTTCCAGAACCGGGCTACGGCGAGGCAGTTCTCCGGGGGAAAACGGCCCTTCGCGAAGGGCAGATCTGCCGAGCTCATTGCGGGAAAGCGAAAGCAAAGGACGCTTTTCTCCCTCTAACCGCTTTCGTCAGAGGAACGGGGGAAGTCACAGTGTTCTTTCTCTCCCTGAGATACACACAATCTGACGTTGCCTCTGAGCTCCGTTGCTGGCAAAGAACTGAAACTGACATACATTCCTGTGGGGAAACACAGGGCTTTGCTAGGATTTCTCTAGGCAGTGTGTTTTCCCTGGGCCTCACTGTAGCAACACTATCTCGCAAGGGCAGAACTGCATGGGATTTCCTCTGCCAGGAGAGAGCTGCTGCTTTGTAGTTTGTGCTGGGAAACCTTGTTTTGGCAAGTGCGAATTGACCGCATTCAGGCAGAAAGAAAAGAGAATAGCAAGAGGCCTTTTCTCCCCGGCTGCTCTGCCAAGCCCTTCCAGCTCAAACTATGTCGTTGCTCCTCTGGAAGGATCCCTGCACCGCGGCGTAGTTTTTCCGAAGAAGCCCTGCGTTTGCAAGAGCAAATGAGGAATTCGTGGCAGGAAAGAGGAAGGAAAGAAAGTTTCTCTCCCTCTGCCTGCTTTGCTCAGAGGACTGGATGAAGTCAGGGAGTTCTCCCTTTCACTGAGAAACGTGCGGGCTGCTGTTGCCTGGGCGCTCTCTTCTTTGCAAAAGAGTCTGCAGTTCCACGCTTTGAACCGTGGAAAGGCGCCGGGCTCTGCTAAGACTTCCCCTGCGCTTCGTTTGCCCTGGGCCAAAGCGAGCCTTCACAATAGCTGAACGCTAACACTGCATACTCGTCCCACTTCCAGAACAGGGCTACCGCGAGGCAGTTCTCCGGGGGAAAACGGCCCTTCGCGAAGGGCAGATCTGCCGAGCTCATTGCGGGAAAGCGAAAGCAAAGGACGCTTTTCTCCCTCTAACCGCTTTCGTCAGAGGAACGGGGGAAGTCACAGTGTTCTTTCTCTCCCTGAGATACACACAATCTGACGTTGCCTCTGAGCTCCGTTGCTGGCAAAGAACTGAAACTGACATACATTCCTGTGGGGAAACACAGGGCTTTGCTAGGATTTCTCTAGGCAGTGTGTTTTCCCTGGGCCTCACTGTAGCAACACTATCTCGCAAGGGCAGAACTGCATGGGATTTCCTCTGCCAGGAGAGAGCTGCTGCTTTGTAGTTTGTGCTGGGAAACCTTGTTTTGGCAAGTGCGAATTGACCGCATTCAGGCAGAAAGAAAAGAGAATAGCAAGAGGCCTTTTCTCCCCGGCTGCTCTGCCAAGCCCTTCCAGCTCAAACTATGTCGTTGCTCCTCTGGAAGGATCCCTGCACCGCGGCGTAGTTTTTCCGAAGAAGCCCTGCGTTTGCAAGAGCAAATGAGGAATTCGTGGCAGGAAAGAGGAAGGAAAGAAAGTTTCTCTCCCTCTGCCTGCTTTGCTCAGAGGACTGGATGAAGTCAGGGAGTTCTCCCTTTCACTGAGAAACGTGCGGGCTGCTGTTGCCTGGGCGCTCTCTTCTTTGCAAAAGAGTCTGCAGTTCCACGCTTTGAACCGTGGAAAGGCGCCGGGCTCTGCTAAGACTTCCCCTGCGCTTCGTTTGCCCTGGGCCAAAGCGAGCCTTCACAATAGCTGAACGCTAACACTGCATACTCGTTCCACTTCCAGAACCGGGCTACGGCGAGGCAGTTCTCCGGGGGAAAACGGCCCTTCGCGAAGGGCAGATCTGCCGAGCTCATTGCGGGAAAGCGAAAGCAAAGGACGCTTTTCTCCCTCTAACCGCTTTCGTCAGAGGAACGGGGGAAGTCACAGTGTTCTTTCTCTCCCTGAGATACACACAATCTGACGTTGCCTCTGAGCTCCGTTGCTGGCAAAGAACTGAAACTGACATACATTCCTGTGGGGAAACACAGGGCTTTGCTAGGATTTCTCTAGGCAGTGTGTTTTCCCTGGGCCTCACTGTAGCAACACTATCTCGCAAGGGCAGAACTGCATGGGATTTCCTCTGCCAGGAGAGAGCTGCTGCTTTGTAGTTTGTGCTGGGAAACCTTGTTTTGGCAAGTGCGAATTGACCGCATTCAGGCAGAAAGAGAAGAGAATAGCAAGAGGCCTTTTCTCCCCGGCTGCTCTGCCAAGCCCTTCCAGCTCAAACTATGTCGTTGCTCCTCTGGAAGGATCCCTGCACCGCGGCGTAGTTTTTCCGAAGAAGCCCTGCGTTTGCAAGAGCAAATGAGGAATTCGTGGCAGGAAAGAGGAAGGAAAGAAAGTTTCTCTCCCTCTGCCTGCTTTGCTCAGAGGACTGGATGAAGTCAGGGAGTTCTCCCTTTCACTGAGAAACGTGCGGGCTGCTGTTGCCTGGGCGCTCTCTTCTTTGCAAAAGAGTCTGCAGTTCCACGCTTTGAACCGTGGAAAGGCGCCGGGCTCTGCTAAGACTTTCCCTGCGCTTCGTTTGCCCTGGGCCAAAGCGAGCCTTCACAATAGCTGAACGCTAACACTGCATACTCGTCCCACTTCCAGAACAGGGCTACCGCGAGGCAGTTCTCCGGGGGAAAACGGCCCTTCGCGAAGGGCAGATCTGCCGAGCTCATTGCGGGAAAGCGAAAGCAAAGGACGCTTTTCTCCCTCTAACCGCTTTCGTCAGAGGAACGGGGGAAGTCACAGTGTTCTTTCTCTCCCTGAGATACACACAATCTGACGTTGCCTCTGAGCTCCGTTGCTGGCAAAGAACTGAAACTGACATACATTCCTGTGGGGAAACACAGGGCTTTGCTAGGATTTCTCTAGGCAGTGTGTTTTCCCTGGGCCTCACTGTAGCAACACTATCTCGCAAGGGCAGAACTGCATGGGATTTCCTCTGCCAGGAGAGAGCTGCTGCTTTGTAGTTTGTGCTGGGAAACCTTGTTTTGGCAAGTGCGAATTGACCGCATTCAGGCAGAAAGAAAAGAGAATAGCAAGAGGCCTTTTCTCCCCGGCTGCTCTGCCAAGCCCTTCCAGCTCAAACTATGTCGTTGCTCCTCTGGAAGGATCCCTGCACCGCGGCGTAGTTTTTCCGAAGAAGCCCTGCGTTTGCAAGAGCAAATGAGGAATTCGTGGCAGGAAAGAGGAAGGAAAGAAAGTTTCTCTCCCTCTGCCTGCTTTGCTCAGAGGACCGGATGAAGTCAGGGAGTTCTCCCTTTCACTGAGAAACGTGCGGGCTGCTGTTGCCTGGGCGCTCTCTTCTTTGCAAAAGAGTCTGCAGTTCCACGCTTTGAACCGTGGAAAGGCGCCGGGCTCTGCTAAGACTTCCCCTGCGCTTCGTTTGCCCTGGGCCAAAGCGAGCCTTCACAATAGCTGAACGCTAACACTGCATACTCGTTCCACTTCCAGAACCGGGCTACGGCGAGGCAGTTCTCCGGGGGAAAACGGCCCTTCGCGAAGGGCAGATCTGCCGAGCTCATTGCGGGAAAGCGAAAGCAAAGGACGCTTTTCTCCCTCTAACCGCTTTCGTCAGAGGAACGGGGGAAGTCACAGTGTTCTTTCTCTCCCTGAGATACACACAATCTGACGTTGCCTCTGAGCTCCGTTGCTGGCAAAGAACTGAAACTGACATACATTCCTGTGGGGAAACACAGGGCTTTGCTAGGATTTCTCTAGGCAGTGTGTTTTCCCTGGGCCTCACTGTAGCAACACTATCTCGCAAGGGCAGAACTGCATGGGATTTCCTCTGCCAGGAGAGAGCTGCTGCTTTGTAGTTTGTGCTGGGAAACCTTGTTTTGGCAAGTGCGAATTGACCGCATTCAGGCAGAAAGAAAAGAGAATAGCAAGAGGCCTTTTCTCCCCGGCTGCTCTGCCAAGCCCTTCCAGCTCAAACTATGTCGTTGCTCCTCTGGAAGGATCCCTGCACCGCGGCGTAGTTTTTCCGAAGAAGCCCTGCGTTTGCAAGAGCAAATGAGGAATTCGTGGCAGGAAAGAGGAAGGAAAGAAAGTTTCTCTCCCTCTGCCTGCTTTGCTCAGAGGACTGGATGAAGTCAGGGAGTTCTCCCTTTCACTGAGAAACGTGCGGGCTGCTGTTGCCTGGGCGCTCTCTTCTTTGCAAAAGAGTCTGCAGTTCCACGCTTTGAACCGTGGAAAGGCGCCGGGCTCTGCTAAGACTTCCCCTGCGCTTCGTTTGCCCTGGGCCAAAGCGAGCCTTCACAATAGCTGAACGCTAACACTGCATACTCGTCCCACTTCCAGAACAGGGCTACCGCGAGGCAGTTCTCCGGGGGAAAACGGCCCTTCGCGAAGGGCAGATCTGCCGAGCTCATTGCGGGAAAGCGAAAGCAAAGGACGCTTTTCTCCCTCTAACCGCTTTCGTCAGAGGAACGGGGGAAGTCACAGTGTTCTTTCTCTCCCTGAGATACACACAATCTGACGTTGCCTCTGAGCTCCGTTGCTGGCAAAGAACTGAAAGTGACATACATTCCTGTGGGGAAACACAGGGCTTTGCTAGGATTTCTCTAGGCAGTGTGTTTTCCCTGGGCCTCACTGTAGCAACACTATCTCGCAAGGGCAGAACTGCATGGGATTTCCTCTGCCAGGAGAGAGCTGCTGCTTTGTAGTTTGTGCTGGGAAACCTTGTTTTGGCAAGTGCGAATTGACCGCATTCAGGCAGAAAGAAAAGAGAATAGCAAGAGGCCTTTTCTCCCCGGCTGCTCTGCCAAGCCCTTCCAGCTCAAACTATGTCGTTGCTCCTCTGGAAGGATCCCTGCACCGCGGCGTAGTTTTTCCGAAGAAGCCCTGCGTTTGCAAGAGCAAATGAGGAATTCGTGGCAGGAAAGAGGAAGGAAAGAAAGTTTCTCTCCCTCTGCCTGCTTTGCTCAGAGGACTGGATGAAGTCAGGGAGTTCTCCCTTTCACTGAGAAACGTGCGGGCTGCTGTTGCCTGGGCGCTCTCTTCTTTGCAAAAGAGTCTGCAGTTCCACGCTTTGAACCGTGGAAAGGCGCCGGGCTCTGCTAAGACTTCCCCTGCGCTTCGTTTGCCCTGGGCCAAAGCGAGCCTTCACAATAGCTGAACGCTAACACTGCATACTCGTCCCACTTCCAGAACAGGGCTACCGCGAGGCAGTTCTCCGGGGGAAAACGGCCCTTCGCGAAGGGCAGATCTGCCGAGCTCATTGCGGGAAAGCGAAAGCAAAGGACGCTTTTCTCCCTCTAACCGCTTTCGTCAGAGGAACGGGGGAAGTCACAGTGTTCTTTCTCTCCCTGAGATACACACAATCTGACGTTGCCTCTGAGCTCCGTTGCTGGCAAAGAACTGAAACTGACATACATTCCTGTGGGGAAACACAGGGCTTTGCTAGGATTTCTCTAGGCAGTGTGTTTTCCCTGGGCCTCACTGTAGCAACACTATCTCGCAAGGGCAGAACTGCATGGGATTTCCTCTGCCAGGAGAGAGCTGCTGCTTTGTAGTTTGTGCTGGGAAACCTTGTTTTGGCAAGTGCGAATTGACCGCATTCAGGCAGAAAGAAAAGAGAATAGCAAGAGGCCTTTTCTCCCCGGCTGCTCTGCCAAGCCCTTCCAGCTCAAACTATGTCGTTGCTCCTCTGGAAGGATCCTTGCACCGCGGCGTAGTTTTTCCGAAGAAGCCCTGCGTTTGCAAGAGCAAATGAGGAATTCGTGGCAGGAAAGAGGAAGGAAAGAAAGTTTCTCTCCCTCTGCCTGCTTTGCTCAGAGGACCGGATGAAGTCAGGGAGTTCTCCCTTTCACTGAGAAACGTGCGGGCTGCTGTTGCCTGGGCGCTCTCTTCTTTGCAAAAGAGTCTGCAGTTCCACGCTTTGAACCGTGGAAAGGCGCCGGGCTCTGCTAAGACTTCCCCTGCGCTTCGTTTGCCCTGGGCCAAAGCGAGCCTTCACAATAGCTGAACGCTAACACTGCATACTCGTTCCACTTCCAGAACCGGGCTACGGCGAGGCAGTTCTCCGGGGGAAAACGGCCCTTCGCGAAGGGCAGATCTGCCGAGCTCATTGCGGGAAAGCGAAAGCAAAGGACGCTTTTCTCCCTCTAACCGCTTTCGTCAGAGGAACGGGGGAAGTCACAGTGTTCTTTCTCTCCCTGAGATACACACAATCTGACGTTGCCTCTGAGCTCCGTTGCTGGCAAAGAACTGAAACTGACATACATTCCTGTGGGGAAACACAGGGCTTTGCTAGGATTTCTCTAGGCAGTGTGTTTTCCCTGGGCCTCACTGTAGCAACACTATCTCGCAAGGGCAGAACTGCATGGGATTTCCTCTGCCAGGAGAGAGCTGCTGCTTTGTAGTTTGTGCTGGGAAACCTTGTTTTGGCAAGTGCGAATTGACCGCATTCAGGCAGAAAGAAAAGAGAATAGCAAGAGGCCTTTTCTCCCCGGCTGCTCTGCCAAGCCCTTCCAGCTCAAACTATGTCGTTGCTCCTCTGGAAGGATCCCTGCACCGCGGCGTAGTTTTTCCGAAGAAGCCCTGCGTTTGCAAGAGCAAATGAGGAATTCGTGGCAGGAAAGAGGAAGGAAAGAAAGTTTCTCTCCCTCTGCCTGCTTTGCTCAGAGGACTGGATGAAGTCAGGGAGTTCTCCCTTTCACTGAGAAACGTGCGGGCTGCTGTTGCCTGGGCGCTCTCTTCTTTGCAAAAGAGTCTGCAGTTCCACGCTTTGAACCGTGGAAAGGCGCCGGGCTCTGCTAAGACTTCCCCTGCGCTTCGTTTGCCCTGGGCCAAAGCGAGCCTTCACAATAGCTGAACGCTAACACTGCATACTCGTCCCACTTCCAGAACAGGGCTACCGCGAGGCAGTTCTCCGGGGGAAAACGGCCCTTCGCGAAGGGCAGATCTGCCGAGCTCATTGCGGGAAAGCGAAAGCAAAGGACGCTTTTCTCCCTCTAACCGCTTTCGTCAGAGGAACGGGGGAAGTCACAGTGTTCTTTCTCTCCCTGAGATACACACAATCTGACGTTGCCTCTG
This sequence comes from Elephas maximus indicus, assembly GCF_024166365.1. Classification (NCBI taxonomy): domain Eukaryota; kingdom Metazoa; phylum Chordata; class Mammalia; order Proboscidea; family Elephantidae; genus Elephas; species Elephas maximus. The sequence continues at coordinate 357,181 of NC_064823.1, forward strand.
AGCTCCGTTGCTGGCAAAGAACTGAAACTGACATACATTCCTGTGGGGAAACACAGGGCTTTGCTAGGATTTCTCTAGGCAGTGTGTTTTCCCTGGGCCTCACTGTAGCAACACTATCTCGCAAGGGCAGAACTGCATGGGATTTCCTCTGCCAGGAGAGAGCTGCTGCTTTGTAGTTTGTGCTGGGAAACCTTGTTTTGGCAAGTGCGAATTGACCGCATTCAGGCAGAAAGAAAAGAGAATAGCAAGAGGCCTTTTCTCCCCAGCTGCTCTGCCAAGCCCTTCCAGCTCAAACTATGTCGTTGCTCCTCTGGAAGGATCCCTGCACCGCGGCGTAGTTTTTCCGAAGAAGCCCTGCGTTTGCAAGAGCAAATGAGGAATTCGTGGCAGGAAAGAGGAAGGAAAGAAAGTTTCTCTCCCTCTGCCTGCTTTGCTCAGAGGACTAGATGAAGTCAGGGAGTTCTCCCTTTCACTGAGAAACGTGCGGGCTGCTGTTGCCTGGGCGCTCTCTTCTTTGCAAAAGAGTCTGCAGTTCCACGCTTTGAACCGTGGAAAGGCGCCGGGCTCTGCTAAGACTTCCCCTGCGCTTCGTTTGCCCTGGGCCAAAGCGAGCCTTCACAATAGCTGAACGCTAACACTGCATACTCGTCCCACTTCCAGAACAGGGCTACCGCGAGGCAGTTCTCCGGGGGAAAACGGCCCTTCGCGAAGGGCAGATCTGCCGAGCTCATTGCGGGAAAGCGAAAGCAAAGGACGCTTTTCTCCCTCTAACCGCTTTCGTCAGAGGAACGGCGGAAGTCACAGTGTTCTTTCTCTCCCTGAGATACACACAATCTGACGTTGCCTCTGAGCTCCGTTGCTGGCAAAGAACTGAAACTGACATACATTCCTGTGGGGAAACACAGGGCTTTGCTAGGATTTCTCTAGGCAGTGTGTTTTCCCTGGGCCTCACTGTAGCAACACTATCTCGCAAGGGCAGAACTGCATGGGATTTCCTCCGCCAGGAGAGAGCTGCTGCTTTGTAGTTTGTGCTGGGAAACCTTGCTTTGGCAAGTGCGAATTGACCGCATTCAGGCAGAAAGAAAAGAGAATAGCAAGAGGCCTTTTCTCCCCGGCTGCTCTGCCAAGCCCTTCCAGCTCAAACTATGTCGTTGCTCCTCTGGAAGGATCCCTGCACCGCGGCGTAGTTTTTCCGAAGAAGCCCTGCGTTTGCAAGAGCAAATGAGGAATTCGTGGCAGGAAAGAGGAAGGAAAGAAAGTTTCTCTCCCTCTGCCTGCTTTGCTCAGAGGACTAGATGAAGTCAGGGAGTTCTCCCTTTCACTGAGAAACGTGCGGGCTGCTGTTGCCTGGGCGCTCTCTTCTTTGCAAAAGAGTCTGCAGTTCCACGCTTTGAACCGTGGAAAGGCGCCGGGCTCTGCTAAGACTTCCCCTGCGCTTCGTTTGCCCTGGGCCAAAGCGAGCCTTCACAATAGCTGAACGCTAACACTGCATACTCGTCCCACTTCCAGAACAGGGCTACCGCGAGGCAGTTCTCCGGGGGAAAACGGCCCTTCGCGAAGGGCAGATCTGCCGAGCTCATTGCGGGAAAGCGAAAGCAAAGGACGCTTTTCTCCCTCTAACCGCTTTCGTCAGAGGAACGGCGGAAGTCACAGTGTTCTTTCTCTCCCTGAGATACACACAATCTGACGTTGCCTCTGAGCTCCGTTGCTGGCAAAGAACTGAAACTGACATACATTCCTGTGGGGAAACACAGGGCTTTGCTAGGATTTCTCTAGGCAGTGTGTTTTCCCTGGGCCTCACTGTAGCAACACTATCTCGCAAGGGCAGAACTGCATGGGATTTCCTCCGCCAGGAGAGAGCTGCTGCTTTGTAGTTTGTGCTGGGAAACCTTGCTTTGGCAAGTGCGAATTGACCGCATTCAGGCAGAAAGAAAAGAGAATAGCAAGAGGCCTTTTCTCCCCGGCTGCTCTGCCAAGCCCTTCCAGCTCAAACTATGTCGTTGCTCCTCTGGAAGGATCCCTGCACCGCGGCGTAGTTTTTCCGAAGAAGCCCTGCGTTTGCAAGAGCAAATGAGGAATTCGTGGCAGGAAAGAGGAAGGAAAGAAAGTTTCTCTCCCTCTGCCTGCTTTGCTCAGAGGACTGGATGAAGTCAGGGAGTTCTCCCTTTCACTGAGAAACGTGCGGGCTGCTGTTGCCTGGGCGCTCTCTTCTTTGCAAAAGAGTCTGCAGTTCCACGCTTTGAACCGTGGAAAGGCGCCGGGCTCTGCTAAGACTTCCCCTGCGCTTCGTTTGCCCTGGGCCAAAGCGAGCCTTCACAATAGCTGAACGCTAACACTGCATACTCGTCCCACTTCCAGAACAGGGCTACCGCGAGGCAGTTCTCCGGGGGAAAACGGCCCTTCGCGAAGGGCAGATCTGCCGAGCTCATTGCGGGAAAGCGAAAGCAAAGGACGCTTTTCTCCCTCTAACCGCTTTCGTCAGAGGAACGGGGGAAGTCACAGTGTTCTTTCTCTCCCTGAGATACACACAATCTGACGTTGCCTCTGAGCTCCGTTGCTGGCAAAGAACTGAAACTGACATACATTCCTGTGGGGAAACACAGGGCTTTGCTAGGATTTCTCTAGGCAGTGTGTTTTCCCTGGGCCTCACTGTAGCAACACTATCTCGCAAGGGCAGAACTGCATGGGATTTCCTCTGCCAGGAGAGAGCTGCTGCTTTGTAGTTTGTGCTGGGAAACCTTGTTTTGGCAAGTGCGAATTGACCGCATTCAGGCAGAAAGAAAAGAGAATAGCAAGAGGCCTTTTCTCCCCGGCTGCTCTGCCAAGCCCTTCCAGCTCAAACTATGTCGTTGCTCCTCTGGAAGGATCCCTGCACCGCGGCGTAGTTTTTCCGAAGAAGCCCTGCGTTTGCAAGAGCAAATGAGGAATTCGTGGCAGGAAAGAGGAAGGAAAGAAAGTTTCTCTCCCTCTGCCTGCTTTGCTCAGAGGACCGGATGAAGTCAGGGAGTTCTCCCTTTCACTGAGAAACGTGCGGGCTGCTGTTGCCTGGGCGCTCTCTTCTTTGCAAAAGAGTCTGCAGTTCCACGCTTTGAACCGTGGAAAGGCGCCGGGCTCTGCTAAGACTTCCCCTGCGCTTCGTTTGCCCTGGGCCAAAGCGAGCCTTCACAATAGCTGAACGCTAACACTGCATACTCGTTCCACTTCCAGAACCGGGCTACGGCGAGGCAGTTCTCCGGGGGAAAACGGCCCTTCGCGAAGGGCAGATCTGCCGAGCTCATTGCGGGAAAGCGAAAGCAAAGGACGCTTTTCTCCCTCTAACCGCTTTCGTCAGAGGAACGGGGGAAGTCACAGTGTTCTTTCTCTCCCTGAGATACACACAATCTGACGTTGCCTCTGAGCTCCGTTGCTGGCAAAGAACTGAAACTGACATACATTCCTGTGGGGAAACACAGGGCTTTGCTAGGATTTCTCTAGGCAGTGTGTTTTCCCTGGGCCTCACGGTAGCAACACTATCTCGCAAGGGCAGAACTGCATGGGATTTCCTCTGCCAGGAGAGAGCTGCTGCTTTGTAGTTTGTGCTGGGAAACCTTGTTTTGGCAAGTGCGAATTGACCGCATTCAGGCAGAAAGAAAAGAGAATAGCAAGAGGCCTTTTCTCCCCGGCTGCTCTGCCAAGCCCTTCCAGCTCAAACTATGTCGTTGCTCCTCTGGAAGGATCCCTGCACCGCGGCGTAGTTTTTCCGAAGAAGCCCTGCGTTTGCAAGAGCAAATGAGGAATTCGTGGCAGGAAAGAGGAAGGAAAGAAAGTTTCTCTCCCTCTGCCTGCTTTGCTCAGAGGACCGGATGAAGTCAGGGAGTTCTCCCTTTCACTGAGAAACGTGCGGGCTGCTGTTGCCTGGGCGCTCTCTTCTTTGCAAAAGAGTCTGCAGTTCCACGCTTTGAACCGTGGAAAGGCGCCGGGCTCTGCTAAGATTTCCCCCGGCGCTTCGTTTGCCCTGGGCCAAAGCGAGCCTTCACAATAGCTGAACGCTAACACTGCATACTCGTTCCACTTCCAGAACCGGGCTACGGCGAGGCAGTTCTCCGGGGGAAAACGGCCCTTCGCGAAGGGCAGATCTGCCGAGCTCATTGCGGGAAAGCGAAAGCAAAGGACGCTTTTCTCCCTCTAACCGCTTTCGTCAGAGGAACGGGGGAAGTCACAGTGTTCTTTCTCTCCCTGAGATACACACAATCTGACGTTGCCTCTGAGCTCCGTTGCTGGCAAAGAACTGAAACTGACATACATTCCTGTGGGGAAACACAGGGCTTTGCTAGGATTTCTCTAGGCAGTGTGTTTTCCCTGGGCCTCACTGTAGCAACACTATCTCGCAAGGGCAGAACTGCATGGGATTTCCTCTGCCAGGAGAGAGCTGCTGCTTTGTAGTTTGTGCTGGGAAACCTTGTTTTGGCAAGTGCGAATTGACCGCATTCAGGCAGAAAGAAAAGAGAATAGCAAGAGGCCTTTTCTCCCCGGCTGCTCTGCCAAGCCCTTCCAGCTCAAACTATGTCGTTGCTCCTCTGGAAGGATCCCTGCACCGCGGCGTAGTTTTTCCGAAGAAGCCCTGCGTTTGCAAGAGCAAATGAGGAATTCGTGGCAGGAAAGAGGAAGGAAAGAAAGTTTCTCTCCCTCTGCCTGCTTTGCTCAGAGGACTGGATGAAGTCAGGGAGTTCTCCCTTTCACTGAGAAACGTGCGGGCTGCTGTTGCCTGGGCGCTCTCTTCTTTGCAAAAGAGTCTGCAGTTCCACGCTTTGAACCGTGGAAAGGCGCCGGGCTCTGCTAAGACTTCCCCTGCGCTTCGTTTGCCCTGGGCCAAAGCGAGCCTTCACAATAGCTGAACGCTAACACTGCATACTCGTCCCACTTCCAGAACAGGGCTACCGCGAGGCAGTTCTCCGGGGGAAAACGGCCCTTCGCGAAGGGCAGATCTGCCGAGCTCATTGCGGGAAAGCGAAAGCAAAGGACGCTTTTCTCCCTCTAACCGCTTTCGTCAGAGGAACGGGGGAAGTCACAGTGTTCTTTCTCTCCCTGAGATACACACAATCTGACGTTGCCTCTGAGCTCCGTTGCTGGCAAAGAACTGAAACTGACATACATTCCTGTGGGGAAACACAGGGCTTTGCTAGGATTTCTCTAGGCAGTGTGTTTTCCCTGGGCCTCACTGTAGCAACACTATCTCGCAAGGGCAGAACTGCATGGGATTTCCTCTGCCAGGAGAGAGCTGCTGCTTTGTAGTTTGTGCTGGGAAACCTTGTTTTGGCAAGTGCGAATTGACCGCATTCAGGCAGAAAGAAAAGAGAATAGCAAGAGGCCTTTTCTCCCCGGCTGCTCTGCCAAGCCCTTCCAGCTCAAACTATGTCGTTGCTCCTCTGGAAGGATCCCTGCACCGCGGCGTAGTTTTTCCGAAGAAGCCCTGCGTTTGCAAGAGCAAATGAGGAATTCGTGGCAGGAAAGAGGAAGGAAAGAAAGTTTCTCTCCCTCTGCCTGCTTTGCTCAGAGGACCGGATGAAGTCAGGGAGTTCTCCCTTTCACTGAGAAACGTGCGGGCTGCTGTTGCCTGGGCGCTCTCTTCTTTGCAAAAGAGTCTGCAGTTCCACGCTTTGAACCGTGGAAAGGCGCCGGGCTCTGCTAAGACTTCCCCTGCGCTTCGTTTGCCCTGGGCCAAAGCGAGCCTTCACAATAGCTGAACGCTAACACTGCATACTCGTTCCACTTCCAGAACCGGGCTACGGCGAGGCAGTTCTCCGGGGGAAAACGGCCCTTCGCGAAGGGCAGATCTGCCGAGCTCATTGCGGGAAAGCGAAAGCAAAGGACGCTTTTCTCCCTCTAACCGCTTTCGTCAGAGGAACGGGGGAAGTCACAGTGTTCTTTCTCTCCCTGAGATACACACAATCTGACGTTGCCTCTGAGCTCCGTTGCTGGCAAAGAACTGAAACTGACATACATTCCTGTGGGGAAACACAGGGCTTTGCTAGGATTTCTCTAGGCAGTGTGTTTTCCCTGGGCCTCACTGTAGCAACACTATCTCGCAAGGGCAGAACTGCATGGGATTTCCTCTGCCAGGAGAGAGCTGCTGCTTTGTAGTTTGTGCTGGGAAACCTTGTTTTGGCAAGTGCGAATTGACCGCATTCAGGCAGAAAGAAAAGAGAATAGCAAGAGGCCTTTTCTCCCCGGCTGCTCTGCCAAGCCCTTCCAGCTCAAACTATGTCGTTGCTCCTCTGGAAGGATCCCTGCACCGCGGCGTAGTTTTTCCGAAGAAGCCCTGCGTTTGCAAGAGCAAATGAGGAATTCGTGGCAGGAAAGAGGAAGGAAAGAAAGTTTCTCTCCCTCTGCCTGCTTTGCTCAGAGGACTGGATGAAGTCAGGGAGTTCTCCCTTTCACTGAGAAACGTGCGGGCTGCTGTTGCCTGGGCGCTCTCTTCTTTGCAAAAGAGTCTGCAGTTCCACGCTTTGAACCGTGGAAAGGCGCCGGGCTCTGCTAAGACTTCCCCTGCGCTTCGTTTGCCCTGGGCCAAAGCGAGCCTTCACAATAGCTGAACGCTAACACTGCATACTCGTCCCACTTCCAGAACAGGGCTACCGCGAGGCAGTTCTCCGGGGGAAAACGGCCCTTCGCGAAGGGCAGATCTGCCGAGCTCATTGCGGGAAAGCGAAAGCAAAGGACGCTTTTCTCCCTCTAACCGCTTTCGTCAGAGGAACGGCGGAAGTCACAGTGTTCTTTCTCTCCCTGAGATACACACAATCTGACGTTGCCTCTGAGCTCCGTTGCTGGCAAAGAACTGAAACTGACATACATTCCTGTGGGTAAACACAGGGCTTTGCTAGGATTTCTCTAGGCAGTGTGTTTTCCCTGGGCCTCACTGTAGCAACACTATCTCGCAAGGGCAGAACTGCATGGGATTTCCTCCGCCAGGAGAGAGCTGCTGCTTTGTAGTTTGTGCTGGGAAACCTTGCTTTGGCAAGTGCGAATTGACCGCATTCAGGCAGAAAGAAAAGAGAATAGCAAGAGGCCTTTTCTCCCCGGCTGCTCTGCCAAGCCCTTCCAGCTCAAACTATGTCGTTGCTCCTCTGGAAGGATCCCTGCACCGCGGCGTAGTTTTTCCGAAGAAGCCCTGCGTTTGCAAGAGCAAATGAGGAATTCGTGGCAGGAAAGAGGAAGGAAAGAAAGTTTCTCTCCCTCTGCCTGCTTTGCTCAGAGGACCGGATGAAGTCAGGGAGTTCTCCCTTTCACTGAGAAACGTGCGGGCTGCTGTTGCCTGGGCGCTCTCTTCTTTGCAAAAGAGTCTGCAGTTCCACGCTTTGAACCGTGGAAAGGCGCCGGGCTCTGCTAAGATTTCCCCCGGCGCTTCGTTTGCCCTGGGCCAAAGCGAGACTTCACAATAGCTGAACGCTAACACTGCATACTCGTTCCACTTCCAGAACCGGGCTACGGCGAGGCAGTTCTCCGGGGGAAAACGGCCCTTCGCGAAGGGCAGATCTGCCGAGCTCATTGCGGGAAAGCGAAAGCAAAGGACGCTTTTCTCCCTCTAACCGCTTTCGTCAGAGGAACGGGGGAAGTCACAGTGTTCTTTCTCTCCCTGAGATACACACAATCTGACGTTGCCTCTGAGCTCCGTTGCTGGCAAAGAACTGAAAGTGACATACATTCCTGTGGGGAAACACAGGGCTTTGCTAGGATTTCTCTAGGCAGTGTGTTTTCCCTGGGCCTCACTGTAGCAACACTATCTCGCAAGGGCAGAACTGCATGGGATTTCCTCTGCCAGGAGAGAGCTGCTGCTTTGTAGTTTGTGCTGGGAAACCTTGTTTTGGCAAGTGCGAATTGACCGCATTCAGGCAGAAAGAAAAGAGAATAGCAAGAGGCCTTTTCTCCCCGGCTGCTCTGCCAAGCCCTTCCAGCTCAAACTATGTCGTTGCTCCTCTGGAAGGATCCCTGCACCGCGGCGTAGTTTTTCCGAAGAAGCCCTGCGTTTGCAAGAGCAAATGAGGAATTCGTGGCAGGAAAGAGGAAGGAAAGAAAGTTTCTCTCCCTCTGCCTGCTTTGCTCAGAGGACTGGATGAAGTCAGGGAGTTCTCCCTTTCACTGAGAAACGTGCGGGCTGCTGTTGCCTGGGCGCTCTCTTCTTTGCAAAAGAGTCTGCAGTTCCACGCTTTGAACCGTGGAAAGGCGCCGGGCTCTGCTAAGACTTCCCCTGCGCTTCGTTTGCCCTGGGCCAAAGCGAGCCTTCACAATAGCTGAACGCTAACACTGCATACTCGTCCCACTTCCAGAACAGGGCTACCGCGAGGCAGTTCTCCGGGGGAAAACGGCCCTTCGCGAAGGGCAGATCTGCCGAGCTCATTGCGGGAAAGCGAAAGCAAAGGACGCTTTTCTCCCTCTAACCGCTTTCGTCAGAGGAACGGGGGAAGTCACAGTGTTCTTTCTCTCCCTGAGATACACACAATCTGACGTTGCCTCTGAGCTCCGTTGCTGGCAAAGAACTGAAACTGACATACATTCCTGTGGGGAAACACAGGGCTTTGCTACGATTTCTCTAGGCAGTGTGTTTTCCCTGGGCCTCACTGTAGCAACACTATCTCGCCAGGGCAACACTGCATGGCACTTCCTCTGCCAGGAGAGAGCTGCTGCTTTGTAGTTTGTGCTGGGAAACCTTGTTTTGGCAAGTGCGAATTGACCGCATTCAGGCAGAAAGAAAAGAGAATAGCAAGAGGCCTTTTCTCCCCGGCTGCTCTGCCAAGCCCTTCCAGCTCAAACTATGTCGTTGCTCCTCTGGAAGGATCCCTGCACCGCGGCGTAGTTTTTCCGAAGAAGCCCTGCGTTTGCAAGAGCAAATGAGGAATTCGTGGCAGGAAAGAGGAAGGAAAGAAAGTTTCTCTCCCTCTGCCTGCTTTGCTCAGAGGACCGGATGAAGTCAGGGAGTTCTCCCTTTCACTGAGAAACGTGCGAGCTGCTGTTGCCTGGGCGCTCTCTTCTTTGCAAAAGAGTCTGCAGTTCCACGCTTTGAACCGTGGAAAGGCGCCGGGCTCTGCTAAGACTTCCCCTGCGCTTCGTTTGCCCTGGGCCAAAGCGAGCCTTCACAATAGCTGAACGCTAACACTGCATACTCGTTCCACTTCCAGAACCGGGCTACGGCGAGGCAGTTCTCCGGGGGAAAACGGCCCTTCGCGAAGGGCAGATCTGCCGAGCTCATTGCGGGAAAGCGAAAGCAAAGGACGCTTTTCTCCCTCTAACCGCTTTCGTCAGAGGAACGGGGGAAGTCACAGTGTTCTTTCTCTCCCTGAGATACACACAATCTGACGTTGCCTCTGAGCTCCGTTGCTGGCAAAGAACTGAAACTGACATACATTCCTGTGGGGAAACACAGGGCTTTGCTAGGATTTCTCTAGGCAGTGTGTTTTCCCTGGGCCTCACGGTAGCAACACTATCTCGCAAGGGCAGAACTGCATGGGATTTCCTCTGCCAGGAGAGAGCTGCTGCTTTGTAGTTTGTGCTGGGAAACCTTGTTTTGGCAAGTGCGAATTGACCGCATTCAGGCAGAAAGAAAAGAGAATAGCAAGAGGCCTTTTCTCCCCGGCTGCTCTGCCAAGCCCTTCCAGCTCAAACTATGTCGTTGCTCCTCTGGAAGGATCCCTGCACCGCGGCGTAGTTTTTCCGAAGAAGCCCTGCGTTTGCAAGAGCAAATGAGGAATTCGTGGCAGGAAAGAGGAAGGAAAGAAAGTTTCTCTCCCTCTGCCTGCTTTGCTCAGAGGACCGGATGAAGTCAGGGAGTTCTCCCTTTCACTGAGAAACGTGCGGGCTGCTGTTGCCTGGGCGCTCTCTTCTTTGCAAAAGAGTCTGCAGTTCCACGCTTTGAACCGTGGAAAGGCGCCGGGCTCTGCTAAGATTTCCCCCGGCGCTTCGTTTGCCCTGGGCCAAAGCGAGCCTTCACAATAGCTGAACGCTAACACTGCATACTCGTTCCACTTCCAGAACCGGGCTACGGCGAGGCAGTTCTCCGGGGGAAAACGGCCCTTCGCGAAGGGCAGATCTGCCGAGCTCATTGCGGGAAAGCGAAAGCAAAGGACGCTTTTCTCCCTCTAACCGCTTTCGTCAGAGGAACGGGGGAAGTCACAGTGTTCTTTCTCTCCCTGAGATACACACAATCTGACGTTGCCTCTGAGCTCCGTTGCTGGCAAAGAACTGAAACTGACATACATTCCTGTGGGGAAACACAGGGCTTTGCTAGGATTTCTCTAGGCAGTGTGTTTTCCCTGGGCCTCACTGTAGCAACACTATCTCGCAAGGGCAGAACTGCATGGGATTTCCTCTGCCAGGAGAGAGCTGCTGCTTTGTAGTTTGTGCTGGGAAACCTTGTTTTGGCAAGTGCGAATTGACCGCATTCAGGCAGAAAGAAAAGAGAATAGCAAGAGGCCTTTTCTCCCCGGCTGCTCTGCCAAGCCCTTCCAGCTCAAACTATGTCGTTGCTCCTCTGGAAGGATCCCTGCACCGCGGCGTAGTTTTTCCGAAGAAGCCCTGCGTTTGCAAGAGCAAATGAGGAATTCGTGGCAGGAAAGAGGAAGGAAAGAAAGTTTCTCTCCCTCTGCCTGCTTTGCTCAGAGGACTGGATGAAGTCAGGGAGTTCTCCCTTTCACTGAGAAACGTGCGGGCTGCTGTTGCCTGGGCGCTCTCTTCTTTGCAAAAGAGTCTGCAGTTCCACGCTTTGAACCGTGGAAAGGCGCCGGGCTCTGCTAAGACTTCCCCTGCGCTTCGTTTGCCCTGGGCCAAAGCGAGCCTTCACAATAGCTGAACGCTAACACTGCATACTCGTCCCACTTCCAGAACAGGGCTACCGCGAGGCAGTTCTCCGGGGGAAAACGGCCCTTCGCGAAGGGCAGATCTGCCGAGCTCATTGCGGGAAAGCGAAAGCAAAGGACGCTTTTCTCCCTCTAACCGCTTTCGTCAGAGGAACGGGGGAAGTCACAGTGTTCTTTCTCTCCCTGAGATACACACAATCTGACGTTGCCTCTGAGCTCCGTTGCTGGCAAAGAACTGAAACTGACATACATTCCTGTGGGGAAACACAGGGCTTTGCTAGGATTTCTCTAGGCAGTGTGTTTTCCCTGGGCCTCACTGTAGCAACACTATCTCGCAAGGGCAGAACTGCATGGGATTTCCTCTGCCAGGAGAGAGCTGCTGCTTTGTAGTTTGTGCTGGGAAACCTTGTTTTGGCAAGTGCGAATTGACCGCATTCAGGCAGAAAGAAAAGAGAATAGCAAGAGGCCTTTTCTCCCCGGCTGCTCTGCCAAGCCCTTCCAGCTCAAACTATGTCGTTGCTCCTCTGGAAGGATCCCTGCACCGCGGCGTAGTTTTTCCGAAGAAGCCCTGCGTTTGCAAGAGCAAATGAGGAATTCGTGGCAGGAAAGAGGAAGGAAAGAAAGTTTCTCTCCCTCTGCCTGCTTTGCTCAGAGGACCGGATGAAGTCAGGGAGTTCTCCCTTTCACTGAGAAACGTGCGGGCTGCTGTTGCCTGGGCGCTCTCTTCTTTGCAAAAGAGTCTGCAGTTCCACGCTTTGAACCGTGGAAAGGCGCCGGGCTCTGCTAAGACTTCCCCTGCGCTTCGTTTGCCCTGGGCCAAAGCGAGCCTTCACAATAGCTGAACGCTAACACTGCATACTCGTCCCACTTCCAGAACAGGGCTACCGCGAGGCAGTTCTCCGGGGGAAAACGGCCCTTCGCGAAGGGCAGATCTGCCGAGCTCATTGCGGGAAAGCGAAAGCAAAGGACGCTTTTCTCCCTCTAACCGCTTTCGTCAGAGGAACGGGGGAAGTCACAGTGTTCTTTCTCTCCCTGAGATACACACAATCTGACGTTGCCTCTGAGCTCCGTTGCTGGCAAAGAACTGAAACTGACATACATTCCTGTGGGGAAACACAGGGCTTTGCTAGGATTTCTCTAGGCAGTGTGTTTTCCCTGGGCCTCACTGTAGCAACACTATCTCGCAAGGGCAGAACTGCATGGGATTTCCTCTGCCAGGAGAGAGCTGCTGCTTTGTAGTTTGTGCTGGGAAACCTTGTTTTGGCAAGTGCGAATTGACCGCATTCAGGCAGAAAGAAAAGAGAATAGCAAGAGGCCTTTTCTCCCCGGCTGCTCTGCCAAGCCCTTCCAGCTCAAACTATGTCGTTGCTCCTCTGGAAGGATCCCTGCACCGCGGCGTAGTTTTTCCGAAGAAGCCCTGCGTTTGCAAGAGCAAATGAGGAATTCGTGGCAGGAAAGAGGAAGGAAAGAAAGTTTCTCTCCCTCTGCCTGCTTTGCTCAGAGGACTGGATGAAGTCAGGGAGTTCTCCCTTTCACTGAGAAACGTGCGGGCTGCTGTTGCCTGGGCGCTCTCTTCTTTGCAAAAGAGTCTGCAGTTCCACGCTTTGAACCGTGGAAAGGCGCCGGGCTCTGCTAAGACTTCCCCTGCGCTTCGTTTGCCCTGGGCCAAAGCGAGCCTTCACAATAGCTGAACGCTAACACTGCATACTCGTCCCACTTCCAGAACAGGGCTACCGCGAGGCAGTTCTCCGGGGGAAAACGGCCCTTCGCGAAGGGCAGATCTGCCGAGCTCATTGCGGGAAAGCGAAAGCAAAGGACGCTTTTCTCCCTCTAACCGCTTTCGTCAGAGGAACGGCGGAAGTCACAGTGTTCTTTCTCTCCCTGAGATACACACAATCTGACGTTGCCTCTGAGCTCCGTTGCTGGCAAAGAACTGAAACTGACATACATTCCTGTGGGGAAACACAGGGCTTTGCTAGGATTTCTCTAGGCAGTGTGTTTTCCCTGGGCCTCACTGTAGCAACACTATCTCGCAAGGGCAGAACTGCATGGGATTTCCTCCGCCAGGAGAGAGCTGCTGCTTTGTAGTTTGTGCTGGGAAACCTTGCTTTGGCAAGTGCGAATTGACCGCATTCAGGCAGAAAGAAAAGAGAATAGCAAGAGGCCTTTTCTCCCCGGCTGCTCTGCCAAGCCCTTCCAGCTCAAACTATGTCGTTGCTCCTCTGGAAGGATCCCTGCACCGCGGCGTAGTTTTTCCGAAGAAGCCCTGCGTTTGCAAGAGCAAATGAGGAATTCGTGGCAGGAAAGAGGAAGGAAAGAAAGTTTCTCTCCCTCTGCCTGCTTTGCTCAGAGGACCGGATGAAGTCAGGGAGTTCTCCCTTTCACTGAGAAACGTGCGGGCTGCTGTTGCCTGGGCGCTCTCTTCTTTGCAAAAGAGTCTGCAGTTCCACGCTTTGAACCGTGGAAAGGCGCCGGGCTCTGCTAAGATTTCCCCCGGCGCTTCGTTTGCCCTGGGCCAAAGCGAGACTTCACAATAGCTGAACGCTAACACTGCATACTCGTTCCACTTCCAGAACCGGGCTACGGCGAGGCAGTTCTCCGGGGGAAAACGGCCCTTCGCGAAGGGCAGATCTGCCGAGCTCATTGCGGGAAAGCGAAAGCAAAGGACGCTTTTCTCCCTCTAACCGCTTTCGTCAGAGGAACGGGGGAAGTCACAGTGTTCTTTCTCTCCCTGAGATACACACAATCTGACGTTGCCTCTGAGCTCCGTTGCTGGCAAAGAACTGAAAGTGACATACATTCCTGTGGGGAAACACAGGGCTTTGCTAGGATTTCTCTAGGCAGTGTGTTTTCCCTGGGCCTCACTGTAGCAACACTATCTCGCAAGGGCAGAACTGCATGGGATTTCCTCTGCCAGGAGAGAGCTGCTGCTTTGTAGTTTGTGCTGGGAAACCTTGTTTTGGCAAGTGCGAATTGACCGCATTCAGGCAGAAAGAAAAGAGAATAGCAAGAGGCCTTTTCTCCCCGGCTGCTCTGCCAAGCCCTTCCAGCTCAAACTATGTCGTTGCTCCTCTGGAAGGATCCCTGCACCGCGGCGTAGTTTTTCCGAAGAAGCCCTGCGTTTGCAAGAGCAAATGAGGAATTCGTGGCAGGAAAGAGGAAGGAAAGAAAGTTTCTCTCCCTCTGCCTGCTTTGCTCAGAGGACTGGATGAAGTCAGGGAGTTCTCCCTTTCACTGAGAAACGTGCGGGCTGCTGTTGCCTGGGCGCTCTCTTCTTTGCAAAAGAGTCTGCAGTTCCACGCTTTGAACCGTGGAAAGGCGCCGGGCTCTGCTAAGACTTCCCCTGCGCTTCGTTTGCCCTGGGCCAAAGCGAGCCTTCACAATAGCTGAACGCTAACACTGCATACTCGTCCCACTTCCAGAACAGGGCTACCGCGAGGCAGTTCTCCGGGGGAAAACGGCCCTTCGCGAAGGGCAGATCTGCCGAGCTCATTGCGGGAAAGCGAAAGCAAAGGACGCTTTTCTCCCTCTAACCGCTTTCGTCAGAGGAACGGGGGAAGTCACAGTGTTCTTTCTCTCCCTGAGATACACACAATCTGACGTTGCCTCTGAGCTCCGTTGCTGGCAAAGAACTGAAACTGACATACATTCCTGTGGGGAAACACAGGGCTTTGCTACGATTTCTCTAGGCAGTGTGTTTTCCCTGGGCCTCACTGTAGCAACACTATCTCGCCAGGGCAACACTGCATGGCACTTCCTCTGCCAGGAGAGAGCTGCTGCTTTGTAGTTTGTGCTGGGAAACCTTGTTTTGGCAAGTGCGAATTGACCGCATTCAGGCAGAAAGAAAAGAGAATAGCAAGAGGCCTTTTCTCCCCGGCTGCTCTGCCAAGCCCTTCCAGCTCAAACTATGTCGTTGCTCCTCTGGAAGGATCCCTGCACCGCGGCGTAGTTTTTCCGAAGAAGCCCTGCGTTTGCAAGAGCAAATGAGGAATTCGTGGCAGGAAAGAGGAAGGAAAGAAAGTTTCTCTCCCTCTGCCTGCTTTGCTCAGAGGACCGGATGAAGTCAGGGAGTTCTCCCTTTCACTGAGAAACGTGCGGGCTGCTGTTGCCTGGGCGCTCTCTTCTTTGCAAAAGAGTCTGCAGTTCCACGCTTTGAACCGTGGAAAGGCGCCGGGCTCTGCTAAGATTTCCCCCGGCGCTTCGTTTGCCCTGGGCCAAAGCGAGCCTTCACAATAGCTGAACGCTAACACTGCATACTCGTTCCACTTCCAGAACCGGGCTACGGCGAGGCAGTTCTCCGGGGGAAAACGGCCCTTCGCGAAGGGCAGATCTGCCGAGCTCATTGCGGGAAAGCGAAAGCAAAGGACGCTTTTCTCCCTCTAACCGCTTTCGTCAGAGGAACGGGGGAAGTCACAGTGTTCTTTCTCTCCCTGAGATACACACAATCTGACGTTGCCTCTGAGCTCCGTTGCTGGCAAAGAACTGAAAGTGACATACATTCCTGTGGGGAAACACAGGGCTTTGCTAGGATTTCTCTAGGCAGTGTGTTTTCCCTGGGCCTCACTGTAGCAACACTATCTCGCAAGGGCAGAACTGCATGGGATTTCCTCCGCCAGGAGAGAGCTGCTGCTTTGTAGTTTGTGCTGGGAAACCTTGCTTTGGCAAGTGCGAATTGACCGCATTCAGGCAGAAAGAAAAGAGAATAGCAAGAGGCCTTTTCTCCCCGGCTGCTCTGCCAAGCCCTTCCAGCTCAAACTATGTCGTTGCTCCTCTGGAAGGATCCCTGCACCGCGGCGTAGTTTTTCCGAAGAAGCCCTGCGTTTGCAAGAGCAAATGAGGAATTCGTGGCAGGAAAGAGGAAGGAAAGAAAGTTTCTCTCCCTCTGCCTGCTTTGCTCAGAGGACCGGATGAAGTCAGGGAGTTCTCCCTTTCACTGAGAAACGTGCGGGCTGCTGTTGCCTGGGCGCTCTCTTCTTTGCAAAAGAGTCTGCAGTTCCACGCTTTGAACCGTGGAAAGGCGCCGGGCTCTGCTAAGATTTCCCCCGGCGCTTCGTTTGCCCTGGGCCAAAGCGAGCCTTCACAATAGCTGAACGCTAACACTGCATACTCGTTCCACTTCCAGAACCGGGCTACGGCGAGGCAGTTCTCCGGGGGAAAACGGCCCTTCGCGAAGGGCAGATCTGCCGAGCTCATTGCGGGAAAGCGAAAGCAAAGGACGCTTTTCTCCCTCTAACCGCTTTCGTCAGAGGAACGGGGGAAGTCACAGTGTTCTTTCTCTCCCTGAGATACACACAATCTGACGTTGCCTCTGAGCTCCGTTGCTGGCAAAGAACTGAAAGTGACATACATTCCTGTGGGGAAACACAGGGCTTTGCTAGGATTTCTCTAGGCAGTGTGTTTTCCCTGGGCCTCACTGTAGCAACACTATCTCGCAAGGGCAGAACTGCATGGGATTTCCTCTGCCAGGAGAGAGCTGCTGCTTTGTAGTTTGTGCTGGGAAACCTTGTTTTGGCAAGTGCGAATTGACCGCATTCAGGCAGAAAGAAAAGAGAATAGCAAGAGGCCTTTTCTCCCCGGCTGCTCTGCCAAGCCCTTCCAGCTCAAACTATGTCGTTGCTCCTCTGGAAGGATCCCTGCACCGCGGCATAGTTTTTCCGAAGAAGCCCTGCGTTTGCAAGAGCAAATGAGGAATTCGTGGCAGGAAAGAGGAAGGAAAGAAAGTTTCTCTCCCTCTGCCTGCTTTGCTCAGAGGACTGGATGAAGTCAGGGAGTTCTCCCTTTCACTGAGAAACGTGCGGGCTGCTGTTGCCTGGGCGCTCTCTTCTTTGCAAAAGAGTCTGCAGTTCCACGCTTTGAACCGTGGAAAGGCGCCGGGCTCTGCTAAGACTTCCCCTGCGCTTCGTTTGCCCTGGGCCAAAGCGAGCCTTCACAATAGCTGAACGCTAACACTGCATACTCGTCCCACTTCCAGAACAGGGCTACCGCGAGGCAGTTCTCCGGGGGAAAACGGCCCTTCGCGAAGGGCAGATCTGCCGAGCTCATTGCGGGAAAGCGAAAGCAAAGGACGCTTTTCTCCCTCTAACCGCTTTCGTCAGAGGAACGGGGGAAGTCACAGTGTTCTTTCTCTCCCTGAGATACACACAATCTGACGTTGCCTCTGAGCTCCGTTGCTGGCAAAGAACTGAAACTGACATACATTCCTGTGGGGAAACACAGGGCTTTGCTACGATTTCTCTAGGCAGTGTGTTTTCCCTGGGCCTCACTGTAGCAACACTATCTCGCCAGGGCAACACTGCATGGCACTTCCTGTGCCAGGAGAGAGCTGCTGCTTTGTAGTTTGTGCTGGGAAACCTTGTTTTGGCAAGTGCGAATTGACCGCATTCAGGCAGAAAGAAAAGAGAATAGCAAGAGGCCTTTTCTCCCCGGCTGCTCTGCCAAGCCCTTCCAGCTCAAACTATGTCGTTGCTCCTCTGGAAGGATCCCTGCACCGCGGCGTAGTTTTTCCGAAGAAGCCCTGCGTTTGCAAGAGCAAATGAGGAATTCGTGGCAGGAAAGAGGAAGGAAAGAAAGTTTCTCTCCCTCTGCCTGCTTTGCTCAGAGGACCGGATGAAGTCAGGGAGTTCTCCCTTTCACTGAGAAACGTGCGGGCTGCTGTTGCCTGGGCGCTCTCTTCTTTGCAAAAGAGTCTGCAGTTCCACGCTTTGAACCGTGGAAAGGCGCCGGGCTCTGCTAAGATTTCCCCCGGCGCTTCGTTTGCCCTGGGCCAAAGCGAGCCTTCACAATAGCTGAACGCTAACACTGCATACTCGTTCCACTTCCAGAACCGGGCTACGGCGAGGCAGTTCTCCGGGGGAAAACGGCCCTTCGCGAAGGGCAGATCTGCCGAGCTCATTGCGGGAAAGCGAAAGCAAAGGACGCTTTTCTCCCTCTAACCGCTTTCGTCAGAGGAACGGGGGAAGTCACAGTGTTCTTTCTCTCCCTGAGATACACACAATCTGACGTTGCCTCTGAGCTCCGTTGCTGGCAAAGAACTGAAAGTGACATACATTCCTGTGGGGAAACACAGGGCTTTGCTAGGATTTCTCTAGGCAGTGTGTTTTCCCTGGGCCTCACTGTAGCAACACTATCTCGCAAGGGCAGAACTGCATGGGATTTCCTCTGCCAGGAGAGAGCTGCTGCTTTGTAGTTTGTGCTGGGAAACCTTGTTTTGGCAAGTGCGAATTGACCGCATTCAGGCAGAAAGAAAAGAGAATAGCAAGAGGCCTTTTCTCCCCAGCTGCTCTGCCAAGCCCTTCCAGCTCAAACTATGTCGTTGCTCCTCTGGAAGGATCCCTGCACCGCGGCGTAGTTTTTCCGAAGAAGCCCTGCGTTTGCAAGAGCAAATGAGGAATTCGTGGCAGGAAAGAGGAAGGAAAGAAAGTTTCTCTCCCTCTGCCTGCTTTGCTCAGAGGACTGGATGAAGTCAGGGAGTTCTCCCTTTCACTGAGAAACGTGCGGGCTGCTGTTGCCTGGGCGCTCTCTTCTTTGCAAAAGAGTCTGCAGTTCCACGCTTTGAACCGTGGAAAGGCGCCGGGCTCTGCTAAGACTTCCCCTGCGCTTCGTTTGCCCTGGGCCAAAGCGAGCCTTCACAATAGCTGAACGCTAACACTGCATACTCGTCCCACTTCCAGAACAGGGCTACCGCGAGGCAGTTCTCCGGGGGAAAACGGCCCTTCGCGAAGGGCAGATCTGCCGAGCTCATTGCGGGAAAGCGAAAGCAAAGGACGCTTTTCTCCCTCTAACCGCTTTCGTCAGAGGAACGGCGGAAGTCACAGTGTTCTTTCTCTCCCTGAGATACACACAATCTGACGTTGCCTCTGAGCTCCGTTGCTGGCAAAGAACTGAAACTGACATACATTCCTGTGGGGAAACACAGGGCTTTGCTAGGATTTCTCTAGGCAGTGTGTTTTCCCTGGGCCTCACTGTAGCAACACTATCTCGCAAGGGCAGAACTGCATGGGATTTCCTCCGCCAGGAGAGAGCTGCTGCTTTGTAGTTTGTGCTGGGAAACCTTGCTTTGGCAAGTGCGAATTGACCGCATTCAGGCAGAAAGAAAAGAGAATAGCAAGAGGCCTTTTCTCCCCGGCTGCTCTGCCAAGCCCTTCCAGCTCAAACTATGTCGTTGCTCCTCTGGAAGGATCCCTGCACCGCGGCGTAGTTTTTCCGAAGAAGCCCTGCGTTTGCAAGAGCAAATGAGGAATTCGTGGCAGGAAAGAGGAAGGAAAGAAAGTTTCTCTCCCTCTGCCTGCTTTGCTCAGAGGACCGGATGAAGTCAGGGAGTTCTCCCTTTCACTGAGAAACGTGCGGGCTGCTGTTGCCTGGGCGCTCTCTTCTTTGCAAAAGAGTCTGCAGTTCCACGCTTTGAACCGTGGAAAGGCGCCGGGCTCTGCTAAGATTTCCCCCGGCGCTTCGTTTGCCCTGGGCCAAAGCGAGCCTTCACAATAGCTGAACGCTAACACTGCATACTCGTTCCACTTCCAGAACCGGGCTACGGCGAGGCAGTTCTCCGGGGGAAAACGGCCCTTCGCGAAGGGCAGATCTGCCGAGCTCATTGCGGGAAAGCGAAAGCAAAGGACGCTTTTCTCCCTCTAACCGCTTTCGTCAGAGGAACGGGGGAAGTCACAGTGTTCTTTCTCTCCCTGAGATACACACAATCTGACGTTGCCTCTGAGCTCCGTTGCTGGCAAAGAACTGAAAGTGACATACATTCCTGTGGGGAAACACAGGGCTTTGCTAGGATTTCTCTAGGCAGTGTGTTTTCCCTGGGCCTCACTGTAGCAACACTATCTCGCAAGGGCAGAACTGCATGGGATTTCCTCTGCCAGGAGAGAGCTGCTGCTTTGTAGTTTGTGCTGGGAAACCTTGTTTTGGCAAGTGCGAATTGACCGCATTCAGGCAGAAAGAAAAGAGAATAGCAAGAGGCCTTTTCTCCCCGGCTGCTCTGCCAAGCCCTTCCAGCTCAAACTATGTCGTTGCTCCTCTGGAAGGATCCCTGCACCGCGGCGTAGTTTTTCCGAAGAAGCCCTGCGTTTGCAAGAGCAAATGAGGAATTCGTGGCAGGAAAGAGGAAGGAAAGAAAGTTTCTCTCCCTCTGCCTGCTTTGCTCAGAGGACTGGATGAAGTCAGGGAGTTCTCCCTTTCACTGAGAAACGTGCGGGCTGCTGTTGCCTGGGCGCTCTCTTCTTTGCAAAAGAGTCTGCAGTTCCACGCTTTGAACCGTGGAAAGGCGCCGGGCTCTGCTAAGACTTCCCCTGCGCTTCGTTTGCCCTGGGCCAAAGCGAGCCTTCACAATAGCTGAACGCTAACACTGCATACTCGTCCCACTTCCAGAACAGGGCTACCGCGAGGCAGTTCTCCGGGGGAAAACGGCCCTTCGCGAAGGGCAGATCTGCCGAGCTCATTGCGGGAAAGCGAAAGCAAAGGACGCTTTTCTCCCTCTAACCGCTTTCGTCAGAGGAACGGCGGAAGTCACAGTGTTCTTTCTCTCCCTGAGATACACACAATCTGACGTTGCCTCTGAGCTCCGTTGCTGGCAAAGAACTGAAACTGACATACATTCCTGTGGGGAAACACAGGGCTTTGCTAGGATTTCTCTAGGCAGTGTGTTTTCCCTGGGCCTCACTGTAGCAACACTATCTCGCAAGGGCAGAACTGCATGGGATTTCCTCCGCCAGGAGAGAGCTGCTGCTTTGTAGTTTGTGCTGGGAAACCTTGCTTTGGCAAGTGCGAATTGACCGCATTCAGGCAGAAAGAAAAGAGAATAGCAAGAGGCCTTTTCTCCCCGGCTGCTCTGCCAAGCCCTTCCAGCTCAAACTATGTCGTTGCTCCTCTGGAAGGATCCCTGCACCGCGGCGTAGTTTTTCCGAAGAAGCCCTGCGTTTGCAAGAGCAAATGAGGAATTCGTGGCAGGAAAGAGGAAGGAAAGAAAGTTTCTCTCCCTCTGCCTGCTTTGCTCAGAGGACCGGATGAAGTCAGGGAGTTCTCCCTTTCACTGAGAAACGTGCGGGCTGCTGTTGCCTGGGCGCTCTCTTCTTTGCAAAAGAGTCTGCAGTTCCACGCTTTGAACCGTGGAAAGGCGCCGGGCTCTGCTAAGATTTCCCCCGGCGCTTCGTTTGCCCTGGGCCAAAGCGAGCCTTCACAATAGCTGAACGCTAACACTGCATACTCGTTCCACTTCCAGAACCGGGCTACGGCGAGGCAGTTCTCCGGGGGAAAACGGCCCTTCGCGAAGGGCAGATCTGCCGAGCTCATTGCGGGAAAGCGAAAGCAAAGGACGCTTTTCTCCCTCTAACCGCTTTCGTCAGAGGAACGGGGGAAGTCACAGTGTTCTTTCTCTCCCTGAGATACACACAATCTGACGTTGCCTCTGAGCTCCGTTGCTGGCAAAGAACTGAAAGTGACATACATTCCTGTGGGGAAACACAGGGCTTTGCTAGGATTTCTCTAGGCAGTGTGTTTTCCCTGGGCCTCACTGTAGCAACACTATCTCGCAAGGGCAGAACTGCATGGGATTTCCTCTGCCAGGAGAGAGCTGCTGCTTTGTAGTTTGTGCTGGGAAACCTTGTTTTGGCAAGTGCGAATTGACCGCATTCAGGCAGAAAGAAAAGAGAATAGCAAGAGGCCTTTTCTCCCCAGCTGCTCTGCCAAGCCCTTCCAGCTCAAACTATGTCGTTGCTCCTCTGGAAGGATCCCTGCACCGCGGCGTAGTTTTTCCGAAGAAGCCCTGCGTTTGCAAGAGCAAATGAGGAATTCGTGGCAGGAAAGAGGAAGGAAAGAAAGTTTCTCTCCCTCTGCCTGCTTTGCTCAGAGGACTGGATGAAGTCAGGGAGTTCTCCCTTTCACTGAGAAACGTGCGGGCTGCTGTTGCCTGGGCGCTCTCTTCTTTGCAAAAGAGTCTGCAGTTCCACGCTTTGAACCGTGGAAAGGCGCCGGGCTCTGCTAAGACTTCCCCTGCGCTTCGTTTGCCCTGGGCCAAAGCGAGCCTTCACAATAGCTGAACGCTAACACTGCATACTCGTCCCACTTCCAGAACAGGGCTACCGCGAGGCAGTTCTCCGGGGGAAAACGGCCCTTCGCGAAGGGCAGATCTGCCGAGCTCATTGCGGGAAAGCGAAAGCAAAGGACGCTTTTCTCCCTCTAACCGCTTTCGTCAGAGGAACGGGGGAAGTCACAGTGTTCTTTCTCTCCCTGAGATACACACAATCTGACGTTGCCTCTGAGCTCCGTTGCTGGCAAAGAACTGAAACTGACATACATTCCTGTGGGGAAACACAGGGCTTTGCTACGATTTCTCTAGGCAGTGTGTTTTCCCTGGGCCTCACTGTAGCAACACTATCTCGCCAGGGCAACACTGCATGGCACTTCCTGTGCCAGGAGAGAGCTGCTGCTTTGTAGTTTGTGCTGGGAAACCTTGTTTTGGCAAGTGCGAATTGACCGCATTCAGGCAGAAAGAAAAGAGAATAGCAAGAGGCCTTTTCTCCCCGGCTGCTCTGCCAAGCCCTTCCAGCTCAAACTATGTCGTTGCTCCTCTGGAAGGATCCCTGCACCGCGGCGTAGTTTTTCCGAAGAAGCCCTGCGTTTGCAAGAGCAAATGAGGAATTCGTGGCAGGAAAGAGGAAGGAAAGAAAGTTTCTCTCCCTCTGCCTGCTTTGCTCAGAGGACCGGATGAAGTCAGGGAGTTCTCCCTTTCACTGAGAAACGTGCGGGCTGCTGTTGCCTGGGCGCTCTCTTCTTTGCAAAAGAGTCTGCAGTTCCACGCTTTGAACCGTGGAAAGGCGCCGGGCTCTGCTAAGATTTCCCCCGGCGCTTCGTTTGCCCTGGGCCAAAGCGAGCCTTCACAATAGCTGAACGCTAACACTGCATACTCGTTCCACTTCCAGAACCGGGCTACGGCGAGGCAGTTCTCCGGGGGAAAACGGCCCTTCGCGAAGGGCAGATCTGCCGAGCTCATTGCGGGAAAGCGAAAGCAAAGGACGCTTTTCTCCCTCTAACCGCTTTCGTCAGAGGAACGGGGGAAGTCACAGTGTTCTTTCTCTCCCTGAGATACACACAATCTGACGTTGCCTCTGAGCTCCGTTGCTGGCAAAGAACTGAAAGTGACATACATTCCTGTGGGGAAACACAGGGCTTTGCTAGGATTTCTCTAGGCAGTGTGTTTTCCCTGGGCCTCACTGTAGCAACACTATCTCGCAAGGGCAGAACTGCATGGGATTTCCTCTGCCAGGAGAGAGCTGCTGGTTTGTAGTTTGTGCTGGGAAACCTTGTTTTGGCAAGTGCGAATTGACCGCATTCAGGCAGAAAGAAAAGAGAATAGCAAGAGGCCTTTTCTCCCCAGCTGCTCTGCCAAGCCCTTCCAGCTCAAACTATGTCGTTGCTCCTCTGGAAGGATCCCTGCACCGCGGCGTAGTTTTTCCGAAGAAGCCCTGCGTTTGCAAGAGCAAATGAGGAATTCGTGGCAGGAAAGAGGAAGGAAAGAAAGTTTCTCTCCCTCTGCCTGCTTTGCTCAGAGGACTGGATGAAGTCAGGGAGTTCTCCCTTTCACTGAGAAACGTGCGGGCTGCTGTTGCCTGGGCGCTCTCTTCTTTGCAAAAGAGTCTGCAGTTCCACGCTTTGAACCGTGGAAAGGCGCCGGGCTCTGCTAAGACTTCCCCTGCGCTTCGTTTGCCCTGGGCCAAAGCGAGCCTTCACAATAGCTGAACGCTAACACTGCATACTCGTCCCACTTCCAGAACAGGGCTACCGCGAGGCAGTTCTCCGGGGGAAAACGGCCCTTCGCGAAGGGCAGATCTGCCGAGCTCATTGCGGGAAAGCGAAAGCAAAGGACGCTTTTCTCCCTCTAACCGCTTTCGTCAGAGGAACGGCGGAAGTCACAGTGTTCTTTCTCTCCCTGAGATACACACAATCTGACGTTGCCTCTGAGCTCCGTTGCTGGCAAAGAACTGAAACTGACATACATTCCTGTGGGGAAACACAGGGCTTTGCTAGGATTTCTCTAGGCAGTGTGTTTTCCCTGGGCCTCACTGTAGCAACACTATCTCGCAAGGGCAGAACTGCATGGGATTTCCTCCGCCAGGAGAGAGCTGCTGCTTTGTAGTTTGTGCTGGGAAACCTTGCTTTGGCAAGTGCGAATTGACCGCATTCAGGCAGAAAGAAAAGAGAATAGCAAGAGGCCTTTTCTCCCCGGCTGCTCTGCCAAGCCCTTCCAGCTCAAACTATGTCGTTGCTCCTCTGGAAGGATCCCTGCACCGCGGCGTAGTTTTTCCGAAGAAGCCCTGCGTTTGCAAGAGCAAATGAGGAATTCGTGGCAGGAAAGAGGAAGGAAAGAAAGTTTCTCTCCCTCTGCCTGCTTTGCTCAGAGGACCGGATGAAGTCAGGGAGTTCTCCCTTTCACTGAGAAACGTGCGGGCTGCTGTTGCCTGGGCGCTCTCTTCTTTGCAAAAGAGTCTGCAGTTCCACGCTTTGAACCGTGGAAAGGCGCCGGGCTCTGCTAAGATTTCCCCCGGCGCTTCGTTTGCCCTGGGCCAAAGCGAGCCTTCACAATAGCTGAACGCTAACACTGCATACTCGTTCCACTTCCAGAACCGGGCTACGGCGAGGCAGTTCTCCGGGGGAAAACGGCCCTTCGCGAAGGGCAGATCTGCCGAGCTCATTGCGGGAAAGCGAAAGCAAAGGACGCTTTTCTCCCTCTAACCGCTTTCGTCAGAGGAACGGGGGAAGTCACAGTGTTCTTTCTCTCCCTGAGATACACACAATCTGACGTTGCCTCTGAGCTCCGTTGCTGGCAAAGAACTGAAAGTGACATACATTCCTGTGGGGAAACACAGGGCTTTGCTAGGATTTCTCTAGGCAGTGTGTTTTCCCTGGGCCTCCCTGTAGCAACACTATCTCGCAAGGGCAGAACTGCATGGGATTTCCTCTGCCAGGAGAGAGCTGCTGCTTTGTAGTTTGTGCTGGGAAACCTTGTTTTGGCAAGTGCGAATTGACCGCATTCAGGCAGAAAGAAAAGAGAATAGCAAGAGGCCTTTTCTCCCCGGCTGCTCTGCCAAGCCCTTCCAGCTCAAACTATGTCGTTGCTCCTCTGGAAGGATCCCTGCACCGCGGCGTAGTTTTTCCGAAGAAGCCCTGCGTTTGCAAGAGCAAATGAGGAATTCGTGGCAGGAAAGAGGAAGGAAAGAAAGTTTCTCTCCCTCTGCCTGCTTTGCTCAGAGGACTGGATGAAGTCAGGGAGTTCTCCCTTTCACTGAGAAACGTGCGGGCTGCTGTTGCCTGGGCGCTCTCTTCTTTGCAAAAGAGTCTGCAGTTCCACGCTTTGAACCGTGGAAAGGCGCCGGGCTCTGCTAAGACTTCCCCTGCGCTTCGTTTGCCCTGGGCCAAAGCGAGCCTTCACAATAGCTGAACGCTAACACTGCATACTCGTCCCACTTCCAGAACAGGGCTACCGCGAGGCAGTTCTCCGGGGGAAAACGGCCCTTCGCGAAGGGCAGATCTGCCGAGCTCATTGCGGGAAAGCGAAAGCAAAGGACGCTTTTCTCCCTCTAACCGCTTTCGTCAGAGGAACGGGGGAAGTCACAGTGTTCTTTCTCTCCCTGAGATACACACAATCTGACGTTGCCTCTGAGCTCCGTTGCTGGCAAAGAACTGAAACTGACATACATTCCTGTGGGGAAACACAGGGCTTTGCTACGATTTCTCTAGGCAGTGTGTTTTCCCTGGGCCTCACTGTAGCAACACTATCTCGCCAGGGCAACACTGCATGGCACTTCCTCTGCCAGGAGAGAGCTGCTGCTTTGTAGTTTGTGCTGGGAAACCTTGTTTTGGCAAGTGCGAATTGACCGCATTCAGGCAGAAAGAAAAGAGAATAGCAAGAGGCCTTTTCTCCCCGGCTGCTCTGCCAAGCCCTTCCAGTTCAAACTATGTCGTTGCTCCTCTGGAAGGATCCCTGCACCGCGGCGTAGTTTTTCCGAAGAAGCCCTGCGTTTGCAAGAGCAAATGAGGAATTCGTGGCAGGAAAGAGGAAGGAAAGAAAGTTTCTCTCCCTCTGCCTGCTTTGCTCAGAGGACCGGATGAAGTCAGGGAGTTCTCCCTTTCACTGAGAAACGTGCGGGCTGCTGTTGCCTGGGCGCTCTCTTCTTTGCAAAAGAGTCTGCAGTTCCACGCTTTGAACCGTGGAAAGGCGCCGGGCTCTGCTAAGATTTCCCCCGGCGCTTCGTTTGCCCTGGGCCAAAGCGAGCCTTCACAATAGCTGAACGCTAACACTGCATACTCGTTCCACTTCCAGAACCGGGCTACGGCGAGGCAGTTCTCCGGGGGAAAACGGCCCTTCGCGAAGGGCAGATCTGCCGAGCTCATTGCGGGAAAGCGAAAGCAAAGGACGCTTTTCTCCCTCTAACCGCTTTCGTCAGAGGAACGGGGGAAGTCACAGTGTTCTTTCTCTCCCTGAGATACACACAATCTGACGTTGCCTCTGAGCTCCGTTGCTGGCAAAGAACTGAAACTGACATACATTCCTGTGGGGAAACACAGGGCTTTGCTAGGATTTCTCTAGGCAGTGTGTTTTCCCTGGGCCTCACTGTAGCAACACTATCTCGCAAGGGCAGAACTGCATGGGATTTCCTCTGCCAGGAGAGAGCTGCTGCTTTGTAGTTTGTGCTGGGAAACCTTGTTTTGGCAAGTGCGAATTGACCGCATTCAGGCAGAAAGAAAAGAGAATAGCAAGAGGCCTTTTCTCCCCAGCTGCTCTGCCAAGCCCTTCCAGCTCAAACTATGTCGTTGCTCCTCTGGAAGGATCCCTGCACCGCGGCGTAGTTTTTCCGAAGAAGCCCTGCGTTTGCAAGAGCAAATGAGGAATTCGTGGCAGGAAAGAGGAAGGAAAGAAAGTTTCTCTCCCTCTGCCTGCTTTGCTCAGAGGACTGGATGAAGTCAGGGAGTTCTCCCTTTCACTGAGAAACGTGCGGGCTGCTGTTGCCTGGGCGCTCTCTTCTTTGCAAAAGAGTCTGCAGTTCCACGCTTTGAACCGTGGAAAGGCGCCGGGCTCTGCTAAGATTTCCCCCGGCGCTTCGTTTGCCCTGGGCCAAAGCGAGCCTTCACAATAGCTGAACGCTAACACTGCATACTCGTTCCACTTCCAGAACCGGGCTACGGCGAGGCAGTTCTCCGGGGGAAAACGGCCCTTCGCGAAGGGCAGATCTGCCGAGCTCATTGCGGGAAAGCGAAAGCAAAGGACGCTTTTCTCCCTCTAACCGCTTTCGTCAGAGGAACGGGGGAAGTCACAGTGTTCTTTCTCTCCCTGAGATACACACAATCTGACGTTGCCTCTGAGCTCCGTTGCTGGCAAAGAACTGAAAGTGACATACATTCCTGTGGGGAAACACAGGGCTTTGCTAGGATTTCTCTAGGCAGTGTGTTTTCCCTGGGCCTCACTGTAGCAACACTATCTCGCAAGGGCAGAACTGCATGGGATTTCCTCTGCCAGGAGAGAGCTGCTGCTTTGTAGTTTGTGCTGGGAAACCTTGTTTTGGCAAGTGCGAATTGACCGCATTCAGGCAGAAAGAAAAGAGAATAGCAAGAGGCCTTTTCTCCCCAGCTGCTCTGCCAAGCCCTTCCAGCTCAAACTATGTCGTTGCTCCTCTGGAAGGATCCCTGCACCGCGGCGTAGTTTTTCCGAAGAAGCCCTGCGTTTGCAAGAGCAAATGAGGAATTCGTGGCAGGAAAGAGGAAGGAAAGAAAGTTTCTCTCCCTCTGCCTGCTTTGCTCAGAGGACTGGATGAAGTCAGGGAGTTCTCCCTTTCACTGAGAAACGTGCGGGCTGCTGTTGCCTGGGCGCTCTCTTCTTTGCAAAAGAGTCTGCAGTTCCACGCTTTGAACCGTGGAAAGGCGCCGGGCTCTGCTAAGACTTCCCCTGCGCTTCGTTTGCCCTGGGCCAAAGCGAGCCTTCACAATAGCTGAACGCTAACACTGCATACTCGTTCCACTTCCAGAACCGGGCTACGGCGAGGCAGTTCTCCGGGGGAAAACGGCCCTTCGCGAAGGGCAGATCTGCCGAGCTCATTGCGGGAAAGCGAAAGCAAAGGACGCTTTTCTCCCTCTAACCGCTTTCGTCAGAGGAACGGGGGAAGTCACAGTGTTCTTTCTCTCCCTGAGATACACACAATCTGACGTTGCCTCTGAGCTCCGTTGCTGGCAAAGAACTGAAACTGACATACATTCCTGTGGGGAAACACAGGGCTTTGCTAGGATTTCTCTAGGCAGTGTGTTTTCCCTGGGCCTCACTGTAGCAACACTATCTCGCAAGGGCAGAACTGCATGGGATTTCCTCTGCCAGGAGAGAGCTGCTGCTTTGTAGTTTGTGCTGGGAAACCTTGTTTTGGCAAGTGCGAATTGACCGCATTCAGGCAGAAAGAGAAGAGAATAGCAAGAGGCCTTTTCTCCCCGGCTGCTCTGCCAAGCCCTTCCAGCTCAAACTATGTCGTTGCTCCTCTGGAAGGATCCCTGCACCGCGGCGTAGTTTTTCCGAAGAAGCCCTGCGTTTGCAAGAGCAAATGAGGAATTCGTGGCAGGAAAGAGGAAGGAAAGAAAGTTTCTCTCCCTCTGCCTGCTTTGCTCAGAGGACTGGATGAAGTCAGGGAGTTCTCCCTTTCACTGAGAAACGTGCGGGCTGCTGTTGCCTGGGCGCTCTCTTCTTTGCAAAAGAGTCTGCAGTTCCACGCTTTGAACCGTGGAAAGGCGCCGGGCTCTGCTAAGACTTCCCCTGCGCTTCGTTTGCCCTGGGCCAAAGCGAGCCTTCACAATAGCTGAACGCTAACACTGCATACTCGTCCCACTTCCAGAACAGGGCTACCGCGAGGCAGTTCTCCGGGGGAAAACGGCCCTTCGCGAAGGGCAGATCTGCCGAGCTCATTGCGGGAAAGCGAAAGCAAAGGACGCTTTTCTCCCTCTAACCGCTTTCGTCAGAGGAACGGGGGAAGTCACAGTGTTCTTTCTCTCCCTGAGATACACACAATCTGACGTTGCCTCTGAGCTCCGTTGCTGGCAAAGAACTGAAACTGACATACATTCCTGTGGGGAAACACAGGGCTTTGCTAGGATTTCTCTAGGCAGTGTGTTTTCCCTGGGCCTCACTGTAGCAACACTATCTCGCAAGGGCAGAACTGCATGGGATTTCCTCTGCCAGGAGAGAGCTGCTGCTTTGTAGTTTGTGCTGGGAAACCTTGTTTTGGCAAGTGCGAATTGACCGCATTCAGGCAGAAAGAAAAGAGAATAGCAAGAGGCCTTTTCTCCCCGGCTGCTCTGCCAAGCCCTTCCAGCTCAAACTATGTCGTTGCTCCTCTGGAAGGATCCCTGCACCGCGGCGTAGTTTTTCCGAAGAAGCCCTGCGTTTGCAAGAGCAAATGAGGAATTCGTGGCAGGAAAGAGGAAGGAAAGAAAGTTTCTCTCCCTCTGCCTGCTTTGCTCAGAGGACCGGATGAAGTCAGGGAGTTCTCCCTTTCACTGAGAAACGTGCGGGCTGCTGTTGCCTGGGCGCTCTCTTCTTTGCAAAAGAGTCTGCAGTTCCACGCTTTGAACCGTGGAAAGGCGCCGGGCTCTGCTAAGACTTCCCCTGCGCTTCGTTTGCCCTGGGCCAAAGCGAGCCTTCACAATAGCTGAACGCTAACACTGCATACTCGTTCCACTTCCAGAACCGGGCTACGGCGAGGCAGTTCTCCGGGGGAAAACGGCCCTTCGCGAAGGGCAGATCTGCCGAGCTCATTGCGGGAAAGCGAAAGCAAAGGACGCTTTTCTCCCTCTAACCGCTTTCGTCAGAGGAACGGGGGAAGTCACAGTGTTCTTTCTCTCCCTGAGATACACACAATCTGACGTTGCCTCTGAGCTCCGTTGCTGGCAAAGAACTGAAAGTGACATACATTCCTGTGGGGAAACACAGGGCTTTGCTAGGATTTCTCTAGGCAGTGTGTTTTCCCTGGGCCTCACTGTAGCAACACTATCTCGCAAGGGCAGAACTGCATGGGATTTCCTCTGCCAGGAGAGAGCTGCTGCTTTGTAGTTTGTGCTGGGAAACCTTGTTTTGGCAAGTGCGAATTGACCGCATTCAGGCAGAAAGAAAAGAGAATAGCAAGAGGCCTTTTCTCCCCAGCTGCTCTGCCAAGCCCTTCCAGCTCAAACTATGTCGTTGCTCCTCTGGAAGGATCCCTGCACCGCGGCGTAGTTTTTCCGAAGAAGCCCTGCGTTTGCAAGAGCAAATGAGGAATTCGTGGCAGGAAAGAGGAAGGAAAGAAAGTTTCTCTCCCTCTGCCTGCTTTGCTCAGAGGACTGGATGAAGTCAGGGAGTTCTCCCTTTCACTGAGAAACGTGCGGGCTGCTGTTGCCTGGGCGCTCTCTTCTTTGCAAAAGAGTCTGCAGTTCCACGCTTTGAACCGTGGAAAGGCGCCGGGCTCTGCTAAGACTTCCCCTGCGCTTCGTTTGCCCTGGGCCAAAGCGAGCCTTCACAATAGCTGAACGCTAACACTGCATACTCGTCCCACTTCCAGAACAGGGCTACCGCGAGGCAGTTCTCCGGGGGAAAACGGCCCTTCGCGAAGGGCAGATCTGCCGAGCTCATTGCGGGAAAGCGAAAGCAAAGGACGCTTTTCTCCCTCTAACCGCTTTCGTCAGAGGAACGGCGGAAGTCACAGTGTTCTTTCTCTCCCTGAGATACACACAATCTGACGTTGCCTCTGAGCTCCGTTGCTGGCAAAGAACTGAAACTGACATACATTCCTGTGGGGAAACACAGGGCTTTGCTAGGATTTCTCTAGGCAGTGTGTTTTCCCTGGGCCTCACTGTAGCAACACTATCTCGCAAGGGCAGAACTGCATGGGATTTCCTCCGCCAGGAGAGAGCTGCTGCTTTGTAGTTTGTGCTGGGAAACCTTGCTTTGGCAAGTGCGAATTGACCGCATTCAGGCAGAAAGAAAAGAGAATAGCAAGAGGCCTTTTCTCCCCGGCTGCTCTGCCAAGCCCTTCCAGCTCAAACTATGTCGTTGCTCCTCTGGAAGGATCCCTGCACCGCGGCGTAGTTTTTCCGAAGAAGCCCTGCGTTTGCAAGAGCAAATGAGGAATTCGTGGCAGGAAAGAGGAAGGAAAGAAAGTTTCTCTCCCTCTGCCTGCTTTGCTCAGAGGACCGGATGAAGTCAGGGAGTTCTCCCTTTCACTGAGAAACGTGCGGGCTGCTGTTGCCTGGGCGCTCTCTTCTTTGCAAAAGAGTCTGCAGTTCCACGCTTTGAACCGTGGAAAGGCGCCGGGCTCTGCTAAGATTTCCCCCGGCGCTTCGTTTGCCCTGGGCCAAAGCGAGCCTTCACAATAGCTGAACGCTAACACTGCATACTCGTTCCACTTCCAGAACCGGGCTACGGCGAGGCAGTTCTCCGGGGGAAAACGGCCCTTCGCGAAGGGCAGATCTGCCGAGCTCATTGCGGGAAAGCGAAAGCAAAGGACGCTTTTCTCCCTCTAACCGCTTTCGTCAGAGGAACGGGGGAAGTCACAGTGTTCTTTCTCTCCCTGAGATACACACAATCTGACGTTGCCTCTGAGCTCCGTTGCTGGCAAAGAACTGAAAGTGACATACATTCCTGTGGGGAAACACAGGGCTTTGCTAGGATTTCTCTAGGCAGTGTGTTTTCCCTGGGCCTCACTGTAGCAACACTATCTCGCAAGGGCAGAACTGCATGGGATTTCCTCTGCCAGGAGAGAGCTGCTGCTTTGTAGTTTGTGCTGGGAAACCTTGTTTTGGCAAGTGCGAATTGACCGCATTCAGGCAGAAAGAAAAGAGAATAGCAAGAGGCCTTTTCTCCCCGGCTGCTCTGCCAAGCCCTTCCAGCTCAAACTATGTCGTTGCTCCTCTGGAAGGATCCCTGCACCGCGGCGTAGTTTTTCCGAAGAAGCCCTGCGTTTGCAAGAGCAAATGAGGAATTCGTGGCAGGAAAGAGGAAGGAAAGAAAGTTTCTCTCCCTCTGCCTGCTTTGCTCAGAGGACTGGATGAAGTCAGGGAGTTCTCCCTTTCACTGAGAAACGTGCGGGCTGCTGTTGCCTGGGCGCTCTCTTCTTTGCAAAAGAGTCTGCAGTTCCACGCTTTGAACCGTGGAAAGGCGCCGGGCTCTGCTAAGACTTCCCCTGCGCTTCGTTTGCCCTGGGCCAAAGCGAGCCTTCACAATAGCTGAACGCTAACACTGCATACTCGTCCCACTTCCAGAACAGGGCTACCGCGAGGCAGTTCTCTGGGGGAAAACGGCCCTTCGCGAAGGGCAGATCTGCCGAGCTCATTGCGGGAAAGCGAAAGCAAAGGACGCTTTTCTCCCTCTAACCGCTTTCGTCAGAGGAACGGGGGAAGTCACAGTGTTCTTTCTCTCCCTGAGATACACACAATCTGACGTTGCCTCTGAGCTCCGTTGCTGGCAAAGAACTGAAAGTGACATACATTCCTGTGGGGAAACACAGGGCTTTGCTAGGATTTCTCTAGGCAGTGTGTTTTCCCTGGGCCTCACTGTAGCAACACTATCTCGCAAGGGCAGAACTGCATGGGATTTCCTCTGCCAGGAGAGAGCTGCTGCTTTGTAGTTTGTGCTGGGAAACCTTGTTTTGGCAAGTGCGAATTGACCGCATTCAGGCAGAAAGAAAAGAGAATAGCAAGAGGCCTTTTCTCCCCGGCTGCTCTGCCAAGCCCTTCCAGCTCAAACTATGTCGTTGCTCCTCTGGAAGGATCCCTGCACCGCGGCGTAGTTTTTCCGAAGAAGCCCTGCGTTTGCAAGAGCAAATGAGGAATTCGTGGCAGGAAAGAGGAAGGAAAGAAAGTTTCTCTCCCTCTGCCTGCTTTGCTCAGAGGACTGGATGAAGTCAGGGAGTTCTCCCTTTCACTGAGAAACGTGCGGGCTGCTGTTGCCTGGGCGCTCTCTTCTTTGCAAAAGAGTCTGCAGTTCCACGCTTTGAACCGTGGAAAGGCGCCGGGCTCTGCTAAGACTTCCCCTGCGCTTCGTTTGCCCTGGGCCAAAGCGAGCCTTCACAATAGCTGAACGCTAACACTGCATACTCGTCCCACTTCCAGAACAGGGCTACCGCGAGGCAGTTCTCCGGGGGAAAACGGCCCTTCGCGAAGGGCAGATCTGCCGAGCTCATTGCGGGAAAGCGAAAGCAAAGGACGCTTTTCTCCCTCTAACCGCTTTCGTCAGAGGAACGGCGGAAGTCACAGTGTTCTTTCTCTCCCTGAGATACACACAATCTGACGTTGCCTCTGAGCTCCGTTGCTGGCAAAGAACTGAAACTGACATACATTCCTGTGGGGAAACACAGGGCTTTGCTAGGATTTCTCTAGGCAGTGTGTTTTCCCTGGGCCTCACTGTAGCAACACTATCTCGCAAGGGCAGAACTGCATGGGATTTCCTCTGCCAGGAGAGAGCTGCTGCTTTGTAGTTTGTGCTGGGAAACCTTGTTTTGGCAAGTGCGAATTGACCGCATTCAGGCAGAAAGAAAAGAGAATAGCAAGAGGCCTTTTCTCCCCGGCTGCTCTGCCAAGCCCTTCCAGCTCAAACTATGTCGTTGCTCCTCTGGAAGGATCCCTGCACCGCGGCGTAGTTTTTCCGAAGAAGCCCTGCGTTTGCAAGAGCAAATGAGGAATTCGTGGCAGGAAAGAGGAAGGAAAGAAAGTTTCTCTCCCTCTGCCTGCTTTGCTCAGAGGACCGGATGAAGTCAGGGAGTTCTCCCTTTCACTGAGAAACGTGCGGGCTGCTGTTGCCTGGGCGCTCTCTTCTTTGCAAAAGAGTCTGCAGTTCCACGCTTTGAACCGTGGAAAGGCGCCGGGCTCTGCTAAGACTTCCCCTGCGCTTCGTTTGCCCTGGGCCAAAGCGAGCCTTCACAATAGCTGAACGCTAACACTGCATACTCGTTCCACTTCCAGAACCGGGCTACGGCGAGGCAGTTCTCCGGGGGAAAACGGCCCTTCGCGAAGGGCAGATCTGCCGAGCTCATTGCGGGAAAGCGAAAGCAAAGGACGCTTTTCTCCCTCTAACCGCTTTCGTCAGAGGAACGGGGGAAGTCACAGTGTTCTTTCTCTCCCTGAGATACACACAATCTGACGTTGCCTCTGAGCTCCGTTGCTGGCAAAGAACTGAAAGTGACATACATTCCTGTGGGGAAACACAGGGCTTTGCTAGGATTTCTCTAGGCAGTGTGTTTTCCCTGGGCCTCACTGTAGCAACACTATCTCGCAAGGGCAGAACTGCATGGGATTTCCTCTGCCAGGAGAGAGCTGCTGCTTTGTAGTTTGTGCTGGGAAACCTTGTTTTGGCAAGTGCGAATTGACCGCATTCAGGCAGAAAGAAAAGAGAATAGCAAGAGGCCTTTTCTCCCCGGCTGCTCTGCCAAGCCCTTCCAGCTCAAACTATGTCGTTGCTCCTCTGGAAGGATCCCTGCACCGCGGCGTAGTTTTTCCGAAGAAGCCCTGCGTTTGCAAGAGCAAATGAGGAATTCGTGGCAGGAAAGAGGAAGGAAAGAAAGTTTCTCTCCCTCTGCCTGCTTTGCTCAGAGGACTGGATGAAGTCAGGGAGTTCTCCCTTTCACTGAGAAACGTGCGGGCTGCTGTTGCCTGGGCGCTCTCTTCTTTGCAAAAGAGTCTGCAGTTCCACGCTTTGAACCGTGGAAAGGCGCCGGGCTCTGCTAAGACTTCCCCTGCGCTTCGTTTGCCCTGGGCCAAAGCGAGCCTTCACAATAGCTGAACGCTAACACTGCATACTCGTCCCACTTCCAGAACAGGGCTACCGCGAGGCAGTTCTCCGGGGGAAAACGGCCCTTCGCGAAGGGCAGATCTGCCGAGCTCATTGCGGGAAAGCGAAAGCAAAGGACGCTTTTCTCCCTCTAACCGCTTTCGTCAGAGGAACGGCGGAAGTCACAGTGTTCTTTCTCTCCCTGAGATACACACAATCTGACGTTGCCTCTGAGCTCCGTTGCTGGCAAAGAACTGAAACTGACATACATTCCTGTGGGGAAACACAGGGCTTTGCTAGGATTTCTCTAGGCAGTGTGTTTTCCCTGGGCCTCACTGTAGCAACACTATCTCGCAAGGGCAGAACTGCATGGGATTTCCTCCGCCAGGAGAGAGCTGCTGCTTTGTAGTTTGTGCTGGGAAACCTTGCTTTGGCAAGTGCGAATTGACCGCATTCAGGCAGAAAGAAAAGAGAATAGCAAGAGGCCTTTTCTCCCCGGCTGCTCTGCCAAGCCCTTCCAGCTCAAACTATGTCGTTGCTCCTCTGGAAGGATCCCTGCACCGCGGCGTAGTTTTTCCGAAGAAGCCCTGCGTTTGCAAGAGCAAATGAGGAATTCGTGGCAGGAAAGAGGAAGGAAAGAAAGTTTCTCTCCCTCTGCCTGCTTTGCTCAGAGGACCGGATGAAGTCAGGGAGTTCTCCCTTTCACTGAGAAACGTGCGGGCTGCTGTTGCCTGGGCGCTCTCTTCTTTGCAAAAGAGTCTGCAGTTCCACGCTTTGAACCGTGGAAAGGCGCCGGGCTCTGCTAAGATTTCCCCCGGCGCTTCGTTTGCCCTGGGCCAAAGCGAGCCTTCACAATAGCTGAACGCTAACACTGCATACTCGTTCCACTTCCAGAACCGGGCTACGGCGAGGCAGTTCTCCGGGGGAAAACGGCCCTTCGCGAAGGGCAGATCTGCCGAGCTCATTGCGGGAAAGCGAAAGCAAAGGACGCTTTTCTCCCTCTAACCGCTTTCGTCAGAGGAACGGGGGAAGTCACAGTGTTCTTTCTCTCCCTGAGATACACACAATCTGACGTTGCCTCTGAGCTCCGTTGCTGGCAAAGAACTGAAAGTGACATACATTCCTGTGGGGAAACACAGGGCTTTGCTAGGATTTCTCTAGGCAGTGTGTTTTCCCTGGGCC
Organism: Elephas maximus indicus; assembly: GCF_024166365.1. Classification (NCBI taxonomy): domain Eukaryota; kingdom Metazoa; phylum Chordata; class Mammalia; order Proboscidea; family Elephantidae; genus Elephas; species Elephas maximus. Next base: position 392,953 of record NC_064823.1, read on the forward strand.
TCACTGTAGCAACACTATCTCGCAAGGGCAGAACTGCATGGGATTTCCTCTGCCAGGAGAGAGCTGCTGCTTTGTAGTTTGTGCTGGGAAACCTTGTTTTGGCAAGTGCGAATTGACCGCATTCAGGCAGAAAGAAAAGAGAATAGCAAGAGGCCTTTTCTCCCCGGCTGCTCTGCCAAGCCCTTCCAGCTCAAACTATGTCGTTGCTCCTCTGGAAGGATCCCTGCACCGCGGCGTAGTTTTTCCGAAGAAGCCCTGCGTTTGCAAGAGCAAATGAGGAATTCGTGGCAGGAAAGAGGAAGGAAAGAAAGTTTCTCTCCCTCTGCCTGCTTTGCTCAGAGGACTGGATGAAGTCAGGGAGTTCTCCCTTTCACTGAGAAACGTGCGGGCTGCTGTTGCCTGGGCGCTCTCTTCTTTGCAAAAGAGTCTGCAGTTCCACGCTTTGAACCGTGGAAAGGCGCCGGGCTCTGCTAAGACTTCCCCTGCGCTTCGTTTGCCCTGGGCCAAAGCGAGCCTTCACAATAGCTGAACGCTAACACTGCATACTCGTCCCACTTCCAGAACAGGGCTACCGCGAGGCAGTTCTCCGGGGGAAAACGGCCCTTCGCGAAGGGCAGATCTGCCGAGCTCATTGCGGGAAAGCGAAAGCAAAGGACGCTTTTCTCCCTCTAACCGCTTTCGTCAGAGGAACGGGGGAAGTCACAGTGTTCTTTCTCTCCCTGAGATACACACAATCTGACGTTGCCTCTGAGCTCCGTTGCTGGCAAAGAACTGAAAGTGACATACATTCCTGTGGGGAAACACAGGGCTTTGCTACGATTTCTCTAGGCAGTGTGTTTTCCCTGGGCCTCACTGTAGCAACACTATCTCGCCAGGGCAGAACTGCATGGGATTTCCTCTGCCAGGAGAGAGCTGCTGCTTTGTAGTTTGTGCTGGGAAACCTTGTTTTGGCAAGTGCGAATTGACCGCATTCAGGCAGAAAGAAAAGAGAATAGCAAGAGGCCTTTTCTCCCCGGCTGCTCTGCCAAGCCCTTCCAGCTCAAACTATGTCGTTGCTCCTCTGGAAGGATCCCTGCACCGCGGCGTAGTTTTTCCGAAGAAGCCCTGCGTTTGCAAGAGCAAATGAGGAATTCGTGGCAGGAAAGAGGAAGGAAAGAAAGTTTCTCTCCCTCTGCCTGCTTTGCTCAGAGGACTGGATGAAGTCAGGGAGTTCTCCCTTTCACTGAGAAACGTGCGGGCTGCTGTTGCCTGGGCGCTCTCTTCTTTGCAAAAGAGTCTGCAGTTCCACGCTTTGAACCGTGGAAAGGCGCCGGGCTCTGCTAAGACTTCCCCTGCGCTTCGTTTGCCCTGGGCCAAAGCGAGCCTTCACAATAGCTGAACGCTAACACTGCATACTCGTCCCACTTCCAGAACAGGGCTACCGCGAGGCAGTTCTCCGGGGGAAAACGGCCCTTCGCGAAGGGCAGATCTGCCGAGCTCATTGCGGGAAAGCGAAAGCAAAGGACGCTTTTCTCCCTCTAACCGCTTTCGTCAGAGGAACGGCGGAAGTCACAGTGTTCTTTCTCTCCCTGAGATACACACAATCTGACGTTGCCTCTGAGCTCCGTTGCTGGCAAAGAACTGAAACTGACATACATTCCTGTGGGGAAACACAGGGCTTTGCTACGATTTCTCTAGGCAGTGTGTTTTCCCTGGGCCTCACTGTAGCAACACTATCTCGCAAGGGCAGAACTGCATGGGATTTCCTCCGCCAGGAGAGAGCTGCTGCTTTGTAGTTTGTGCTGGGAAACCTTGCTTTGGCAAGTGCGAATTGACCGCATTCAGGCAGAAAGAAAAGAGAATAGCAAGAGGCCTTTTCTCCCCGGCTGCTCTGCCAAGCCCTTCCAGCTCAAACTATGTCGTTGCTCCTCTGGAAGGATCCCTGCACCGCGGCGTAGTTTTTCCGAAGAAGCCCTGCGTTTGCAAGAGCAAATGAGGAATTCGTGGCAGGAAAGAGGAAGGAAAGAAAGTTTCTCTCCCTCTGCCTGCTTTGCTCAGAGGACCGGATTAAGTCAGGGAGTTCTCCCTTTCACTGAGAAACGTGCGGGCTGCTGTTGCCTGGGCGCTCTCTTCTTTGCAAAAGAGTCTGCAGTTCCACGCTTTGAACCGTGGAAAGGCGCCGGGCTCTGCTAAGATTTCCCCCGGCGCTTCGTTTGCCCTGGGCCAAAGCGAGCCTTCACAATAGCTGAACGCTAACACTGCATACTCGTTCCACTTCCAGAACCGGGCTACGGCGAGGCAGTTCTCCGGGGGAAAACGGCCCTTCGCGAAGGGCAGATCTGCCGAGCTCATTGCGGGAAAGCGAAAGCAAAGGACGCTTTTCTCCCTCTAACCGCTTTCGTCAGAGGAACGGGGGAAGTCACAGTGTTCTTTCTCTCCCTGAGATACACACAATCTGACGTTGCCTCTGAGCTCCGTTGCTGGCAAAGAACTGAAAGTGACATACATTCCTGTGGGGAAACACAGGGCTTTGCTAGGATTTCTCTAGGCAGTGTGTTTTCCCTGGGCCTCACTGTAGCAACACTATCTCGCAAGGGCAGAACTGCATGGGATTTCCTCTGCCAGGAGAGAGCTGCTGCTTTGTAGTTTGTGCTGGGAAACCTTGTTTTGGCAAGTGCGAATTGACCGCATTCAGGCAGAAAGAAAAGAGAATAGCAAGAGGCCTTTTCTCCCCGGCTGCTCTGCCAAGCCCTTCCAGCTCAAACTATGTCGTTGCTCCTCTGGAAGGATCCCTGCACCGCGGCGTAGTTTTTCCGAAGAAGCCCTGCGTTTGCAAGAGCAAATGAGGAATTCGTGGCAGGAAAGAGGAAGGAAAGAAAGTTTCTCTCCCTCTGCCTGCTTTGCTCAGAGGACTGGATGAAGTCAGGGAGTTCTCCCTTTCACTGAGAAACGTGCGGGCTGCTGTTGCCTGGGCGCTCTCTTCTTTGCAAAAGAGTCTGCAGTTCCACGCTTTGAACCGTGGAAAGGCGCCGGGCTCTGCTAAGACTTCCCCTGCGCTTCGTTTGCCCTGGGCCAAAGCGAGCCTTCACAATAGCTGAACGCTAACACTGCATACTCGTCCCACTTCCAGAACAGGGCTACGGCGAGGCAGTTCTCCGGGGGAAAACGGCCCTTCGCGAAGGGCAGATCTGCCGAGCTCATTGCGGGAAAGCGAAAGCAAAGGACGCTTTTCTCCCTCTAACCGCTTTCGTCAGAGGAACGGGGGAAGTCACAGTGTTCTTTCTCTCCCTGAGATACACACAATCTGACGTTGCCTCTGAGCTCCGTTGCTGGCAAAGAACTGAAACTGACATACATTCCTGTGGGGAAACACAGGGCTTTGCTACGATTTCTCTAGGCAGTGTGTTTTCCCTGGGCCTCACTGTAGCAACACTATCTCGCCAGGGCAACACTGCATGGCACTTCCTCTGCCAGGAGAGAGCTGCTGCTTTGTAGTTTGTGCTGGGAAACCTTGTTTTGGCAAGTGCGAATTGACCGCATTCAGGCAGAAAGAAAAGAGAATAGCAAGAGGCCTTTTCTCCCCGGCTGCTCTGCCAAGCCCTTCCAGCTCAAACTATGTCGTTGCTCCTCTGGAAGGATCCCTGCACCGCGGCGTAGTTTTTCCGAAGAAGCCCTGCGTTTGCAAGAGCAAATGAGGAATTCGTGGCAGGAAAGAGGAAGGAAAGAAAGTTTCTCTCCCTCTGCCTGCTTTGCTCAGAGGACCGGATGAAGTCAGGGAGTTCTCCCTTTCACTGAGAAACGTGCGGGCTGCTGTTGCCTGGGCGCTCTCTTCTTTGCAAAAGAGTCTGCAGTTCCACGCTTTGAACCGTGGAAAGGCGCCGGGCTCTGCTAAGATTTCCCCCGGCGCTTCGTTTGCCCTGGGCCAAAGCGAGCCTTCACAATAGCTGAACGCTAACACTGCATACTCGTTCCACTTCCAGAACCGGGCTACGGCGAGGCAGTTCTCCGGGGGAAAACGGCCCTTCGCGAAGGGCAGATCTGCCGAGCTCATTGCGGGAAAGCGAAAGCAAAGGACGCTTTTCTCCCTCTAACCGCTTTCGTCAGAGGAACGGGGGAAGTCACAGTGTTCTTTCTCTCCCTGAGATACACACAATCTGACGTTGCCTCTGAGCTCCGTTGCTGGCAAAGAACTGAAACTGACATACATTCCTGTGGGGAAACACAGGGCTTTGCTAGGATTTCTCTAGGCAGTGTGTTTTCCCTGGGCCTCACTGTAGCAACACTATCTCGCAAGGGCAGAACTGCATGGGATTTCCTCTGCCAGGAGAGAGCTGCTGCTTTGTAGTTTGTGCTGGGAAACCTTGTTTTGGCAAGTGCGAATTGACCGCATTCAGGCAGAAAGAAAAGAGAATAGCAAGAGGCCTTTTCTCCCCGGCTGCTCTGCCAAGCCCTTCCAGCTCAAACTATGTCGTTGCTCCTCTGGAAGGATCCCTGCACCGCGGCGTAGTTTTTCCGAAGAAGCCCTGCGTTTGCAAGAGCAAATGAGGAATTCGTGGCAGGAAAGAGGAAGGAAAGAAAGTTTCTCTCCCTCTGCCTGCTTTGCTCAGAGGACTGGATGAAGTCAGGGAGTTCTCCCTTTCACTGAGAAACGTGCGGGCTGCTGTTGCCTGGGCGCTCTCTTCTTTGCAAAAGAGTCTGCAGTTCCACGCTTTGAACCGTGGAAAGGCGCCGGGCTCTGCTAAGACTTCCCCTGCGCTTCGTTTGCCCTGGGCCAAAGCGAGCCTTCACAATAGCTGAACGCTAACACTGCATACTCGTCCCACTTCCAGAACAGGGCTACGGCGAGGCAGTTCTCCGGGGGAAAACGGCCCTTCGCGAAGGGCAGATCTGCCGAGCTCATTGCGGGAAAGCGAAAGCAAAGGACGCTTTTCTCCCTCTAACCGCTTTCGTCAGAGGAACGGGGGAAGTCACAGTGTTCTTTCTCTCCCTGAGATACACACAATCTGACGTTGCCTCTGAGCTCCGTTGCTGGCAAAGAACTGAAACTGACATACATTCCTGTGGGGAAACACAGGGCTTTGCTACGATTTCTCTAGGCAGTGTGTTTTCCCTGGGCCTCACTGTAGCAACACTATCTCGCCAGGGCAACACTGCATGGCACTTCCTCTGCCAGGAGAGAGCTGCTGCTTTGTAGTTTGTGCTGGGAAACCTTGTTTTGGCAAGTGCGAATTGACCGCATTCAGGCAGAAAGAAAAGAGAATAGCAAGAGGCCTTTTCTCCCCGGCTGCTCTGCCAAGCCCTTCCAGCTCAAACTATGTCGTTGCTCCTCTGGAAGGATCCCTGCACCGCGGCGTAGTTTTTCCGAAGAAGCCCTGCGTTTGCAAGAGCAAATGAGGAATTCGTGGCAGGAAAGAGGAAGGAAAGAAAGTTTCTCTCCCTCTGCCTGCTTTGCTCAGAGGACCGGATGAAGTCAGGGAGTTCTCCCTTTCACTGAGAAACGTGCGGGCTGCTGTTGCCTGGGCGCTCTCTTCTTTGCAAAAGAGTCTGCAGTTCCACGCTTTGAACCGTGGAAAGGCGCCGGGCTCTGCTAAGATTTCCCCCGGCGCTTCGTTTGCCCTGGGCCAAAGCGAGCCTTCACAATAGCTGAACGCTAACACTGCATACTCGTTCCACTTCCAGAACCGGGCTACGGCGAGGCAGTTCTCCGGGGGAAAACGGCCCTTCGCGAAGGGCAGATCTGCCGAGCTCATTGCGGGAAAGCGAAAGCAAAGGACGCTTTTCTCCCTCTAACCGCTTTCGTCAGAGGAACGGGGGAAGTCACAGTGTTCTTTCTCTCCCTGAGATACACACAATCTGACGTTGCCTCTGAGCTCCGTTGCTGGCAAAGAACTGAAACTGACATACATTCCTGTGGGGAAACACAGGGCTTTGCTAGGATTTCTCTAGGCAGTGTGTTTTCCCTGGGCCTCACTGTAGCAACACTATCTCGCAAGGGCAGAACTGCATGGGATTTCCTCTGCCAGGAGAGAGCTGCTGCTTTGTAGTTTGTGCTGGGAAACCTTGTTTTGGCAAGTGCGAATTGACCGCATTCAGGCAGAAAGAAAAGAGAATAGCAAGAGGCCTTTTCTCCCCAGCTGCTCTGCCAAGCCCTTCCAGCTCAAACTATGTCGTTGCTCCTCTGGAAGGATCCCTGCACCGCGGCGTAGTTTTTCCGAAGAAGCCCTGCGTTTGCAAGAGCAAATGAGGAATTCGTGGCAGGAAAGAGGAAGGAAAGAAAGTTTCTCTCCCTCTGCCTGCTTTGCTCAGAGGACTGGATGAAGTCAGGGAGTTCTCCCTTTCACTGAGAAACGTGCGGGCTGCTGTTGCCTGGGCGCTCTCTTCTTTGCAAAAGAGTCTGCAGTTCCACGCTTTGAACCGTGGAAAGGCGCCGGGCTCTGCTAAGACTTCCCCTGCGCTTCGTTTGCCCTGGGCCAAAGCGAGCCTTCACAATAGCTGAACGCTAACACTGCATACTCGTTCCACTTCCAGAACCGGGCTACGGCGAGGCAGTTCTCCGGGGGAAAACGGCCCTTCGCGAAGGGCAGATCTGCCGAGCTCATTGCGGGAAAGCGAAAGCAAAGGACGCTTTTCTCCCTCTAACCGCTTTCGTCAGAGGAACGGGGGAAGTCACAGTGTTCTTTCTCTCCCTGAGATACACACAATCTGACGTTGCCTCTGAGCTCCGTTGCTGGCAAAGAACTGAAACTGACATACATTCCTGTGGGGAAACACAGGGCTTTGCTAGGATTTCTCTAGGCAGTGTGTTTTCCCTGGGCCTCACTGTAGCAACACTATCTCGCAAGGGCAGAACTGCATGGGATTTCCTCTGCCAGGAGAGAGCTGCTGCTTTGTAGTTTGTGCTGGGAAACCTTGTTTTGGCAAGTGCGAATTGACCGCATTCAGGCAGAAAGAGAAGAGAATAGCAAGAGGCCTTTTCTCCCCGGCTGCTCTGCCAAGCCCTTCCAGCTCAAACTATGTCGTTGCTCCTCTGGAAGGATCCCTGCACCGCGGCGTAGTTTTTCCGAAGAAGCCCTGCGTTTGCAAGAGCAAATGAGGAATTCGTGGCAGGAAAGAGGAAGGAAAGAAAGTTTCTCTCCCTCTGCCTGCTTTGCTCAGAGGACTGGATGAAGTCAGGGAGTTCTCCCTTTCACTGAGAAACGTGCGGGCTGCTGTTGCCTGGGCGCTCTCTTCTTTGCAAAAGAGTCTGCAGTTCCACGCTTTGAACCGTGGAAAGGCGCCGGGCTCTGCTAAGACTTCCCCTGCGCTTCGTTTGCCCTGGGCCAAAGCGAGCCTTCACAATAGCTGAACGCTAACACTGCATACTCGTTCCACTTCCAGAACCGGGCTACGGCGAGGCAGTTCTCCGGGGGAAAACGGCCCTTCGCGAAGGGCAGATCTGCCGAGCTCATTGCGGGAAAGCGAAAGCAAAGGACGCTTTTCTCCCTCTAACCGCTTTCGTCAGAGGAACGGGGGAAGTCACAGTGTTCTTTCTCTCCCTGAGATACACACAATCTGACGTTGCCTCTGAGCTCCGTTGCTGGCAAAGAACTGAAACTGACATACATTCCTGTGGGGAAACACAGGGCTTTGCTAGGATTTCTCTAGGCAGTGTGTTTTCCCTGGGCCTCACTGTAGCAACACTATCTCGCAAGGGCAGAACTGCATGGGATTTCCTCTGCCAGGAGAGAGCTGCTGCTTTGTAGTTTGTGCTGGGAAACCTTGTTTTGGCAAGTGCGAATTGACCGCATTCAGGCAGAAAGAGAAGAGAATAGCAAGAGGCCTTTTCTCCCCGGCTGCTCTGCCAAGCCCTTCCAGCTCAAACTATGTCGTTGCTCCTCTGGAAGGATCCCTGCACCGCGGCGTAGTTTTTCCGAAGAAGCCCTGCGTTTGCAAGAGCAAATGAGGAATTCGTGGCAGGAAAGAGGAAGGAAAGAAAGTTTCTCTCCCTCTGCCTGCTTTGCTCAGAGGACTGGATGAAGTCAGGGAGTTCTCCCTTTCACTGAGAAACGTGCGGGCTGCTGTTGCCTGGGCGCTCTCTTCTTTGCAAAAGAGTCTGCAGTTCCACGCTTTGAACCGTGGAAAGGCGCCGGGCTCTGCTAAGACTTCCCCTGCGCTTCGTTTGCCCTGGGCCAAAGCGAGCCTTCACAATAGCTGAACGCTAACACTGCATACTCGTCCCACTTCCAGAACAGGGCTACCGCGAGGCAGTTCTCCGGGGGAAAACGGCCCTTCGCGAAGGGCAGATCTGCCGAGCTCATTGCGGGAAAGCGAAAGCAAAGGACGCTTTTCTCCCTCTAACCGCTTTCGTCAGAGGAACGGGGGAAGTCACAGTGTTCTTTCTCTCCCTGAGATACACACAATCTGACGTTGCCTCTGAGCTCCGTTGCTGGCAAAGAACTGAAACTGACATACATTCCTGTGGGGAAACACAGGGCTTTGCTAGGATTTCTCTAGGCAGTGTGTTTTCCCTGGGCCTCACTGTAGCAACACTATCTCGCAAGGGCAGAACTGCATGGGATTTCCTCTGCCAGGAGAGAGCTGCTGCTTTGTAGTTTGTGCTGGGAAACCTTGTTTTGGCAAGTGCGAATTGACCGCATTCAGGCAGAAAGAAAAGAGAATAGCAAGAGGCCTTTTCTCCCCGGCTGCTCTGCCAAGCCCTTCCAGCTCAAACTATGTCGTTGCTCCTCTGGAAGGATCCCTGCACCGCGGCGTAGTTTTTCCGAAGAAGCCCTGCGTTTGCAAGAGCAAATGAGGAATTCGTGGCAGGAAAGAGGAAGGAAAGAAAGTTTCTCTCCCTCTGCCTGCTTTGCTCAGAGGACCGGATGAAGTCAGGGAGTTCTCCCTTTCACTGAGAAACGTGCGGGCTGCTGTTGCCTGGGCGCTCTCTTCTTTGCAAAAGAGTCTGCAGTTCCACGCTTTGAACCGTGGAAAGGCGCCGGGCTCTGCTAAGACTTCCCCTGCGCTTCGTTTGCCCTGGGCCAAAGCGAGCCTTCACAATAGCTGAACGCTAACACTGCATACTCGTTCCACTTCCAGAACCGGGCTACGGCGAGGCAGTTCTCCGGGGGAAAACGGCCCTTCGCGAAGGGCAGATCTGCCGAGCTCATTGCGGGAAAGCGAAAGCAAAGGACGCTTTTCTCCCTCTAACCGCTTTCGTCAGAGGAACGGGGGAAGTCACAGTGTTCTTTCTCTCCCTGAGATACACACAATCTGACGTTGCCTCTGAGCTCCGTTGCTGGCAAAGAACTGAAACTGACATACATTCCTGTGGGGAAACACAGGGCTTTGCTAGGATTTCTCTAGGCAGTGTGTTTTCCCTGGGCCTCACTGTAGCAACACTATCTCGCAAGGGCAGAACTGCATGGGATTTCCTCTGCCAGGAGAGAGCTGCTGCTTTGTAGTTTGTGCTGGGAAACCTTGTTTTGGCAAGTGCGAATTGACCGCATTCAGGCAGAAAGAAAAGAGAATAGCAAGAGGCCTTTTCTCCCCGGCTGCTCTGCCAAGCCCTTCCAGCTCAAACTATGTCGTTGCTCCTCTGGAAGGATCCCTGCACCGCGGCGTAGTTTTTCCGAAGAAGCCCTGCGTTTGCAAGAGCAAATGAGGAATTCGTGGCAGGAAAGAGGAAGGAAAGAAAGTTTCTCTCCCTCTGCCTGCTTTGCTCAGAGGACTGGATGAAGTCAGGGAGTTCTCCCTTTCACTGAGAAACGTGCGGGCTGCTGTTGCCTGGGCGCTCTCTTCTTTGCAAAAGAGTCTGCAGTTCCACGCTTTGAACCGTGGAAAGGCGCCGGGCTCTGCTAAGACTTCCCCTGCGCTTCGTTTGCCCTGGGCCAAAGCGAGCCTTCACAATAGCTGAACGCTAACACTGCATACTCGTCCCACTTCCAGAACAGGGCTACCGCGAGGCAGTTCTCCGGGGGAAAACGGCCCTTCGCGAAGGGCAGATCTGCCGAGCTCATTGCGGGAAAGCGAAAGCAAAGGACGCTTTTCTCCCTCTAACCGCTTTCGTCAGAGGAACGGGGGAAGTCACAGTGTTCTTTCTCTCCCTGAGATACACACAATCTGACGTTGCCTCTGAGCTCCGTTGCTGGCAAAGAACTGAAAGTGACATACATTCCTGTGGGGAAACACAGGGCTTTGCTAGGATTTCTCTAGGCAGTGTGTTTTCCCTGGGCCTCACTGTAGCAACACTATCTCGCAAGGGCAGAACTGCATGGGATTTCCTCTGCCAGGAGAGAGCTGCTGCTTTGTAGTTTGTGCTGGGAAACCTTGTTTTGGCAAGTGCGAATTGACCGCATTCAGGCAGAAAGAAAAGAGAATAGCAAGAGGCCTTTTCTCCCCAGCTGCTCTGCCAAGCCCTTCCAGCTCAAACTATGTCGTTGCTCCTCTGGAAGGATCCCTGCACCGCGGCGTAGTTTTTCCGAAGAAGCCCTGCGTTTGCAAGAGCAAATGAGGAATTCGTGGCAGGAAAGAGGAAGGAAAGAAAGTTTCTCTCCCTCTGCCTGCTTTGCTCAGAGGACCGGATGAAGTCAGGGAGTTCTCCCTTTCACTGAGAAACGTGCGGGCTGCTGTTGCCTGGGCGCTCTCTTCTTTGCAAAAGAGTCTGCAGTTCCACGCTTTGAACCGTGGAAAGGCGCCGGGCTCTGCTAAGATTTCCCCCGGCGCTTCGTTTGCCCTGGGCCAAAGCGAGCCTTCACAATAGCTGAACGCTAACACTGCATACTCGTTCCACTTCCAGAACCGGGCTACGGCGAGGCAGTTCTCCGGGGGAAAACGGCCCTTCGCGAAGGGCAGATCTGCCGAGCTCATTGCGGGAAAGCGAAAGCAAAGGACGCTTTTCTCCCTCTAACCGCTTTCGTCAGAGGAACGGGGGAAGTCACAGTGTTCTTTCTCTCCCTGAGATACACACAATCTGACGTTGCCTCTGAGCTCCGTTGCTGGCAAAGAACTGAAACTGACATACATTCCTGTGGGGAAACACAGGGCTTTGCTAGGATTTCTCTAGGCAGTGTGTTTTCCCTGGGCCTCACTGTAGCAACACTATCTCGCAAGGGCAGAACTGCATGGGATTTCCTCTGCCAGGAGAGAGCTGCTGCTTTGTAGTTTGTGCTGGGAAACCTTGTTTTGGCAAGTGCGAATTGACCGCATTCAGGCAGAAAGAAAAGAGAATAGCAAGAGGCCTTTTCTCCCCGGCTGCTCTGCCAAGCCCTTCCAGCTCAAACTATGTCGTTGCTCCTCTGGAAGGATCCCTGCACCGCGGCGTAGTTTTTCCGAAGAAGCCCTGCGTTTGCAAGAGCAAATGAGGAATTCGTGGCAGGAAAGAGGAAGGAAAGAAAGTTTCTCTCCCTCTGCCTGCTTTGCTCAGAGGACTGGATGAAGTCAGGGAGTTCTCCCTTTCACTGAGAAACGTGCGGGCTGCTGTTGCCTGGGCGCTCTCTTCTTTGCAAAAGAGTCTGCAGTTCCACGCTTTGAACCGTGGAAAGGCGCCGGGCTCTGCTAAGACTTCCCCTGCGCTTCGTTTGCCCTGGGCCAAAGCGAGCCTTCACAATAGCTGAACGCTAACACTGCATACTCGTCCCACTTCCAGAACAGGGCTACGGCGAGGCAGTTCTCCGGGGGAAAACGGCCCTTCGCGAAGGGCAGATCTGCCGAGCTCATTGCGGGAAAGCGAAAGCAAAGGACGCTTTTCTCCCTCTAACCGCTTTCGTCAGAGGAACGGGGGAAGTCACAGTGTTCTTTCTCTCCCTGAGATACACACAATCTGACGTTGCCTCTGAGCTCCGTTGCTGGCAAAGAACTGAAACTGACATACATTCCTGTGGGGAAACACAGGGCTTTGCTACGATTTCTCTAGGCAGTGTGTTTTCCCTGGGCCTCACTGTAGCAACACTATCTCGCCAGGGCAACACTGCATGGCACTTCCTCTGCCAGGAGAGAGCTGCTGCTTTGTAGTTTGTGCTGGGAAACCTTGTTTTGGCAAGTGCGAATTGACCGCATTCAGGCAGAAAGAAAAGAGAATAGCAAGAGGCCTTTTCTCCCCGGCTGCTCTGCCAAGCCCTTCCAGCTCAAACTATGTCGTTGCTCCTCTGGAAGGATCCCTGCACCGCGGCGTAGTTTTTCCGAAGAAGCCCTGCGTTTGCAAGAGCAAATGAGGAATTCGTGGCAGGAAAGAGGAAGGAAAGAAAGTTTCTCTCCCTCTGCCTGCTTTGCTCAGAGGACCGGATGAAGTCAGGGAGTTCTCCCTTTCACTGAGAAACGTGCGGGCTGCTGTTGCCTGGGCGCTCTCTTCTTTGCAAAAGAGTCTGCAGTTCCACGCTTTGAACCGTGGAAAGGCGCCGGGCTCTGCTAAGATTTCCCCCGGCGCTTCGTTTGCCCTGGGCCAAAGCGAGCCTTCACAATAGCTGAACGCTAACACTGCATACTCGTTCCACTTCCAGAACCGGGCTACGGCGAGGCAGTTCTCCGGGGGAAAACGGCCCTTCGCGAAGGGCAGATCTGCCGAGCTCATTGCGGGAAAGCGAAAGCAAAGGACGCTTTTCTCCCTCTAACCGCTTTCGTCAGAGGAACGGGGGAAGTCACAGTGTTCTTTCTCTCCCTGAGATACACACAATCTGACGTTGCCTCTGAGCTCCGTTGCTGGCAAAGAACTGAAACTGACATACATTCCTGTGGGGAAACACAGGGCTTTGCTAGGATTTCTCTAGGCAGTGTGTTTTCCCTGGGCCTCACTGTAGCAACACTATCTCGCAAGGGCAGAACTGCATGGGATTTCCTCTGCCAGGAGAGAGCTGCTGCTTTGTAGTTTGTGCTGGGAAACCTTGTTTTGGCAAGTGCGAATTGACCGCATTCAGGCAGAAAGAAAAGAGAATAGCAAGAGGCCTTTTCTCCCCAGCTGCTCTGCCAAGCCCTTCCAGCTCAAACTATGTCGTTGCTCCTCTGGAAGGATCCCTGCACCGCGGCGTAGTTTTTCCGAAGAAGCCCTGCGTTTGCAAGAGCAAATGAGGAATTCGTGGCAGGAAAGAGGAAGGAAAGAAAGTTTCTCTCCCTCTGCCTGCTTTGCTCAGAGGACTGGATGAAGTCAGGGAGTTCTCCCTTTCACTGAGAAACGTGCGGGCTGCTGTTGCCTGGGCGCTCTCTTCTTTGCAAAAGAGTCTGCAGTTCCACGCTTTGAACCGTGGAAAGGCGCCGGGCTCTGCTAAGACTTCCCCTGCGCTTCGTTTGCCCTGGGCCAAAGCGAGCCTTCACAATAGCTGAACGCTAACACTGCATACTCGTTCCACTTCCAGAACCGGGCTACGGCGAGGCAGTTCTCCGGGGGAAAACGGCCCTTCGCGAAGGGCAGATCTGCCGAGCTCATTGCGGGAAAGCGAAAGCAAAGGACGCTTTTCTCCCTCTAACCGCTTTCGTCAGAGGAACGGGGGAAGTCACAGTGTTCTTTCTCTCCCTGAGATACACACAATCTGACGTTGCCTCTGAGCTCCGTTGCTGGCAAAGAACTGAAACTGACATACATTCCTGTGGGGAAACACAGGGCTTTGCTAGGATTTCTCTAGGCAGTGTGTTTTCCCTGGGCCTCACTGTAGCAACACTATCTCGCAAGGGCAGAACTGCATGGGATTTCCTCTGCCAGGAGAGAGCTGCTGCTTTGTAGTTTGTGCTGGGAAACCTTGTTTTGGCAAGTGCGAATTGACCGCATTCAGGCAGAAAGAGAAGAGAATAGCAAGAGGCCTTTTCTCCCCGGCTGCTCTGCCAAGCCCTTCCAGCTCAAACTATGTCGTTGCTCCTCTGGAAGGATCCCTGCACCGCGGCGTAGTTTTTCCGAAGAAGCCCTGCGTTTGCAAGAGCAAATGAGGAATTCGTGGCAGGAAAGAGGAAGGAAAGAAAGTTTCTCTCCCTCTGCCTGCTTTGCTCAGAGGACTGGATGAAGTCAGGGAGTTCTCCCTTTCACTGAGAAACGTGCGGGCTGCTGTTGCCTGGGCGCTCTCTTCTTTGCAAAAGAGTCTGCAGTTCCACGCTTTGAACCGTGGAAAGGCGCCGGGCTCTGCTAAGACTTCCCCTGCGCTTCGTTTGCCCTGGGCCAAAGCGAGCCTTCACAATAGCTGAACGCTAACACTGCATACTCGTTCCACTTCCAGAACCGGGCTACGGCGAGGCAGTTCTCCGGGGGAAAACGGCCCTTCGCGAAGGGCAGATCTGCCGAGCTCATTGCGGGAAAGCGAAAGCAAAGGACGCTTTTCTCCCTCTAACCGCTTTCGTCAGAGGAACGGGGGAAGTCACAGTGTTCTTTCTCTCCCTGAGATACACACAATCTGACGTTGCCTCTGAGCTCCGTTGCTGGCAAAGAACTGAAACTGACATACATTCCTGTGGGGAAACACAGGGCTTTGCTAGGATTTCTCTAGGCAGTGTGTTTTCCCTGGGCCTCACTGTAGCAACACTATCTCGCAAGGGCAGAACTGCATGGGATTTCCTCTGCCAGGAGAGAGCTGCTGCTTTGTAGTTTGTGCTGGGAAACCTTGTTTTGGCAAGTGCGAATTGACCGCATTCAGGCAGAAAGAGAAGAGAATAGCAAGAGGCCTTTTCTCCCCGGCTGCTCTGCCAAGCCCTTCCAGCTCAAACTATGTCGTTGCTCCTCTGGAAGGATCCCTGCACCGCGGCGTAGTTTTTCCGAAGAAGCCCTGCGTTTGCAAGAGCAAATGAGGAATTCGTGGCAGGAAAGAGGAAGGAAAGAAAGTTTCTCTCCCTCTGCCTGCTTTGCTCAGAGGACTGGATGAAGTCAGGGAGTTCTCCCTTTCACTGAGAAACGTGCGGGCTGCTGTTGCCTGGGCGCTCTCTTCTTTGCAAAAGAGTCTGCAGTTCCACGCTTTGAACCGTGGAAAGGCGCCGGGCTCTGCTAAGACTTCCCCTGCGCTTCGTTTGCCCTGGGCCAAAGCGAGCCTTCACAATAGCTGAACGCTAACACTGCATACTCGTCCCACTTCCAGAACAGGGCTACCGCGAGGCAGTTCTCCGGGGGAAAACGGCCCTTCGCGAAGGGCAGATCTGCCGAGCTCATTGCGGGAAAGCGAAAGCAAAGGACGCTTTTCTCCCTCTAACCGCTTTCGTCAGAGGAACGGGGGAAGTCACAGTGTTCTTTCTCTCCCTGAGATACACACAATCTGACGTTGCCTCTGAGCTCCGTTGCTGGCAAAGAACTGAAACTGACATACATTCCTGTGGGGAAACACAGGGCTTTGCTAGGATTTCTCTAGGCAGTGTGTTTTCCCTGGGCCTCACTGTAGCAACACTATCTCGCAAGGGCAGAACTGCATGGGATTTCCTCTGCCAGGAGAGAGCTGCTGCTTTGTAGTTTGTGCTGGGAAACCTTGTTTTGGCAAGTGCGAATTGACCGCATTCAGGCAGAAAGAAAAGAGAATAGCAAGAGGCCTTTTCTCCCCGGCTGCTCTGCCAAGCCCTTCCAGCTCAAACTATGTCGTTGCTCCTCTGGAAGGATCCCTGCACCGCGGCGTAGTTTTTCCGAAGAAGCCCTGCGTTTGCAAGAGCAAATGAGGAATTCGTGGCAGGAAAGAGGAAGGAAAGAAAGTTTCTCTCCCTCTGCCTGCTTTGCTCAGAGGACCGGATGAAGTCAGGGAGTTCTCCCTTTCACTGAGAAACGTGCGGGCTGCTGTTGCCTGGGCGCTCTCTTCTTTGCAAAAGAGTCTGCAGTTCCACGCTTTGAACCGTGGAAAGGCGCCGGGCTCTGCTAAGACTTCCCCTGCGCTTCGTTTGCCCTGGGCCAAAGCGAGCCTTCACAATAGCTGAACGCTAACACTGCATACTCGTTCCACTTCCAGAACCGGGCTACGGCGAGGCAGTTCTCCGGGGGAAAACGGCCCTTCGCGAAGGGCAGATCTGCCGAGCTCATTGCGGGAAAGCGAAAGCAAAGGACGCTTTTCTCCCTCTAACCGCTTTCGTCAGAGGAACGGGGGAAGTCACAGTGTTCTTTCTCTCCCTGAGATACACACAATCTGACGTTGCCTCTGAGCTCCGTTGCTGGCAAAGAACTGAAACTGACATACATTCCTGTGGGGAAACACAGGGCTTTGCTAGGATTTCTCTAGGCAGTGTGTTTTCCCTGGGCCTCACTGTAGCAACACTATCTCGCAAGGGCAGAACTGCATGGGATTTCCTCTGCCAGGAGAGAGCTGCTGCTTTGTAGTTTGTGCTGGGAAACCTTGTTTTGGCAAGTGCGAATTGACCGCATTCAGGCAGAAAGAAAAGAGAATAGCAAGAGGCCTTTTCTCCCCGGCTGCTCTGCCAAGCCCTTCCAGCTCAAACTATGTCGTTGCTCCTCTGGAAGGATCCCTGCACCGCGGCGTAGTTTTTCCGAAGAAGCCCTGCGTTTGCAAGAGCAAATGAGGAATTCGTGGCAGGAAAGAGGAAGGAAAGAAAGTTTCTCTCCCTCTGCCTGCTTTGCTCAGAGGACTGGATGAAGTCAGGGAGTTCTCCCTTTCACTGAGAAACGTGCGGGCTGCTGTTGCCTGGGCGCTCTCTTCTTTGCAAAAGAGTCTGCAGTTCCACGCTTTGAACCGTGGAAAGGCGCCGGGCTCTGCTAAGACTTCCCCTGCGCTTCGTTTGCCCTGGGCCAAAGCGAGCCTTCACAATAGCTGAACGCTAACACTGCATACTCGTCCCACTTCCAGAACAGGGCTACCGCGAGGCAGTTCTCCGGGGGAAAACGGCCCTTCGCGAAGGGCAGATCTGCCGAGCTCATTGCGGGAAAGCGAAAGCAAAGGACGCTTTTCTCCCTCTAACCGCTTTCGTCAGAGGAACGGGGGAAGTCACAGTGTTCTTTCTCTCCCTGAGATACACACAATCTGACGTTGCCTCTGAGCTCCGTTGCTGGCAAAGAACTGAAAGTGACATACATTCCTGTGGGGAAACACAGGGCTTTGCTAGGATTTCTCTAGGCAGTGTGTTTTCCCTGGGCCTCACTGTAGCAACACTATCTCGCAAGGGCAGAACTGCATGGGATTTCCTCTGCCAGGAGAGAGCTGCTGCTTTGTAGTTTGTGCTGGGAAACCTTGTTTTGGCAAGTGCGAATTGACCGCATTCAGGCAGAAAGAAAAGAGAATAGCAAGAGGCCTTTTCTCCCCAGCTGCTCTGCCAAGCCCTTCCAGCTCAAACTATGTCGTTGCTCCTCTGGAAGGATCCCTGCACCGCGGCGTAGTTTTTCCGAAGAAGCCCTGCGTTTGCAAGAGCAAATGAGGAATTCGTGGCAGGAAAGAGGAAGGAAAGAAAGTTTCTCTCCCTCTGCCTGCTTTGCTCAGAGGACCGGATGAAGTCAGGGAGTTCTCCCTTTCACTGAGAAACGTGCGGGCTGCTGTTGCCTGGGCGCTCTCTTCTTTGCAAAAGAGTCTGCAGTTCCACGCTTTGAACCGTGGAAAGGCGCCGGGCTCTGCTAAGACTTCCCCTGCGCTTCGTTTGCCCTGGGCCAAAGCGAGCCTTCACAATAGCTGAACGCTAACACTGCATACTCGTCCCACTTCCAGAACAGGGCTACCGCGAGGCAGTTCTCCGGGGGAAAACGGCCCTTCGCGAAGGGCAGATCTGCCGAGCTCATTGCGGGAAAGCGAAAGCAAAGGACGCTTTTCTCCCTCTAACCGCTTTCGTCAGAGGAACGGCGGAAGTCACAGTGTTCTTTCTCTCCCTGAGATACACACAATCTGACGTTGCCTCTGAGCTCCGTTGCTGGCAAAGAACTGAAACTGACATACATTCCTGTGGGGAAACACAGGGCTTTGCTAGGATTTCTCTAGGCAGTGTGTTTTCCCTGGGCCTCACTGTAGCAACACTATCTCGCAAGGGCAGAACTGCATGGGATTTCCTCCGCCAGGAGAGAGCTGCTGCTTTGTAGTTTGTGCTGGGAAACCTTGCTTTGGCAAGTGCGAATTGACCGCATTCAGGCAGAAAGAAAAGAGAATAGCAAGAGGCCTTTTCTCCCCGGCTGCTCTGCCAAGCCCTTCCAGCTCAAACTATGTCGTTGCTCCTCTGGAAGGATCCCTGCACCGCGGCGTAGTTTTTCCGAAGAAGCCCTGCGTTTGCAAGAGCAAATGAGGAATTCGTGGCAGGAAAGAGGAAGGAAAGAAAGTTTCTCTCCCTCTGCCTGCTTTGCTCAGAGGACCGGATGAAGTCAGGGAGTTCTCCCTTTCACTGAGAAACGTGCGGGCTGCTGTTGCCTGGGCGCTCTCTTCTTTGCAAAAGAGTCTGCAGTTCCACGCTTTGAACCGTGGAAAGGCGCCGGGCTCTGCTAAGATTTCCCCCGGCGCTTCGTTTGCCCTGGGCCAAAGCGAGCCTTCACAATAGCTGAACGCTAACACTGCATACTCGTTCCACTTCCAGAACCGGGCTACGGCGAGGCAGTTCTCCGGGGGAAAACGGCCCTTCGCGAAGGGCAGATCTGCCGAGCTCATTGCGGGAAAGCGAAAGCAAAGGACGCTTTTCTCCCTCTAACCGCTTTCGTCAGAGGAACGGCGGAAGTCACAGTGTTCTTTCTCTCCCTGAGATACACACAATCTGACGTTGCCTCTGAGCTCCGTTGCTGGCAAAGAACTGAAACTGACATACATTCCTGTGGGGAAACACAGGGCTTTGCTAGGATTTCTCTAGGCAGTGTGTTTTCCCTGGGCCTCACTGTAGCAACACTATCTCGCAAGGGCAGAACTGCATGGGATTTCCTCTGCCAGGAGAGAGCTGCTGCTTTGTAGTTTGTGCTGGGAAACCTTGTTTTGGCAAGTGCGAATTGACCGCATTCAGGCAGAAAGAAAAGAGAATAGCAAGAGGCCTTTTCTCCCCGGCTGCTCTGCCAAGCCCTTCCAGCTCAAACTATGTCGTTGCTCCTCTGGAAGGATCCCTGCACCGCGGCGTAGTTTTTCCGAAGAAGCCCTGCGTTTGCAAGAGCAAATGAGGAATTCGTGGCAGGAAAGAGGAAGGAAAGAAAGTTTCTCTCCCTCTGCCTGCTTTGCTCAGAGGACCGGATGAAGTCAGGGAGTTCTCCCTTTCACTGAGAAACGTGCGGGCTGCTGTTGCCTGGGCGCTCTCTTCTTTGCAAAAGAGTCTGCAGTTCCACGCTTTGAACCGTGGAAAGGCGCCGGGCTCTGCTAAGACTTCCCCTGCGCTTCGTTTGCCCTGGGCCAAAGCGAGCCTTCACAATAGCTGAACGCTAACACTGCATACTCGTTCCACTTCCAGAACCGGGCTACGGCGAGGCAGTTCTCCGGGGAAAACGGCCCTTCGCGAAGGGCAGATCTGCCGAGCTCATTGCGGGAAAGCGAAAGCAAAGGACGCTTTTCTCCCTCTAACCGCTTTCGTCAGAGGAACGGGGGAAGTCACAGTGTTCTTTCTCTCCCTGAGATACACACAGTCTGACGTTGCCTCTGAGCTCCGTTGCTGGCAAAGAACTGAAAGTGACATACATTCCTGTGGGGAAACACAGGGCTTTGCTAGGATTTCTCTAGGCAGTGTGTTTTCCCTGGGCCTCACTGTAGCAACACGATCTCGCCAGGGCAACACTGCATGGCACTTCCTCTGCCAGGAGAGAGCTGCTGCTTTGTAGTTTGTGCTGAGAAACCTTGCTTTGGCAAGCGCGAATTGACCGCATTCAGGCAGAAAGAAAAGAGAATAGCAAGAGGCCTTTTCTCCCCGGCTGCTCTGCCAAGCCCTTCCAGCTCAAACTATGTCGTTGCTCCTCTGGAAGGATCCCTGCACCGCGGCGTAGTTTTTCCGAAGAAGCCCTGCGTTTGCAAGAGCAAATGAGGAATTCGTGGCAGGAAAGAGGAAGGAAAGAAAGTTTCTCTCCCTCTGCCTGCTTTGCTCAGAGGACCGGATGAAGTCAGGGAGTTCTCCCTTTCACTGAGAAACGTGCGGGCTGCTGTTGCCTGGGCGCTCTCTTCTTTGCAAAAGAGTCTGCAGTTCCACGCTTTGAACCGTGGAAAGGCGCCGGGCTCTGCTAAGATTTCCCCCGGCGCTTCGTTTGCCCTGGGCCAAAGCGAGCCTTCACAATAGCTGAACGCTAACACTGCATACTCGTTCCACTTCCAGAACCGGGCTACGGCGAGGCAGTTCTCCGGGGGAAAACGGCCCTTCGCGAAGGGCAGATCTGCCGAGCTCATTGCGGGAAAGCGAAAGCAAAGGACGCTTTTCTCCCTCTAACCGCTTTCGTCAGAGGAACGGGGGAAGTCACAGTGTTCTTTCTCTCCCTGAGATACACACAATCTGACGTTGCCTCTGAGCTCCGTTGCTGGCAAAGAACTGAAACTGACATACATTCCTGTGGGGAAACACAGGGCTTTGCTAGGATTTCTCTAGGCAGTGTGTTTTCCCTGGGCCTCACTGTAGCAACACTATCTCGCAAGGGCAGAACTGCATGGGATTTCCTCTGCCAGGAGAGAGCTGCTGCTTTGTAGTTTGTGCTGGGAAACCTTGTTTTGGCAAGTGCGAATTGACCGCATTCAGGCAGAAAGAAAAGAGAATAGCAAGAGGCCTTTTCTCCCCAGCTGCTCTGCCAAGCCCTTCCAGCTCAAACTATGTCGTTGCTCCTCTGGAAGGATCCCTGCACCGCGGCGTAGTTTTTCCGAAGAAGCCCTGCGTTTGCAAGAGCAAATGAGGAATTCGTGGCAGGAAAGAGGAAGGAAAGAAAGTTTCTCTCCCTCTGCCTGCTTTGCTCAGAGGACTGGATGAAGTCAGGGAGTTCTCCCTTTCACTGAGAAACGTGCGGGCTGCTGTTGCCTGGGCGCTCTCTTCTTTGCAAAAGAGTCTGCAGTTCCACGCTTTGAACCGTGGAAAGGCGCCGGGCTCTGCTAAGACTTCCCCTGCGCTTCGTTTGCCCTGGGCCAAAGCGAGCCTTCACAATAGCTGAACGCTAACACTGCATACTCGTCCCACTTCCAGAACAGGGCTACCGCGAGGCAGTTCTCCGGGGGAAAACGGCCCTTCGCGAAGGGCAGATCTGCCGAGCTCATTGCGGGAAAGCGAAAGCAAAGGACGCTTTTCTCCCTCTAACCGCTTTCGTCAGAGGAACGGCGGAAGTCACAGTGTTCTTTCTCTCCCTGAGATACACACAATCTGACGTTGCCTCTGAGCTCCGTTGCTGGCAAAGAACTGAAACTGACATACATTCCTGTGGGGAAACACAGGGCTTTGCTAGGATTTCTCTAGGCAGTGTGTTTTCCCTGGGCCTCACTGTAGCAACACTATCTCGCAAGGGCAGAACTGCATGGGATTTCCTCCGCCAGGAGAGAGCTGCTGCTTTGTAGTTTGTGCTGGGAAACCTTGCTTTGGCAAGTGCGAATTGACCGCATTCAGGCAGAAAGAAAAGAGAATAGCAAGAGGCCTTTTCTCCCCGGCTGCTCTGCCAAGCCCTTCCAGCTCAAACTATGTCGTTGCTCCTCTGGAAGGATCCCTGCACCGCGGCGTAGTTTTTCCGAAGAAGCCCTGCGTTTGCAAGAGCAAATGAGGAATTCGTGGCAGGAAAGAGGAAGGAAAGAAAGTTTCTCTCCCTCTGCCTGCTTTGCTCAGAGGACCGGATGAAGTCAGGGAGTTCTCCCTTTCACTGAGAAACGTGCGGGCTGCTGTTGCCTGGGCGCTCTCTTCTTTGCAAAAGAGTCTGCAGTTCCACGCTTTGAACCGTGGAAAGGCGCCGGGCTCTGCTAAGATTTCCCCCGGCGCTTCGTTTGCCCTGGGCCAAAGCGAGCCTTCACAATAGCTGAACGCTAACACTGCATACTCGTTCCACTTCCAGAACCGGGCTACGGCGAGGCAGTTCTCCGGGGGAAAACGGCCCTTCGCGAAGGGCAGATCTGCCGAGCTCATTGCGGGAAAGCGAAAGCAAAGGACGCTTTTCTCCCTCTAACCGCTTTCGTCAGAGGAACGGGGGAAGTCACAGTGTTCTTTCTCTCCCTGAGATACACACAATCTGACGTTGCCTCTGAGCTCCGTTGCTGGCAAAGAACTGAAAGTGACATACATTCCTGTGGGGAAACACAGGGCTTTGCTAGGATTTCTCTAGGCAGTGTGTTTTCCCTGGGCCTCACTGTAGCAACACTATCTCGCAAGGGCAGAACTGCATGGGATTTCCTCTGCCAGGAGAGAGCTGCTGCTTTGTAGTTTGTGCTGGGAAACCTTGTTTTGGCAAGTGCGAATTGACCGCATTCAGGCAGAAAGAAAAGAGAATAGCAAGAGGCCTTTTCTCCCCGGCTGCTCTGCCAAGCCCTTCCAGCTCAAACTATGTCGTTGCTCCTCTGGAAGGATCCCTGCACCGCGGCGTAGTTTTTCCGAAGAAGCCCTGCGTTTGCAAGAGCAAATGAGGAATTCGTGGCAGGAAAGAGGAAGGAAAGAAAGTTTCTCTCCCTCTGCCTGCTTTGCTCAGAGGACTGGATGAAGTCAGGGAGTTCTCCCTTTCACTGAGAAACGTGCGGGCTGCTGTTGCCTGGGCGCTCTCTTCTTTGCAAAAGAGTCTGCAGTTCCACGCTTTGAACCGTGGAAAGGCGCCGGGCTCTGCTAAGACTTCCCCTGCGCTTCGTTTGCCCTGGGCCAAAGCGAGCCTTCACAATAGCTGAACGCTAACACTGCATACTCGTCCCACTTCCAGAACAGGGCTACCGCGAGGCAGTTCTCCGGGGGAAAACGGCCCTTCGCGAAGGGCAGATCTGCCGAGCTCATTGCGGGAAAGCGAAAGCAAAGGACGCTTTTCTCCCTCTAACCGCTTTCGTCAGAGGAACGGGGGAAGTCACAGTGTTCTTTCTCTCCCTGAGATACACACAATCTGACGTTGCCTCTGAGCTCCGTTGCTGGCAAAGAACTGAAACTGACATACATTCCTGTGGGTAAACACAGGGCTTTGCTACGATTTCTCTAGGCAGTGTGTTTTCCCTGGGCCTCACTGTAGCAACACTATCTCGCCAGGGCAACACTGCATGGCACTTCCTCTGCCAGGAGAGAGCTGCTGCTTTGTAGTTTGTGCTGGGAAACCTTGTTTTGGCAAGTGCGAATTGACCGCATTCAGGCAGAAAGAAAAGAGAATAGCAAGAGGCCTTTTCTCCCCGGCTGCTCTGCCAAGCCCTTCCAGCTCAAACTATGTCGTTGCTCCTCTGGAAGGATCCCTGCACCGCGGCGTAGTTTTTCCGAAGAAGCCCTGCGTTTGCAAGAGCAAATGAGGAATTCGTGGCAGGAAAGAGGAAGGAAAGAAAGTTTCTCTCCCTCTGCCTGCTTTGCTCAGAGGACCGGATGAAGTCAGGGAGTTCTCCCTTTCACTGAGAAACGTGCGGGCTGCTGTTGCCTGGGCGCTCTCTTCTTTGCAAAAGAGTCTGCAGTTCCACGCTTTGAACCGTGGAAAGGCGCCGGGCTCTGCTAAGATTTCCCCCGGCGCTTCGTTTGCCCTGGGCCAAAGCGAGCCTTCACAATAGCTGAACGCTAACACTGCATACTCGTTCCACTTCCAGAACCGGGCTACGGCGAGGCAGTTCTCCGGGGGAAAACGGCCCTTCGCGAAGGGCAGATCTGCCGAGCTCATTGCGGGAAAGCGAAAGCAAAGGACGCTTTTCTCCCTCTAACCGCTTTCGTCAGAGGAACGGGGGAAGTCACAGTGTTCTTTCTCTCCCTGAGATACACACAATCTGACGTTGCCTCTGAGCTCCGTTGCTGGCAAAGAACTGAAACTGACATACATTCCTGTGGGGAAACACAGGGCTTTGCTAGGATTTCTCTAGGCAGTGTGTTTTCCCTGGGCCTCACTGTAGCAACACTATCTCGCAAGGGCAGAACTGCATGGGATTTCCTCTGCCAGGAGAGAGCTGCTGCTTTGTAGTTTGTGCTGGGAAACCTTGTTTTGGCAAGTGCGAATTGACCGCATTCAGGCAGAAAGAAAAGAGAATAGCAAGAGGCCTTTTCTCCCCAGCTGCTCTGCCAAGCCCTTCCAGCTCAAACTATGTCGTTGCTCCTCTGGAAGGATCCCTGCACCGCGGCGTAGTTTTTCCGAAGAAGCCCTGCGTTTGCAAGAGCAAATGAGGAATTCGTGGCAGGAAAGAGGAAGGAAAGAAAGTTTCTCTCCCTCTGCCTGCTTTGCTCAGAGGACCGGATGAAGTCAGGGAGTTCTCCCTTTCACTGAGAAACGTGCGGGCTGCTGTTGCCTGGGCGCTCTCTTCTTTGCAAAAGAGTCTGCAGTTCCACGCTTTGAACCGTGGAAAGGCGCCGGGCTCTGCTAAGACTTCCCCTGCGCTTCGTTTGCCCTGGGCCAAAGCGAGCCTTCACAATAGCTGAACGCTAACACTGCATACTCGTCCCACTTCCAGAACAGGGCTACCGCGAGGCAGTTCTCCGGGGGAAAACGGCCCTTCGCGAAGGGCAGATCTGCCGAGCTCATTGCGGGAAAGCGAAAGCAAAGGACGCTTTTCTCCCTCTAACCGCTTTCGTCAGAGGAACGGGGGAAGTCACAGTGTTCTTTCTCTCCCTGAGATACACACAATCTGACGTTGCCTCTGAGCTCCGTTGCTGGCAAAGAACTGAAACTGACATACATTCCTGTGGGGAAACACAGGGCTTTGCTAGGATTTCTCTAGGCAGTGTGTTTTCCCTGGGCCTCACTGTAGCAACACTATCTCGCAAGGGCAGAACTGCATGGGATTTCCTCTGCCAGGAGAGAGCTGCTGCTTTGTAGTTTGTGCTGGGAAACCTTGTTTTGGCAAGTGCGAATTGACCGCATTCAGGCAGAAAGAAAAGAGAATAGCAAGAGGCCTTTTCTCCCCGGCTGCTCTGCCAAGCCCTTCCAGCTCAAACTATGTCGTTGCTCCTCTGGAAGGATCCCTGCACCGCGGCGTAGTTTTTCCGAAGAAGCCCTGCGTTTGCAAGAGCAAATGAGGAATTCGTGGCAGGAAAGAGGAAGGAAAGAAAGTTTCTCTCCCTCTGCCTGCTTTGCTCAGAGGACCGGATGAAGTCAGGGAGTTCTCCCTTTCACTGAGAAACGTGCGGGCTGCTGTTGCCTGGGCGCTCTCTTCTTTGCAAAAGAGTCTGCAGTTCCACGCTTTGAACCGTGGAAAGGCGCCGGGCTCTGCTAAGACTTCCCCTGCGCTTCGTTTGCCCTGGGCCAAAGCGAGCCTTCACAATAGCTGAACGCTAACACTGCATACTCGTTCCACTTCCAGAACCGGGCTACGGCGAGGCAGTTCTCCGGGGGAAAACGGCCCTTCGCGAAGGGCAGATCTGCCGAGCTCATTGCGGGAAAGCGAAAGCAAAGGACGCTTTTCTCCCTCTAACCGCTTTCGTCAGAGGAACGGGGGAAGTCACAGTGTTCTTTCTCTCCCTGAGATACACACAATCTGACGTTGCCTCTGAGCTCCGTTGCTGGCAAAGAACTGAAAGTGACATACATTCCTGTGGGGAAACACAGGGCTTTGCTAGGATTTCTCTAGGCAGTGTGTTTTCCCTGGGCCTCACTGTAGCAACACTATCTCGCAAGGGCAGAACTGCATGGGATTTCCTCTGCCAGGAGAGAGCTGCTGCTTTGTAGTTTGTGCTGGGAAACCTTGTTTTGGCAAGTGCGAATTGACCGCATTCAGGCAGAAAGAAAAGAGAATAGCAAGAGGCCTTTTCTCCCCGGCTGCTCTGCCAAGCCCTTCCAGCTCAAACTATGTCGTTGCTCCTCTGGAAGGATCCCTGCACCGCGGCGTAGTTTTTCCGAAGAAGCCCTGCGTTTGCAAGAGCAAATGAGGAATTCGTGGCAGGAAAGAGGAAGGAAAGAAAGTTTCTCTCCCTCTGCCTGCTTTGCTCAGAGGACCGGATGAAGTCAGGGAGTTCTCCCTTTCACTGAGAAACGTGCGGGCTGCTGTTGCCTGGGCGCTCTCTTCTTTGCAAAAGAGTCTGCAGTTCCACGCTTTGAACCGTGGAAAGGCGCCGGGCTCTGCTAAGACTTCCCCTGCGCTTCGTTTGCCCTGGGCCAAAGCGAGCCTTCACAATAGCTGAACGCTAACACTGCATACTCGTCCCACTTCCAGAACAGGGCTACCGCGAGGCAGTTCTCCGGGGGAAAACGGCCCTTCGCGAAGGGCAGATCTGCCGAGCTCATTGCGGGAAAGCGAAAGCAAAGGACGCTTTTCTCCCTCTAACCGCTTTCGTCAGAGGAACGGGGGAAGTCACAGTGTTCTTTCTCTCCCTGAGATACACACAATCTGACGTTGCCTCTGAGCTCCGTTGCTGGCAAAGAACTGAAACTGACATACATTCCTGTGGGTAAACACAGGGCTTTGCTACGATTTCTCTAGGCAGTGTGTTTTCCCTGGGCCTCACTGTAGCAACACTATCTCGCCAGGGCAACACTGCATGGCACTTCCTCTGCCAGGAGAGAGCTGCTGCTTTGTAGTTTGTGCTGGGAAACCTTGTTTTGGCAAGTGCGAATTGACCGCATTCAGGCAGAAAGAAAAGAGAATAGCAAGAGGCCTTTTCTCCCCGGCTGCTCTGCCAAGCCCTTCCAGCTCAAACTATGTCGTTGCTCCTCTGGAAGGATCCCTGCACCGCGGCGTAGTTTTTCCGAAGAAGCCCTGCGTTTGCAAGAGCAAATGAGGAATTCGTGGCAGGAAAGAGGAAGGAAAGAAAGTTTCTCTCCCTCTGCCTGCTTTGCTCAGAGGACCGGATGAAGTCAGGGAGTTCTCCCTTTCACTGAGAAACGTGCGGGCTGCTGTTGCCTGGGCGCTCTCTTCTTTGCAAAAGAGTCTGCAGTTCCACGCTTTGAACCGTGGAAAGGCGCCGGGCTCTGCTAAGATTTCCCCCGGCGCTTCGTTTGCCCTGGGCCAAAGCGAGCCTTCACAATAGCTGAACGCTAACACTGCATACTCGTTCCACTTCCAGAACCGGGCTACGGCGAGGCAGTTCTCCGGGGGAAAACGGCCCTTCGCGAAGGGCAGATCTGCCGAGCTCATTGCGGGAAAGCGAAAGCAAAGGACGCTTTTCTCCCTCTAACCGCTTTCGTCAGAGGAACGGGGGAAGTCACAGTGTTCTTTCTCTCCCTGAGATACACACAATCTGACGTTGCCTCTGAGCTCCGTTGCTGGCAAAGAACTGAAACTGACATACATTCCTGTGGGGAAACACAGGGCTTTGCTAGGATTTCTCTAGGCAGTGTGTTTTCCCTGGGCCTCACTGTAGCAACACTATCTCGCAAGGGCAGAACTGCATGGGATTTCCTCTGCCAGGAGAGAGCTGCTGCTTTGTAGTTTGTGCTGGGAAACCTTGTTTTGGCAAGTGCGAATTGACCGCATTCAGGCAGAAAGAAAAGAGAATAGCAAGAGGCCTTTTCTCCCCAGCTGCTCTGCCAAGCCCTTCCAGCTCAAACTATGTCGTTGCTCCTCTGGAAGGATCCCTGCACCGCGGCGTAGTTTTTCCGAAGAAGCCCTGCGTTTGCAAGAGCAAATGAGGAATTCGTGGCAGGAAAGAGGAAGGAAAGAAAGTTTCTCTCCCTCTGCCTGCTTTGCTCAGAGGACCGGATGAAGTCAGGGAGTTCTCCCTTTCACTGAGAAACGTGCGGGCTGCTGTTGCCTGGGCGCTCTCTTCTTTGCAAAAGAGTCTGCAGTTCCACGCTTTGAACCGTGGAAAGGCGCCGGGCTCTGCTAAGACTTCCCCTGCGCTTCGTTTGCCCTGGGCCAAAGCGAGCCTTCACAATAGCTGAACGCTAACACTGCATACTCGTCCCACTTCCAGAACAGGGCTACCGCGAGGCAGTTCTCCGGGGGAAAACGGCCCTTCGCGAAGGGCAGATCTGCCGAGCTCATTGCGGGAAAGCGAAAGCAAAGGACGCTTTTCTCCCTCTAACCGCTTTCGTCAGAGGAACGGGGGAAGTCACAGTGTTCTTTCTCTCCCTGAGATACACACAATCTGACGTTGCCTCTGAGCTCCGTTGCTGGCAAAGAACTGAAACTGACATACATTCCTGTGGGGAAACACAGGGCTTTGCTAGGATTTCTCTAGGCAGTGTGTTTTCCCTGGGCCTCACTGTAGCAACACTATCTCGCAAGGGCAGAACTGCATGGGATTTCCTCTGCCAGGAGAGAGCTGCTGCTTTGTAGTTTGTGCTGGGAAACCTTGTTTTGGCAAGTGCGAATTGACCGCATTCAGGCAGAAAGAAAAGAGAATAGCAAGAGGCCTTTTCTCCCCGGCTGCTCTGCCAAGCCCTTCCAGCTCAAACTATGTCGTTGCTCCTCTGGAAGGATCCCTGCACCGCGGCGTAGTTTTTCCGAAGAAGCCCTGCGTTTGCAAGAGCAAATGAGGAATTCGTGGCAGGAAAGAGGAAGGAAAGAAAGTTTCTCTCCCTCTGCCTGCTTTGCTCAGAGGACCGGATGAAGTCAGGGAGTTCTCCCTTTCACTGAGAAACGTGCGGGCTGCTGTTGCCTGGGCGCTCTCTTCTTTGCAAAAGAGTCTGCAGTTCCACGCTTTGAACCGTGGAAAGGCGCCGGGCTCTGCTAAGACTTCCCCTGCGCTTCGTTTGCCCTGGGCCAAAGCGAGCCTTCACAATAGCTGAACGCTAACACTGCATACTCGTTCCACTTCCAGAACCGGGCTACGGCGAGGCAGTTCTCCGGGGGAAAACGGCCCTTCGCGAAGGGCAGATCTGCCGAGCTCATTGCGGGAAAGCGAAAGCAAAGGACGCTTTTCTCCCTCTAACCGCTTTCGTCAGAGGAACGGGGGAAGTCACAGTGTTCTTTCTCTCCCTGAGATACACACAATCTGACGTTGCCTCTGAGCTCCGTTGCTGGCAAAGAACTGAAACTGACATACATTCCTGTGGGGAAACACAGGGCTTTGCTAGGATTTCTCTAGGCAGTGTGTTTTCCCTGGGCCTCACTGTAGCAACACTATCTCGCAAGGGCAGAACTGCATGGGATTTCCTCTGCCAGGAGAGAGCTGCTGCTTTGTAGTTTGTGCTGGGAAACCTTGTTTTGGCAAGTGCGAATTGACCGCATTCAGGCAGAAAGAAAAGAGAATAGCAAGAGGCCTTTTCTCCCCGGCTGCTCTGCCAAGCCCTTCCAGCTCAAACTATGTCGTTGCTCCTCTGGAAGGATCCCTGCACCGCGGCGTAGTTTTTCCGAAGAAGCCCTGCGTTTGCAAGAGCAAATGAGGAATTCGTGGCAGGAAAGAGGAAGGAAAGAAAGTTTCTCTCCCTCTGCCTGCTTTGCTCAGAGGACCGGATGAAGTCAGGGAGTTCTCCCTTTCACTGAGAAACGTGCGGGCTGCTGTTGCCTGGGCGCTCTCTTCTTTGCAAAAGAGTCTGCAGTTCCACGCTTTGAACCGTGGAAAGGCGCCGGGCTCTGCTAAGACTTCCCCTGCGCTTCGTTTGCCCTGGGCCAAAGCGAGCCTTCACAATAGCTGAACGCTAACACTGCATACTCGTCCCACTTCCAGAACAGGGCTACCGCGAGGCAGTTCTCCGGGGGAAAACGGCCCTTCGCGAAGGGCAGATCTGCCGAGCTCATTGCGGGAAAGCGAAAGCAAAGGACGCTTTTCTCCCTCTAACCGCTTTCGTCAGAGGAACGGGGGAAGTCACAGTGTTCTTTCTCTCCCTGAGATACACACAATCTGACGTTGCCTCTGAGCTCCGTTGCTGGCAAAGAACTGAAACTGACATACATTCCTGTGGGGAAACACAGGGCTTTGCTAGGATTTCTCTAGGCAGTGTGTTTTCCCTGGGCCTCACTGTAGCAACACTATCTCGCAAGGGCAGAACTGCATGGGATTTCCTCTGCCAGGAGAGAGCTGCTGCTTTGTAGTTTGTGCTGGGAAACCTTGTTTTGGCAAGTGCGAATTGACCGCATTCAGGCAGAAAGAAAAGAGAATAGCAAGAGGCCTTTTCTCCCCGGCTGCTCTGCCAAGCCCTTCCAGCTCAAACTATGTCGTTGCTCCTCTGGAAGGATCCCTGCACCGCGGCGTAGTTTTTCCGAAGAAGCCCTGCGTTTGCAAGAGCAAATGAGGAATTCGTGGCAGGAAAGAGGAAGGAAAGAAAGTTTCTCTCCCTCTGCCTGCTTTGCTCAGAGGACCGGATGAAGTCAGGGAGTTCTCCCTTTCACTGAGAAACGTGCGGGCTGCTGTTGCCTGGGCGCTCTCTTCTTTGCAAAAGAGTCTGCAGTTCCACGCTTTGAACCGTGGAAAGGCGCCGGGCTCTGCTAAGACTTCCCCTGCGCTTCGTTTGCCCTGGGCCAAAGCGAGCCTTCACAATAGCTGAACGCTAACACTGCATACTCGTTCCACTTCCAGAACCGGGCTACGGCGAGGCAGTTCTCCGGGGGAAAACGGCCCTTCGCGAAGGGCAGATCTGCCGAGCTCATTGCGGGAAAGCGAAAGCAAAGGACGCTTTTCTCCCTCTAACCGCTTTCGTCAGAGGAACGGGGGAAGTCACAGTGTTCTTTCTCTCCCTGAGATACACACAATCTGACGTTGCCTCTGAGCTCCGTTGCTGGCAAAGAACTGAAACTGACATACATTCCTGTGGGGAAACACAGGGCTTTGCTAGGATTTCTCTAGGCAGTGTGTTTTCCCTGGGCCTCACTGTAGCAACACTATCTCGCCAGGGCAGAACTGCATGGGATTTCCTCTGCCAGGAGAGAGCTGCTGCTTTGTAGTTTGTGCTGGGAAACCTTGTTTTGGCAAGTGCGAATTGACCGCATTCAGGCAGAAAGAAAAGAGAATAGCAAGAGGCCTTTTCTCCCCGGCTGCTCTGCCAAGCCCTTCCAGCTCAAACTATGTCGTTGCTCCTCTGGAAGGATCCCTGCACCGCGGCGTAGTTTTTCCGAAGAAGCCCTGCGTTTGCAAGAGCAAATGAGGAATTCGTGGCAGGAAAGAGGAAGGAAAGAAAGTTTCTCTCCCTCTGCCTGCTTTGCTCAGAGGACCGGATGAAGTCAGGGAGTTCTCCCTTTCACTGAGAAACGTGCGGGCTGCTGTTGCCTGGGCGCTCTCTTCTTTGCAAAAGAGTCTGCAGTTCCACGCTTTGAACCGTGGAAAGGCGCCGGGCTCTGCTAAGACTTCCCCTGCGCTTCGTTTGCCCTGGGCCAAAGCGAGCCTTCACAATAGCTGAACGCTAACACTGCATACTCGTCCCACTTCCAGAACAGGGCTACCGCGAGGCAGTTCTCCGGGGGAAAACGGCCCTTCGCGAAGGGCAGATCTGCCGAGCTCATTGCGGGAAAGCGAAAGCAAAGGACGCTTTTCTCCCTCTAACCGCTTTCGTCAGAGGAACGGGGGAAGTCACAGTGTTCTTTCTCTCCCTGAGATACACACAATCTGACGTTGCCTCTGAGCTCCGTTGCTGGCAAAGAACTGAAACTGACATACATTCCTGTGGGGAAACACAGGGCTTTGCTACGATTTCTCTAGGCAGTGTGTTTTCCCTGGGCCTCACTGTAGCAACACTATCTCGCCAGGGCAACACTGCATGGCACTTCCTCTGCCAGGAGAGAGCTGCTGCTTTGTAGTTTGTGCTGGGAAACCTTGTTTTGGCAAGTGCGAATTGACCGCATTCAGGCAGAAAGAAAAGAGAATAGCAAGAGGCCTTTTCTCCCCGGCTGCTCTGCCAAGCCCTTCCAGCTCAAACTATGTCGTTGCTCCTCTGGAAGGATCCCTGCACCGCGGCGTAGTTTTTCCGAAGAAGCCCTGCGTTTGCAAGAGCAAATGAGGAATTCGTGGCAGGAAAGAGGAAGGAAAGAAAGTTTCTCTCCCTCTGCCTGCTTTGCTCAGAGGACCGGATGAAGTCAGGGAGTTCTCCCTTTCACTGAGAAACGTGCGGGCTGCTGTTGCCTGGGCGCTCTCTTCTTTGCAAAAGAGTCTGCAGTTCCACGCTTTGAACCGTGGAAAGGCGCCGGGCTCTGCTAAGATTTCCCCCGGCGCTTCGTTTGCCCTGGGCCAAAGCGAGCCTTCACAATAGCTGAACGCTAACACTGCATACTCGTTCCACTTCCAGAACCGGGCTACGGCGAGGCAGTTCTCCGGGGGAAAACGGCCCTTCGCGAAGGGCAGATCTGCCGAGCTCATTGCGGGAAAGCGAAAGCAAAGGACGCTTTTCTCCCTCTAACCGCTTTCGTCAGAGGAACGGGGGAAGTCACAGTGTTCTTTCTCTCCCTGAGATACACACAATCTGACGTTGCCTCTGAGCTCCGTTGCTGGCAAAGAACTGAAAGTGACATACATTCCTGTGGGGAAACACAGGGCTTTGCTAGGATTTCTCTAGGCAGTGTGTTTTCCCTGGGCCTCACTGTAGCAACACTATCTCGCAAGGGCAGAACTGCATGGGATTTCCTCCGCCAGGAGAGAGCTGCTGCTTTGTAGTTTGTGCTGGGAAACCTTGTTTTGGCAAGTGCGAATTGACCGCATTCAGGCAGAAAGAAAAGAGAATAGCAAGAGGCCTTTTCTCCCCGGCTGCTCTGCCAAGCCCTTCCAGCTCAAACTATGTCGTTGCTCCTCTGGAAGGATCCCTGCACCGCGGCGTAGTTTTTCCGAAGAAGCCCTGCGTTTGCAAGAGCAAATGAGGAATTCGTGGCAGGAAAGAGGAAGGAAAGAAAGTTTCTCTCCCTCTGCCTGCTTTGCTCAGAGGACCGGATGAAGTCAGGGAGTTCTCCCTTTCACTGAGAAACGTGCGGGCTGCTGTTGCCTGGGCGCTCTCTTCTTTGCAAAAGAGTCTGCAGTTCCACGCTTTGAACCGTGGAAAGGCGCCGGGCTCTGCTAAGATTTCCCCCGGCGCTTCGTTTGCCCTGGGCCAAAGCGAGCCTTCACAATAGCTGAACGCTAACACTGCATACTCGTTCCACTTCCAGAACCGGGCTACGGCGAGGCAGTTCTCCGGGGGAAAACGGCCCTTCGCGAAGGGCAGATCTGCCGAGCTCATTGCGGGAAAGCGAAAGCAAAGGACGCTTTTCTCCCTCTAACCGCTTTCGTCAGAGGAACGGGGGAAGTCACAGTGTTCTTTCTCTCCCTGAGATACACACAATCTGACGTTGCCTCTGAGCTCCGTTGCTGGCAAAGAACTGAAACTGACATACATTCCTGTGGGGAAACACAGGGCTTTGCTAGGATTTCTCTAGGCAGTGTGTTTTCCCTGGGCCTCACTGTAGCAACACTATCTCGCCAGGGCAGAACTGCATGGGATTTCCTCTGCCAGGAGAGAGCTGCTGCTTTGTAGTTTGTGCTGGGAAACCTTGTTTTGGCAAGTGCGAATTGACCGCATTCAGGCAGAAAGAAAAGAGAATAGCAAGAGGCCTTTTCTCCCCGGCTGCTCTGCCAAGCCCTTCCAGCTCAAACTATGTCGTTGCTCCTCTGGAAGGATCCCTGCACCGCGGCGTAGTTTTTCCGAAGAAGCCCTGCGTTTGCAAGAGCAAATGAGGAATTCGTGGCAGGAAAGAGGAAGGAAAGAAAGTTTCTCTCCCTCTGCCTGCTTTGCTCAGAGGACCGGATGAAGTCAGGGAGTTCTCCCTTTCACTGAGAAACGTGCGGGCTGCTGTTGCCTGGGCGCTCTCTTCTTTGCAAAAGAGTCTGCAGTTCCACGCTTTGAACCGTGGAAAGGCGCCGGGCTCTGCTAAGACTTCCCCTGCGCTTCGTTTGCCCTGGGCCAAAGCGAGCCTTCACAATAGCTGAACGCTAACACTGCATACTCGTCCCACTTCCAGAACAGGGCTACCGCGAGGCAGTTCTCCGGGGGAAAACGGCCCTTCGCGAAGGGCAGATCTGCCGAGCTCATTGCGGGAAAGCGAAAGCAAAGGACGCTTTTCTCCCTCTAACCGCTTTCGTCAGAGGAACGGGGGAAGTCACAGTGTTCTTTCTCTCCCTGAGATACACACAATCTGACGTTGCCTCTGAGCTCCGTTGCTGGCAAAGAACTGAAACTGACATACATTCCTGTGGGGAAACACAGGGCTTTGCTACGATTTCTCTAGGCAGTGTGTTTTCCCTGGGCCTCACTGTAGCAACACTATCTCGCCAGGGCAACACTGCATGGCACTTCCTCTGCCAGGAGAGAGCTGCTGCTTTGTAGTTTGTGCTGGGAAACCTTGTTTTGGCAAGTGCGAATTGACCGCATTCAGGCAGAAAGAAAAGAGAATAGCAAGAGGCCTTTTCTCCCCGGCTGCTCTGCCAAGCCCTTCCAGCTCAAACTATGTCGTTGCTCCTCTGGAAGGATCCCTGCACCGCGGCGTAGTTTTTCCGAAGAAGCCCTGCGTTTGCAAGAGCAAATGAGGAATTCGTGGCAGGAAAGAGGAAGGAAAGAAAGTTTCTCTCCCTCTGCCTGCTTTGCTCAGAGGACCGGATGAAGTCAGGGAGTTCTCCCTTTCACTGAGAAACGTGCGGGCTGCTGTTGCCTGGGCGCTCTCTTCTTTGCAAAAGAGTCTGCAGTTCCACGCTTTGAACCGTGGAAAGGCGCCGGGCTCTGCTAAGATTTCCCCCGGCGCTTCGTTTGCCCTGGGCCAAAGCGAGCCTTCACAATAGCTGAATGCTAACACTGCATACTCGTTCCACTTCCAGAACCGGGCTACGGCGAGGCAGTTCTCCGGGGGAAAACGGCCCTTCGCGAAGGGCAGATCTGCCGAGCTCATTGCGGGAAAGCGAAAGCAAAGGACGCTTTTCTCCCTCTAACCGCTTTCGTCAGAGGAACGGCGGAAGTCACAGTGTTCTTTCTCTCCCTGAGATACACACAATCTGACGTTGCCTCTGAGCTCCGTTGCTGGCAAAGAACTGAAAGTGACATACATTCCTGTGGGGAAACACAGGGCTTTGCTAGGATTTCTCTAGGCAGTGTGTTTTCCCTGGGCCTCACTGTAGCAACACTATCTCGCAAGGGCGGAACTGCATGGGATTTCCTCTGCCAGGAGAGAGCTGCTGCTTTGTAGTTTGTGCTGGGAAACCTTGTTTTGGCAAGTGCGAATTGACCGCATTCAGGCAGAAAGAAAAGAGAATAGCAAGAGGCCTTTTCTCCCCGGCTGCTCTGCCAAGCCCTTCCAGCTCAAACTATGTCGTTGCTCCTCTGGAAGGATCCCTGCACCGCGGCGTAGTTTTTCCGAAGAAGCCCTGCGTTTGCAAGAGCAAATGAGGAATTCGTGGCAGGAAAGAGGAAGGAAAGAAAGTTTCTCTCCCTCTGCCTGCTTTGCTCAGAGGACCGGATGAAGTCAGGGAGTTCTCCCTTTCACTGAGAAACGTGCGGGCTGCTGTTGCCTGGGCGCTCTCTTCTTTGCAAAAGAGTCTGCAGTTCCACGCTTTGAACCGTGGAAAGGCGCCGGGCTCTGCTAAGACTTCCCCTGCGCTTCGTTTGCCCTGGGCCAAAGCGAGCCTTCACAATAGCTGAACGCTAACACTGCATACTCGTCCCACTTCCAGAACAGGACTACGGCGAGGCAGTTCTCCGGGGGAAAACGGCCCTTCGCGAAGGGCAGATCTGCCGAGCTCATTGCGGGAAAGCGAAAGCAAAGGACGCTTTTCTCCCTCTAACCGCTTTCGTCAGAGGAACGGGGGAAGTCACAGTGTTCTTTCTCTCCCTGAGATACACACAATCTGACGTTGCCTCTGAGCTCCGTTGCTGGCAAAGAACTGAAACTGACATACATTCCTGTGGGGAAACACAGGGCTTTGCTACGATTTCTCTAGGCAGTGTGTTTTCCCTGGGCCTCACTGTAGCAACACTATCTCGCCAGGGCAACACTGCATGGCACTTCCTCTGCCAGGAGAGAGCTGCTGCTTTGTAGTTTGTGCTGGGAAACCTTGTTTTGGCAAGTGCGAATTGACCGCATTCAGGCAGAAAGAAAAGAGAATAGCAAGAGGCCTTTTCTCCCCGGCTGCTCTGCCAAGCCCTTCCAGCTCAAACTATGTCGTTGCTCCTCTGGAAGGATCCTTGCACCGCGGCGTAGTTTTTCCGAAGAAGCCCTGCGTTTGCAAGAGCAAATGAGGAATTCGTGGCAGGAAAGAGGAAGGAAAGAAAGTTTCTCTCCCTCTGCCTGCTTTGCTCAGAGGACCGGATGAAGTCAGGGAGTTCTCCCTTTCACTGAGAAACGTGCGGGCTGCTGTTGCCTGGGCGCTCTCTTCTTTGCAAAAGAGTCTGCAGTTCCACGCTTTGAACCGTGGAAAGGCGCCGGGCTCTGCTAAGATTTCCCCCGGCGCTTCGTTTGCCCTGGGCCAAAGCGAGCCTTCACAATAGCTGAACGCTAACACTGCATACTCGTTCCACTTCCAGAACCGGGCTACGGCGAGGCAGTTCTCCGGGGGAAAACGGCCCTTCGCGAAGGGCAGATCTGCCGAGCTCATTGCGGGAAAGCGAAAGCAAAGGACGCTTTTCTCCCTCTAACCGCTTTCGTCAGAGGAACGGGGGAAGTCACAGTGTTCTTTCTCTCCCTGAGATACACACAATCTGACGTTGCCTCTGAGCTCCGTTGCTGGCAAAGAACTGAAAGTGACATACATTCCTGTGGGGAAACACAGGGCTTTGCTAGGATTTCTCTAGGCAGTGTGTTTTCCCTGGGCCTCACTGTAGCAACACTATCTCGCAAGGGCAGAACTGCATGGGATTTCCTCTGCCAGGAGAGAGCTGCTGCTTTGTAGTTTGTGCTGGGAAACCTTGTTTTGGCAAGTGCGAATTGACCGCATTCAGGCAGAAAGAAAAGAGAATAGCAAGAGGCCTTTTCTCCCCGGCTGCTCTGCCAAGCCCTTCCAGCTCAAACTATGTCGTTGCTCCTCTGGAAGGATCCCTGCACCGCGGCGTAGTTTTTCCGAAGAAGCCCTGCGTTTGCAAGAGCAAATGAGGAATTCGTGGCAGGAAAGAGGAAGGAAAGAAAGTTTCTCTCCCTCTGCCTGCTTTGCTCAGAGGACCGGATGAAGTCAGGGAGTTCTCCCTTTCACTGAGAAACGTGCGGGCTGCTGTTGCCTGGGCGCTCTCTTCTTTGCAAAAGAGTCTGCAGTTCCACGCTTTGAACCGTGGAAAGGCGCCGGGCTCTGCTAAGACTTCCCCTGCGCTTCGTTTGCCCTGGGCCAAAGCGAGCCTTCACAATAGCTGAACGCTAACACTGCATACTCGTCCCACTTCCAGAACAGGGCTACCGCGAGGCAGTTCTCCGGGGGAAAACGGCCCTTCGCGAAGGGCAGATCTGCCGAGCTCATTGCGGGAAAGCGAAAGCAAAGGACGCTTTTCTCCCTCTAACCGCTTTCGTCAGAGGAACGGGGGAAGTCACAGTGTTCTTTCTCTCCCTGAGATACACACAATCTGACGTTGCCTCTGAGCTCCGTTGCTGGCAAAGAACTGAAACTGACATACATTCCTGTGGGGAAACACAGGGCTTTGCTACGATTTCTCTAGGCAGTGTGTTTTCCCTGGGCCTCACTGTAGCAACACTATCTCGCCAGGGCAACACTGCATGGCACTTCCTCTGCCAGGAGAGAGCTGCTGCTTTGTAGTTTGTGCTGGGAAACCTTGTTTTGGCAAGTGCGAATTGACCGCATTCAGGCAGAAAGAAAAGAGAATAGCAAGAGGCCTTTTCTCCCCGGCTGCTCTGCCAAGCCCTTCCAGCTCAAACTATGTCGTTGCTCCTCTGGAAGGATCCCTGCACCGCGGCGTAGTTTTTCCGAAGAAGCCCTGCGTTTGCAAGAGCAAATGAGGAATTCGTGGCAGGAAAGAGGAAGGAAAGAAAGTTTCTCTCCCTCTGCCTGCTTTGCTCAGAGGACCGGATGAAGTCAGGGAGTTCTCCCTTTCACTGAGAAACGTGCGGGCTGCTGTTGCCTGGGCGCTCTCTTCTTTGCAAAAGAGTCTGCAGTTCCACGCTTTGAACCGTGGAAAGGCGCCGGGCTCTGCTAAGATTTCCCCCGGCGCTTCGTTTGCCCTGGGCCAAAGCGAGCCTTCACAATAGCTGAACGCTAACACTGCATACTCGTTCCACTTCCAGAACCGGGCTACGGCGAGGCAGTTCTCCGGGGGAAAACGGCCCTTCGCGAAGGGCAGATCTGCCGAGCTCATTGCGGGAAAGCGAAAGCAAAGGACGCTTTTCTCCCTCTAACCGCTTTCGTCAGAGGAACGGCGGAAGTCACAGTGTTCTTTCTCTCCCTGAGATACACACAATCTGACGTTGCCTCTGAGCTCCGTTGCTGGCAAAGAACTGAAAGTGACATACATTCCTGTGGGGAAACACAGGGCTTTGCTAGGATTTCTCTAGGCAGTGTGTTTTCCCTGGGCCTCACTGTAGCAACACTATCTCGCAAGGGCGGAACTGCATGGGATTTCTTCTGCCAGGAGAGAGCTGCTGCTTTGTAGTTTGTGCTGGGAAACCTTGTTTTGGCAAGTGCGAATTGACCGCATTCAGGCAGAAAGAAAAGAGAATAGCAAGAGGCCTTTTCTCCCCGGCTGCTCTGCCAAGCCCTTCCAGCTCAAACTATGTCGTTGCTCCTCTGGAAGGATCCCTGCACCGCGGCGTAGTTTTTCCGAAGAAGCCCTGCGTTTGCAAGAGCAAATGAGGAATTCGTGGCAGGAAAGAGGAAGGAAAGAAAGTTTCTCTCCCTCTGCCTGCTTTGCTCAGAGGACTGGATGAAGTCAGGGAGTTCTCCCTTTCACTGAGAAACGTGCGGGCTGCTGTTGCCTGGGCGCTCTCTTCTTTGCAAAAGAGTCTGCAGTTCCACGCTTTGAACCGTGGAAAGGCGCCGGGCTCTGCTAAGACTTCCCCTGCGCTTCGTTTGCCCTGGGCGAAAGCGAGCCTTCACAATAGCTGAACGCTAACACTGCATACTCGTCCCACTTCCAGAACAGGGCTACGGCGAGGCAGTTCTCCGGGGGAAAACGGCCCTTCGCGAAGGGCAGATCTGCCGAGCTCATTGCGGGAAAGCGAAAGCAAAGGACGCTTTTCTCCCTCTAACCGCTTTCGTCAGAGGAACGGGGGAAGTCACAGTGTTCTTTCTCTCCCTGAGATACACACAATCTGACGTTGCCTCTGAGCTCCGTTGCTGGCAAAGAACTGAAACTGACATACATTCCTGTGGGGAAACACAGGGCTTTGCTACGATTTCTCTAGGCAGTGTGTTTTCCCTGGGCCTCACTGTAGCAACACTATCTCGCCAGGGCAGAACTGCATGGGATTTCCTCTGCCAGGAGAGAGCTGCTGCTTTGTAGTTTGTGCTGGGAAACCTTGTTTTGGCAAGTGCGAATTGACCGCATTCAGGCAGAAAGAAAAGAGAATAGCAAGAGGCCTTTTCTCCCCGGCTGCTCTGCCAAGCCCTTCCAGCTCAAACTATGTCGTTGCTCCTCTGGAAGGATCCCTGCACCGCGGCGTAGTTTTTCCGAAGAAGCCCTGCGTTTGCAAGAGCAAATGAGGAATTCGTGGCAGGAAAGAGGAAGGAAAGAAAGTTTCTCTCCCTCTGCCTGCTTTGCTCAGAGGACCGGATGAAGTCAGGGAGTTCTCCCTTTCACTGAGAAACGTGCGGGCTGCTGTTGCCTGGGCGCTCTCTTCTTTGCAAAAGAGTCTGCAGTTCCACGCTTTGAACCGTGGAAAGGCGCCGGGCTCTGCTAAGATTTCCCCCGGCGCTTCGTTTGCCCTGGGCCAAAGCGAGCCTTCACAATAGCTGAACGCTAACACTGCATACTCGTTCCACTTCCAGAACCGGGCTACGGCGAGGCAGTTCTCCGGGGGAAAACGGCCCTTCGCGAAGGGCAGATCTGCCGAGCTCATTGCGGGAAAGCGAAAGCAAAGGACGCTTTTCTCCCTCTAACCGCTTTCGTCAGAGGAACGGGGGAAGTCACAGTGTTCTTTCTCTCCCTGAGATACACACAATCTGACGTTGCCTCTGAGCTCCGTTGCTGGCAAAGAACTGAAACTGACATACATTCCTGTGGGGAAACACAGGGCTTTGCTAGGATTTCTCTAGGCAGTGTGTTTTCCCTGGGCCTCACTGTAGCAACACTATCTCGCAAGGGCAGAACTGCATGGGATTTCCTCTGCCAGGAGAGAGCTGCTGCTTTGTAGTTTGTGCTGGGAAACCTTGTTTTGGCA
Source organism: Elephas maximus indicus (assembly GCF_024166365.1). Classification (NCBI taxonomy): domain Eukaryota; kingdom Metazoa; phylum Chordata; class Mammalia; order Proboscidea; family Elephantidae; genus Elephas; species Elephas maximus. The sequence goes on from NC_064823.1 coordinate 432,975, forward strand.
AGTGCGAATTGACCGCATTCAGGCAGAAAGAAAAGAGAATAGCAAGAGGCCTTTTCTCCCCGGCTGCTCTGCCAAGCCCTTCCAGCTCAAACTATGTCGTTGCTCCTCTGGAAGGATCCCTGCACCGCGGCGTAGTTTTTCCGAAGAAGCCCTGCGTTTGCAAGAGCAAATGAGGAATTCGTGGCAGGAAAGAGGAAGGAAAGAAAGTTTCTCTCCCTCTGCCTGCTTTGCTCAGAGGACCGGATGAAGTCAGGGAGTTCTCCCTTTCACTGAGAAACGTGCGGGCTGCTGTTGCCTGGGCGCTCTCTTCTTTGCAAAAGAGTCTGCAGTTCCACGCTTTGAACCGTGGAAAGGCGCCGGGCTCTGCTAAGACTTCCCCTGCGCTTCGTTTGCCCTGGGCCAAAGCGAGCCTTCACAATAGCTGAACGCTAACACTGCATACTCGTCCCACTTCCAGAACAGGGCTACCGCGAGGCAGTTCTCCGGGGGAAAACGGCCCTTCGCGAAGGGCAGATCTGCCGAGCTCATTGCGGGAAAGCGAAAGCAAAGGACGCTTTTCTCCCTCTAACCGCTTTCGTCAGAGGAACGGGGGAAGTCACAGTGTTCTTTCTCTCCCTGAGATACACACAATCTGACGTTGCCTCTGAGCTCCGTTGCTGGCAAAGAACTGAAACTGACATACATTCCTGTGGGGAAACACAGGGCTTTGCTAGGATTTCTCTAGGCAGTGTGTTTTCCCTGGGCCTCACTGTAGCAACACTATCTCGCCAGGGCAACACTGCATGGCACTTCCTCTGCCAGGAGAGAGCTGCTGCTTTGTAGTTTGTGCTGGGAAACCTTGTTTTGGCAAGTGCGAATTGACCGCATTCAGGCAGAAAGAAAAGAGAATAGCAAGAGGCCTTTTCTCCCCGGCTGCTCTGCCAAGCCCTTCCAGCTCAAACTATGTCGTTGCTCCTCTGGAAGGATCCCTGCACCGCGGCGTAGTTTTTCCGAAGAAGCCCTGCGTTTGCAAGAGCAAATGAGGAATTCGTGGCAGGAAAGAGGAAGGAAAGAAAGTTTCTCTCCCTCTGCCTGCTTTGCTCAGAGGACCGGATGAAGTCAGGGAGTTCTCCCTTTCACTGAGAAACGTGCGGGCTGCTGTTGCCTGGGCGCTCTCTTCTTTGCAAAAGAGTCTGCAGTTCCACGCTTTGAACCGTGGAAAGGCGCCGGGCTCTGCTAAGATTTCCCCCGGCGCTTCGTTTGCCCTGGGCCAAAGCGAGCCTTCACAATAGCTGAACGCTAACACTGCATACTCGTTCCACTTCCAGAACCGGGCTACGGCGAGGCAGTTCTCCGGGGGAAAACGGCCCTTCGCGAAGGGCAGATCTGCCGAGCTCATTGCGGGAAAGCGAAAGCAAAGGACGCTTTTCTCCCTCTAACCGCTTTCGTCAGAGGAACGGCGGAAGTCACAGTGTTCTTTCTCTCCCTGAGATACACACAATCTGACGTTGCCTCTGAGCTCCGTTGCTGGCAAAGAACTGAAAGTGACATACATTCCTGTGGGGAAACACAGGGCTTTGCTAGGATTTCTCTAGGCAGTGTGTTTTCCCTGGGCCTCACTGTAGCAACACTATCTCGCAAGGGCGGAACTGCATGGGATTTCTTCTGCCAGGAGAGAGCTGCTGCTTTGTAGTTTGTGCTGGGAAACCTTGTTTTGGCAAGTGCGAATTGACCGCATTCAGGCAGAAAGAAAAGAGAATAGCAAGAGGCCTTTTCTCCCCGGCTGCTCTGCCAAGCCCTTCCAGCTCAAACTATGTCGTTGCTCCTCTGGAAGGATCCCTGCACCGCGGCGTAGTTTTTCCGAAGAAGCCCTGCGTTTGCAAGAGCAAATGAGGAATTCGTGGCAGGAAAGAGGAAGGAAAGAAAGTTTCTCTCCCTCTGCCTGCTTTGCTCAGAGGACTGGATGAAGTCAGGGAGTTCTCCCTTTCACTGAGAAACGTGCGGGCTGCTGTTGCCTGGGCGCTCTCTTCTTTGCAAAAGAGTCTGCAGTTCCACGCTTTGAACCGTGGAAAGGCGCCGGGCTCTGCTAAGACTTCCCCTGCGCTTCGTTTGCCCTGGGCGAAAGCGAGCCTTCACAATAGCTGAACGCTAACACTGCATACTCGTCCCACTTCCAGAACAGGGCTACGGCGAGGCAGTTCTCCGGGGGAAAACGGCCCTTCGCGAAGGGCAGATCTGCCGAGCTCATTGCGGGAAAGCGAAAGCAAAGGACGCTTTTCTCCCTCTAACCGCTTTCGTCAGAGGAACGGGGGAAGTCACAGTGTTCTTTCTCTCCCTGAGATACACACAATCTGACGTTGCCTCTGAGCTCCGTTGCTGGCAAAGAACTGAAACTGACATACATTCCTGTGGGGAAACACAGGGCTTTGCTAGGATTTCTCTAGGCAGTGTGTTTTCCCTGGGCCTCACTGTAGCAACACTATCTCGCCAGGGCAGAACTGCATGGGATTTCCTCTGCCAGGAGAGAGCTGCTGCTTTGTAGTTTGTGCTGGGAAACCTTGTTTTGGCAAGTGCGAATTGACCGCATTCAGGCAGAAAGAAAAGAGAATAGCAAGAGGCCTTTTCTCCCCGGCTGCTCTGCCAAGCCCTTCCAGCTCAAACTATGTCGTTGCTCCTCTGGAAGGATCCCTGCACCGCGGCGTAGTTTTTCCGAAGAAGCCCTGCGTTTGCAAGAGCAAATGAGGAATTCGTGGCAGGAAAGAGGAAGGAAAGAAAGTTTCTCTCCCTCTGCCTGCTTTGCTCAGAGGACCGGATGAAGTCAGGGAGTTCTCCCTTTCACTGAGAAACGTGCGGGCTGCTGTTGCCTGGGCGCTCTCTTCTTTGCAAAAGAGTCTGCAGTTCCACGCTTTGAACCGTGGAAAGGCGCCGGGCTCTGCTAAGATTTCCCCCGGCGCTTCGTTTGCCCTGGGCCAAAGCGAGCCTTCACAATAGCTGAACGCTAACACTGCATACTCGTTCCACTTCCAGAACCGGGCTACGGCGAGGCAGTTCTCCGGGGGAAAACGGCCCTTCGCGAAGGGCAGATCTGCCGAGCTCATTGCGGGAAAGCGAAAGCAAAGGACGCTTTTCTCCCTCTAACCGCTTTCGTCAGAGGAACGGGGGAAGTCACAGTGTTCTTTCTCTCCCTGAGATACACACAATCTGACGTTGCCTCTGAGCTCCGTTGCTGGCAAAGAACTGAAACTGACATACATTCCTGTGGGGAAACACAGGGCTTTGCTAGGATTTCTCTAGGCAGTGTGTTTTCCCTGGGCCTCACTGTAGCAACACTATCTCGCAAGGGCAGAACTGCATGGGATTTCCTCTGCCAGGAGAGAGCTGCTGCTTTGTAGTTTGTGCTGGGAAACCTTGTTTTGGCAAGTGCGAATTGACCGCATTCAGGCAGAAAGAAAAGAGAATAGCAAGAGGCCTTTTCTCCCCGGCTGCTCTGCCAAGCCCTTCCAGCTCAAACTATGTCGTTGCTCCTCTGGAAGGATCCCTGCACCGCGGCGTAGTTTTTCCGAAGAAGCCCTGCGTTTGCAAGAGCAAATGAGGAATTCGTGGCAGGAAAGAGGAAGGAAAGAAAGTTTCTCTCCCTCTGCCTGCTTTGCTCAGAGGACCGGATGAAGTCAGGGAGTTCTCCCTTTCACTGAGAAACGTGCGGGCTGCTGTTGCCTGGGCGCTCTCTTCTTTGCAAAAGAGTCTGCAGTTCCACGCTTTGAACCGTGGAAAGGCGCCGGGCTCTGCTAAGACTTCCCCTGCGCTTCGTTTGCCCTGGGCCAAAGCGAGCCTTCACAATAGCTGAACGCTAACACTGCATACTCGTCCCACTTCCAGAACAGGGCTACCGCGAGGCAGTTCTCCGGGGGAAAACGGCCCTTCGCGAAGGGCAGATCTGCCGAGCTCATTGCGGGAAAGCGAAAGCAAAGGACGCTTTTCTCCCTCTAACCGCTTTCGTCAGAGGAACGGGGGAAGTCACAGTGTTCTTTCTCTCCCTGAGATACACACAATCTGACGTTGCCTCTGAGCTCCGTTGCTGGCAAAGAACTGAAACTGACATACATTCCTGTGGGGAAACACAGGGCTTTGCTAGGATTTCTCTAGGCAGTGTGTTTTCCCTGGGCCTCACTGTAGCAACACTATCTCGCCAGGGCAACACTGCATGGCACTTCCTCTGCCAGGAGAGAGCTGCTGCTTTGTAGTTTGTGCTGGGAAACCTTGTTTTGGCAAGTGCGAATTGACCGCATTCAGGCAGAAAGAAAAGAGAATAGCAAGAGGCCTTTTCTCCCCGGCTGCTCTGCCAAGCCCTTCCAGCTCAAACTATGTCGTTGCTCCTCTGGAAGGATCCCTGCACCGCGGCGTAGTTTTTCCGAAGAAGCCCTGCGTTTGCAAGAGCAAATGAGGAATTCGTGGCAGGAAAGAGGAAGGAAAGAAAGTTTCTCTCCCTCTGCCTGCTTTGCTCAGAGGACCGGATGAAGTCAGGGAGTTCTCCCTTTCACTGAGAAACGTGCGGGCTGCTGTTGCCTGGGCGCTCTCTTCTTTGCAAAAGAGTCTGCAGTTCCACGCTTTGAACCGTGGAAAGGCGCCGGGCTCTGCTAAGATTTCCCCCGGCGCTTCGTTTGCCCTGGGCCAAAGCGAGCCTTCACAATAGCTGAACGCTAACACTGCATACTCGTTCCACTTCCAGAACCGGGCTACGGCGAGGCAGTTCTCCGGGGGAAAACGGCCCTTCGCGAAGGGCAGATCTGCCGAGCTCATTGCGGGAAAGCGAAAGCAAAGGACGCTTTTCTCCCTCTAACCGCTTTCGTCAGAGGAACGGCGGAAGTCACAGTGTTCTTTCTCTCCCTGAGATACACACAATCTGACGTTGCCTCTGAGCTCCGTTGCTGGCAAAGAACTGAAAGTGACATACATTCCTGTGGGGAAACACAGGGCTTTGCTAGGATTTCTCTAGGCAGTGTGTTTTCCCTGGGCCTCACTGTAGCAACACTATCTCGCAAGGGCGGAACTGCATGGGATTTCTTCTGCCAGGAGAGAGCTGCTGCTTTGTAGTTTGTGCTGGGAAACCTTGTTTTGGCAAGTGCGAATTGACCGCATTCAGGCAGAAAGAAAAGAGAATAGCAAGAGGCCTTTTCTCCCCGGCTGCTCTGCCAAGCCCTTCCAGCTCAAACTATGTCGTTGCTCCTCTGGAAGGATCCCTGCACCGCGGCGTAGTTTTTCCGAAGAAGCCCTGCGTTTGCAAGAGCAAATGAGGAATTCGTGGCAGGAAAGAGGAAGGAAAGAAAGTTTCTCTCCCTCTGCCTGCTTTGCTCAGAGGACTGGATGAAGTCAGGGACTTCTCCCTTTCACTGAGAAACGTGCGGGCTGCTGTTGCCTGGGCGCTCTCTTCTTTGCAAAAGAGTCTGCAGTTCCACGCTTTGAACCGTGGAAAGGCGCCGGGCTCTGCTAAGACTTCCCCTGCGCTTCGTTTGCCCTGGGCCAAAGCGAGCCTTCACAATAGCTGAACGCTAACACTGCATACTCGTCCCACTTCCAGAACAGGGCTACGGCGAGGCAGTTCTCCGGGGGAAAACGGCCCTTCGCGAAGGGCAGATCTGCCGAGCTCATTGCGGGAAAGCGAAAGCAAAGGACGCTTTTCTCCCTCTAACCGCTTTCGTCAGAGGAACGGGGGAAGTCACAGTGTTCTTTCTCTCCCTGAGATACACACAATCTGACGTTGCCTCTGAGCTCCGTTGCTGGCAAAGAACTGAAACTGACATACATTCCTGTGGGGAAACACAGGGCTTTGCTACGATTTCTCTAGGCAGTGTGTTTTCCCTGGGCCTCACTGTAGCAACACTATCTCGCCAGGGCAGAACTGCATGGGATTTCCTCTGCCAGGAGAGAGCTGCTGCTTTGTAGTTTGTGCTGGGAAACCTTGTTTTGGCAAGTGCGAATTGACCGCATTCAGGCAGAAAGAAAAGAGAATAGCAAGAGGCCTTTTCTCCCCGGCTGCTCTGCCAAGCCCTTCCAGCTCAAACTATGTCGTTGCTCCTCTGGAAGGATCCCTGCACCGCGGCGTAGTTTTTCCGAAGAAGCCCTGCGTTTGCAAGAGCAAATGAGGAATTCGTGGCAGGAAAGAGGAAGGAAAGAAAGTTTCTCTCCCTCTGCCTGCTTTGCTCAGAGGACCGGATGAAGTCAGGGAGTTCTCCCTTTCACTGAGAAACGTGCGGGCTGCTGTTGCCTGGGCGCTCTCTTCTCTGCAAAAGAGTCTGCAGTTCCACGCTTTGAACCGTGGAAAGGCGCCGGGCTCTGCTAAGATTTCCCCCGGCGCTTCGTTTGCCCTGGGCCAAAGCGAGCCTTCACAATAGCTGAACGCTAACACTGCATACTCGTTCCACTTCCAGAACCGGGCTACGGCGAGGCAGTTCTCCGGGGGAAAACGGCCCTTCGCGAAGGGCAGATCTGCCGAGCTCATTGCGGGAAAGCGAAAGCAAAGGACGCTTTTCTCCCTCTAACCGCTTTCGTCAGAGGAACGGGGGAAGTCACAGTGTTCTTTCTCTCCCTGAGATACACACAATCTGACGTTGCCTCTGAGCTCCGTTGCTGGCAAAGAACTGAAAGTGACATACATTCCTGTGGGGAAACACAGGGCTTTGCTAGGATTTCTCTAGGCAGTGTGTTTTCCCTGGGCCTCACTGTAGCAACACTATCTCGCCAGGGCAGAACTGCATGGGATTTCCTCTGCCAGGAGAGAGCTGCTGCTTTGTAGTTTGTGCTGGGAAACCTTGTTTTGGCAAGTGCGAATTGACCGCATTCAGGCAGAAAGAAAAGAGAATAGCAAGAGGCCTTTTCTCCCCGGCTGCTCTGCCAAGCCCTTCCAGCTCAAACTATGTCGTTGCTCCTCTGGAAGGATCCCTGCACCGCGGCGTAGTTTTTCCGAAGAAGCCCTGCGTTTGCAAGAGCAAATGAGGAATTCGTGGCAGGAAAGAGGAAGGAAAGAAAGTTTCTCTCCCTCTGCCTGCTTTGCTCAGAGGACCGGATGAAGTCAGGGAGTTCTCCCTTTCACTGAGAAACGTGCGGGCTGCTGTTGCCTGGGCGCTCTCTTCTTTGCAAAAGAGTCTGCAGTTCCACGCTTTGAACCGTGGAAAGGCGCCGGGCTCTGCTAAGACTTCCCCTGCGCTTCGTTTGCCCTGGGCCAAAGCGAGCCTTCACAATAGCTGAACGCTAACACTGCATACTCGTCCCACTTCCAGAACAGGGCTACCGCGAGGCAGTTCTCCGGGGGAAAACGGCCCTTCGCGAAGGGCAGATCTGCCGAGCTCATTGCGGGAAAGCGAAAGCAAAGGACGCTTTTCTCCCTCTAACCGCTTTCGTCAGAGGAACGGGGGAAGTCACAGTGTTCTTTCTCTCCCTGAGATACACACAATCTGACGTTGCCTCTGAGCTCCGTTGCTGGCAAAGAACTGAAACTGACATACATTCCTGTGGGGAAACACAGGGCTTTGCTAGGATTTCTCTAGGCAGTGTGTTTTCCCTGGGCCTCACTGTAGCAACACTATCTCGCCAGGGCAACACTGCATGGCACTTCCTGTGCCAGGAGAGAGCTGCTGCTTTGTAGTTTGTGCTGGGAAACCTTGTTTTGGCAAGTGCGAATTGACCGCATTCAGGCAGAAAGAAAAGAGAATAGCAAGAGGCCTTTTCTCCCCGGCTGCTCTGCCAAGCCCTTCCAGCTCAAACTATGTCGTTGCTCCTCTGGAAGGATCCCTGCACCGCGGCGTAGTTTTTCCGAAGAAGCCCTGCGTTTGCAAGAGCAAATGAGGAATTCGTGGCAGGAAAGAGGAAGGAAAGAAAGTTTCTCTCCCTCTGCCTGCTTTGCTCAGAGGACTGGATGAAGTCAGGGAGTTCTCCCTTTCACTGAGAAACGTGCGGGCTGCTGTTGCCTGGGCGCTCTCTTCTTTGCAAAAGAGTCTGCAGTTCCACGCTTTGAACCGTGGAAAGGCGCCGGGCTCTGCTAAGACTTCCCCTGCGCTTCGTTTGCCCTGGGCCAAAGCGAGCCTTCACAATAGCTGAACGCTAACACTGCATACTCGTCCCACTTCCAGAACAGGGCTACCGCGAGGCAGTTCTCCGGGGGAAAACGGCCCTTCGCGAAGGGCAGATCTGCCGAGCTCATTGCGGGAAAGCGAAAGCAAAGGACGCTTTTCTCCCTCTAACCGCTTTCGTCAGAGGAACGGGGGAAGTCACAGTGTTCTTTCTCTCCCTGAGATACACACAATCTGACGTTGCCTCTGAGCTCCGTTGCTGGCAAAGAACTGAAACTGACATACATTCCTGTGGGGAAACACAGGGCTTTGCTAGGATTTCTCTAGGCAGTGTGTTTTCCCTGGGCCTCACTGTAGCAACACTATCTCGCAAGGGCAGAACTGCATGGGATTTCCTCCGCCAGGAGAGAGCTGCTGCTTTGTAGTTTGTGCTGGGAAACCTTGCTTTGGCAAGTGCGAATTGACCGCATTCAGGCAGAAAGAAAAGAGAATAGCAAGAGGCCTTTTCTCCCCGGCTGCTCTGCCAAGCCCTTCCAGCTCAAACTATGTCGTTGCTCCTCTGGAAGGATCCCTGCACCGCGGCGTAGTTTTTCCGAAGAAGCCCTGCGTTTGCAAGAGCAAATGAGGAATTCGTGGCAGGAAAGAGGAAGGAAAGAAAGTTTCTCTCCCTCTGCCTGCTTTGCTCAGAGGACCGGATGAAGTCAGGGAGTTCTCCCTTTCACTGAGAAACGTGCGGGCTGCTGTTGCCTGGGCGCTCTCTTCTTTGCAAAAGAGTCTGCAGTTCCACGCTTTGAACCGTGGAAAGGCGCCGGGCTCTGCTAAGATTTCCCCCGGCGCTTCGTTTGCCCTGGGCCAAAGCGAGCCTTCACAATAGCTGAACGCTAACACTGCATACTCGTTCCACTTCCAGAACCGGGCTACGGCGAGGCAGTTCTCCGGGGGAAAACGGCCCTTCGCGAAGGGCAGATCTGCCGAGCTCATTGCGGGAAAGCGAAAGCAAAGGACGCTTTTCTCCCTCTAACCGCTTTCGTCAGAGGAACGGGGGAAGTCACAGTGTTCTTTCTCTCCCTGAGATACACACAATCTGACGTTGCCTCTGAGCTCCGTTGCTGGCAAAGAACTGAAACTGACATACATTCCTGTGGGGAAACACAGGGCTTTGCTAGGATTTCTCTAGGCAGTGTGTTTTCCCTGGGCCTCACTGTAGCAACACTATCTCGCCAGGGCAGAACTGCATGGGATTTCCTCTGCCAGGAGAGAGCTGCTGCTTTGTAGTTTGTGCTGGGAAACCTTGTTTTGGCAAGTGCGAATTGACCGCATTCAGGCAGAAAGAAAAGAGAATAGCAAGAGGCCTTTTCTCCCCGGCTGCTCTGCCAAGCCCTTCCAGCTCAAACTATGTCGTTGCTCCTCTGGAAGGATCCCTGCACCGCGGCGTAGTTTTTCCGAAGAAGCCCTGCGTTTGCAAGAGCAAATGAGGAATTCGTGGCAGGAAAGAGGAAGGAAAGAAAGTTTCTCTCCCTCTGCCTGCTTTGCTCAGAGGACCGGATGAAGTCAGGGAGTTCTCCCTTTCACTGAGAAACGTGCGGGCTGCTGTTGCCTGGGCGCTCTCTTCTTTGCAAAAGAGTCTGCAGTTCCACGCTTTGAACCGTGGAAAGGCGCCGGGCTCTGCTAAGACTTCCCCTGCGCTTCGTTTGCCCTGGGCCAAAGCGAGCCTTCACAATAGCTGAACGCTAACACTGCATACTCGTCCCACTTCCAGAACAGGGCTACCGCGAGGCAGTTCTCCGGGGGAAAACGGCCCTTCGCGAAGGGCAGATCTGCCGAGCTCATTGCGGGAAAGCGAAAGCAAAGGACGCTTTTCTCCCTCTAACCGCTTTCGTCAGAGGAACGGGGGAAGTCACAGTGTTCTTTCTCTCCCTGAGATACACACAATCTGACGTTGCCTCTGAGCTCCGTTGCTGGCAAAGAACTGAAAGTGACATACATTCCTGTGGGGAAACACAGGGCTTTGCTACGATTTCTCTAGGCAGTGTGTTTTCCCTGGGCCTCACTGTAGCAACACTATCTCGCCAGGGCAACACTGCATGGCACTTCCTCTGCCAGGAGAGAGCTGCTGCTTTGTAGTTTGTGCTGGGAAACCTTGTTTTGGCAAGTGCGAATTGACCGCATTCAGGCAGAAAGAAAAGAGAATAGCAAGAGGCCTTTTCTCCCCGGCTGCTCTGCCAAGCCCTTCCAGCTCAAACTATGTCGTTGCTCCTCTGGAAGGATCCCTGCACCGCGGCGTAGTTTTTCCGAAGAAGCCCTGCGTTTGCAAGAGCAAATGAGGAATTCGTGGCAGGAAAGAGGAAGGAAAGAAAGTTTCTCTCCCTCTGCCTGCTTTGCTCAGAGGACCGGATGAAGTCAGGGAGTTCTCCCTTTCACTGAGAAACGTGCGGGCTGCTGTTGCCTGGGCGCTCTCTTCTTTGCAAAAGAGTCTGCAGTTCCACGCTTTGAACCGTGGAAAGGCGCCGGGCTCTGCTAAGATTTCCCCCGGCGCTTCGTTTGCCCTGGGCCAAAGCGAGCCTTCACAATAGCTGAACGCTAACACTGCATACTCGTTCCACTTCCAGAACCGGGCTACGGCGAGGCAGTTCTCCGGGGGAAAACGGCCCTTCGCGAAGGGCAGATCTGCCGAGCTCATTGCGGGAAAGCGAAAGCAAAGGACGCTTTTCTCCCTCTAACCGCTTTCGTCAGAGGAACGGGGGAAGTCACAGTGTTCTTTCTCTCCCTGAGATACACACAATCTGACGTTGCCTCTGAGCTCCGTTGCTGGCAAAGAACTGAAACTGACATACATTCCTGTGGGGAAACACAGGGCTTTGCTAGGATTTCTCTAGGCAGTGTGTTTTCCCTGGGCCTCACTGTAGCAACACTATCTCGCCAGGGCAACACTGCATGACACTTCCTCTGCCAGGAGAGAGCTGCTGCTTTGTAGTTTGTGCTGGGAAACCTTGTTTTGGCAAGTGCGAATTGACCGCATTCAGGCAGAAAGAAAAGAGAATAGCAAGAGGCCTTTTCTCCCCGGCTGCTCTGCCAAGCCCTTCCAGCTCAAACTATGTCGTTGCTCCTCTGGAAGGATCCCTGCACCGCGGCGTAGTTTTTCCGAAGAAGCCCTGCGTTTGCAAGAGCAAATGAGGAATTCGTGGCAGGAAAGAGGAAGGAAAGAAAGTTTCTCTCCCTCTGCCTGCTTTGCTCAGAGGACTGGATGAAGTCAGGGAGTTCTCCCTTTCACTGAGAAACGTGCGGGCTGCTGTTGCCTGGGCGCTCTCTTCTTTGCAAAAGAGTCTGCAGTTCCACGCTTTGAACCGTGGAAAGGCGCCGGGCTCTGCTAAGACTTCCCCTGCGCTTCGTTTGCCCTGGGCCAAAGCGAGCCTTCACAATAGCTGAACGCTAACACTGCATACTCGTCCCACTTCCAGAACAGGGCTACGGCGAGGCAGTTCTCCGGGGGAAAACGGCCCTTCGCGAAGGGCAGATCTGCCGAGCTCATTGCGGGAAAGCGAAAGCAAAGGACGCTTTTCTCCCTCTAACCGCTTTCGTCAGAGGAACGGGGGAAGTCACAGTGTTCTTTCTCTCCCTGAGATACACACAATCTGACGTTGCCTCTGAGCTCCGTTGCTGGCAAAGAACTGAAACTGACATACATTCCTGTGGGGAAACACAGGGCTTTGCTACGATTTCTCTAGGCAGTGTGTTTTCCCTGGGCCTCACTGTAGCAACACTATCTCGCCAGGGCAACACTGCATGGCACTTCCTCTGCCAGGAGAGAGCTGCTGCTTTGTAGTTTGTGCTGGGAAACCTTGTTTTGGCAAGTGCGAATTGACCGCATTCAGGCAGAAAGAAAAGAGAATAGCAAGAGGCCTTTTCTCCCCGGCTGCTCTGCCAAGCCCTTCCAGCTCAAACTATGTCGTTGCTCCTCTGGAAGGATCCCTGCACCGCGGCGTAGTTTTTCCGAAGAAGCCCTGCGTTTGCAAGAGCAAATGAGGAATTCGTGGCAGGAAAGAGGAAGGAAAGAAAGTTTCTCTCCCTCTGCCTGCTTTGCTCAGAGGACCGGATGAAGTCAGGGAGTTCTCCCTTTCACTGAGAAACGTGCGGGCTGCTGTTGCCTGGGCGCTCTCTTCTTTGCAAAAGAGTCTGCAGTTCCACGCTTTGAACCGTGGAAAGGCGCCGGGCTCTGCTAAGATTTCCCCCGGCGCTTCGTTTGCCCTGGGCCAAAGCGAGCCTTCACAATAGCTGAACGCTAACACTGCATACTCGTTCCACTTCCAGAACCGGGCTACGGCGAGGCAGTTCTCCGGGGGAAAACGGCCCTTCGCGAAGGGCAGATCTGCCGAGCTCATTGCGGGAAAGCGAAAGCAAAGGACGCTTTTCTCCCTCTAACCGCTTTCGTCAGAGGAACGGGGGAAGTCACAGTGTTCTTTCTCTCCCTGAGATACACACAATCTGACGTTGCCTCTGAGCTCCGTTGCTGGCAAAGAACTGAAACTGACATACATTCCTGTGGGGAAACACAGGGCTTTGCTAGGATTTCTCTAGGCAGTGTGTTTTCCCTGGGCCTCACTGTAGCAACACTATCTCGCCAGGGCAGAACTGCATGGGATTTCCTCTGCCAGGAGAGAGCTGCTGCTTTGTAGTTTGTGCTGGGAAACCTTGTTTTGGCAAGTGCGAATTGACCGCATTCAGGCAGAAAGAAAAGAGAATAGCAAGAGGCCTTTTCTCCCCGGCTGCTCTGCCAAGCCCTTCCAGCTCAAACTATGTCGTTGCTCCTCTGGAAGGATCCCTGCACCGCGGCGTAGTTTTTCCGAAGAAGCCCTGCGTTTGCAAGAGCAAATGAGGAATTCGTGGCAGGAAAGAGGAAGGAAAGAAAGTTTCTCTCCCTCTGCCTGCTTTGCTCAGAGGACCGGATGAAGTCAGGGAGTTCTCCCTTTCACTGAGAAACGTGCGGGCTGCTGTTGCCTGGGCGCTCTCTTCTTTGCAAAAGAGTCTGCAGTTCCACGCTTTGAACCGTGGAAAGGCGCCGGGCTCTGCTAAGACTTCCCCTGCGCTTCGTTTGCCCTGGGCCAAAGCGAGCCTTCACAATAGCTGAACGCTAACACTGCATACTCGTCCCACTTCCAGAACAGGGCTACCGCGAGGCAGTTCTCCGGGGGAAAACGGCCCTTCGCGAAGGGCAGATCTGCCGAGCTCATTGCGGGAAAGCGAAAGCAAAGGACGCTTTTCTCCCTCTAACCGCTTTCGTCAGAGGAACGGGGGAAGTCACAGTGTTCTTTCTCTCCCTGAGATACACACAATCTGACGTTGCCTCTGAGCTCCGTTGCTGGCAAAGAACTGAAACTGACATACATTCCTGTGGGGAAACACAGGGCTTTGCTAGGATTTCTCTAGGCAGTGTGTTTTCCCTGGGCCTCACTGTAGCAACACTATCTCGCAAGGGCAGAACTGCATGGGATTTCCTCTGCCAGGAGAGAGCTGCTGCTTTGTAGTTTGTGCTGGGAAACCTTGTTTTGGCAAGTGCGAATTGACCGCATTCAGGCAGAAAGAAAAGAGAATAGCAAGAGGCCTTTTCTCCCCGGCTGCTCTGCCAAGCCCTTCCAGCTCAAACTATGTCGTTGCTCCTCTGGAAGGATCCCTGCACCGCGGCGTAGTTTTTCCGAAGAAGCCCTGCGTTTGCAAGAGCAAATGAGGAATTCGTGGCAGGAAAGAGGAAGGAAAGAAAGTTTCTCTCCCTCTGCCTGCTTTGCTCAGAGGACCGGATGAAGTCAGGGAGTTCTCCCTTTCACTGAGAAACGTGCGGGCTGCTGTTGCCTGGGCGCTCTCTTCTTTGCAAAAGAGTCTGCAGTTCCACGCTTTGAACCGTGGAAAGGCGCCGGGCTCTGCTAAGACTTCCCCTGCGCTTCGTTTGCCCTGGGCCAAAGCGAGCCTTCACAATAGCTGAACGCTAACACTGCATACTCGTTCCACTTCCAGAACCGGGCTACGGCGAGGCAGTTCTCCGGGGGAAAACGGCCCTTCGCGAAGGGCAGATCTGCCGAGCTCATTGCGGGAAAGCGAAAGCAAAGGACGCTTTTCTCCCTCTAACCGCTTTCGTCAGAGGAACGGGGGAAGTCACAGTGTTCTTTCTCTCCCTGAGATACACACAATCTGACGTTGCCTCTGAGCTCCGTTGCTGGCAAAGAACTGAAAGTGACATACATTCCTGTGGGGAAACACAGGGCTTTGCTAGGATTTCTCTAGGCAGTGTGTTTTCCCTGGGCCTCACTGTAGCAACACTATCTCGCAAGGGCGGAACTGCATGGGATTTCTTCTGCCAGGAGAGAGCTGCTGCTTTGTAGTTTGTGCTGGGAAACCTTGTTTTGGCAAGTGCGAATTGACCGCATTCAGGCAGAAAGAAAAGAGAATAGCAAGAGGCCTTTTCTCCCCGGCTGCTCTGCCAAGCCCTTCCAGCTCAAACTATGTCGTTGCTCCTCTGGAAGGATCCCTGCACCGCGGCGTAGTTTTTCCGAAGAAGCCCTGCGTTTGCAAGAGCAAATGAGGAATTCGTGGCAGGAAAGAGGAAGGAAAGAAAGTTTCTCTCCCTCTGCCTGCTTTGCTCAGAGGACTGGATGAAGTCAGGGAGTTCTCCCTTTCACTGAGAAACGTGCGGGCTGCTGTTGCCTGGGCGCTCTCTTCTTTGCAAAAGAGTCTGCAGTTCCACGCTTTGAACCGTGGAAAGGCGCCGGGCTCTGCTAAGACTTCCCCTGCGCTTCGTTTGCCCTGGGCCAAAGCGAGCCTTCACAATAGCTGAACGCTAACACTGCATACTCGTCCCACTTCCAGAACAGGGCTACGGCGAGGCAGTTCTCCGGGGGAAAACGGCCCTTCGCGAAGGGCAGATCTGCCGAGCTCATTGCGGGAAAGCGAAAGCAAAGGACGCTTTTCTCCCTCTAACCGCTTTCGTCAGAGGAACGGGGGAAGTCACAGTGTTCTTTCTCTCCCTGAGATACACACAATCTGACGTTGCCTCTGAGCTCCGTTGCTGGCAAAGAACTGAAACTGACATACATTCCTGTGGGGAAACACAGGGCTTTGCTACGATTTCTCTAGGCAGTGTGTTTTCCCTGGGCCTCACTGTAGCAACACTATCTCGCCAGGGCAACACTGCATGGCACTTCCTCTGCCAGGAGAGAGCTGCTGCTTTGTAGTTTGTGCTGGGAAACCTTGTTTTGGCAAGTGCGAATTGACCGCATTCAGGCAGAAAGAAAAGAGAATAGCAAGAGGCCTTTTCTCCCCGGCTGCTCTGCCAAGCCCTTCCAGCTCAAACTATGTCGTTGCTCCTCTGGAAGGATCCCTGCACCGCGGCGTAGTTTTTCCGAAGAAGCCCTGCGTTTGCAAGAGCAAATGAGGAATTCGTGGCAGGAAAGAGGAAGGAAAGAAAGTTTCTCTCCCTCTGCCTGCTTTGCTCAGAGGACCGGATGAAGTCAGGGAGTTCTCCCTTTCACTGAGAAACGTGCGGGCTGCTGTTGCCTGGGCGCTCTCTTCTTTGCAAAAGAGTCTGCAGTTCCACGCTTTGAACCGTGGAAAGGCGCCGGGCTCTGCTAAGATTTCCCCCGGCGCTTCGTTTGCCCTGGGCCAAAGCGAGCCTTCACAATAGCTGAACGCTAACACTGCATACTCGTTCCACTTCCAGAACCGGGCTACGGCGAGGCAGTTCTCCGGGGGAAAACGGCCCTTCGCGAAGGGCAGATCTGCCGAGCTCATTGCGGGAAAGCGAAAGCAAAGGACGCTTTTCTCCCTCTAACCGCTTTCGTCAGAGGAACGGGGGAAGTCACAGTGTTCTTTCTCTCCCTGAGATACACACAATCTGACGTTGCCTCTGAGCTCCGTTGCTGGCAAAGAACTGAAACTGACATACATTCCTGTGGGGAAACACAGGGCTTTGCTAGGATTTCTCTAGGCAGTGTGTTTTCCCTGGGCCTCACTGTAGCAACACTATCTCGCAAGGGCAGAACTGCATGGGATTTCCTCCGCCAGGAGAGAGCTGCTGCTTTGTAGTTTGTGCTGGGAAACCTTGCTTTGGCAAGTGCGAATTGACCGCATTCAGGCAGAAAGAAAAGAGAATAGCAAGAGGCCTTTTCTCCCCGGCTGCTCTGCCAAGCCCTTCCAGCTCAAACTATGTCGTTGCTCCTCTGGAAGGATCCCTGCACCGCGGCGTAGTTTTTCCGAAGAAGCCCTGCGTTTGCAAGAGCAAATGAGGAATTCGTGGCAGGAAAGAGGAAGGAAAGAAAGTTTCTCTCCCTCTGCCTGCTTTGCTCAGAGGACCGGATGAAGTCAGGGAGTTCTCCCTTTCACTGAGAAACGTGCGGGCTGCTGTTGCCTGGGCGCTCTCTTCTTTGCAAAAGAGTCTGCAGTTCCACGCTTTGAACCGTGGAAAGGCGCCGGGCTCTGCTAAGACTTCCCCTGCGCTTCGTTTGCCCTGGGCCAAAGCGAGCCTTCACAATAGCTGAACGCTAACACTGCATACTCGTCCCACTTCCAGAACAGGGCTACCGCGAGGCAGTTCTCCGGGGGAAAACGGCCCTTCGCGAAGGGCAGATCTGCCGAGCTCATTGCGGGAAAGCGAAAGCAAAGGACGCTTTTCTCCCTCTAACCGCTTTCGTCAGAGGAACGGGGGAAGTCACAGTGTTCTTTCTCTCCCTGAGATACACACAATCTGACGTTGCCTCTGAGCTCCGTTGCTGGCAAAGAACTGAAACTGACATACATTCCTGTGGGGAAACACAGGGCTTTGCTACGATTTCTCTAGGCAGTGTGTTTTCCCTGGGCCTCACTGTAGCAACACTATCTCGCCAGGGCAACACTGCATGGCACTTCCTCTGCCAGGAGAGAGCTGCTGCTTTGTAGTTTGTGCTGGGAAACCTTGTTTTGGCAAGTGCGAATTGACCGCATTCAGGCAGAAAGAAAAGAGAATAGCAAGAGGCCTTTTCTCCCCGGCTGCTCTGCCAAGCCCTTCCAGCTCAAACTATGTCGTTGCTCCTCTGGAAGGATCCCTGCACCGCGGCGTAGTTTTTCCGAAGAAGCCCTGCGTTTGCAAGAGCAAATGAGGAATTCGTGGCAGGAAAGAGGAAGGAAAGAAAGTTTCTCTCCCTCTGCCTGCTTTGCTCAGAGGACCGGATGAAGTCAGGGAGTTCTCCCTTTCACTGAGAAACGTGCGGGCTGCTGTTGCCTGGGCGCTCTCTTCTTTGCAAAAGAGTCTGCAGTTCCACGCTTTGAACCGTGGAAAGGCGCCGGGCTCTGCTAAGATTTCCCCCGGCGCTTCGTTTGCCCTGGGCCAAAGCGAGCCTTCACAATAGCTGAACGCTAACACTGCATACTCGTTCCACTTCCAGAACCGGGCTACGGCGAGGCAGTTCTCCGGGGGAAAACGGCCCTTCGCGAAGGGCAGATCTGCCGAGCTCATTGCGGGAAAGCGAAAGCAAAGGACGCTTTTCTCCCTCTAACCGCTTTCGTCAGAGGAACGGGGGAAGTCACAGTGTTCTTTCTCTCCCTGAGATACACACAATCTGACGTTGCCTCTGAGCTCCGTTGCTGGCAAAGAACTGAAACTGACATACATTCCTGTGGGGAAACACAGGGCTTTGCTAGGATTTCTCTAGGCAGTGTGTTTTCCCTGGGCCTCACTGTAGCAACACTATCTCGCAAGGGCAGAACTGCATGGGATTTCCTCTGCCAGGAGAGAGCTGCTGCTTTGTAGTTTGTGCTGGGAAACCTTGTTTTGGCAAGTGCGAATTGACCGCATTCAGGCAGAAAGAAAAGAGAATAGCAAGAGGCCTTTTCTCCCCGGCTGCTCTGCCAAGCCCTTCCAGCTCAAACTATGTCGTTGCTCCTCTGGAAGGATCCCTGCACCGCGGCGTAGTTTTTCCGAAGAAGCCCTGCGTTTGCAAGAGCAAATGAGGAATTCGTGGCAGGAAAGAGGAAGGAAAGAAAGTTTCTCTCCCTCTGCCTGCTTTGCTCAGAGGACCGGATGAAGTCAGGGAGTTCTCCCTTTCACTGAGAAACGTGCGGGCTGCTGTTGCCTGGGCGCTCTCTTCTTTGCAAAAGAGTCTGCAGTTCCACGCTTTGAACCGTGGAAAGGCGCCGGGCTCTGCTAAGACTTCCCCTGCGCTTCGTTTGCCCTGGGCCAAAGCGAGCCTTCACAATAGCTGAACGCTAACACTGCATACTCGTTCCACTTCCAGAACCGGGCTACGGCGAGGCAGTTCTCCGGGGGAAAACGGCCCTTCGCGAAGGGCAGATCTGCCGAGCTCATTGCGGGAAAGCGAAAGCAAAGGACGCTTTTCTCCCTCTAACCGCTTTCGTCAGAGGAACGGGGGAAGTCACAGTGTTCTTTCTCTCCCTGAGATACACACAATCTGACGTTGCCTCTGAGCTCCGTTGCTGGCAAAGAACTGAAAGTGACATACATTCCTGTGGGGAAACACAGGGCTTTGCTAGGATTTCTCTAGGCAGTGTGTTTTCCCTGGGCCTCACTGTAGCAACACTATCTCGCAAGGGCGGAACTGCATGGGATTTCTTCTGCCAGGAGAGAGCTGCTGCTTTGTAGTTTGTGCTGGGAAACCTTGTTTTGGCAAGTGCGAATTGACCGCATTCAGGCAGAAAGAAAAGAGAATAGCAAGAGGCCTTTTCTCCCCGGCTGCTCTGCCAAGCCCTTCCAGCTCAAACTATGTCGTTGCTCCTCTGGAAGGATCCCTGCACCGCGGCGTAGTTTTTCCGAAGAAGCCCTGCGTTTGCAAGAGCAAATGAGGAATTCGTGGCAGGAAAGAGGAAGGAAAGAAAGTTTCTCTCCCTCTGCCTGCTTTGCTCAGAGGACTGGATGAAGTCAGGGAGTTCTCCCTTTCACTGAGAAACGTGCGGGCTGCTGTTGCCTGGGCGCTCTCTTCTTTGCAAAAGAGTCTGCAGTTCCACGCTTTGAACCGTGGAAAGGCGCCGGGCTCTGCTAAGACTTCCCCTGCGCTTCGTTTGCCCTGGGCCAAAGCGAGCCTTCACAATAGCTGAACGCTAACACTGCATACTCGTCCCACTTCCAGAACAGGGCTACGGCGAGGCAGTTCTCCGGGGGAAAACGGCCCTTCGCGAAGGGCAGATCTGCCGAGCTCATTGCGGGAAAGCGAAAGCAAAGGACGCTTTTCTCCCTCTAACCGCTTTCGTCAGAGGAACGGGGGAAGTCACAGTGTTCTTTCTCTCCCTGAGATACACACAATCTGACGTTGCCTCTGAGCTCCGTTGCTGGCAAAGAACTGAAACTGACATACATTCCTGTGGGGAAACACAGGGCTTTGCTACGATTTCTCTAGGCAGTGTGTTTTCCCTGGGCCTCACTGTAGCAACACTATCTCGCCAGGGCAACACTGCATGGCACTTCCTCTGCCAGGAGAGAGCTGCTGCTTTGTAGTTTGTGCTGGGAAACCTTGTTTTGGCAAGTGCGAATTGACCGCATTCAGGCAGAAAGAAAAGAGAATAGCAAGAGGCCTTTTCTCCCCGGCTGCTCTGCCAAGCCCTTCCAGCTCAAACTATGTCGTTGCTCCTCTGGAAGGATCCCTGCACCGCGGCGTAGTTTTTCCGAAGAAGCCCTGCGTTTGCAAGAGCAAATGAGGAATTCGTGGCAGGAAAGAGGAAGGAAAGAAAGTTTCTCTCCCTCTGCCTGCTTTGCTCAGAGGACCGGATGAAGTCAGGGAGTTCTCCCTTTCACTGAGAAACGTGCGGGCTGCTGTTGCCTGGGCGCTCTCTTCTTTGCAAAAGAGTCTGCAGTTCCACGCTTTGAACCGTGGAAAGGCGCCGGGCTCTGCTAAGATTTCCCCCGGCGCTTCGTTTGCCCTGGGCCAAAGCGAGCCTTCACAATAGCTGAACGCTAACACTGCATACTCGTTCCACTTCCAGAACCGGGCTACGGCGAGGCAGTTCTCCGGGGGAAAACGGCCCTTCGCGAAGGGCAGATCTGCCGAGCTCATTGCGGGAAAGCGAAAGCAAAGGACGCTTTTCTCCCTCTAACCGCTTTCGTCAGAGGAACGGGGGAAGTCACAGTGTTCTTTCTCTCCCTGAGATACACACAATCTGACGTTGCCTCTGAGCTCCGTTGCTGGCAAAGAACTGAAACTGACATACATTCCTGTGGGGAAACACAGGGCTTTGCTAGGATTTCTCTAGGCAGTGTGTTTTCCCTGGGCCTCACTGTAGCAACACTATCTCGCAAGGGCAGAACTGCATGGGATTTCCTCCGCCAGGAGAGAGCTGCTGCTTTGTAGTTTGTGCTGGGAAACCTTGCTTTGGCAAGTGCGAATTGACCGCATTCAGGCAGAAAGAAAAGAGAATAGCAAGAGGCCTTTTCTCCCCGGCTGCTCTGCCAAGCCCTTCCAGCTCAAACTATGTCGTTGCTCCTCTGGAAGGATCCCTGCACCGCGGCGTAGTTTTTCCGAAGAAGCCCTGCGTTTGCAAGAGCAAATGAGGAATTCGTGGCAGGAAAGAGGAAGGAAAGAAAGTTTCTCTCCCTCTGCCTGCTTTGCTCAGAGGACCGGATGAAGTCAGGGAGTTCTCCCTTTCACTGAGAAACGTGCGGGCTGCTGTTGCCTGGGCGCTCTCTTCTTTGCAAAAGAGTCTGCAGTTCCACGCTTTGAACCGTGGAAAGGCGCCGGGCTCTGCTAAGACTTCCCCTGCGCTTCGTTTGCCCTGGGCCAAAGCGAGCCTTCACAATAGCTGAACGCTAACACTGCATACTCGTCCCACTTCCAGAACAGGGCTACCGCGAGGCAGTTCTCCGGGGGAAAACGGCCCTTCGCGAAGGGCAGATCTGCCGAGCTCATTGCGGGAAAGCGAAAGCAAAGGACGCTTTTCTCCCTCTAACCGCTTTCGTCAGAGGAACGGGGGAAGTCACAGTGTTCTTTCTCTCCCTGAGATACACACAATCTGACGTTGCCTCTGAGCTCCGTTGCTGGCAAAGAACTGAAACTGACATACATTCCTGTGGGGAAACACAGGGCTTTGCTACGATTTCTCTAGGCAGTGTGTTTTCCCTGGGCCTCACTGTAGCAACACTATCTCGCCAGGGCAACACTGCATGGCACTTCCTCTGCCAGGAGAGAGCTGCTGCTTTGTAGTTTGTGCTGGGAAACCTTGTTTTGGCAAGTGCGAATTGACCGCATTCAGGCAGAAAGAAAAGAGAATAGCAAGAGGCCTTTTCTCCCCGGCTGCTCTGCCAAGCCCTTCCAGCTCAAACTATGTCGTTGCTCCTCTGGAAGGATCCCTGCACCGCGGCGTAGTTTTTCCGAAGAAGCCCTGCGTTTGCAAGAGCAAATGAGGAATTCGTGGCAGGAAAGAGGAAGGAAAGAAAGTTTCTCTCCCTCTGCCTGCTTTGCTCAGAGGACCGGATGAAGTCAGGGAGTTCTCCCTTTCACTGAGAAACGTGCGGGCTGCTGTTGCCTGGGCGCTCTCTTCTTTGCAAAAGAGTCTGCAGTTCCACGCTTTGAACCGTGGAAAGGCGCCGGGCTCTGCTAAGATTTCCCCCGGCGCTTCGTTTGCCCTGGGCCAAAGCGAGCCTTCACAATAGCTGAACGCTAACACTGCATACTCGTTCCACTTCCAGAACCGGGCTACGGCGAGGCAGTTCTCCGGGGGAAAACGGCCCTTCGCGAAGGGCAGATCTGCCGAGCTCATTGCGGGAAAGCGAAAGCAAAGGACGCTTTTCTCCCTCTAACCGCTTTCGTCAGAGGAACGGCGGAAGTCACAGTGTTCTTTCTCTCCCTGAGATACACACAATCTGACGTTGCCTCTGAGCTCCGTTGCTGGCAAAGAACTGAAAGTGACATACATTCCTGTGGGGAAACACAGGGCTTTGCTAGGATTTCTCTAGGCAGTGTGTTTTCCCTGGGCCTCACTGTAGCAACACTATCTCGCAAGGGCGGAACTGCATGGGATTTCTTCTGCCAGGAGAGAGCTGCTGCTTTGTAGTTTGTGCTGGGAAACCTTGTTTTGGCAAGTGCGAATTGACCGCATTCAGGCAGAAAGAAAAGAGAATAGCAAGAGGCCTTTTCTCCCCGGCTGCTCTGCCAAGCCCTTCCAGCTCAAACTATGTCGTTGCTCCTCTGGAAGGATCCCTGCACCGCGGCGTAGTTTTTCCGAAGAAGCCCTGCGTTTGCAAGAGCAAATGAGGAATTCGTGGCAGGAAAGAGGAAGGAAAGAAAGTTTCTCTCCCTCTGCCTGCTTTGCTCAGAGGACTGGATGAAGTCAGGGAGTTCTCCCTTTCACTGAGAAACGTGCGGGCTGCTGTTGCCTGGGCGCTCTCTTCTTTGCAAAAGAGTCTGCAGTTCCACGCTTTGAACCGTGGAAAGGCGCCGGGCTCTGCTAAGACTTCCCCTGCGCTTTGTTTGCCCTGGGCCAAAGCGAGCCTTCACAATAGCTGAACGCTAACACTGCATACTCGTCCCACTTCCAGAACAGGGCTACGGCGAGGCAGTTCTCCGGGGGAAAACGGCCCTTCGCGAAGGGCAGATCTGCCGAGCTCATTGCGGGAAAGCGAAAGCAAAGGACGCTTTTCTCCCTCTAACCGCTTTCGTCAGAGGAACGGGGGAAGTCACAGTGTTCTTTCTCTCCCTGAGATACACACAATCTGACGTTGCCTCTGAGCTCCGTTGCTGGCAAAGAACTGAAACTGACATACATTCCTGTGGGGAAACACAGGGCTTTGCTACGATTTCTCTAGGCAGTGTGTTTTCCCTGGGCCTCACTGTAGCAACACTATCTCGCCAGGGCAACACTGCATGGCACTTCCTCTGCCAGGAGAGAGCTGCTGCTTTGTAGTTTGTGCTGGGAAACCTTGTTTTGGCAAGTGCGAATTGACCGCATTCAGGCAGAAAGAAAAGAGAATAGCAAGAGGCCTTTTCTCCCCGGCTGCTCTGCCAAGCCCTTCCAGCTCAAACTATGTCGTTGCTCCTCTGGAAGGATCCCTGCACCGCGGCGTAGTTTTTCCGAAGAAGCCCTGCGTTTGCAAGAGCAAATGAGGAATTCGTGGCAGGAAAGAGGAAGGAAAGAAAGTTTCTCTCCCTCTGCCTGCTTTGCTCAGAGGACCGGATGAAGTCAGGGAGTTCTCCCTTTCACTGAGAAACGTGCGGGCTGCTGTTGCCTGGGCGCTCTCTTCTTTGCAAAAGAGTCTGCAGTTCCACGCTTTGAACCGTGGAAAGGCGCCGGGCTCTGCTAAGATTTCCCCCGGCGCTTCGTTTGCCCTGGGCCAAAGCGAGCCTTCACAATAGCTGAACGCTAACACTGCATACTCGTTCCACTTCCAGAACCGGGCTACGGCGAGGCAGTTCTCCGGGGGAAAACGGCCCTTCGCGAAGGGCAGATCTGCCGAGCTCATTGCGGGAAAGCGAAAGCAAAGGACGCTTTTCTCCCTCTAACCGCTTTCGTCAGAGGAACGGGGGAAGTCACAGTGTTCTTTCTCTCCCTGAGATACACACAATCTGACGTTGCCTCTGAGCTCCGTTGCTGGCAAAGAACTGAAACTGACATACATTCCTGTGGGGAAACACAGGGCTTTGCTAGGATTTCTCTAGGCAGTGTGTTTTCCCTGGGCCTCACTGTAGCAACACTATCTCGCAAGGGCAGAACTGCATGGGATTTCCTCCGCCAGGAGAGAGCTGCTGCTTTGTAGTTTGTGCTGGGAAACCTTGCTTTGGCAAGTGCGAATTGACCGCATTCAGGCAGAAAGAAAAGAGAATAGCAAGAGGCCTTTTCTCCCCGGCTGCTCTGCCAAGCCCTTCCAGCTCAAACTATGTCGTTGCTCCTCTGGAAGGATCCCTGCACCGCGGCGTAGTTTTTCCGAAGAAGCCCTGCGTTTGCAAGAGCAAATGAGGAATTCGTGGCAGGAAAGAGGAAGGAAAGAAAGTTTCTCTCCCTCTGCCTGCTTTGCTCAGAGGACCGGATGAAGTCAGGGAGTTCTCCCTTTCACTGAGAAACGTGCGGGCTGCTGTTGCCTGGGCGCTCTCTTCTTTGCAAAAGAGTCTGCAGTTCCACGCTTTGAACCGTGGAAAGGCGCCGGGCTCTGCTAAGACTTCCCCTGCGCTTCGTTTGCCCTGGGCCAAAGCGAGCCTTCACAATAGCTGAACGCTAACACTGCATACTCGTCCCACTTCCAGAACAGGGCTACCGCGAGGCAGTTCTCCGGGGGAAAACGGCCCTTCGCGAAGGGCAGATCTGCCGAGCTCATTGCGGGAAAGCGAAAGCAAAGGACGCTTTTCTCCCTCTAACCGCTTTCGTCAGAGGAACGGGGGAAGTCACAGTGTTCTTTCTCTCCCTGAGATACACACAATCTGACGTTGCCTCTGAGCTCCGTTGCTGGCAAAGAACTGAAACTGACATACATTCCTGTGGGGAAACACAGGGCTTTGCTACGATTTCTCTAGGCAGTGTGTTTTCCCTGGGCCTCACTGTAGCAACACTATCTCGCCAGGGCAACACTGCATGGCACTTCCTCTGCCAGGAGAGAGCTGCTGCTTTGTAGTTTGTGCTGGGAAACCTTGTTTTGGCAAGTGCGAATTGACCGCATTCAGGCAGAAAGAAAAGAGAATAGCAAGAGGCCTTTTCTCCCCGGCTGCTCTGCCAAGCCCTTCCAGCTCAAACTATGTCGTTGCTCCTCTGGAAGGATCCCTGCACCGCGGCGTAGTTTTTCCGAAGAAGCCCTGCGTTTGCAAGAGCAAATGAGGAATTCGTGGCAGGAAAGAGGAAGGAAAGAAAGTTTCTCTCCCTCTGCCTGCTTTGCTCAGAGGACCGGATGAAGTCAGGGAGTTCTCCCTTTCACTGAGAAACGTGCGGGCTGCTGTTGCCTGGGCGCTCTCTTCTTTGCAAAAGAGTCTGCAGTTCCACGCTTTGAACCGTGGAAAGGCGCCGGGCTCTGCTAAGATTTCCCCCGGCGCTTCGTTTGCCCTGGGCCAAAGCGAGCCTTCACAATAGCTGAACGCTAACACTGCATACTCGTTCCACTTCCAGAACCGGGCTACGGCGAGGCAGTTCTCCGGGGGAAAACGGCCCTTCGCGAAGGGCAGATCTGCCGAGCTCATTGCGGGAAAGCGAAAGCAAAGGACGCTTTTCTCCCTCTAACCGCTTTCGTCAGAGGAACGGGGGAAGTCACAGTGTTCTTTCTCTCCCTGAGATACACACAATCTGACGTTGCCTCTGAGCTCCGTTGCTGGCAAAGAACTGAAACTGACATACATTCCTGTGGGGAAACACAGGGCTTTGCTAGGATTTCTCTAGGCAGTGTGTTTTCCCTGGGCCTCACTGTAGCAACACTATCTCGCAAGGGCAGAACTGCATGGGATTTCCTCCGCCAGGAGAGAGCTGCTGCTTTGTAGTTTGTGCTGGGAAACCTTGCTTTGGCAAGTGCGAATTGACCGCATTCAGGCAGAAAGAAAAGAGAATAGCAAGAGGCCTTTTCTCCCCGGCTGCTCTGCCAAGCCCTTCCAGCTCAAACTATGTCGTTGCTCCTCTGGAAGGATCCCTGCACCGCGGCGTAGTTTTTCCGAAGAAGCCCTGCGTTTGCAAGAGCAAATGAGGAATTCGTGGCAGGAAAGAGGAAGGAAAGAAAGTTTCTCTCCCTCTGCCTGCTTTGCTCAGAGGACCGGATGAAGTCAGGGAGTTCTCCCTTTCACTGAGAAACGTGCGGGCTGCTGTTGCCTGGGCGCTCTCTTCTTTGCAAAAGAGTCTGCAGTTCCACGCTTTGAACCGTGGAAAGGCGCCGGGCTCTGCTAAGACTTCCCCTGCGCTTCGTTTGCCCTGGGCCAAAGCGAGCCTTCACAATAGCTGAACGCTAACACTGCATACTCGTCCCACTTCCAGAACAGGGCTACGGCGAGGCAGTTCTCCGGGGGAAAACGGCCCTTCGCGAAGGGCAGATCTGCCGAGCTCATTGCGGGAAAGCGAAAGCAAAGGACGCTTTTCTCCCTCTAACCGCTTTCGTCAGAGGAACGGGGGAAGTCACAGTGTTCTTTCTCTCCCTGAGATACACACAATCTGACGTTGCCTCTGAGCTCCGTTGCTGGCAAAGAACTGAAACTGACATACATTCCTGTGGGGAAACACAGGGCTTTGCTACGATTTCTCTAGGCAGTGTGTTTTCCCTGGGCCTCACTGTAGCAACACTATCTCGCCAGGGCAACACTGCATGGCACTTCCTCTGCCAGGAGAGAGCTGCTGCTTTGTAGTTTGTGCTGGGAAACCTTGTTTTGGCAAGTGCGAATTGACCGCATTCAGGCAGAAAGAAAAGAGAATAGCAAGAGGCCTTTTCTCCCCGGCTGCTCTGCCAAGCCCTTCCAGCTCAAACTATGTCGTTGCTCCTCTGGAAGGATCCCTGCACCGCGGCGTAGTTTTTCCGAAGAAGCCCTGCGTTTGCAAGAGCAAATGAGGAATTCGTGGCAGGAAAGAGGAAGGAAAGAAAGTTTCTCTCCCTCTGCCTGCTTTGCTCAGAGGACCGGATGAAGTCAGGGAGTTCTCCCTTTCACTGAGAAACGTGCGGGCTGCTGTTGCCTGGGCGCTCTCTTCTTTGCAAAAGAGTCTGCAGTTCCACGCTTTGAACCGTGGAAAGGCGCCGGGCTCTGCTAAGATTTCCCCCGGCGCTTCGTTTGCCCTGGGCCAAAGCGAGCCTTCACAATAGCTGAACGCTAACACTGCATACTCGTTCCACTTCCAGAACCGGGCTACGGCGAGGCAGTTCTCCGGGGGAAAACGGCCCTTCGCGAAGGGCAGATCTGCCGAGCTCATTGCGGGAAAGCGAAAGCAAAGGACGCTTTTCTCCCTCTAACCGCTTTCGTCAGAGGAACGGCGGAAGTCACAGTGTTCTTTCTCTCCCTGAGATACACACAATCTGACGTTGCCTCTGAGCTCCGTTGCTGGCAAAGAACTGAAAGTGACATACATTCCTGTGGGGAAACACAGGGCTTTGCTAGGATTTCTCTAGGCAGTGTGTTTTCCCTGGGCCTCACTGTAGCAACACTATCTCGCAAGGGCGGAACTGCATGGGATTTCTTCTGCCAGGAGAGAGCTGCTGCTTTGTAGTTTGTGCTGGGAAACCTTGTTTTGGCAAGTGCGAATTGACCGCATTCAGGCAGAAAGAAAAGAGAATAGCAAGAGGCCTTTTCTCCCCGGCTGCTCTGCCAAGCCCTTCCAGCTCAAACTATGTCGTTGCTCCTCTGGAAGGATCCCTGCACCGCGGCGTAGTTTTTCCGAAGAAGCCCTGCGTTTGCAAGAGCAAATGAGGAATTCGTGGCAGGAAAGAGGAAGGAAAGAAAGTTTCTCTCCCTCTGCCTGCTTTGCTCAGAGGACTGGATGAAGTCAGGGAGTTCTCCCTTTCACTGAGAAACGTGCGGGCTGCTGTTGCCTGGGCGCTCTCTTCTTTGCAAAAGAGTCTGCAGTTCCACGCTTTGAACCGTGGAAAGGCGCCGGGCTCTGCTAAGACTTCCCCTGCGCTTTGTTTGCCCTGGGCCAAAGCGAGCCTTCACAATAGCTGAACGCTAACACTGCATACTCGTCCCACTTCCAGAACAGGGCTACGGCGAGGCAGTTCTCCGGGGGAAAACGGCCCTTCGCGAAGGGCAGATCTGCCGAGCTCATTGCGGGAAAGCGAAAGCAAAGGACGCTTTTCTCCCTCTAACCGCTTTCGTCAGAGGAACGGGGGAAGTCACAGTGTTCTTTCTCTCCCTGAGATACACACAATCTGACGTTGCCTCTGAGCTCCGTTGCTGGCAAAGAACTGAAACTGACATACATTCCTGTGGGGAAACACAGGGCTTTGCTACGATTTCTCTAGGCAGTGTGTTTTCCCTGGGCCTCACTGTAGCAACACTATCTCGCCAGGGCAACACTGCATGGCACTTCCTCTGCCAGGAGAGAGCTGCTGCTTTGTAGTTTGTGCTGGGAAACCTTGTTTTGGCAAGTGCGAATTGACCGCATTCAGGCAGAAAGAAAAGAGAATAGCAAGAGGCCTTTTCTCCCCGGCTGCTCTGCCAAGCCCTTCCAGCTCAAACTATGTCGTTGCTCCTCTGGAAGGATCCCTGCACCGCGGCGTAGTTTTTCCGAAGAAGCCCTGCGTTTGCAAGAGCAAATGAGGAATTCGTGGCAGGAAAGAGGAAGGAAAGAAAGTTTCTCTCCCTCTGCCTGCTTTGCTCAGAGGACCGGATGAAGTCAGGGAGTTCTCCCTTTCACTGAGAAACGTGCGGGCTGCTGTTGCCTGGGCGCTCTCTTCTTTGCAAAAGAGTCTGCAGTTCCACGCTTTGAACCGTGGAAAGGCGCCGGGCTCTGCTAAGATTTCCCCCGGCGCTTCGTTTGCCCTGGGCCAAAGCGAGCCTTCACAATAGCTGAACGCTAACACTGCATACTCGTTCCACTTCCAGAACCGGGCTACGGCGAGGCAGTTCTCCGGGGGAAAACGGCCCTTCGCGAAGGGCAGATCTGCCGAGCTCATTGCGGGAAAGCGAAAGCAAAGGACGCTTTTCTCCCTCTAACCGCTTTCGTCAGAGGAACGGGGGAAGTCACAGTGTTCTTTCTCTCCCTGAGATACACACAATCTGACGTTGCCTCTGAGCTCCGTTGCTGGCAAAGAACTGAAACTGACATACATTCCTGTGGGGAAACACAGGGCTTTGCTAGGATTTCTCTAGGCAGTGTGTTTTCCCTGGGCCTCACTGTAGCAACACTATCTCGCAAGGGCAGAACTGCATGGGATTTCCTCCGCCAGGAGAGAGCTGCTGCTTTGTAGTTTGTGCTGGGAAACCTTGCTTTGGCAAGTGCGAATTGACCGCATTCAGGCAGAAAGAAAAGAGAATAGCAAGAGGCCTTTTCTCCCCGGCTGCTCTGCCAAGCCCTTCCAGCTCAAACTATGTCGTTGCTCCTCTGGAAGGATCCCTGCACCGCGGCGTAGTTTTTCCGAAGAAGCCCTGCGTTTGCAAGAGCAAATGAGGAATTCGTGGCAGGAAAGAGGAAGGAAAGAAAGTTTCTCTCCCTCTGCCTGCTTTGCTCAGAGGACCGGATGAAGTCAGGGAGTTCTCCCTTTCACTGAGAAACGTGCGGGCTGCTGTTGCCTGGGCGCTCTCTTCTTTGCAAAAGAGTCTGCAGTTCCACGCTTTGAACCGTGGAAAGGCGCCGGGCTCTGCTAAGACTTCCCCTGCGCTTCGTTTGCCCTGGGCCAAAGCGAGCCTTCACAATAGCTGAACGCTAACACTGCATACTCGTCCCACTTCCAGAACAGGGCTACCGCGAGGCAGTTCTCCGGGGGAAAACGGCCCTTCGCGAAGGGCAGATCTGCCGAGCTCATTGCGGGAAAGCGAAAGCAAAGGACGCTTTTCTCCCTCTAACCGCTTTCGTCAGAGGAACGGGGGAAGTCACAGTGTTCTTTCTCTCCCTGAGATACACACAATCTGACGTTGCCTCTGAGCTCCGTTGCTGGCAAAGAACTGAAACTGACATACATTCCTGTGGGGAAACACAGGGCTTTGCTACGATTTCTCTAGGCAGTGTGTTTTCCCTGGGCCTCACTGTAGCAACACTATCTCGCCAGGGCAACACTGCATGGCACTTCCTCTGCCAGGAGAGAGCTGCTGCTTTGTAGTTTGTGCTGGGAAACCTTGTTTTGGCAAGTGCGAATTGACCGCATTCAGGCAGAAAGAAAAGAGAATAGCAAGAGGCCTTTTCTCCCCGGCTGCTCTGCCAAGCCCTTCCAGCTCAAACTATGTCGTTGCTCCTCTGGAAGGATCCCTGCACCGCGGCGTAGTTTTTCCGAAGAAGCCCTGCGTTTGCAAGAGCAAATGAGGAATTCGTGGCAGGAAAGAGGAAGGAAAGAAAGTTTCTCTCCCTCTGCCTGCTTTGCTCAGAGGACCGGATGAAGTCAGGGAGTTCTCCCTTTCACTGAGAAACGTGCGGGCTGCTGTTGCCTGGGCGCTCTCTTCTTTGCAAAAGAGTCTGCAGTTCCACGCTTTGAACCGTGGAAAGGCGCCGGGCTCTGCTAAGATTTCCCCCGGCGCTTCGTTTGCCCTGGGCCAAAGCGAGCCTTCACAATAGCTGAACGCTAACACTGCATACTCGTTCCACTTCCAGAACCGGGCTACGGCGAGGCAGTTCTCCGGGGGAAAACGGCCCTTCGCGAAGGGCAGATCTGCCGAGCTCATTGCGGGAAAGCGAAAGCAAAGGACGCTTTTCTCCCTCTAACCGCTTTCGTCAGAGGAACGGGGGAAGTCACAGTGTTCTTTCTCTCCCTGAGATACACACAATCTGACGTTGCCTCTGAGCTCCGTTGCTGGCAAAGAACTGAAAGTGACATACATTCCTGTGGGGAAACACAGGGCTTTGCTAGGATTTCTCTAGGCAGTGTGTTTTCCCTGGGCCTCACTGTAGCAACACTATCTCGCCAGGGCAACACTGCATGGCACTTCCTGTGCCAGGAGAGAGCTGCTGCTTTGTAGTTTGTGCTGGGAAACCTTGTTTTGGCAAGTGCGAATTGACCGCATTCAGGCAGAAAGAAAAGAGAATAGCAAGAGGCCTTTTCTCCCCGGCTGCTCTGCCAAGCCCTTCCAGCTCAAACTATGTCGTTGCTCCTCTGGAAGGATCCCTGCACCGCGGCGTAGTTTTTCCGAAGAAGCCCTGCGTTTGCAAGAGCAAATGAGGAATTCGTGGCAGGAAAGAGGAAGGAAAGAAAGTTTCTCTCCCTCTGCCTGCTTTGCTCAGAGGACTGGATGAAGTCAGGGAGTTCTCCCTTTCACTGAGAAACGTGCGGGCTGCTGTTGCCTGGGCGCTCTCTTCTTTGCAAAAGAGTCTGCAGTTCCACGCTTTGAACCGTGGAAAGGCGCCGGGCTCTGCTAAGACTTCCCCTGCGCTTCGTTTGCCCTGGGCCAAAGCGAGCCTTCACAATAGCTGAACGCTAACACTGCATACTCGTCCCACTTCCAGAACAGGGCTACCGCGAGGCAGTTCTCCGGGGGAAAACGGCCCTTCGCGAAGGGCAGATCTGCCGAGCTCATTGCGGGAAAGCGAAAGCAAAGGACGCTTTTCTCCCTCTAACCGCTTTCGTCAGAGGAACGGGGGAAGTCACAGTGTTCTTTCTCTCCCTGAGATACACACAATCTGACGTTGCCTCTGAGCTCCGTTGCTGGCAAAGAACTGAAACTGACATACATTCCTGTGGGGAAACACAGGGCTTTGCTAGGATTTCTCTAGGCAGTGTGTTTTCCCTGGGCCTCACTGTAGCAACACTATCTCGCAAGGGCAGAACTGCATGGGATTTCCTCCGCCAGGAGAGAGCTGCTGCTTTGTAGTTTGTGCTGGGAAACCTTGCTTTGGCAAGTGCGAATTGACCGCATTCAGGCAGAAAGAAAAGAGAATAGCAAGAGGCCTTTTCTCCCCGGCTGCTCTGCCAAGCCCTTCCAGCTCAAACTATGTCGTTGCTCCTCTGGAAGGATCCCTGCACCGCGGCGTAGTTTTTCCGAAGAAGCCCTGCGTTTGCAAGAGCAAATGAGGAATTCGTGGCAGGAAAGAGGAAGGAAAGAAAGTTTCTCTCCCTCTGCCTGCTTTGCTCAGAGGACCGGATGAAGTCAGGGAGTTCTCCCTTTCACTGAGAAACGTGCGGGCTGCTGTTGCCTGGGCGCTCTCTTCTTTGCAAAAGAGTCTGCAGTTCCACGCTTTGAACCGTGGAAAGGCGCCGGGCTCTGCTAAGATTTCCCCCGGCGCTTCGTTTGCCCTGGGCCAAAGCGAGCCTTCACAATAGCTGAACGCTAACACTGCATACTCGTTCCACTTCCAGAACCGGGCTACGGCGAGGCAGTTCTCCGGGGGAAAACGGCCCTTCGCGAAGGGCAGATCTGCCGAGCTCATTGCGGGAAAGCGAAAGCAAAGGACGCTTTTCTCCCTCTAACCGCTTTCGTCAGAGGAACGGGGGAAGTCACAGTGTTCTTTCTCTCCCTGAGATACACACAATCTGACGTTGCCTCTGAGCTCCGTTGCTGGCAAAGAACTGAAACTGACATACATTCCTGTGGGGAAACACAGGGCTTTGCTAGGATTTCTCTAGGCAGTGTGTTTTCCCTGGGCCTCACTGTAGCAACACTATCTCGCCAGGGCAGAACTGCATGGGATTTCCTCTGCCAGGAGAGAGCTGCTGCTTTGTAGTTTGTGCTGGGAAACCTTGTTTTGGCAAGTGCGAATTGACCGCATTCAGGCAGAAAGAAAAGAGAATAGCAAGAGGCCTTTTCTCCCCGGCTGCTCTGCCAAGCCCTTCCAGCTCAAACTATGTCGTTGCTCCTCTGGAAGGATCCCTGCACCGCGGCGTAGTTTTTCCGAAGAAGCCCTGCGTTTGCAAGAGCAAATGAGGAATTCGTGGCAGGAAAGAGGAAGGAAAGAAAGTTTCTCTCCCTCTGCCTGCTTTGCTCAGAGGACCGGATGAAGTCAGGGAGTTCTCCCTTTCACTGAGAAACGTGCGGGCTGCTGTTGCCTGGGCGCTCTCTTCTTTGCAAAAGAGTCTGCAGTTCCACGCTTTGAACCGTGGAAAGGCGCCGGGCTCTGCTAAGACTTCCCCTGCGCTTCGTTTGCCCTGGGCCAAAGCGAGCCTTCACAATAGCTGAACGCTAACACTGCATACTCGTCCCACTTCCAGAACAGGGCTACCGCGAGGCAGTTCTCCGGGGGAAAACGGCCCTTCGCGAAGGGCAGATCTGCCGAGCTCATTGCGGGAAAGCGAAAGCAAAGGACGCTTTTCTCCCTCTAACCGCTTTCGTCAGAGGAACGGGGGAAGTCACAGTGTTCTTTCTCTCCCTGAGATACACACAATCTGACGTTGCCTCTGAGCTCCGTTGCTGGCAAAGAACTGAAAGTGACATACATTCCTGTGGGGAAACACAGGGCTTTGCTACGATTTCTCTAGGCAGTGTGTTTTCCCTGGGCCTCACTGTAGCAACACTATCTCGCCAGGGCAACACTGCATGGCACTTCCTCTGCCAGGAGAGAGCTGCTGCTTTGTAGTTTGTGCTGGGAAACCTTGTTTTGGCAAGTGCGAATTGACCGCATTCAGGCAGAAAGAAAAGAGAATAGCAAGAGGCCTTTTCTCCCCGGCTGCTCTGCCAAGCCCTTCCAGCTCAAACTATGTCGTTGCTCCTCTGGAAGGATCCCTGCACCGCGGCGTAGTTTTTCCGAAGAAGCCCTGCGTTTGCAAGAGCAAATGAGGAATTCGTGGCAGGAAAGAGGAAGGAAAGAAAGTTTCTCTCCCTCTGCCTGCTTTGCTCAGAGGACCGGATGAAGTCAGGGAGTTCTCCCTTTCACTGAGAAACGTGCGGGCTGCTGTTGCCTGGGCGCTCTCTTCTTTGCAAAAGAGTCTGCAGTTCCACGCTTTGAACCGTGGAAAGGCGCCGGGCTCTGCTAAGATTTCCCCCGGCGCTTCGTTTGCCCTGGGCCAAAGCGAGCCTTCACAATAGCTGAACGCTAACACTGCATACTCGTTCCACTTCCAGAACCGGGCTACGGCGAGGCAGTTCTCCGGGGGAAAACGGCCCTTCGCGAAGGGCAGATCTGCCGAGCTCATTGCGGGAAAGCGAAAGCAAAGGACGCTTTTCTCCCTCTAACCGCTTTCGTCAGAGGAACGGGGGAAGTCACAGTGTTCTTTCTCTCCCTGAGATACACACAATCTGACGTTGCCTCTGAGCTCCGTTGCTGGCAAAGAACTGAAACTGACATACATTCCTGTGGGGAAACACAGGGCTTTGCTAGGATTTCTCTAGGCAGTGTGTTTTCCCTGGGCCTCACTGTAGCAACACTATCTCGCCAGGGCAACACTGCATGACACTTCCTCTGCCAGGAGAGAGCTGCTGCTTTGTAGTTTGTGCTGGGAAACCTTGTTTTGGCAAGTGCGAATTGACCGCATTCAGGCAGAAAGAAAAGAGAATAGCAAGAGGCCTTTTCTCCCCGGCTGCTCTGCCAAGCCCTTCCAGCTCAAACTATGTCGTTGCTCCTCTGGAAGGATCCCTGCACCGCGGCGTAGTTTTTCCGAAGAAGCCCTGCGTTTGCAAGAGCAAATGAGGAATTCGTGGCAGGAAAGAGGAAGGAAAGAAAGTTTCTCTCCCTCTGCCTGCTTTGCTCAGAGGACTGGATGAAGTCAGGGAGTTCTCCCTTTCACTGAGAAACGTGCGGGCTGCTGTTGCCTGGGCGCTCTCTTCTTTGCAAAAGAGTCTGCAGTTCCACGCTTTGAACCGTGGAAAGGCGCCGGGCTCTGCTAAGACTTCCCCTGCGCTTCGTTTGCCCTGGGCCAAAGCGAGCCTTCACAATAGCTGAACGCTAACACTGCATACTCGTCCCACTTCCAGAACAGGGCTACGGCGAGGCAGTTCTCCGGGGGAAAACGGCCCTTCGCGAAGGGCAGATCTGCCGAGCTCATTGCGGGAAAGCGAAAGCAAAGGACGCTTTTCTCCCTCTAACCGCTTTCGTCAGAGGAACGGGGGAAGTCACAGTGTTCTTTCTCTCCCTGAGATACACACAATCTGACGTTGCCTCTGAGCTCCGTTGCTGGCAAAGAACTGAAACTGACATACATTCCTGTGGGGAAACACAGGGCTTTGCTACGATTTCTCTAGGCAGTGTGTTTTCCCTGGGCCTCACTGTAGCAACACTATCTCGCCAGGGCAACACTGCATGGCACTTCCTCTGCCAGGAGAGAGCTGCTGCTTTGTAGTTTGTGCTGGGAAACCTTGTTTTGGCAAGTGCGAATTGACCGCATTCAGGCAGAAAGAAAAGAGAATAGCAAGAGGCCTTTTCTCCCCGGCTGCTCTGCCAAGCCCTTCCAGCTCAAACTATGTCGTTGCTCCTCTGGAAGGATCCCTGCACCGCGGCGTAGTTTTTCCGAAGAAGCCCTGCGTTTGCAAGAGCAAATGAGGAATTCGTGGCAGGAAAGAGGAAGGAAAGAAAGTTTCTCTCCCTCTGCCTGCTTTGCTCAGAGGACCGGATGAAGTCAGGGAGTTCTCCCTTTCACTGAGAAACGTGCGGGCTGCTGTTGCCTGGGCGCTCTCTTCTTTGCAAAAGAGTCTGCAGTTCCACGCTTTGAACCGTGGAAAGGCGCCGGGCTCTGCTAAGATTTCCCCCGGCGCTTCGTTTGCCCTGGGCCAAAGCGAGCCTTCACAATAGCTGAACGCTAACACTGCATACTCGTTCCACTTCCAGAACCGGGCTACGGCGAGGCAGTTCTCCGGGGGAAAACGGCCCTTCGCGAAGGGCAGATCTGCCGAGCTCATTGCGGGAAAGCGAAAGCAAAGGACGCTTTTCTCCCTCTAACCGCTTTCGTCAGAGGAACGGGGGAAGTCACAGTGTTCTTTCTCTCCCTGAGATACACACAATCTGACGTTGCCTCTGAGCTCCGTTGCTGGCAAAGAACTGAAACTGACATACATTCCTGTGGGGAAACACAGGGCTTTGCTAGGATTTCTCTAGGCAGTGTGTTTTCCCTGGGCCTCACTGTAGCAACACTATCTCGCCAGGGCAGAACTGCATGGGATTTCCTCTGCCAGGAGAGAGCTGCTGCTTTGTAGTTTGTGCTGGGAAACCTTGTTTTGGCAAGTGCGAATTGACCGCATTCAGGCAGAAAGAAAAGAGAATAGCAAGAGGCCTTTTCTCCCCGGCTGCTCTGCCAAGCCCTTCCAGCTCAAACTATGTCGTTGCTCCTCTGGAAGGATCCCTGCACCGCGGCGTAGTTTTTCCGAAGAAGCCCTGCGTTTGCAAGAGCAAATGAGGAATTCGTGGCAGGAAAGAGGAAGGAAAGAAAGTTTCTCTCCCTCTGCCTGCTTTGCTCAGAGGACCGGATGAAGTCAGGGAGTTCTCCCTTTCACTGAGAAACGTGCGGGCTGCTGTTGCCTGGGCGCTCTCTTCTTTGCAAAAGAGTCTGCAGTTCCACGCTTTGAACCGTGGAAAGGCGCCGGGCTCTGCTAAGACTTCCCCTGCGCTTCGTTTGCCCTGGGCCAAAGCGAGCCTTCACAATAGCTGAACGCTAACACTGCATACTCGTCCCACTTCCAGAACAGGGCTACCGCGAGGCAGTTCTCCGGGGGAAAACGGCCCTTCGCGAAGGGCAGATCTGCCGAGCTCATTGCGGGAAAGCGAAAGCAAAGGACGCTTTTCTCCCTCTAACCGCTTTCGTCAGAGGAACGGGGGAAGTCACAGTGTTCTTTCTCTCCCTGAGATACACACAATCTGACGTTGCCTCTGAGCTCCGTTGCTGGCAAAGAACTGAAACTGACATACATTCCTGTGGGGAAACACAGGGCTTTGCTAGGATTTCTCTAGGCAGTGTGTTTTCCCTGGGCCTCACTGTAGCAACACTATCTCGCAAGGGCAGAACTGCATGGGATTTCCTCTGCCAGGAGAGAGCTGCTGCTTTGTAGTTTGTGCTGGGAAACCTTGTTTTGGCAAGTGCGAATTGACCGCATTCAGGCAGAAAGAAAAGAGAATAGCAAGAGGCCTTTTCTCCCCGGCTGCTCTGCCAAGCCCTTCCAGCTCAAACTATGTCGTTGCTCCTCTGGAAGGATCCCTGCACCGCGGCGTAGTTTTTCCGAAGAAGCCCTGCGTTTGCAAGAGCAAATGAGGAATTCGTGGCAGGAAAGAGGAAGGAAAGAAAGTTTCTCTCCCTCTGCCTGCTTTGCTCAGAGGACCGGATGAAGTCAGGGAGTTCTCCCTTTCACTGAGAAACGTGCGGGCTGCTGTTGCCTGGGCGCTCTCTTCTTTGCAAAAGAGTCTGCAGTTCCACGCTTTGAACCGTGGAAAGGCGCCGGGCTCTGCTAAGACTTCCCCTGCGCTTCGTTTGCCCTGGGCCAAAGCGAGCCTTCACAATAGCTGAACGCTAACACTGCATACTCGTTCCACTTCCAGAACCGGGCTACGGCGAGGCAGTTCTCCGGGGGAAAACGGCCCTTCGCGAAGGGCAGATCTGCCGAGCTCATTGCGGGAAAGCGAAAGCAAAGGACGCTTTTCTCCCTCTAACCGCTTTCGTCAGAGGAACGGGGGAAGTCACAGTGTTCTTTCTCTCCCTGAGATACACACAATCTGACGTTGCCTCTGAGCTCCGTTGCTGGCAAAGAACTGAAAGTGACATACATTCCTGTGGGGAAACACAGGGCTTTGCTAGGATTTCTCTAGGCAGTGTGTTTTCCCTGGGCCTCACTGTAGCAACACTATCTCGCAAGGGCGGAACTGCATGGGATTTCTTCTGCCAGGAGAGAGCTGCTGCTTTGTAGTTTGTGCTGGGAAACCTTGTTTTGGCAAGTGCGAATTGACCGCATTCAGGCAGAAAGAAAAGAGAATAGCAAGAGGCCTTTTCTCCCCGGCTGCTCTGCCAAGCCCTTCCAGCTCAAACTATGTCGTTGCTCCTCTGGAAGGATCCCTGCACCGCGGCGTAGTTTTTCCGAAGAAGCCCTGCGTTTGCAAGAGCAAATGAGGAATTCGTGGCAGGAAAGAGGAAGGAAAGAAAGTTTCTCTCCCTCTGCCTGCTTTGCTCAGAGGACTGGATGAAGTCAGGGAGTTCTCCCTTTCACTGAGAAACGTGCGGGCTGCTGTTGCCTGGGCGCTCTCTTCTTTGCAAAAGAGTCTGCAGTTCCACGCTTTGAACCGTGGAAAGGCGCCGGGCTCTGCTAAGACTTCCCCTGCGCTTCGTTTGCCCTGGGCCAAAGCGAGCCTTCACAATAGCTGAACGCTAACACTGCATACTCGTCCCACTTCCAGAACAGGGCTACGGCGAGGCAGTTCTCCGGGGGAAAACGGCCCTTCGCGAAGGGCAGATCTGCCGAGCTCATTGCGGGAAAGCGAAAGCAAAGGACGCTTTTCTCCCTCTAACCGCTTTCGTCAGAGGAACGGGGGAAGTCACAGTGTTCTTTCTCTCCCTGAGATACACACAATCTGACGTTGCCTCTGAGCTCCGTTGCTGGCAAAGAACTGAAACTGACATACATTCCTGTGGGGAAACACAGGGCTTTGCTACGATTTCTCTAGGCAGTGTGTTTTCCCTGGGCCTCACTGTAGCAACACTATCTCGCCAGGGCAACACTGCATGGCACTTCCTCTGCCAGGAGAGAGCTGCTGCTTTGTAGTTTGTGCTGGGAAACCTTGTTTTGGCAAGTGCGAATTGACCGCATTCAGGCAGAAAGAAAAGAGAATAGCAAGAGGCCTTTTCTCCCCGGCTGCTCTGCCAAGCCCTTCCAGCTCAAACTATGTCGTTGCTCCTCTGGAAGGATCCCTGCACCGCGGCGTAGTTTTTCCGAAGAAGCCCTGCGTTTGCAAGAGCAAATGAGGAATTCGTGGCAGGAAAGAGGAAGGAAAGAAAGTTTCTCTCCCTCTGCCTGCTTTGCTCAGAGGACCGGATGAAGTCAGGGAGTTCTCCCTTTCACTGAGAAACGTGCGGGCTGCTGTTGCCTGGGCGCTCTCTTCTTTGCAAAAGAGTCTGCAGTTCCACGCTTTGAACCGTGGAAAGGCGCCGGGCTCTGCTAAGATTTCCCCCGGCGCTTCGTTTGCCCTGGGCCAAAGCGAGCCTTCACAATAGCTGAACGCTAACACTGCATACTCGTTCCACTTCCAGAACCGGGCTACGGCGAGGCAGTTCTCCGGGGGAAAACGGCCCTTCGCGAAGGGCAGATCTGCCGAGCTCATTGCGGGAAAGCGAAAGCAAAGGACGCTTTTCTCCCTCTAACCGCTTTCGTCAGAGGAACGGGGGAAGTCACAGTGTTCTTTCTCTCCCTGAGATACACACAATCTGACGTTGCCTCTGAGCTCCGTTGCTGGCAAAGAACTGAAACTGACATACATTCCTGTGGGGAAACACAGGGCTTTGCTAGGATTTCTCTAGGCAGTGTGTTTTCCCTGGGCCTCACTGTAGCAACACTATCTCGCAAGGGCAGAACTGCATGGGATTTCCTCCGCCAGGAGAGAGCTGCTGCTTTGTAGTTTGTGCTGGGAAACCTTGCTTTGGCAAGTGCGAATTGACCGCATTCAGGCAGAAAGAAAAGAGAATAGCAAGAGGCCTTTTCTCCCCGGCTGCTCTGCCAAGCCCTTCCAGCTCAAACTATGTCGTTGCTCCTCTGGAAGGATCCCTGCACCGCGGCGTAGTTTTTCCGAAGAAGCCCTGCGTTTGCAAGAGCAAATGAGGAATTCGTGGCAGGAAAGAGGAAGGAAAGAAAGTTTCTCTCCCTCTGCCTGCTTTGCTCAGAGGACCGGATGAAGTCAGGGAGTTCTCCCTTTCACTGAGAAACGTGCGGGCTGCTGTTGCCTGGGCGCTCTCTTCTTTGCAAAAGAGTCTGCAGTTCCACGCTTTGAACCGTGGAAAGGCGCCGGGCTCTGCTAAGACTTCCCCTGCGCTTCGTTTGCCCTGGGCCAAAGCGAGCCTTCACAATAGCTGAACGCTAACACTGCATACTCGTCCCACTTCCAGAACAGGGCTACCGCGAGGCAGTTCTCCGGGGGAAAACGGCCCTTCGCGAAGGGCAGATCTGCCGAGCTCATTGCGGGAAA
Organism: Elephas maximus indicus; assembly: GCF_024166365.1. Lineage (NCBI taxonomy): Eukaryota > Metazoa > Chordata > Mammalia > Proboscidea > Elephantidae > Elephas > Elephas maximus. The sequence goes on from NC_064823.1 coordinate 472,586, forward strand.
GCGAAAGCAAAGGACGCTTTTCTCCCTCTAACCGCTTTCGTCAGAGGAACGGGGGAAGTCACAGTGTTCTTTCTCTCCCTGAGATACACACAATCTGACGTTGCCTCTGAGCTCCGTTGCTGGCAAAGAACTGAAACTGACATACATTCCTGTGGGGAAACACAGGGCTTTGCTACGATTTCTCTAGGCAGTGTGTTTTCCCTGGGCCTCACTGTAGCAACACTATCTCGCCAGGGCAACACTGCATGGCACTTCCTCTGCCAGGAGAGAGCTGCTGCTTTGTAGTTTGTGCTGGGAAACCTTGTTTTGGCAAGTGCGAATTGACCGCATTCAGGCAGAAAGAAAAGAGAATAGCAAGAGGCCTTTTCTCCCCGGCTGCTCTGCCAAGCCCTTCCAGCTCAAACTATGTCGTTGCTCCTCTGGAAGGATCCCTGCACCGCGGCGTAGTTTTTCCGAAGAAGCCCTGCGTTTGCAAGAGCAAATGAGGAATTCGTGGCAGGAAAGAGGAAGGAAAGAAAGTTTCTCTCCCTCTGCCTGCTTTGCTCAGAGGACCGGATGAAGTCAGGGAGTTCTCCCTTTCACTGAGAAACGTGCGGGCTGCTGTTGCCTGGGCGCTCTCTTCTTTGCAAAAGAGTCTGCAGTTCCACGCTTTGAACCGTGGAAAGGCGCCGGGCTCTGCTAAGATTTCCCCCGGCGCTTCGTTTGCCCTGGGCCAAAGCGAGCCTTCACAATAGCTGAACGCTAACACTGCATACTCGTTCCACTTCCAGAACCGGGCTACGGCGAGGCAGTTCTCCGGGGGAAAACGGCCCTTCGCGAAGGGCAGATCTGCCGAGCTCATTGCGGGAAAGCGAAAGCAAAGGACGCTTTTCTCCCTCTAACCGCTTTCGTCAGAGGAACGGCGGAAGTCACAGTGTTCTTTCTCTCCCTGAGATACACACAATCTGACGTTGCCTCTGAGCTCCGTTGCTGGCAAAGAACTGAAAGTGACATACATTCCTGTGGGGAAACACAGGGCTTTGCTAGGATTTCTCTAGGCAGTGTGTTTTCCCTGGGCCTCACTGTAGCAACACTATCTCGCAAGGGCGGAACTGCATGGGATTTCTTCTGCCAGGAGAGAGCTGCTGCTTTGTAGTTTGTGCTGGGAAACCTTGTTTTGGCAAGTGCGAATTGACCGCATTCAGGCAGAAAGAAAAGAGAATAGCAAGAGGCCTTTTCTCCCCGGCTGCTCTGCCAAGCCCTTCCAGCTCAAACTATGTCGTTGCTCCTCTGGAAGGATCCCTGCACCGCGGCGTAGTTTTTCCGAAGAAGCCCTGCGTTTGCAAGAGCAAATGAGGAATTCGTGGCAGGAAAGAGGAAGGAAAGAAAGTTTCTCTCCCTCTGCCTGCTTTGCTCAGAGGACTGGATGAAGTCAGGGAGTTCTCCCTTTCACTGAGAAACGTGCGGGCTGCTGTTGCCTGGGCGCTCTCTTCTTTGCAAAAGAGTCTGCAGTTCCACGCTTTGAACCGTGGAAAGGCGCCGGGCTCTGCTAAGACTTCCCCTGCGCTTTGTTTGCCCTGGGCCAAAGCGAGCCTTCACAATAGCTGAACGCTAACACTGCATACTCGTCCCACTTCCAGAACAGGGCTACGGCGAGGCAGTTCTCCGGGGGAAAACGGCCCTTCGCGAAGGGCAGATCTGCCGAGCTCATTGCGGGAAAGCGAAAGCAAAGGACGCTTTTCTCCCTCTAACCGCTTTCGTCAGAGGAACGGGGGAAGTCACAGTGTTCTTTCTCTCCCTGAGATACACACAATCTGACGTTGCCTCTGAGCTCCGTTGCTGGCAAAGAACTGAAACTGACATACATTCCTGTGGGGAAACACAGGGCTTTGCTACGATTTCTCTAGGCAGTGTGTTTTCCCTGGGCCTCACTGTAGCAACACTATCTCGCCAGGGCAACACTGCATGGCACTTCCTCTGCCAGGAGAGAGCTGCTGCTTTGTAGTTTGTGCTGGGAAACCTTGTTTTGGCAAGTGCGAATTGACCGCTTTCAGGCAGAAAGAAAAGAGAATAGCAAGAGGCCTTTTCTCCCCGGCTGCTCTGCCAAGCCCTTCCAGCTCAAACTATGTCGTTGCTCCTCTGGAAGGATCCCTGCACCGCGGCGTAGTTTTTCCGAAGAAGCCCTGCGTTTGCAAGAGCAAATGAGGAATTCGTGGCAGGAAAGAGGAAGGAAAGAAAGTTTCTCTCCCTCTGCCTGCTTTGCTCAGAGGACCGGATGAAGTCAGGGAGTTCTCCCTTTCACTGAGAAACGTGCGGGCTGCTGTTGCCTGGGCGCTCTCTTCTTTGCAAAAGAGTCTGCAGTTCCACGCTTTGAACCGTGGAAAGGCGCCGGGCTCTGCTAAGATTTCCCCCGGCGCTTCGTTTGCCCTGGGCCAAAGCGAGCCTTCACAATAGCTGAACGCTAACACTGCATACTCGTTCCACTTCCAGAACCGGGCTACGGCGAGGCAGTTCTCCGGGGGAAAACGGCCCTTCGCGAAGGGCAGATCTGCCGAGCTCATTGCGGGAAAGCGAAAGCAAAGGACGCTTTTCTCCCTCTAACCGCTTTCGTCAGAGGAACGGGGGAAGTCACAGTGTTCTTTCTCTCCCTGAGATACACACAATCTGACGTTGCCTCTGAGCTCCGTTGCTGGCAAAGAACTGAAACTGACATACATTCCTGTGGGGAAACACAGGGCTTTGCTAGGATTTCTCTAGGCAGTGTGTTTTCCCTGGGCCTCACTGTAGCAACACTATCTCGCAAGGGCAGAACTGCATGGGATTTCCTCCGCCAGGAGAGAGCTGCTGCTTTGTAGTTTGTGCTGGGAAACCTTGCTTTGGCAAGTGCGAATTGACCGCATTCAGGCAGAAAGAAAAGAGAATAGCAAGAGGCCTTTTCTCCCCGGCTGCTCTGCCAAGCCCTTCCAGCTCAAACTATGTCGTTGCTCCTCTGGAAGGATCCCTGCACCGCGGCGTAGTTTTTCCGAAGAAGCCCTGCGTTTGCAAGAGCAAATGAGGAATTCGTGGCAGGAAAGAGGAAGGAAAGAAAGTTTCTCTCCCTCTGCCTGCTTTGCTCAGAGGACCGGATGAAGTCAGGGAGTTCTCCCTTTCACTGAGAAACGTGCGGGCTGCTGTTGCCTGGGCGCTCTCTTCTTTGCAAAAGAGTCTGCAGTTCCACGCTTTGAACCGTGGAAAGGCGCCGGGCTCTGCTAAGACTTCCCCTGCGCTTCGTTTGCCCTGGGCCAAAGCGAGCCTTCACAATAGCTGAACGCTAACACTGCATACTCGTCCCACTTCCAGAACAGGGCTACCGCGAGGCAGTTCTCCGGGGGAAAACGGCCCTTCGCGAAGGGCAGATCTGCCGAGCTCATTGCGGGAAAGCGAAAGCAAAGGACGCTTTTCTCCCTCTAACCGCTTTCGTCAGAGGAACGGGGGAAGTCACAGTGTTCTTTCTCTCCCTGAGATACACACAATCTGACGTTGCCTCTGAGCTCCGTTGCTGGCAAAGAACTGAAACTGACATACATTCCTGTGGGGAAACACAGGGCTTTGCTACGATTTCTCTAGGCAGTGTGTTTTCCCTGGGCCTCACTGTAGCAACACTATCTCGCCAGGGCAACACTGCATGGCACTTCCTCTGCCAGGAGAGAGCTGCTGCTTTGTAGTTTGTGCTGGGAAACCTTGTTTTGGCAAGTGCGAATTGACCGCATTCAGGCAGAAAGAAAAGAGAATAGCAAGAGGCCTTTTCTCCCCGGCTGCTCTGCCAAGCCCTTCCAGCTCAAACTATGTCGTTGCTCCTCTGGAAGGATCCCTGCACCGCGGCGTAGTTTTTCCGAAGAAGCCCTGCGTTTGCAAGAGCAAATGAGGAATTCGTGGCAGGAAAGAGGAAGGAAAGAAAGTTTCTCTCCCTCTGCCTGCTTTGCTCAGAGGACCGGATGAAGTCAGGGAGTTCTCCCTTTCACTGAGAAACGTGCGGGCTGCTGTTGCCTGGGCGCTCTCTTCTTTGCAAAAGAGTCTGCAGTTCCACGCTTTGAACCGTGGAAAGGCGCCGGGCTCTGCTAAGATTTCCCCCGGCGCTTCGTTTGCCCTGGGCCAAAGCGAGCCTTCACAATAGCTGAACGCTAACACTGCATACTCGTTCCACTTCCAGAACCGGGCTACGGCGAGGCAGTTCTCCGGGGGAAAACGGCCCTTCGCGAAGGGCAGATCTGCCGAGCTCATTGCGGGAAAGCGAAAGCAAAGGACGCTTTTCTCCCTCTAACCGCTTTCGTCAGAGGAACGGGGGAAGTCACAGTGTTCTTTCTCTCCCTGAGATACACACAATCTGACGTTGCCTCTGAGCTCCGTTGCTGGCAAAGAACTGAAACTGACATACATTCCTGTGGGGAAACACAGGGCTTTGCTAGGATTTCTCTAGGCAGTGTGTTTTCCCTGGGCCTCACTGTAGCAACACTATCTCGCAAGGGCAGAACTGCATGGGATTTCCTCCGCCAGGAGAGAGCTGCTGCTTTGTAGTTTGTGCTGGGAAACCTTGCTTTGGCAAGTGCGAATTGACCGCATTCAGGCAGAAAGAAAAGAGAATAGCAAGAGGCCTTTTCTCCCCGGCTGCTCTGCCAAGCCCTTCCAGCTCAAACTATGTCGTTGCTCCTCTGGAAGGATCCCTGCACCGCGGCGTAGTTTTTCCGAAGAAGCCCTGCGTTTGCAAGAGCAAATGAGGAATTCGTGGCAGGAAAGAGGAAGGAAAGAAAGTTTCTCTCCCTCTGCCTGCTTTGCTCAGAGGACCGGATGAAGTCAGGGAGTTCTCCCTTTCACTGAGAAACGTGCGGGCTGCTGTTGCCTGGGCGCTCTCTTCTTTGCAAAAGAGTCTGCAGTTCCACGCTTTGAACCGTGGAAAGGCGCCGGGCTCTGCTAAGACTTCCCCTGCGCTTCGTTTGCCCTGGGCCAAAGCGAGCCTTCACAATAGCTGAACGCTAACACTGCATACTCGTCCCACTTCCAGAACAGGGCTACCGCGAGGCAGTTCTCCGGGGGAAAACGGCCCTTCGCGAAGGGCAGATCTGCCGAGCTCATTGCGGGAAAGCGAAAGCAAAGGACGCTTTTCTCCCTCTAACCGCTTTCGTCAGAGGAACGGGGGAAGTCACAGTGTTCTTTCTCTCCCTGAGATACACACAATCTGACGTTGCCTCTGAGCTCCGTTGCTGGCAAAGAACTGAAACTGACATACATTCCTGTGGGGAAACACAGGGCTTTGCTACGATTTCTCTAGGCAGTGTGTTTTCCCTGGGCCTCACTGTAGCAACACTATCTCGCCAGGGCAACACTGCATGGCACTTCCTCTGCCAGGAGAGAGCTGCTGCTTTGTAGTTTGTGCTGGGAAACCTTGTTTTGGCAAGTGCGAATTGACCGCATTCAGGCAGAAAGAAAAGAGAATAGCAAGAGGCCTTTTCTCCCCGGCTGCTCTGCCAAGCCCTTCCAGCTCAAACTATGTCGTTGCTCCTCTGGAAGGATCCCTGCACCGCGGCGTAGTTTTTCCGAAGAAGCCCTGCGTTTGCAAGAGCAAATGAGGAATTCGTGGCAGGAAAGAGGAAGGAAAGAAAGTTTCTCTCCCTCTGCCTGCTTTGCTCAGAGGACCGGATGAAGTCAGGGAGTTCTCCCTTTCACTGAGAAACGTGCGGGCTGCTGTTGCCTGGGCGCTCTCTTCTTTGCAAAAGAGTCTGCAGTTCCACGCTTTGAACCGTGGAAAGGCGCCGGGCTCTGCTAAGATTTCCCCCGGCGCTTCGTTTGCCCTGGGCCAAAGCGAGCCTTCACAATAGCTGAACGCTAACACTGCATACTCGTTCCACTTCCAGAACCGGGCTACGGCGAGGCAGTTCTCCGGGGGAAAACGGCCCTTCGCGAAGGGCAGATCTGCCGAGCTCATTGCGGGAAAGCGAAAGCAAAGGACGCTTTTCTCCCTCTAACCGCTTTCGTCAGAGGAACGGCGGAAGTCACAGTGTTCTTTCTCTCCCTGAGATACACACAATCTGACGTTGCCTCTGAGCTCCGTTGCTGGCAAAGAACTGAAAGTGACATACATTCCTGTGGGGAAACACAGGGCTTTGCTAGGATTTCTCTAGGCAGTGTGTTTTCCCTGGGCCTCACTGTAGCAACACTATCTCGCAAGGGCGGAACTGCATGGGATTTCTTCTGCCAGGAGAGAGCTGCTGCTTTGTAGTTTGTGCTGGGAAACCTTGTTTTGGCAAGTGCGAATTGACCGCATTCAGGCAGAAAGAAAAGAGAATAGCAAGAGGCCTTTTCTCCCCGGCTGCTCTGCCAAGCCCTTCCAGCTCAAACTATGTCGTTGCTCCTCTGGAAGGATCCCTGCACCGCGGCGTAGTTTTTCCGAAGAAGCCCTGCGTTTGCAAGAGCAAATGAGGAATTCGTGGCAGGAAAGAGGAAGGAAAGAAAGTTTCTCTCCCTCTGCCTGCTTTGCTCAGAGGACTGGATGAAGTCAGGGAGTTCTCCCTTTCACTGAGAAACGTGCGGGCTGCTGTTGCCTGGGCGCTCTCTTCTTTGCAAAAGAGTCTGCAGTTCCACGCTTTGAACCGTGGAAAGGCGCCGGGCTCTGCTAAGACTTCCCCTGCGCTTTGTTTGCCCTGGGCCAAAGCGAGCCTTCACAATAGCTGAACGCTAACACTGCATACTCGTCCCACTTCCAGAACAGGGCTACGGCGAGGCAGTTCTCCGGGGGAAAACGGCCCTTCGCGAAGGGCAGATCTGCCGAGCTCATTGCGGGAAAGCGAAAGCAAAGGACGCTTTTCTCCCTCTAACCGCTTTCGTCAGAGGAACGGGGGAAGTCACAGTGTTCTTTCTCTCCCTGAGATACACACAATCTGACGTTGCCTCTGAGCTCCGTTGCTGGCAAAGAACTGAAACTGACATACATTCCTGTGGGGAAACACAGGGCTTTGCTACGATTTCTCTAGGCAGTGTGTTTTCCCTGGGCCTCACTGTAGCAACACTATCTCGCCAGGGCAACACTGCATGGCACTTCCTCTGCCAGGAGAGAGCTGCTGCTTTGTAGTTTGTGCTGGGAAACCTTGTTTTGGCAAGTGCGAATTGACCGCATTCAGGCAGAAAGAAAAGAGAATAGCAAGAGGCCTTTTCTCCCCGGCTGCTCTGCCAAGCCCTTCCAGCTCAAACTATGTCGTTGCTCCTCTGGAAGGATCCCTGCACCGCGGCGTAGTTTTTCCGAAGAAGCCCTGCGTTTGCAAGAGCAAATGAGGAATTCGTGGCAGGAAAGAGGAAGGAAAGAAAGTTTCTCTCCCTCTGCCTGCTTTGCTCAGAGGACCGGATGAAGTCAGGGAGTTCTCCCTTTCACTGAGAAACGTGCGGGCTGCTGTTGCCTGGGCGCTCTCTTCTTTGCAAAAGAGTCTGCAGTTCCACGCTTTGAACCGTGGAAAGGCGCCGGGCTCTGCTAAGATTTCCCCCGGCGCTTCGTTTGCCCTGGGCCAAAGCGAGCCTTCACAATAGCTGAACGCTAACACTGCATACTCGTTCCACTTCCAGAACCGGGCTACGGCGAGGCAGTTCTCCGGGGGAAAACGGCCCTTCGCGAAGGGCAGATCTGCCGAGCTCATTGCGGGAAAGCGAAAGCAAAGGACGCTTTTCTCCCTCTAACCGCTTTCGTCAGAGGAACGGGGGAAGTCACAGTGTTCTTTCTCTCCCTGAGATACACACAATCTGACGTTGCCTCTGAGCTCCGTTGCTGGCAAAGAACTGAAACTGACATACATTCCTGTGGGGAAACACAGGGCTTTGCTAGGATTTCTCTAGGCAGTGTGTTTTCCCTGGGCCTCACTGTAGCAACACTATCTCGCAAGGGCAGAACTGCATGGGATTTCCTCCGCCAGGAGAGAGCTGCTGCTTTGTAGTTTGTGCTGGGAAACCTTGCTTTGGCAAGTGCGAATTGACCGCATTCAGGCAGAAAGAAAAGAGAATAGCAAGAGGCCTTTTCTCCCCGGCTGCTCTGCCAAGCCCTTCCAGCTCAAACTATGTCGTTGCTCCTCTGGAAGGATCCCTGCACCGCGGCGTAGTTTTTCCGAAGAAGCCCTGCGTTTGCAAGAGCAAATGAGGAATTCGTGGCAGGAAAGAGGAAGGAAAGAAAGTTTCTCTCCCTCTGCCTGCTTTGCTCAGAGGACCGGATGAAGTCAGGGAGTTCTCCCTTTCACTGAGAAACGTGCGGGCTGCTGTTGCCTGGGCGCTCTCTTCTTTGCAAAAGAGTCTGCAGTTCCACGCTTTGAACCGTGGAAAGGCGCCGGGCTCTGCTAAGACTTCCCCTGCGCTTCGTTTGCCCTGGGCCAAAGCGAGCCTTCACAATAGCTGAACGCTAACACTGCATACTCGTCCCACTTCCAGAACAGGGCTACCGCGAGGCAGTTCTCCGGGGGAAAACGGCCCTTCGCGAAGGGCAGATCTGCCGAGCTCATTGCGGGAAAGCGAAAGCAAAGGACGCTTTTCTCCCTCTAACCGCTTTCGTCAGAGGAACGGGGGAAGTCACAGTGTTCTTTCTCTCCCTGAGATACACACAATCTGACGTTGCCTCTGAGCTCCGTTGCTGGCAAAGAACTGAAACTGACATACATTCCTGTGGGGAAACACAGGGCTTTGCTACGATTTCTCTAGGCAGTGTGTTTTCCCTGGGCCTCACTGTAGCAACACTATCTCGCCAGGGCAACACTGCATGGCACTTCCTCTGCCAGGAGAGAGCTGCTGCTTTGTAGTTTGTGCTGGGAAACCTTGTTTTGGCAAGTGCGAATTGACCGCATTCAGGCAGAAAGAAAAGAGAATAGCAAGAGGCCTTTTCTCCCCGGCTGCTCTGCCAAGCCCTTCCAGCTCAAACTATGTCGTTGCTCCTCTGGAAGGATCCCTGCACCGCGGCGTAGTTTTTCCGAAGAAGCCCTGCGTTTGCAAGAGCAAATGAGGAATTCGTGGCAGGAAAGAGGAAGGAAAGAAAGTTTCTCTCCCTCTGCCTGCTTTGCTCAGAGGACCGGATGAAGTCAGGGAGTTCTCCCTTTCACTGAGAAACGTGCGGGCTGCTGTTGCCTGGGCGCTCTCTTCTTTGCAAAAGAGTCTGCAGTTCCACGCTTTGAACCGTGGAAAGGCGCCGGGCTCTGCTAAGATTTCCCCCGGCGCTTCGTTTGCCCTGGGCCAAAGCGAGCCTTCACAATAGCTGAACGCTAACACTGCATACTCGTTCCACTTCCAGAACCGGGCTACGGCGAGGCAGTTCTCCGGGGGAAAACGGCCCTTCGCGAAGGGCAGATCTGCCGAGCTCATTGCGGGAAAGCGAAAGCAAAGGACGCTTTTCTCCCTCTAACCGCTTTCGTCAGAGGAACGGCGGAAGTCACAGTGTTCTTTCTCTCCCTGAGATACATACAATCTGACGTTGCCTCTGAGCTCCGTTGCTGGCAAAGAACTGAAAGTGACATACATTCCTGTGGGGAAACACAGGGCTTTCCTAGGATTTCTCTAGGCAGTGTGTTTTCCCTGGGCCTCACTGTAGCAACACTATCTCGCAAGGGCGGAACTGCATGGGATTTCTTCTGCCAGGAGAGAGCTGCTGCTTTGTAGTTTGTGCTGGGAAACCTTGTTTTGGCAAGTGCGAATTGACCGCATTCAGGCAGAAAGAAAAGAGAATAGCAAGAGGCCTTTTCTCCCCGGCTGCTCTGCCAAGCCCTTCCAGCTCAAACTATGTCGTTGCTCCTCTGGAAGGATCCCTGCACCGCGGCGTAGTTTTTCCGAAGAAGCCCTGCGTTTGCAAGAGCAAATGAGGAATTCGTGGCAGGAAAGAGGAAGGAAAGAAAGTTTCTCTCCCTCTGCCTGCTTTGCTCAGAGGACTGGATGAAGTCAGGGAGTTCTCCCTTTCACTGAGAAACGTGCGGGCTGCTGTTGCCTGGGCGCTCTCTTCTTTGCAAAAGAGTCTGCAGTTCCACGCTTTGAACCGTGGAAAGGCGCCGGGCTCTGCTAAGACTTCCCCTGCGCTTTGTTTGCCCTGGGCCAAAGCGAGCCTTCACAATAGCTGAACGCTAACACTGCATACTCGTCCCACTTCCAGAACAGGGCTACGGCGAGGCAGTTCTCCGGGGGAAAACGGCCCTTCGCGAAGGGCAGATCTGCCGAGCTCATTGCGGGAAAGTGAAAGCAAAGGACGCTTTTCTCCCTCTAACCGCTTTCGTCAGAGGAACGGGGGAAGTCACAGTGTTCTTTCTCTCCCTGAGATACACACAATCTGACGTTGCCTCTGAGCTCCGTTGCTGGCAAAGAACTGAAACTGACATACATTCCTGTGGGGAAACACAGGGCTTTGCTACGATTTCTCTAGGCAGTGTGTTTTCCCTGGGCCTCACTGTAGCAACACTATCTCGCCAGGGCAACACTGCATGGCACTTCCTCTGCCAGGAGAGAGCTGCTGCTTTGTAGTTTGTGCTGGGAAACCTTGTTTTGGCAAGTGCGAATTGACCGCATTCAGGCAGAAAGAAAAGAGAATAGCAAGAGGCCTTTTCTCCCCGGCTGCTCTGCCAAGCCCTTCCAGCTCAAACTATGTCGTTGCTCCTCTGGAAGGATCCCTGCACCGCGGCGTAGTTTTTCCGAAGAAGCCCTGCGTTTGCAAGAGCAAATGAGGAATTCGTGGCAGGAAAGAGGAAGGAAAGAAAGTTTCTCTCCCTCTGCCTGCTTTGTTCAGAGGACCGGATGAAGTCAGGGAGTTCTCCCTTTCACTGAGAAACGTGCGGGCTGCTGTTGCCTGGGCGCTCTCTTCTTTGCAAAAGAGTCTGCAGTTCCACGCTTTGAACCGTGGAAAGGCGCCGGGCTCTGCTAAGATTTCCCCCGGCGCTTCGTTTGCCCTGGGCCAAAGCGAGCCTTCACAATAGCTGAACGCTAACACTGCATACTCGTTCCACTTCCAGAACCGGGCTACGGCGAGGCAGTTCTCCGGGGGAAAACGGCCCTTCGCGAAGGGCAGATCTGCCGAGCTCATTGCGGGAAAGCGAAAGCAAAGGACGCTTTTCTCCCTCTAACCGCTTTCGTCAGAGGAACGGGGGAAGTCACAGTGTTCTTTCTCTCCCTGAGATACACACAATCTGACGTTGCCTCTGAGCTCCGTTGCTGGCAAAGAACTGAAACTGACATACATTCCTGTGGGGAAACACAGGGCTTTGCTAGGATTTCTCTAGGCAGTGTGTTTTCCCTGGGCCTCACTGTAGCAACACTATCTCGCAAGGGCAGAACTGCATGGGATTTCCTCCGCCAGGAGAGAGCTGCTGCTTTGTAGTTTGTGCTGGGAAACCTTGCTTTGGCAAGTGCGAATTGACCGCATTCAGGCAGAAAGAAAAGAGAATAGCAAGAGGCCTTTTCTCCCCGGCTGCTCTGCCAAGCCCTTCCAGCTCAAACTATGTCGTTGCTCCTCTGGAAGGATCCCTGCACCGCGGCGTAGTTTTTCCGAAGAAGCCCTGCGTTTGCAAGAGCAAATGAGGAATTCGTGGCAGGAAAGAGGAAGGAAAGAAAGTTTCTCTCCCTCTGCCTGCTTTGCTCAGAGGACCGGATGAAGTCAGGGAGTTCTCCCTTTCACTGAGAAACGTGCGGGCTGCTGTTGCCTGGGCGCTCTCTTCTTTGCAAAAGAGTCTGCAGTTCCACGCTTTGAACCGTGGAAAGGCGCCGGGCTCTGCTAAGACTTCCCCTGCGCTTCGTTTGCCCTGGGCCAAAGCGAGCCTTCACAATAGCTGAACGCTAACACTGCATACTCGTCCCACTTCCAGAACAGGGCTACCGCGAGGCAGTTCTCCGGGGGAAAACGGCCCTTCGCGAAGGGCAGATCTGCCGAGCTCATTGCGGGAAAGCGAAAGCAAAGGACGCTTTTCTCCCTCTAACCGCTTTCGTCAGAGGAACGGGGGAAGTCACAGTGTTCTTTCTCTCCCTGAGATACACACAATCTGACGTTGCCTCTGAGCTCCGTTGCTGGCAAAGAACTGAAAGTGACATACATTCCTGTGGGGAAACACAGGGCTTTGCTACGATTTCTCTAGGCAGTGTGTTTTCCCTGGGCCTCACTGTAGCAACACTATCTCGCCAGGGCAACACTGCATGGCACTTCCTCTGCCAGGAGAGAGCTGCTGCTTTGTAGTTTGTGCTGGGAAACCTTGTTTTGGCAAGTGCGAATTGACCGCTTTCAGGCAGAAAGAAAAGAGAATAGCAAGAGGCCTTTTCTCCCCGGCTGCTCTGCCAAGCCCTTCCAGCTCAAACTATGTCGTTGCTCCTCTGGAAGGATCCCTGCACCGCGGCGTAGTTTTTCCGAAGAAGCCCTGCGTTTGCAAGAGCAAATGAGGAATTCGTGGCAGGAAAGAGGAAGGAAAGAAAGTTTCTCTCCCTCTGCCTGCTTTGCTCAGAGGACCGGATGAAGTCAGGGAGTTCTCCCTTTCACTGAGAAACGTGCGGGCTGCTGTTGCCTGGGCGCTCTCTTCTTTGCAAAAGAGTCTGCAGTTCCACGCTTTGAACCGTGGAAAGGCGCCGGGCTCTGCTAAGATTTCCCCCGGCGCTTCGTTTGCCCTGGGCCAAAGCGAGCCTTCACAATAGCTGAACGCTAACACTGCATACTCGTTCCACTTCCAGAACCGGGCTACGGCGAGGCAGTTCTCCGGGGGAAAACGGCCCTTCGCGAAGGGCAGATCTGCCGAGCTCATTGCGGGAAAGCGAAAGCAAAGGACGCTTTTCTCCCTCTAACCGCTTTCGTCAGAGGAACGGCGGAAGTCACAGTGTTCTTTCTCTCCCTGAGATACACACAATCTGACGTTGCCTCTGAGCTCCGTTGCTGGCAAAGAACTGAAAGTGACATACATTCCTGTGGGGAAACACAGGGCTTTGCTAGGATTTCTCTAGGCAGTGTGTTTTCCCTGGGCCTCACTGTAGCAACACTATCTCGCAAGGGCGGAACTGCATGGGATTTCTTCTGCCAGGAGAGAGCTGCTGCTTTGTAGTTTGTGCTGGGAAACCTTGTTTTGGCAAGTGCGAATTGACCGCATTCAGGCAGAAAGAAAAGAGAATAGCAAGAGGCCTTTTCTCCCCGGCTGCTCTGCCAAGCCCTTCCAGCTCAAACTATGTCGTTGCTCCTCTGGAAGGATCCCTGCACCGCGGCGTAGTTTTTCCGAAGAAGCCCTGCGTTTGCAAGAGCAAATGAGGAATTCGTGGCAGGAAAGAGGAAGGAAAGAAAGTTTCTCTCCCTCTGCCTGCTTTGCTCAGAGGACTGGATGAAGTCAGGGAGTTCTCCCTTTCACTGAGAAACGTGCGGGCTGCTGTTGCCTGGGCGCTCTCTTCTTTGCAAAAGAGTCTGCAGTTCCACGCTTTGAACCGTGGAAAGGCGCCGGGCTCTGCTAAGACTTCCCCTGCGCTTTGTTTGCCCTGGGCCAAAGCGAGCCTTCACAATAGCTGAACGCTAACACTGCATACTCGTCCCACTTCCAGAACAGGGCTACGGCGAGGCAGTTCTCCGGGGGAAAACGGCCCTTCGCGAAGGGCAGATCTGCCGAGCTCATTGCGGGAAAGCGAAAGCAAAGGACGCTTTTCTCCCTCTAACCGCTTTCGTCAGAGGAACGGGGGAAGTCACAGTGTTCTTTCTCTCCCTGAGATACACACAATCTGACGTTGCCTCTGAGCTCCGTTGCTGGCAAAGAACTGAAACTGACATACATTCCTGTGGGGAAACACAGGGCTTTGCTACGATTTCTCTAGGCAGTGTGTTTTCCCTGGGCCTCACTGTAGCAACACTATCTCGCCAGGGCAACACTGCATGGCACTTCCTCTGCCAGGAGAGAGCTGCTGCTTTGTAGTTTGTGCTGGGAAACCTTGTTTTGGCAAGTGCGAATTGACCGCATTCAGGCAGAAAGAAAAGAGAATAGCAAGAGGCCTTTTCTCCCCGGCTGCTCTGCCAAGCCCTTCCAGCTCAAACTATGTCGTTGCTCCTCTGGAAGGATCCCTGCACCGCGGCGTAGTTTTTCCGAAGAAGCCCTGCGTTTGCAAGAGCAAATGAGGAATTCGTGGCAGGAAAGAGGAAGGAAAGAAAGTTTCTCTCCCTCTGCCTGCTTTGCTCAGAGGACCGGATGAAGTCAGGGAGTTCTCCCTTTCACTGAGAAACGTGCGGGCTGCTGTTGCCTGGGCGCTCTCTTCTTTGCAAAAGAGTCTGCAGTTCCACGCTTTGAACCGTGGAAAGGCGCCGGGCTCTGCTAAGATTTCCCCCGGCGCTTCGTTTGCCCTGGGCCAAAGCGAGCCTTCACAATAGCTGAACGCTAACACTGCATACTCGTTCCACTTCCAGAACCGGGCTACGGCGAGGCAGTTCTCCGGGGGAAAACGGCCCTTCGCGAAGGGCAGATCTGCCGAGCTCATTGCGGGAAAGCGAAAGCAAAGGACGCTTTTCTCCCTCTAACCGCTTTCGTCAGAGGAACGGGGGAAGTCACAGTGTTCTTTCTCTCCCTGAGATACACACAATCTGACGTTGCCTCTGAGCTCCGTTGCTGGCAAAGAACTGAAACTGACATACATTCCTGTGGGGAAACACAGGGCTTTGCTAGGATTTCTCTAGGCAGTGTGTTTTCCCTGGGCCTCACTGTAGCAACACTATCTCGCAAGGGCAGAACTGCATGGGATTTCCTCCGCCAGGAGAGAGCTGCTGCTTTGTAGTTTGTGCTGGGAAACCTTGCTTTGGCAAGTGCGAATTGACCGCATTCAGGCAGAAAGAAAAGAGAATAGCAAGAGGCCTTTTCTCCCCGGCTGCTCTGCCAAGCCCTTCCAGCTCAAACTATGTCGTTGCTCCTCTGGAAGGATCCCTGCACCGCGGCGTAGTTTTTCCGAAGAAGCCCTGCGTTTGCAAGAGCAAATGAGGAATTCGTGGCAGGAAAGAGGAAGGAAAGAAAGTTTCTCTCCCTCTGCCTGCTTTGCTCAGAGGACCGGATGAAGTCAGGGAGTTCTCCCTTTCACTGAGAAACGTGCGGGCTGCTGTTGCCTGGGCGCTCTCTTCTTTGCAAAAGAGTCTGCAGTTCCACGCTTTGAACCGTGGAAAGGCGCCGGGCTCTGCTAAGACTTCCCCTGCGCTTCGTTTGCCCTGGGCCAAAGCGAGCCTTCACAATAGCTGAACGCTAACACTGCATACTCGTCCCACTTCCAGAACAGGGCTACGGCGAGGCAGTTCTCCGGGGGAAAACGGCCCTTCGCGAAGGGCAGATCTGCCGAGCTCATTGCGGGAAAGCGAAAGCAAAGGACGCTTTTCTCCCTCTAACCGCTTTCGTCAGAGGAACGGGGGAAGTCACAGTGTTCTTTCTCTCCCTGAGATACACACAATCTGACGTTGCCTCTGAGCTCCGTTGCTGGCAAAGAACTGAAACTGACATACATTCCTGTGGGGAAACACAGGGCTTTGCTACGATTTCTCTAGGCAGTGTGTTTTCCCTGGGCCTCACTGTAGCAACACTATCTCGCCAGGGCAACACTGCATGGCACTTCCTCTGCCAGGAGAGAGCTGCTGCTTTGTAGTTTGTGCTGGGAAACCTTGTTTTGGCAAGTGCGAATTGACCGCATTCAGGCAGAAAGAAAAGAGAATAGCAAGAGGCCTTTTCTCCCCGGCTGCTCTGCCAAGCCCTTCCAGCTCAAACTATGTCGTTGCTCCTCTGGAAGGATCCCTGCACCGCGGCGTAGTTTTTCCGAAGAAGCCCTGCGTTTGCAAGAGCAAATGAGGAATTCGTGGCAGGAAAGAGGAAGGAAAGAAAGTTTCTCTCCCTCTGCCTGCTTTGCTCAGAGGACCGGATGAAGTCAGGGAGTTCTCCCTTTCACTGAGAAACGTGCGGGCTGCTGTTGCCTGGGCGCTCTCTTCTTTGCAAAAGAGTCTGCAGTTCCACGCTTTGAACCGTGGAAAGGCGCCGGGCTCTGCTAAGATTTCCCCCGGCGCTTCGTTTGCCCTGGGCCAAAGCGAGCCTTCACAATAGCTGAACGCTAACACTGCATACTCGTTCCACTTCCAGAACCGGGCTACGGCGAGGCAGTTCTCCGGGGGAAAACGGCCCTTCGCGAAGGGCAGATCTGCCGAGCTCATTGCGGGAAAGCGAAAGCAAAGGACGCTTTTCTCCCTCTAACCGCTTTCGTCAGAGGAACGGGGGAAGTCACAGTGTTCTTTCTCTCCCTGAGATACACACAATCTGACGTTGCCTCTGAGCTCCGTTGCTGGCAAAGAACTGAAACTGACATACATTCCTGTGGGGAAACACAGGGCTTTGCTAGGATTTCTCTAGGCAGTGTGTTTTCCCTGGGCCTCACTGTAGCAACACTATCTCGCAAGGGCAGAACTGCATGGGATTTCCTCCGCCAGGAGAGAGCTGCTGCTTTGTAGTTTGTGCTGGGAAACCTTGCTTTGGCAAGTGCGAATTGACCGCATTCAGGCAGAAAGAAAAGAGAATAGCAAGAGGCCTTTTCTCCCCGGCTGCTCTGCCAAGCCCTTCCAGCTCAAACTATGTCGTTGCTCCTCTGGAAGGATCCCTGCACCGCGGCGTAGTTTTTCCGAAGAAGCCCTGCGTTTGCAAGAGCAAATGAGGAATTCGTGGCAGGAAAGAGGAAGGAAAGAAAGTTTCTCTCCCTCTGCCTGCTTTGCTCAGAGGACCGGATGAAGTCAGGGAGTTCTCCCTTTCACTGAGAAACGTGCGGGCTGCTGTTGCCTGGGCGCTCTCTTCTTTGCAAAAGAGTCTGCAGTTCCACGCTTTGAACCGTGGAAAGGCGCCGGGCTCTGCTAAGACTTCCCCTGCGCTTCGTTTGCCCTGGGCCAAAGCGAGCCTTCACAATAGCTGAACGCTAACACTGCATACTCGTCCCACTTCCAGAACAGGGCTACCGCGAGGCAGTTCTCCGGGGGAAAACGGCCCTTCGCGAAGGGCAGATCTGCCGAGCTCATTGCGGGAAAGCGAAAGCAAAGGACGCTTTTCTCCCTCTAACCGCTTTCGTCAGAGGAACGGGGGAAGTCACAGTGTTCTTTCTCTCCCTGAGATACACACAATCTGACGTTGCCTCTGAGCTCCGTTGCTGGCAAAGAACTGAAACTGACATACATTCCTGTGGGGAAACACAGGGCTTTGCTACGATTTCTCTAGGCAGTGTGTTTTCCCTGGGCCTCACTGTAGCAACACTATCTCGCAAGGGCGGAACTGCATGGGATTTCTTCTGCCAGGAGAGAGCTGCTGCTTTGTAGTTTGTGCTGGGAAACCTTGTTTTGGCAAGTGCGAATTGACCGCATTCAGGCAGAAAGAAAAGAGAATAGCAAGAGGCCTTTTCTCCCCGGCTGCTCTGCCAAGCCCTTCCAGCTCAAACTATGTCGTTGCTCCTCTGGAAGGATCCCTGCACCGCGGCGTAGTTTTTCCGAAGAAGCCCTGCGTTTGCAAGAGCAAATGAGGAATTCGTGGCAGGAAAGAGGAAGGAAAGAAAGTTTCTCTCCCTCTGCCTGCTTTGCTCAGAGGACTGGATGAAGTCAGGGAGTTCTCCCTTTCACTGAGAAACGTGCGGGCTGCTGTTGCCTGGGCGCTCTCTTCTTTGCAAAAGAGTCTGCAGTTCCACGCTTTGAACCGTGGAAAGGCGCCGGGCTCTGCTAAGACTTCCCCTGCGCTTTGTTTGCCCTGGGCCAAAGCGAGCCTTCACAATAGCTGAACGCTAACACTGCATACTCGTCCCACTTCCAGAACAGGGCTACGGCGAGGCAGTTCTCCGGGGGAAAACGGCCCTTCGCGAAGGGCAGATCTGCCGAGCTCATTGCGGGAAAGTGAAAGCAAAGGACGCTTTTCTCCCTCTAACCGCTTTCGTCAGAGGAACGGGGGAAGTCACAGTGTTCTTTCTCTCCCTGAGATACACACAATCTGACGTTGCCTCTGAGCTCCGTTGCTGGCAAAGAACTGAAACTGACATACATTCCTGTGGGGAAACACAGGGCTTTGCTACGATTTCTCTAGGCAGTGTGTTTTCCCTGGGCCTCACTGTAGCAACACTATCTCGCCAGGGCAACACTGCATGGCACTTCCTCTGCCAGGAGAGAGCTGCTGCTTTGTAGTTTGTGCTGGGAAACCTTGTTTTGGCAAGTGCGAATTGACCGCATTCAGGCAGAAAGAAAAGAGAATAGCAAGAGGCCTTTTCTCCCCGGCTGCTCTGCCAAGCCCTTCCAGCTCAAACTATGTCGTTGCTCCTCTGGAAGGATCCCTGCACCGCGGCGTAGTTTTTCCGAAGAAGCCCTGCGTTTGCAAGAGCAAATGAGGAATTCGTGGCAGGAAAGAGGAAGGAAAGAAAGTTTCTCTCCCTCTGCCTGCTTTGTTCAGAGGACCGGATGAAGTCAGGGAGTTCTCCCTTTCACTGAGAAACGTGCGGGCTGCTGTTGCCTGGGCGCTCTCTTCTTTGCAAAAGAGTCTGCAGTTCCACGCTTTGAACCGTGGAAAGGCGCCGGGCTCTGCTAAGATTTCCCCCGGCGCTTCGTTTGCCCTGGGCCAAAGCGAGCCTTCACAATAGCTGAACGCTAACACTGCATACTCGTTCCACTTCCAGAACCGGGCTACGGCGAGGCAGTTCTCCGGGGGAAAACGGCCCTTCGCGAAGGGCAGATCTGCCGAGCTCATTGCGGGAAAGCGAAAGCAAAGGACGCTTTTCTCCCTCTAACCGCTTTCGTCAGAGGAACGGGGGAAGTCACAGTGTTCTTTCTCTCCCTGAGATACACACAATCTGACGTTGCCTCTGAGCTCCGTTGCTGGCAAAGAACTGAAACTGACATACATTCCTGTGGGGAAACACAGGGCTTTGCTACGATTTCTCTAGGCAGTGTGTTTTCCCTGGGCCTCACTGTAGCAACACTATCTCGCAAGGGCGGAACTGCATGGGATTTCTTCTGCCAGGAGAGAGCTGCTGCTTTGTAGTTTGTGCTGGGAAACCTTGTTTTGGCAAGTGCGAATTGACCGCATTCAGGCAGAAAGAAAAGAGAATAGCAAGAGGCCTTTTCTCCCCGGCTGCTCTGCCAAGCCCTTCCAGCTCAAACTATGTCGTTGCTCCTCTGGAAGGATCCCTGCACCGCGGCGTAGTTTTTCCGAAGAAGCCCTGCGTTTGCAAGAGCAAATGAGGAATTCGTGGCAGGAAAGAGGAAGGAAAGAAAGTTTCTCTCCCTCTGCCTGCTTTGCTCAGAGGACTGGATGAAGTCAGGGAGTTCTCCCTTTCACTGAGAAACGTGCGGGCTGCTGTTGCCTGGGCGCTCTCTTCTTTGCAAAAGAGTCTGCAGTTCCACGCTTTGAACCGTGGAAAGGCGCCGGGCTCTGCTAAGACTTCCCCTGCGCTTTGTTTGCCCTGGGCCAAAGCGAGCCTTCACAATAGCTGAACGCTAACACTGCATACTCGTCCCACTTCCAGAACAGGGCTACGGCGAGGCAGTTCTCCGGGGGAAAACGGCCCTTCGCGAAGGGCAGATCTGCCGAGCTCATTGCGGGAAAGTGAAAGCAAAGGACGCTTTTCTCCCTCTAACCGCTTTCGTCAGAGGAACGGGGGAAGTCACAGTGTTCTTTCTCTCCCTGAGATACACACAATCTGACGTTGCCTCTGAGCTCCGTTGCTGGCAAAGAACTGAAACTGACATACATTCCTGTGGGGAAACACAGGGCTTTGCTACGATTTCTCTAGGCAGTGTGTTTTCCCTGGGCCTCACTGTAGCAACACTATCTCGCCAGGGCAACACTGCATGGCACTTCCTCTGCCAGGAGAGAGCTGCTGCTTTGTAGTTTGTGCTGGGAAACCTTGTTTTGGCAAGTGCGAATTGACCGCATTCAGGCAGAAAGAAAAGAGAATAGCAAGAGGCCTTTTCTCCCCGGCTGCTCTGCCAAGCCCTTCCAGCTCAAACTATGTCGTTGCTCCTCTGGAAGGATCCCTGCACCGCGGCGTAGTTTTTCCGAAGAAGCCCTGCGTTTGCAAGAGCAAATGAGGAATTCGTGGCAGGAAAGAGGAAGGAAAGAAAGTTTCTCTCCCTCTGCCTGCTTTGTTCAGAGGACCGGATGAAGTCAGGGAGTTCTCCCTTTCACTGAGAAACGTGCGGGCTGCTGTTGCCTGGGCGCTCTCTTCTTTGCAAAAGAGTCTGCAGTTCCACGCTTTGAACCGTGGAAAGGCGCCGGGCTCTGCTAAGATTTCCCCCGGCGCTTCGTTTGCCCTGGGCCAAAGCGAGCCTTCACAATAGCTGAACGCTAACACTGCATACTCGTTCCACTTCCAGAACCGGGCTACGGCGAGGCAGTTCTCCGGGGGAAAACGGCCCTTCGCGAAGGGCAGATCTGCCGAGCTCATTGCGGGAAAGCGAAAGCAAAGGACGCTTTTCTCCCTCTAACCGCTTTCGTCAGAGGAACGGGGGAAGTCACAGTGTTCTTTCTCTCCCTGAGATACACACAATCTGACGTTGCCTCTGAGCTCCGTTGCTGGCAAAGAACTGAAACTGACATACATTCCTGTGGGGAAACACAGGGCTTTGCTAGGATTTCTCTAGGCAGTGTGTTTTCCCTGGGCCTCACTGTAGCAACACTATCTCGCAAGGGCAGAACTGCATGGGATTTCCTCCGCCAGGAGAGAGCTGCTGCTTTGTAGTTTGTGCTGGGAAACCTTGCTTTGGCAAGTGCGAATTGACCGCATTCAGGCAGAAAGAAAAGAGAATAGCAAGAGGCCTTTTCTCCCCGGCTGCTCTGCCAAGCCCTTCCAGCTCAAACTATGTCGTTGCTCCTCTGGAAGGATCCCTGCACCGCGGCGTAGTTTTTCCGAAGAAGCCCTGCGTTTGCAAGAGCAAATGAGGAATTCGTGGCAGGAAAGAGGAAGGAAAGAAAGTTTCTCTCCCTCTGCCTGCTTTGCTCAGAGGACCGGATGAAGTCAGGGAGTTCTCCCTTTCACTGAGAAACGTGCGGGCTGCTGTTGCCTGGGCGCTCTCTTCTTTGCAAAAGAGTCTGCAGTTCCACGCTTTGAACCGTGGAAAGGCGCCGGGCTCTGCTAAGACTTCCCCTGCGCTTCGTTTGCCCTGGGCCAAAGCGAGCCTTCACAATAGCTGAACGCTAACACTGCATACTCGTCCCACTTCCAGAACAGGGCTACCGCGAGGCAGTTCTCCGGGGGAAAACGGCCCTTCGCGAAGGGCAGATCTGCCGAGCTCATTGCGGGAAAGCGAAAGCAAAGGACGCTTTTCTCCCTCTAACCGCTTTCGTCAGAGGAACGGGGGAAGTCACAGTGTTCTTTCTCTCCCTGAGATACACACAATCTGACGTTGCCTCTGAGCTCCGTTGCTGGCAAAGAACTGAAAGTGACATACATTCCTGTGGGGAAACACAGGGCTTTGCTACGATTTCTCTAGGCAGTGTGTTTTCCCTGGGCCTCACTGTAGCAACACTATCTCGCCAGGGCAACACTGCATGGCACTTCCTCTGCCAGGAGAGAGCTGCTGCTTTGTAGTTTGTGCTGGGAAACCTTGTTTTGGCAAGTGCGAATTGACCGCTTTCAGGCAGAAAGAAAAGAGAATAGCAAGAGGCCTTTTCTCCCCGGCTGCTCTGCCAAGCCCTTCCAGCTCAAACTATGTCGTTGCTCCTCTGGAAGGATCCCTGCACCGCGGCGTAGTTTTTCCGAAGAAGCCCTGCGTTTGCAAGAGCAAATGAGGAATTCGTGGCAGGAAAGAGGAAGGAAAGAAAGTTTCTCTCCCTCTGCCTGCTTTGCTCAGAGGACCGGATGAAGTCAGGGAGTTCTCCCTTTCACTGAGAAACGTGCGGGCTGCTGTTGCCTGGGCGCTCTCTTCTTTGCAAAAGAGTCTGCAGTTCCACGCTTTGAACCGTGGAAAGGCGCCGGGCTCTGCTAAGATTTCCCCCGGCGCTTCGTTTGCCCTGGGCCAAAGCGAGCCTTCACAATAGCTGAACGCTAACACTGCATACTCGTTCCACTTCCAGAACCGGGCTACGGCGAGGCAGTTCTCCGGGGGAAAACGGCCCTTCGCGAAGGGCAGATCTGCCGAGCTCATTGCGGGAAAGCGAAAGCAAAGGACGCTTTTCTCCCTCTAACCGCTTTCGTCAGAGGAACGGCGGAAGTCACAGTGTTCTTTCTCTCCCTGAGATACACACAATCTGACGTTGCCTCTGAGCTCCGTTGCTGGCAAAGAACTGAAAGTGACATACATTCCTGTGGGGAAACACAGGGCTTTGCTAGGATTTCTCTAGGCAGTGTGTTTTCCCTGGGCCTCACTGTAGCAACACTATCTCGCAAGGGCGGAACTGCATGGGATTTCTTCTGCCAGGAGAGAGCTGCTGCTTTGTAGTTTGTGCTGGGAAACCTTGTTTTGGCAAGTGCGAATTGACCGCATTCAGGCAGAAAGAAAAGAGAATAGCAAGAGGCCTTTTCTCCCCGGCTGCTCTGCCAAGCCCTTCCAGCTCAAACTATGTCGTTGCTCCTCTGGAAGGATCCCTGCACCGCGGCGTAGTTTTTCCGAAGAAGCCCTGCGTTTGCAAGAGCAAATGAGGAATTCGTGGCAGGAAAGAGGAAGGAAAGAAAGTTTCTCTCCCTCTGCCTGCTTTGCTCAGAGGACTGGATGAAGTCAGGGAGTTCTCCCTTTCACTGAGAAACGTGCGGGCTGCTGTTGCCTGGGCGCTCTCTTCTTTGCAAAAGAGTCTGCAGTTCCACGCTTTGAACCGTGGAAAGGCGCCGGGCTCTGCTAAGACTTCCCCTGCGCTTTGTTTGCCCTGGGCCAAAGCGAGCCTTCACAATAGCTGAACGCTAACACTGCATACTCGTCCCACTTCCAGAACAGGGCTACGGCGAGGCAGTTCTCCGGGGGAAAACGGCCCTTCGCGAAGGGCAGATCTGCCGAGCTCATTGCGGGAAAGCGAAAGCAAAGGACGCTTTTCTCCCTCTAACCGCTTTCGTCAGAGGAACGGGGGAAGTCACAGTGTTCTTTCTCTCCCTGAGATACACACAATCTGACGTTGCCTCTGAGCTCCGTTGCTGGCAAAGAACTGAAACTGACATACATTCCTGTGGGGAAACACAGGGCTTTGCTACGATTTCTCTAGGCAGTGTGTTTTCCCTGGGCCTCACTGTAGCAACACTATCTCGCCAGGGCAACACTGCATGGCACTTCCTCTGCCAGGAGAGAGCTGCTGCTTTGTAGTTTGTGCTGGGAAACCTTGTTTTGGCAAGTGCGAATTGACCGCATTCAGGCAGAAAGAAAAGAGAATAGCAAGAGGCCTTTTCTCCCCGGCTGCTCTGCCAAGCCCTTCCAGCTCAAACTATGTCGTTGCTCCTCTGGAAGGATCCCTGCACCGCGGCGTAGTTTTTCCGAAGAAGCCCTGCGTTTGCAAGAGCAAATGAGGAATTCGTGGCAGGAAAGAGGAAGGAAAGAAAGTTTCTCTCCCTCTGCCTGCTTTGCTCAGAGGACCGGATGAAGTCAGGGAGTTCTCCCTTTCACTGAGAAACGTGCGGGCTGCTGTTGCCTGGGCGCTCTCTTCTTTGCAAAAGAGTCTGCAGTTCCACGCTTTGAACCGTGGAAAGGCGCCGGGCTCTGCTAAGATTTCCCCCGGCGCTTCGTTTGCCCTGGGCCAAAGCGAGCCTTCACAATAGCTGAACGCTAACACTGCATACTCGTTCCACTTCCAGAACCGGGCTACGGCGAGGCAGTTCTCCGGGGGAAAACGGCCCTTCGCGAAGGGCAGATCTGCCGAGCTCATTGCGGGAAAGCGAAAGCAAAGGACGCTTTTCTCCCTCTAACCGCTTTCGTCAGAGGAACGGGGGAAGTCACAGTGTTCTTTCTCTCCCTGAGATACACACAATCTGACGTTGCCTCTGAGCTCCGTTGCTGGCAAAGAACTGAAACTGACATACATTCCTGTGGGGAAACACAGGGCTTTGCTAGGATTTCTCTAGGCAGTGTGTTTTCCCTGGGCCTCACTGTAGCAACACTATCTCGCAAGGGCAGAACTGCATGGGATTTCCTCCGCCAGGAGAGAGCTGCTGCTTTGTAGTTTGTGCTGGGAAACCTTGCTTTGGCAAGTGCGAATTGACCGCATTCAGGCAGAAAGAAAAGAGAATAGCAAGAGGCCTTTTCTCCCCGGCTGCTCTGCCAAGCCCTTCCAGCTCAAACTATGTCGTTGCTCCTCTGGAAGGATCCCTGCACCGCGGCGTAGTTTTTCCGAAGAAGCCCTGCGTTTGCAAGAGCAAATGAGGAATTCGTGGCAGGAAAGAGGAAGGAAAGAAAGTTTCTCTCCCTCTGCCTGCTTTGCTCAGAGGACCGGATGAAGTCAGGGAGTTCTCCCTTTCACTGAGAAACGTGCGGGCTGCTGTTGCCTGGGCGCTCTCTTCTTTGCAAAAGAGTCTGCAGTTCCACGCTTTGAACCGTGGAAAGGCGCCGGGCTCTGCTAAGACTTCCCCTGCGCTTCGTTTGCCCTGGGCCAAAGCGAGCCTTCACAATAGCTGAACGCTAACACTGCATACTCGTCCCACTTCCAGAACAGGGCTACGGCGAGGCAGTTCTCCGGGGGAAAACGGCCCTTCGCGAAGGGCAGATCTGCCGAGCTCATTGCGGGAAAGCGAAAGCAAAGGACGCTTTTCTCCCTCTAACCGCTTTCGTCAGAGGAACGGGGGAAGTCACAGTGTTCTTTCTCTCCCTGAGATACACACAATCTGACGTTGCCTCTGAGCTCCGTTGCTGGCAAAGAACTGAAACTGACATACATTCCTGTGGGGAAACACAGGGCTTTGCTACGATTTCTCTAGGCAGTGTGTTTTCCCTGGGCCTCACTGTAGCAACACTATCTCGCCAGGGCAACACTGCATGGCACTTCCTCTGCCAGGAGAGAGCTGCTGCTTTGTAGTTTGTGCTGGGAAACCTTGTTTTGGCAAGTGCGAATTGACCGCATTCAGGCAGAAAGAAAAGAGAATAGCAAGAGGCCTTTTCTCCCCGGCTGCTCTGCCAAGCCCTTCCAGCTCAAACTATGTCGTTGCTCCTCTGGAAGGATCCCTGCACCGCGGCGTAGTTTTTCCGAAGAAGCCCTGCGTTTGCAAGAGCAAATGAGGAATTCGTGGCAGGAAAGAGGAAGGAAAGAAAGTTTCTCTCCCTCTGCCTGCTTTGCTCAGAGGACCGGATGAAGTCAGGGAGTTCTCCCTTTCACTGAGAAACGTGCGGGCTGCTGTTGCCTGGGCGCTCTCTTCTTTGCAAAAGAGTCTGCAGTTCCACGCTTTGAACCGTGGAAAGGCGCCGGGCTCTGCTAAGATTTCCCCCGGCGCTTCGTTTGCCCTGGGCCAAAGCGAGCCTTCACAATAGCTGAACGCTAACACTGCATACTCGTTCCACTTCCAGAACCGGGCTACGGCGAGGCAGTTCTCCGGGGGAAAACGGCCCTTCGCGAAGGGCAGATCTGCCGAGCTCATTGCGGGAAAGCGAAAGCAAAGGACGCTTTTCTCCCTCTAACCGCTTTCGTCAGAGGAACGGGGGAAGTCACAGTGTTCTTTCTCTCCCTGAGATACACACAATCTGACGTTGCCTCTGAGCTCCGTTGCTGGCAAAGAACTGAAACTGACATACATTCCTGTGGGGAAACACAGGGCTTTGCTAGGATTTCTCTAGGCAGTGTGTTTTCCCTGGGCCTCACTGTAGCAACACTATCTCGCAAGGGCAGAACTGCATGGGATTTCCTCCGCCAGGAGAGAGCTGCTGCTTTGTAGTTTGTGCTGGGAAACCTTGCTTTGGCAAGTGCGAATTGACCGCATTCAGGCAGAAAGAAAAGAGAATAGCAAGAGGCCTTTTCTCCCCGGCTGCTCTGCCAAGCCCTTCCAGCTCAAACTATGTCGTTGCTCCTCTGGAAGGATCCCTGCACCGCGGCGTAGTTTTTCCGAAGAAGCCCTGCGTTTGCAAGAGCAAATGAGGAATTCGTGGCAGGAAAGAGGAAGGAAAGAAAGTTTCTCTCCCTCTGCCTGCTTTGCTCAGAGGACCGGATGAAGTCAGGGAGTTCTCCCTTTCACTGAGAAACGTGCGGGCTGCTGTTGCCTGGGCGCTCTCTTCTTTGCAAAAGAGTCTGCAGTTCCACGCTTTGAACCGTGGAAAGGCGCCGGGCTCTGCTAAGACTTCCCCTGCGCTTCGTTTGCCCTGGGCCAAAGCGAGCCTTCACAATAGCTGAACGCTAACACTGCATACTCGTCCCACTTCCAGAACAGGGCTACCGCGAGGCAGTTCTCCGGGGGAAAACGGCCCTTCGCGAAGGGCAGATCTGCCGAGCTCATTGCGGGAAAGCGAAAGCAAAGGACGCTTTTCTCCCTCTAACCGCTTTCGTCAGAGGAACGGGGGAAGTCACAGTGTTCTTTCTCTCCCTGAGATACACACAATCTGACGTTGCCTCTGAGCTCCGTTGCTGGCAAAGAACTGAAACTGACATACATTCCTGTGGGGAAACACAGGGCTTTGCTACGATTTCTCTAGGCAGTGTGTTTTCCCTGGGCCTCACTGTAGCAACACTATCTCGCCAGGGCAACACTGCATGGCACTTCCTCTGCCAGGAGAGAGCTGCTGCTTTGTAGTTTGTGCTGGGAAACCTTGTTTTGGCAAGTGCGAATTGACCGCATTCAGGCAGAAAGAAAAGAGAATAGCAAGAGGCCTTTTCTCCCCGGCTGCTCTGCCAAGCCCTTCCAGCTCAAACTATGTCGTTGCTCCTCTGGAAGGATCCCTGCACCGCGGCGTAGTTTTTCCGAAGAAGCCCTGCGTTTGCAAGAGCAAATGAGGAATTCGTGGCAGGAAAGAGGAAGGAAAGAAAGTTTCTCTCCCTCTGCCTGCTTTGCTCAGAGGACCGGATGAAGTCAGGGAGTTCTCCCTTTCACTGAGAAACGTGCGGGCTGCTGTTGCCTGGGCGCTCTCTTCTTTGCAAAAGAGTCTGCAGTTCCACGCTTTGAACCGTGGAAAGGCGCCGGGCTCTGCTAAGATTTCCCCCGGCGCTTCGTTTGCCCTGGGCCAAAGCGAGCCTTCACAATAGCTGAACGCTAACACTGCATACTCGTTCCACTTCCAGAACCGGGCTACGGCGAGGCAGTTCTCCGGGGGAAAACGGCCCTTCGCGAAGGGCAGATCTGCCGAGCTCATTGCGGGAAAGCGAAAGCAAAGGACGCTTTTCTCCCTCTAACCGCTTTCGTCAGAGGAACGGCGGAAGTCACAGTGTTCTTTCTCTCCCTGAGATACACACAATCTGACGTTGCCTCTGAGCTCCGTTGCTGGCAAAGAACTGAAAGTGACATACATTCCTGTGGGGAAACACAGGGCTTTGCTAGGATTTCTCTAGGCAGTGTGTTTTCCCTGGGCCTCACTGTAGCAACACTATCTCGCAAGGGCGGAACTGCATGGGATTTCTTCTGCCAGGAGAGAGCTGCTGCTTTGTAGTTTGTGCTGGGAAACCTTGTTTTGGCAAGTGCGAATTGACCGCATTCAGGCAGAAAGAAAAGAGAATAGCAAGAGGCCTTTTCTCCCCGGCTGCTCTGCCAAGCCCTTCCAGCTCAAACTATGTCGTTGCTCCTCTGGAAGGATCCCTGCACCGCGGCGTAGTTTTTCCGAAGAAGCCCTGCGTTTGCAAGAGCAAATGAGGAATTCGTGGCAGGAAAGAGGAAGGAAAGAAAGTTTCTCTCCCTCTGCCTGCTTTGCTCAGAGGACTGGATGAAGTCAGGGAGTTCTCCCTTTCACTGAGAAACGTGCGGGCTGCTGTTGCCTGGGCGCTCTCTTCTTTGCAAAAGAGTCTGCAGTTCCACGCTTTGAACCGTGGAAAGGCGCCGGGCTCTGCTAAGACTTCCCCTGCGCTTCGTTTGCCCTGGGCCAAAGCGAGCCTTCACAATAGCTGAACGCTAACACTGCATACTCGTCCCACTTCCAGAACAGGGCTACGGCGAGGCAGTTCTCCGGGGGAAAACGGCCCTTCGCGAAGGGCAGATCTGCCGAGCTCATTGCGGGAAAGCGAAAGCAAAGGACGCTTTTCTCCCTCTAACCGCTTTCGTCAGAGGAACGGGGGAAGTCACAGTGTTCTTTCTCTCCCTGAGATACACACAATCTGACGTTGCCTCTGAGCTCCGTTGCTGGCAAAGAACTGAAACTGACATACATTCCTGTGGGGAAACACAGGGCTTTGCTACGATTTCTCTAGGCAGTGTGTTTTCCCTGGGCCTCACTGTAGCAACACTATCTCGCCAGGGCAACACTGCATGGCACTTCCTCTGCCAGGAGAGAGCTGCTGCTTTGTAGTTTGTGCTGGGAAACCTTGTTTTGGCAAGTGCGAATTGACCGCATTCAGGCAGAAAGAAAAGAGAATAGCAAGAGGCCTTTTCTCCCCGGCTGCTCTGCCAAGCCCTTCCAGCTCAAACTATGTCGTTGCTCCTCTGGAAGGATCCCTGCACCGCGGCGTAGTTTTTCCGAAGAAGCCCTGCGTTTGCAAGAGCAAATGAGGAATTCGTGGCAGGAAAGAGGAAGGAAAGAAAGTTTCTCTCCCTCTGCCTGCTTTGCTCAGAGGACCGGATGAAGTCAGGGAGTTCTCCCTTTCACTGAGAAACGTGCGGGCTGCTGTTGCCTGGGCGCTCTCTTCTTTGCAAAAGAGTCTGCAGTTCCACGCTTTGAACCGTGGAAAGGCGCCGGGCTCTGCTAAGATTTCCCCCGGCGCTTCGTTTGCCCTGGGCCAAAGCGAGCCTTCACAATAGCTGAACGCTAACACTGCATACTCGTTCCACTTCCAGAACCGGGCTACGGCGAGGCAGTTCTCCGGGGGAAAACGGCCCTTCGCGAAGGGCAGATCTGCCGAGCTCATTGCGGGAAAGCGAAAGCAAAGGACGCTTTTCTCCCTCTAACCGCTTTCGTCAGAGGAACGGGGGAAGTCACAGTGTTCTTTCTCTCCCTGAGATACACACAATCTGACGTTGCCTCTGAGCTCCGTTGCTGGCAAAGAACTGAAACTGACATACATTCCTGTGGGGAAACACAGGGCTTTGCTAGGATTTCTCTAGGCAGTGTGTTTTCCCTGGGCCCCACTGTAGCAACACTATCTCGCAAGGGCAGAACTGCATGGGATTTCCTCCGCCAGGAGAGAGCTGCTGCTTTGTAGTTTGTGCTGGGAAACCTTGCTTTGGCAAGTGCGAATTGACCGCATTCAGGCAGAAAGAAAAGAGAATAGCAAGAGGCCTTTTCTCCCCGGCTGCTCTGCCAAGCCCTTCCAGCTCAAACTATGTCGTTGCTCCTCTGGAAGGATCCCTGCACCGCGGCGTAGTTTTTCCGAAGAAGCCCTGCGTTTGCAAGAGCAAATGAGGAATTCGTGGCAGGAAAGAGGAAGGAAAGAAAGTTTCTCTCCCTCTGCCTGCTTTGCTCAGAGGACCGGATGAAGTCAGGGAGTTCTCCCTTTCACTGAGAAACGTGCGGGCTGCTGTTGCCTGGGCGCTCTCTTCTTTGCAAAAGAGTCTGCAGTTCCACGCTTTGAACCGTGGAAAGGCGCCGGGCTCTGCTAAGACTTCCCCTGCGCTTCGTTTGCCCTGGGCCAAAGCGAGCCTTCACAATAGCTGAACGCTAACACTGCATACTCGTCCCACTTCCAGAACAGGGCTACCGCGAGGCAGTTCTCCGGGGGAAAACGGCCCTTCGCGAAGGGCAGATCTGCCGAGCTCATTGCGGGAAAGCGAAAGCAAAGGACGCTTTTCTCCCTCTAACCGCTTTCGTCAGAGGAACGGGGGAAGTCACAGTGTTCTTTCTCTCCCTGAGATACACACAATCTGACGTTGCCTCTGAGCTCCGTTGCTGGCAAAGAACTGAAACTGACATACATTCCTGTGGGGAAACACAGGGCTTTGCTACGATTTCTCTAGGCAGTGTGTTTTCCCTGGGCCTCACTGTAGCAACACTATCTCGCCAGGGCAACACTGCATGGCACTTCCTCTGCCAGGAGAGAGCTGCTGCTTTGTAGTTTGTGCTGGGAAACCTTGTTTTGGCAAGTGCGAATTGACCGCATTCAGGCAGAAAGAAAAGAGAATAGCAAGAGGCCTTTTCTCCCCGGCTGCTCTGCCAAGCCCTTCCAGCTCAAACTATGTCGTTGCTCCTCTGGAAGGATCCCTGCACCGCGGCGTAGTTTTTCCGAAGAAGCCCTGCGTTTGCAAGAGCAAATGAGGAATTCGTGGCAGGAAAGAGGAAGGAAAGAAAGTTTCTCTCCCTCTGCCTGCTTTGCTCAGAGGACCGGATGAAGTCAGGGAGTTCTCCCTTTCACTGAGAAACGTGCGGGCTGCTGTTGCCTGGGCGCTCTCTTCTTTGCAAAAGAGTCTGCAGTTCCACGCTTTGAACCGTGGAAAGGCGCCGGGCTCTGCTAAGATTTCCCCCGGCGCTTCGTTTGCCCTGGGCCAAAGCGAGCCTTCACAATAGCTGAACGCTAACACTGCATACTCGTTCCACTTCCAGAACCGGGCTACGGCGAGGCAGTTCTCCGGGGGAAAACGGCCCTTCGCGAAGGGCAGATCTGCCGAGCTCATTGCGGGAAAGCGAAAGCAAAGGACGCTTTTCTCCCTCTAACCGCTTTCGTCAGAGGAACGGCGGAAGTCACAGTGTTCTTTCTCTCCCTGAGATACACACAATCTGACGTTGCCTCTGAGCTCCGTTGCTGGCAAAGAACTGAAAGTGACATACATTCCTGTGGGGAAACACAGGGCTTTGCTAGGATTTCTCTAGGCAGTGTGTTTTCCCTGGGCCTCACTGTAGCAACACTATCTCGCAAGGGCGGAACTGCATGGGATTTCTTCTGCCAGGAGAGAGCTGCTGCTTTGTAGTTTGTGCTGGGAAACCTTGTTTTGGCAAGTGCGAATTGACCGCATTCAGGCAGAAAGAAAAGAGAATAGCAAGAGGCCTTTTCTCCCCGGCTGCTCTGCCAAGCCCTTCCAGCTCAAACTATGTCGTTGCTCCTCTGGAAGGATCCCTGCACCGCGGCGTAGTTTTTCCGAAGAAGCCCTGCGTTTGCAAGAGCAAATGAGGAATTCGTGGCAGGAAAGAGGAAGGAAAGAAAGTTTCTCTCCCTCTGCCTGCTTTGCTCAGAGGACTGGATGAAGTCAGGGAGTTCTCCCTTTCACTGAGAAACGTGCGGGCTGCTGTTGCCTGGGCGCTCTCTTCTTTGCAAAAGAGTCTGCAGTTCCACGCTTTGAACCGTGGAAAGGCGCCGGGCTCTGCTAAGACTTCCCCTGCGCTTCGTTTGCCCTGGGCCAAAGCGAGCCTTCACAATAGCTGAACGCTAACACTGCATACTCGTCCCACTTC
The DNA here is from genome assembly GCF_024166365.1 of Elephas maximus indicus. Lineage (NCBI taxonomy): Eukaryota > Metazoa > Chordata > Mammalia > Proboscidea > Elephantidae > Elephas > Elephas maximus. The sequence goes on from NC_064823.1 coordinate 503,934, forward strand.
CAGAACAGGGCTACGGCGAGGCAGTTCTCCGGGGGAAAACGGCCCTTCGCGAAGGGCAGATCTGCCGAGCTCATTGCGGGAAAGCGAAAGCAAAGGACGCTTTTCTCCCTCTAACCGCTTTCGTCAGAGGAACGGGGGAAGTCACAGTGTTCTTTCTCTCCCTGAGATACACACAATCTGACGTTGCCTCTGAGCTCCGTTGCTGGCAAAGAACTGAAACTGACATACATTCCTGTGGGGAAACACAGGGCTTTGCTACGATTTCTCTAGGCAGTGTGTTTTCCCTGGGCCTCACTGTAGCAACACTATCTCGGCAGGGCAACACTGCATGGCACTTCCTCTGCCAGGAGAGAGCTGCTGCTTTGTAGTTTGTGCTGGGAAACCTTGTTTTGGCAAGTGCGAATTGACCGCATTCAGGCAGAAAGAAAAGAGAATAGCAAGAGGCCTTTTCTCCCCGGCTGCTCTGCCAAGCCCTTCCAGCTCAAACTATGTCGTTGCTCCTCTGGAAGGATCCCTGCACCGCGGCGTAGATTTTCCGAAGAAGCCCTGCGTTTGCAAGAGCAAATGAGGAATTCGTGGCAGGAAAGAGGAAGGAAAGAAAGTTTCTCTCCCTCTGCCTGCTTTGCTCAGAGGACCGGATGAAGTCAGGGAGTTCTCCCTTTCACTGAGAAACGTGCGGGCTGCTGTTGCCTGGGCGCTCTCTTCTTTGCAAAAGAGTCTGCAGTTCCACGCTTTGAACCGTGGAAAGGCGCCGGGCTCTGCTAAGATTTCCCCCGGCGCTTCGTTTGCCCTGGGCCAAAGCGAGCCTTCACAATAGCTGAACGCTAACACTGCATACTCGTTCCACTTCCAGAACCGGGCTACGGCGAGGCAGTTCTCCGGGGGAAAACGGCCCTTCGCGAAGGGCAGATCTGCCGAGCTCATTGCGGGAAAGCGAAAGCAAAGGACGCTTTTCTCCCTCTAACCGCTTTCGTCAGAGGAACGGCGGAAGTCACAGTGTTCTTTCTCTCCCTGAGATACACACAATCTGACGTTGCCTCTGAGCTCCGTTGCTGGCAAAGAACTGAAAGTGACATACATTCCTGTGGGGAAACACAGGGCTTTGCTAGGATTTCTCTAGGCAGTGTGTTTTCCCTGGGCCTCACTGTAGCAACACTATCTCGCAAGGGCGGAACTGCATGGGATTTCTTCTGCCAGGAGAGAGCTGCTGCTTTGTAGTTTGTGCTGGGAAACCTTGTTTTGGCAAGTGCGAATTGACCGCATTCAGGCAGAAAGAAAAGAGAATAGCAAGAGGCCTTTTCTCCCCGGCTGCTCTGCCAAGCCCTTCCAGCTCAAACTATGTCGTTGCTCCTCTGGAAGGATCCCTGCACCGCGGCGTAGTTTTTCCGAAGAAGCCCTGCGTTTGCAAGAGCAAATGAGGAATTCGTGGCAGGAAAGAGGAAGGAAAGAAAGTTTCTCTCCCTCTGCCTGCTTTGCTCAGAGGACTGGATGAAGTCAGGGAGTTCTCCCTTTCACTGAGAAACGTGCGGGCTGCTGTTGCCTGGGCGCTCTCTTCTTTGCAAAAGAGTCTGCAGTTCCACGCTTTGAACCGTGGAAAGGCGCCGGGCTCTGCTAAGACTTCCCCTGCGCTTCGTTTGCCCTGGGCCAAAGCGAGCCTTCACAATAGCTGAACGCTAACACTGCATACTCGTCCCACTTCCAGAACAGGGCTACGGCGAGGCAGTTCTCCGGGGGAAAACGGCCCTTCGCGAAGGGCAGATCTGCCGAGCTCATTGCGGGAAAGCGAAAGCAAAGGACGCTTTTCTCCCTCTAACCGCTTTCGTCAGAGGAACGGGGGAAGTCACAGTGTTCTTTCTCTCCCTGAGATACACACAATCTGACGTTGCCTCTGAGCTCCGTTGCTGGCAAAGAACTGAAACTGACATACATTCCTGTGGGGAAACACAGGGCTTTGCTACGATTTCTCTAGGCAGTGTGTTTTCCCTGGGCCTCACTGTAGCAACACTATCTCGGCAGGGCAACACTGCATGGCACTTCCTCTGCCAGGAGAGAGCTGCTGCTTTGTAGTTTGTGCTGGGAAACCTTGTTTTGGCAAGTGCGAATTGACCGCATTCAGGCAGAAAGAAAAGAGAATAGCAAGAGGCCTTTTCTCCCCGGCTGCTCTGCCAAGCCCTTCCAGCTCAAACTATGTCGTTGCTCCTCTGGAAGGATCCCTGCACCGCGGCGTAGATTTTCCGAAGAAGCCCTGCGTTTGCAAGAGCAAATGAGGAATTCGTGGCAGGAAAGAGGAAGGAAAGAAAGTTTCTCTCCCTCTGCCTGCTTTGCTCAGAGGACCGGATGAAGTCAGGGAGTTCTCCCTTTCACTGAGAAACGTGCGGGCTGCTGTTGCCTGGGCGCTCTCTTCTTTGCAAAAGAGTCTGCAGTTCCACGCTTTGAACCGTGGAAAGGCGCCGGGCTCTGCTAAGATTTCCCCCGGCGCTTCGTTTGCCCTGGGCCAAAGCGAGCCTTCACAATAGCTGAACGCTAACACTGCATACTCGTTCCACTTCCAGAACCGGGCTACGGCGAGGCAGTTCTCCGGGGGAAAACGGCCCTTCGCGAAGGGCAGATCTGCCGAGCTCATTGCGGGAAAGCGAAAGCAAAGGACGCTTTTCTCCCTCTAACCGCTTTCGTCAGAGGAACGGCGGAAGTCACAGTGTTCTTTCTCTCCCTGAGATACACACAATCTGACGTTGCCTCTGAGCTCCGTTGCTGGCAAAGAACTGAAAGTGACATACATTCCTGTGGGGAAACACAGGGCTTTGCTAGGATTTCTCTAGGCAGTGTGTTTTCCCTGGGCCTCACTGTAGCAACACTATCTCGCAAGGGCGGAACTGCATGGGATTTCTTCTGCCAGGAGAGAGCTGCTGCTTTGTAGTTTGTGCTGGGAAACCTTGTTTTGGCAAGTGCGAATTGACCGCATTCAGGCAGAAAGAAAAGAGAATAGCAAGAGGCCTTTTCTCCCCGGCTGCTCTGCCAAGCCCTTCCAGCTCAAACTATGTCGTTGCTCCTCTGGAAGGATCCCTGCACCGCGGCGTAGTTTTTCCGAAGAAGCCCTGCGTTTGCAAGAGCAAATGAGGAATTCGTGGCAGGAAAGAGGAAGGAAAGAAAGTTTCTCTCCCTCTGCCTGCTTTGCTCAGAGGACTGGATGAAGTCAGGGAGTTCTCCCTTTCACTGAGAAACGTGCGGGCTGCTGTTGCCTGGGCGCTCTCTTCTTTGCAAAAGAGTCTGCAGTTCCACGCTTTGAACCGTGGAAAGGCGCCGGGCTCTGCTAAGACTTCCCCTGCGCTTCGTTTGCCCTGGGCCAAAGCGAGCCTTCACAATAGCTGAACGCTAACACTGCATACTCGTCCCACTTCCAGAACAGGGCTACGGCGAGGCAGTTCTCCGGGGGAAAACGGCCCTTCGCGAAGGGCAGATCTGCCGAGCTCATTGCGGGAAAGCGAAAGCAAAGGACGCTTTTCTCCCTCTAACCGCTTTCGTCAGAGGAACGGGGGAAGTCACAGTGTTCTTTCTCTCCCTGAGATACACACAATCTGACGTTGCCTCTGAGCTCCGTTGCTGGCAAAGAACTGAAAGTGACATACATTCCTGTGGGGAAACACAGGGCTTTGCTAGGATTTCTCTAGGCAGTGTGTTTTCCCTGGGCCTCACTGTAGCAACACTATCTCGCCAGGGCAACACTGCATGGCACTTCCTCTGCCAGGAGAGAGCTGCTGCTTTGTAGTTTGTGCTGGGAAACCTTGTTTTGGCAAGTGCGAATTGACCGCATTCAGGCAGAAAGAAAAGAGAATAGCAAGAGGCCTTTTCTCCCCGGCTGCTCTGCCAAGCCCTTCCAGCTCAAACTATGTCGTTGCTCCTCTGGAAGGATCCCTGCACCGCGGCGTAGTTTTTCCGAAGAAGCCCTGCGTTTGCAAGAGCAAATGAGGAATTCGTGGCAGGAAAGAGGAAGGAAAGAAAGTTTCTCTCCCTCTGCCTGCTTTGCTCAGAGGACTGGATGAAGTCAGGGAGTTCTCCCTTTCACTGAGAAACGTGCGGGCTGCTGTTGCCTGGGCGCTCTCTTCTTTGCAAAAGAGTCTGCAGTTCCACGCTTTGAACCGTGGAAAGGCGCCGGGCTCTGCTAAGACTTCCCCTGCGCTTCGTTTGCCCTGGGCCAAAGCGAGCCTTCACAATAGCTGAACGCTAACACTGCATACTCGTCCCACTTCCAGAACAGGGCTACGGCGAGGCAGTTCTCCGGGGGAAAACGGCCCTTCGCGAAGGGCAGATCTGCCGAGCTCATTGCGGGAAAGCGAAAGCAAAGGACGCTTTTCTCCCTCTAACCGCTTTCGTCAGAGGAACGGGGGAAGTCACAGTGTTCTTTCTCTCCCTGAGATACACACAATCTGACGTTGCCTCTGAGCTCCGTTGCTGGCAAAGAACTGAAACTGACATACATTCCTGTGGGGAAACACAGGGCTTTGCTACGATTTCTCTAGGCAGTGTGTTTTCCCTGGGCCTCACTGTAGCAACACTATCTCGGCAGGGCAACACTGCATGGCACTTCCTCTGCCAGGAGAGAGCTGCTGCTTTGTAGTTTGTGCTGGGAAACCTTGTTTTGGCAAGTGCGAATTGACCGCATTCAGGCAGAAAGAAAAGAGAATAGCAAGAGGCCTTTTCTCCCCGGCTGCTCTGCCAAGCCCTTCCAGCTCAAACTATGTCGTTGCTCCTCTGGAAGGATCCCTGCACCGCGGCGTAGATTTTCCGAAGAAGCCCTGCGTTTGCAAGAGCAAATGAGGAATTCGTGGCAGGAAAGAGGAAGGAAAGAAAGTTTCTCTCCCTCTGCCTGCTTTGCTCAGAGGACCGGATGAAGTCAGGGAGTTCTCCCTTTCACTGAGAAACGTGCGGGCTGCTGTTGCCTGGGCGCTCTCTTCTTTGCAAAAGAGTCTGCAGTTCCACGCTTTGAACCGTGGAAAGGCGCCGGGCTCTGCTAAGATTTCCCCCGGCGCTTCGTTTGCCCTGGGCCAAAGCGAGCCTTCACAATAGCTGAACGCTAACACTGCATACTCGTTCCACTTCCAGAACCGGGCTACGGCGAGGCAGTTCTCCGGGGGAAAACGGCCCTTCGCGAAGGGCAGATCTGCCGAGCTCATTGCGGGAAAGCGAAAGCAAAGGACGCTTTTCTCCCTCTAACCGCTTTCGTCAGAGGAACGGGGGAAGTCACAGTGTTCTTTCTCTCCCTGAGATACACACAATCTGACGTTGCCTCTGAGCTCCGTTGCTGGCAAAGAACTGAAACTGACATACATTCCTGTGGGGAAACACAGGGCTTTGCTAGGATTTCTCTAGGCAGTGTGTTTTCCCTGGGCCTCACTGTAGCAACACTATCTCGCAAGGGCAGAACTGCATGGGATTTCCTCCGCCAGGAGAGAGCTGCTGCTTTGTAGTTTGTGCTGGGAAACCTTGCTTTGGCAAGTGCGAATTGACCGCATTCAGGCAGAAAGAAAAGAGAATAGCAAGAGGCCTTTTCTCCCCGGCTGCTCTGCCAAGCCCTTCCAGCTCAAACTATGTCGTTGCTCCTCTGGAAGGATCCCTGCACCGCGGCGTAGTTTTTCCGAAGAAGCCCTGCGTTTGCAAGAGCAAATGAGGAATTCGTGGCAGGAAAGAGGAAGGAAAGAAAGTTTCTCTCCCTCTGCCTGCTTTGCTCAGAGGACCGGATGAAGTCAGGGAGTTCTCCCTTTCACTGAGAAACGTGCGGGCTGCTGTTGCCTGGGCGCTCTCTTCTTTGCAAAAGAGTCTGCAGTTCCACGCTTTGAACCGTGGAAAGGCGCCGGGCTCTGCTAAGATTTCCCCCGGCGCTTCGTTTGCCCTGGGCCAAAGCGAGCCTTCACAATAGCTGAACGCTAACACTGCATACTCGTTCCACTTCCAGAACCGGGCTACGGCGAGGCAGTTCTCCGGGGGAAAACGGCCCTTCGCGAAGGGCAGATCTGCCGAGCTCATTGCGGGAAAGCGAAAGCAAAGGACGCTTTTCTCCCTCTAACCGCTTTCGTCAGAGGAACGGGGGAAGTCACAGTGTTCTTTCTCTCCCTGAGATACACACAATCTGACGTTGCCTCTGAGCTCCGTTGCTGGCAAAGAACTGAAACTGACATACATTCCTGTGGGGAAACACAGGGCTTTGCTAGGATTTCTCTAGGCAGTGTGTTTTCCCTGGGCCTCACTGTAGCAACACTATCTCGCCAGGGCAGAACTGCATGGGATTTCCTCTGCCAGGAGAGAGCTGCTGCTTTGTAGTTTGTGCTGGGAAACCTTGTTTTGGCAAGTGCGAATTGACCGCATTCAGGCAGAAAGAAAAGAGAATAGCAAGAGGCCTTTTCTCCCCGGCTGCTCTGCCAAGCCCTTCCAGCTCAAACTATGTCGTTGCTCCTCTGGAAGGATCCCTGCACCGCGGCGTAGTTTTTCCGAAGAAGCCCTGCGTTTGCAAGAGCAAATGAGGAATTCGTGGCAGGAAAGAGGAAGGAAAGAAAGTTTCTCTCCCTCTGCCTGCTTTGCTCAGAGGACCGGATGAAGTCAGGGAGTTCTCCCTTTCACTGAGAAACGTGCGGGCTGCTGTTGCCTGGGCGCTCTCTTCTTTGCAAAAGAGTCTGCAGTTCCACGCTTTGAACCGTGGAAAGGCGCCGGGCTCTGCTAAGACTTCCCCTGCGCTTCGTTTGCCCTGGGCCAAAGCGAGCCTTCACAATAGCTGAACGCTAACACTGCATACTCGTCCCACTTCCAGAACAGGGCTACCGCGAGGCAGTTCTCCGGGGGAAAACGGCCCTTCGCGAAGGGCAGATCTGCCGAGCTCATTGCGGGAAAGCGAAAGCAAAGGACGCTTTTCTCCCTCTAACCGCTTTCGTCAGAGGAACGGGGGAAGTCACAGTGTTCTTTCTCTCCCTGAGATACACACAATCTGACGTTGCCTCTGAGCTCCGTTGCTGGCAAAGAACTGAAAGTGACATACATTCCTGTGGGGAAACACAGGGCTTTGCTAGGATTTCTCTAGGCAGTGTGTTTTCCCTGGGCCTCACTGTAGCAACACTATCTCGCAAGGGCGGAACTGCATGGGATTTCTTCTGCCAGGAGAGAGCTGCTGCTTTGTAGTTTGTGCTGGGAAACCTTGTTTTGGCAAGTGCGAATTGACCGCATTCAGGCAGAAAGAAAAGAGAATAGCAAGAGGCCTTTTCTCCCCGGCTGCTCTGCCAAGCCCTTCCAGCTCAAACTATGTCGTTGCTCCTCTGGAAGGATCCCTGCACCGCGGCGTAGTTTTTCCGAAGAAGCCCTGCGTTTGCAAGAGCAAATGAGGAATTCGTGGCAGGAAAGAGGAAGGAAAGAAAGTTTCTCTCCCTCTGCCTGCTTTGCTCAGAGGACTGGATGAAGTCAGGGAGTTCTCCCTTTCACTGAGAAACGTGCGGGCTGCTGTTGCCTGGGCGCTCTCTTCTTTGCAAAAGAGTCTGCAGTTCCACGCTTTGAACCGTGGAAAGGCGCCGGGCTCTGCTAAGACTTCCCCTGCGCTTCGTTTGCCCTGGGCCAAAGCGAGCCTTCACAATAGCTGAACGCTAACACTGCATACTCGTCCCACTTCCAGAACAGAGCTACGGCGAGGCAGTTCTCCGGGGGAAAACGGCCCTTCGCGAAGGGCAGATCTGCCGAGCTCATTGCGGGAAAGCGAAAGCAAAGGACGCTTTTCTCCCTCTAACCGCTTTCGTCAGAGGAACGGGGGAAGTCACAGTGTTCTTTCTCTCCCTGAGATACACACAATCTGACGTTGCCTCTGAGCTCCGTTGCTGGCAAAGAACTGAAACTGACATACATTCCTGTGGGGAAACACAGGGCTTTGCTACGATTTCTCTAGGCAGTGTGTTTTCCCTGGGCCTCACTGTAGCAACACTATCTCGCCAGGGCAACACTGCATGGCACTTCCTCTGCCAGGAGAGAGCTGCTGCTTTGTAGTTTGTGCTGGGAAACCTTGCTTTGGCAAGTGCGAATTGACCGCATTCAGGCAGAAAGAAAAGAGAATAGCAAGAGGCCTTTTCTCCCCGGCTGCTCTGCCAAGCCCTTCCAGCTCAAACTATGTCGTTGCTCCTCTGGAAGGATCCCTGCACCGCGGCGTAGTTTTTCCGAAGAAGCCCTGCGTTTGCAAGAGCAAATGAGGAATTCGTGGCAGGAAAGAGGAAGGAAAGAAAGTTTCTCTCCCTCTGCCTGCTTTGCTCAGAGGACCGGATGAAGTCAGGGAGTTCTCCCTTTCACTGAGAAACGTGCGGGCTGCTGTTGCCTGGGCGCTCTCTTCTTTGCAAAAGAGTCTGCAGTTCCACGCTTTGAACCGTGGAAAGGCGCCGGGCTCTGCTAAGATTTCCCCCGGCGCTTCGTTTGCCCTGGGCCAAAGCGAGCCTTCACAATAGCTGAACGCTAACACTGCATACTCGTTCCACTTCCAGAACCGGGCTACGGCGAGGCAGTTCTCCGGGGGAAAACGGCCCTTCGCGAAGGGCAGATCTGCCGAGCTCATTGCGGGAAAGCGAAAGCAAAGGACGCTTTTCTCCCTCTAACCGCTTTCGTCAGAGGAACGGGGGAAGTCACAGTGTTCTTTCTCTCCCTGAGATACACACAATCTGACGTTGCCTCTGAGCTCCGTTGCTGGCAAAGAACTGAAAGTGACATACATTCCTGTGGGGAAACACAGGGCTTTGCTAGGATTTCTCTAGGCAGTGTGTTTTCCCTGGGCCTCACTGTAGCAACACTATCTCGCCAGGGCAGAACTGCATGGGATTTCCTCTGCCAGGAGAGAGCTGCTGCTTTGTAGTTTGTGCTGGGAAACCTTGTTTTGGCAAGTGCGAATTGACCGCATTCAGGCAGAAAGAAAAGAGAATAGCAAGAGGCCTTTTCTCCCCGGCTGCTCTGCCAAGCCCTTCCAGCTCAAACTATGTCGTTGCTCCTCTGGAAGGATCCCTGCACCGCGGCGTAGTTTTCCGAAGAAGCCCTGCGTTTGCAAGAGCAAATGAGGAATTCGTGGCAGGAAAGAGGAAGGAAAGAAAGTTTCTCTCCCTCTGCCTGCTTTGCTCAGAGGACCGGATGAAGTCAGGGAGTTCTCCCTTTCACTGAGAAACGTGCGGGCTGCTGTTGCCTGGGCGCTCTCTTCTTTGCAAAAGAGTCTGCAGTTCCACGCTTTGAACCGTGGAAAGGCGCCGGGCTCTGCTAAGACTTCCCCTGCGCTTCGTTTGCCCTGGGCCAAAGCGAGCCTTCACAATAGCTGAACGCTAACACTGCATACTCGTCCCACTTCCAGAACAGGGCTACCGCGAGGCAGTTCTCCGGGGGAAAACGGCCCTTCGCGAAGGGCAGATCTGCCGAGCTCATTGCGGGAAAGCGAAAGCAAAGGACGCTTTTCTCCCTCTAACCGCTTTCGTCAGAGGAACGGGGGAAGTCACAGTGTTCTTTCTCTCCCTGAGATACACACAATCTGACGTTGCCTCTGAGCTCCGTTGCTGGCAAAGAACTGAAAGTGACATACATTCCTGTGGGGAAACACAGGGCTTTGCTAGGATTTCTCTAGGCAGTGTGTTTTCCCTGGGCCTCACTGTAGCAACACTATCTCGCAAGGGCGGAACTGCATGGGATTTCTTCTGCCAGGAGAGAGCTGCTGCTTTGTAGTTTGTGCTGGGAAACCTTGTTTTGGCAAGTGCGAATTGACCGCATTCAGGCAGAAAGAAAAGAGAATAGCAAGAGGCCTTTTCTCCCCGGCTGCTCTGCCAAGCCCTTCCAGCTCAAACTATGTCGTTGCTCCTCTGGAAGGATCCCTGCACCGCGGCGTAGTTTTTCCGAAGAAGCCCTGCGTTTGCAAGAGCAAATGAGGAATTCGTGGCAGGAAAGAGGAAGGAAAGAAAGTTTCTCTCCCTCTGCCTGCTTTGCTCAGAGGACTGGATGAAGTCAGGGAGTTCTCCCTTTCACTGAGAAACGTGCGGGCTGCTGTTGCCTGGGCGCTCTCTTCTTTGCAAAAGAGTCTGCAGTTCCACGCTTTGAACCGTGGAAAGGCGCCGGGCTCTGCTAAGACTTCCCCTGCGCTTCGTTTGCCCTGGGCCAAAGCGAGCCTTCACAATAGCTGAACGCTAACACTGCATACTCGTCCCACTTCCAGAACAGGGCTACGGCGAGGCAGTTCTCCGGGGGAAAACGGCCCTTCGCGAAGGGCAGATCTGCCGAGCTCATTGCGGGAAAGCGAAAGCAAAGGACGCTTTTCTCCCTCTAACCGCTTTCTTCAGAGGAACGGGGGAAGTCACAGTGTTCTTTCTCTCCCTGAGATACACACAATCTGACGTTGCCTCTGAGCTCCGTTGCTGGCAAAGAACTGAAACTGACATACATTCCTGTGGGGAAACACAGGGCTTTGCTACGATTTCTCTAGGCAGTGTGTTTTCCCTGGGCCTCACTGTAGCAACACTATCTCGCCAGGGCAACACTGCATGGCACTTCCTCTGCCAGGAGAGAGCTGCTGCTTTGTAGTTTGTGCTGGGAAACCTTGTTTTGGCAAGTGCGAATTGACCGCATTCAGGCAGAAAGAAAAGAGAATAGCAAGAGGCCTTTTCTCCCCGGCTGCTCTGCCAAGCCCTTCCAGCTCAAACTATGTCGTTGCTCCTCTGGAAGGATCCCTGCACCGCGGCGTAGTTTTTCCGAAGAAGCCCTGCGTTTGCAAGAGCAAATGAGGAATTCGTGGCAGGAAAGAGGAAGGAAAGAAAGTTTCTCTCCCTCTGCCTGCTTTGCTCAGAGGACCGGATGAAGTCAGGGAGTTCTCCCTTTCACTGAGAAACGTGCGGGCTGCTGTTGCCTGGGCGCTCTCTTCTTTGCAAAAGAGTCTGCAGTTCCACGCTTTGAACCGTGGAAAGGCGCCGGGCTCTGCTAAGATTTCCCCCGGCGCTTCGTTTGCCCTGGGCCAAAGCGAGCCTTCACAATAGCTGAACGCTAACACTGCATACTCGTTCCACTTCCAGAACCGGGCTACGGCGAGGCAGTTCTCCGGGGGAAAACGGCCCTTCGCGAAGGGCAGATCTGCCGAGCTCATTGCGGGAAAGCGAAAGCAAAGGACGCTTTTCTCCCTCTAACCGCTTTCGTCAGAGGAACGGGGGAAGTCACAGTGTTCTTTCTCTCCCTGAGATACACACAATCTGACGTTGCCTCTGAGCTCCGTTGCTGGCAAAGAACTGAAACTGACATACATTCCTGTGGGGAAACACAGGGCTTTGCTAGGATTTCTCTAGGCAGTGTGTTTTCCCTGGGCCTCACTGTAGCAACACTATCTCGCAAGGGCAGAACTGCATGGGATTTCCTCTGCCAGGAGAGAGCTGCTGCTTTGTAGTTTGTGCTGGGAAACCTTGCTTTGGCAAGTGCGAATTGACCGCATTCAGGCAGAAAGAAAAGAGAATAGCAAGAGGCCTTTTCTCCCCGGCTGCTCTGCCAAGCCCTTCCAGCTCAAACTATGTCGTTGCTCCTCTGGAAGGATCCCTGCACCGCGGCGTAGTTTTTCCGAAGAAGCCCTGCGTTTGCAAGAGCAAATGAGGAATTCGTGGCAGGAAAGAGGAAGGAAAGAAAGTTTCTCTCCCTCTGCCTGCTTTGCTCAGAGGACCGGATGAAGTCAGGGAGTTCTCCCTTTCACTGAGAACCGTGCGGGCTGCTGTTGCCTGGGCGCTCTCTTCTTTGCAAAAGAGTCTGCAGTTCCACGCTTTGAACCGTGGAAAGGCGCCGGGCTCTGCTAAGATTTCCCCCGGCGCTTCGTTTGCCCTGGGCCAAAGCGAGCCTTCACAATAGCTGAACGCTAACACTGCATACTCGTTCCACTTCCAGAACCGGGCTACGGCGAGGCAGTTCTCCGGGGGAAAACGGCCCTTCGCGAAGGGCAGATCTGCCGAGCTCATTGCGGGAAAGCGAAAGCAAAGGACGCTTTTCTCCCTCTAACCGCTTTCGTCAGAGGAACGGGGGAAGTCACAGTGTTCTTTCTCTCCCTGAGATACACACAATCTGACGTTGCCTCTGAGCTCCGTTGCTGGCAAAGAACTGAAAGTGACATACATTCCTGTGGGGAAACACAGGGCTTTGCTAGGATTTCTCTAGGCAGTGTGTTTTCCCTGGGCCTCACTGTAGCAACACTATCTCGCCAGGGCAGAACTGCATGGGATTTCCTCTGCCAGGAGAGAGCTGCTGCTTTGTAGTTTGTGCTGGGAAACCTTGTTTTGGCAAGTGCGAATTGACCGCATTCAGGCAGAAAGAAAAGAGAATAGCAAGAGGCCTTTTCTCCCCGGCTGCTCTGCCAAGCCCTTCCAGCTCAAACTATGTCGTTGCTCCTCTGGAAGGATCCCTGCACCGCGGCGTAGTTTTTCCGAAGAAGCCCTGCGTTTGCAAGAGCAAATGAGGAATTCGTGGCAGGAAAGAGGAAGGAAAGAAAGTTTCTCTCCCTCTGCCTGCTTTGCTCAGAGGACCGGATGAAGTCAGGGAGTTCTCCCTTTCACTGAGAAACGTGCGGGCTGCTGTTGCCTGGGCGCTCTCTTCTTTGCAAAAGAGTCTGCAGTTCCACGCTTTGAACCGTGGAAAGGCGCCGGGCTCTGCTAAGACTTCCCCTGCGCTTCGTTTGCCCTGGGCCAAAGCGAGCCTTCACAATAGCTGAACGCTAACACTGCATACTCGTCCCACTTCCAGAACAGGGCTACCGCGAGGCAGTTCTCCGGGGGAAAACGGCCCTTCGCGAAGGGCAGATCTGCCGAGCTCATTGCGGGAAAGCGAAAGCAAAGGACGCTTTTCTCCCTCTAACCGCTTTCGTCAGAGGAACGGGGGAAGTCACAGTGTTCTTTCTCTCCCTGAGATACACACAATCTGACGTTGCCTCTGAGCTCCGTTGCTGGCAAAGAACTGAAAGTGACATACATTCCTGTGGGGAAACACAGGGCTTTGCTAGGATTTCTCTAGGCAGTGTGTTTTCCCTGGGCCTCACTGTAGCAACACTATCTCGCAAGGGCGGAACTGCATGGGATTTCTTCTGCCAGGAGAGAGCTGCTGCTTTGTAGTTTGTGCTGGGAAACCTTGCTTTGGCAAGTGCGAATTGACCGCATTCAGGCAGAAAGAAAAGAGAATAGCAAGAGGCCTTTTCTCCCCGGCTGCTCTGCCAAGCCCTTCCAGCTCAAACTATGTCGTTGCTCCTCTGGAAGGATCCCTGCACCGCGGCGTAGTTTTTCCGAAGAAGCCCTGCGTTTGCAAGAGCAAATGAGGAATTCGTGGCAGGAAAGAGGAAGGAAAGAAAGTTTCTCTCCCTCTGCCTGCTTTGCTCAGAGGACTGGATGAAGTCAGGGAGTTCTCCCTTTCACTGAGAAACGTGCGGGCTGCTGTTGCCTGGGCGCTCTCTTCTTTGCAAAAGAGTCTGCAGTTCCACGCTTTGAACCGTGGAAAGGCGCCGGGCTCTGCTAAGACTTCCCCTGCGCTTCGTTTGCCCTGGGCCAAAGCGAGCCTTCACAATAGCTGAACGCTAACACTGCATACTCGTCCCACTTCCAGAACAGGGCTACGGCGAGGCAGTTCTCCGGGGGAAAACGGCCCTTCGCGAAGGGCAGATCTGCCGAGCTCATTGCGGGAAAGCGAAAGCAAAGGACGCTTTTCTCCCTCTAACCGCTTTCGTCAGAGGAACGGGGGAAGTCACAGTGTTCTTTCTCTCCCTGAGATACACACAATCTGACGTTGCCTCTGAGCTCCGTTGCTGGCAAAGAACTGAAACTGACATACATTCCTGTGGGGAAACACAGGGCTTTGCTACGATTTCTCTAGGCAGTGTGTTTTCCCTGGGCCTCACTGTAGCAACACTATCTCGCCAGGGCAACACTGCATGGCACTTCCTCTGCCAGGAGAGAGCTGCTGCTTTGTAGTTTGTGCTGGGAAACCTTGTTTTGGCAAGTGCGAATTGACCGCATTCAGGCAGAAAGAAAAGAGAATAGCAAGAGGCCTTTTCTCCCCGGCTGCTCTGCCAAGCCCTTCCAGCTCAAACTATGTCGTTGCTCCTCTGGAAGGATCCCTGCACCGCGGCGTAGTTTTTCCGAAGAAGCCCTGCGTTTGCAAGAGCAAATGAGGAATTCGTGGCAGGAAAGAGGAAGGAAAGAAAGTTTCTCTCCCTCTGCCTGCTTTGCTCAGAGGACCGGATGAAGTCAGGGAGTTCTCCCTTTCACTGAGAAACGTGCGGGCTGCTGTTGCCTGGGCGCTCTCTTCTTTGCAAAAGAGTCTGCAGTTCCACGCTTTGAACCGTGGAAAGGCGCCGGGCTCTGCTAAGATTTCCCCCGGCGCTTCGTTTGCCCTGGGCCAAAGCGAGCCTTCACAATAGCTGAACGCTAACACTGCATACTCGTTCCACTTCCAGAACCGGGCTACGGCGAGGCAGTTCTCCGGGGGAAAACGGCCCTTCGCGAAGGGCAGATCTGCCGAGCTCATTGCGGGAAAGCGAAAGCAAAGGACGCTTTTCTCCCTCTAACCGCTTTCGTCAGAGGAACGGGGGAAGTCACAGTGTTCTTTCTCTCCCTGAGATACACACAATCTGACGTTGCCTCTGAGCTCCGTTGCTGGCAAAGAACTGAAACTGACATACATTCCTGTGGGGAAACACAGGGCTTTGCTAGGATTTCTCTAGGCAGTGTGTTTTCCCTGGGCCTCACTGTAGCAACACTATCTCGCCAGGGCAGAACTGCATGGGATTTCCTCTGCCAGGAGAGAGCTGCTGCTTTGTAGTTTGTGCTGGGAAACCTTGTTTTGGCAAGTGCGAATTGACCGCATTCAGGCAGAAAGAAAAGAGAATAGCAAGAGGCCTTTTCTCCCCGGCTGCTCTGCCAAGCCCTTCCAGCTCAAACTATGTCGTTGCTCCTCTGGAAGGATCCCTGCACCGCGGCGTAGTTTTTCCGAAGAAGCCCTGCGTTTGCAAGAGCAAATGAGGAATTCGTGGCAGGAAAGAGGAAGGAAAGAAAGTTTCTCTCCCTCTGCCTGCTTTGCTCAGAGGACCGGATGAAGTCAGGGAGTTCTCCCTTTCACTGAGAACCGTGCGGGCTGCTGTTGCCTGGGCGCTCTCTTCTTTGCAAAAGAGTCTGCAGTTCCACGCTTTGAACCGTGGAAAGGCGCCGGGCTCTGCTAAGATTTCCCCCGGCGCTTCGTTTGCCCTGGGCCAAAGCGAGCCTTCACAATAGCTGAACGCTAACACTGCATACTCGTTCCACTTCCAGAACCGGGCTACGGCGAGGCAGTTCTCCGGGGGAAAACGGCCCTTCGCGAAGGGCAGATCTGCCGAGCTCATTGCGGGAAAGCGAAAGCAAAGGACGCTTTTCTCCCTCTAACCGCTTTCGTCAGAGGAACGGGGGAAGTCACAGTGTTCTTTCTCTCCCTGAGATACACACAATCTGACGTTGCCTCTGAGCTCCGTTGCTGGCAAAGAACTGAAAGTGACATACATTCCTGTGGGGAAACACAGGGCTTTGCTAGGATTTCTCTAGGCAGTGTGTTTTCCCTGGGCCTCACTGTAGCAACACTATCTCGCCAGGGCAGAACTGCATGGGATTTCCTCTGCCAGGAGAGAGCTGCTGCTTTGTAGTTTGTGCTGGGAAACCTTGTTTTGGCAAGTGCGAATTGACCGCATTCAGGCAGAAAGAAAAGAGAATAGCAAGAGGCCTTTTCTCCCCGGCTGCTCTGCCAAGCCCTTCCAGCTCAAACTATGTCGTTGCTCCTCTGGAAGGATCCCTGCACCGCGGCGTAGTTTTTCCGAAGAAGCCCTGCGTTTGCAAGAGCAAATGAGGAATTCGTGGCAGGAAAGAGGAAGGAAAGAAAGTTTCTCTCCCTCTGCCTGCTTTGCTCAGAGGACCGGATGAAGTCAGGGAGTTCTCCCTTTCACTGAGAAACGTGCGGGCTGCTGTTGCCTGGGCGCTCTCTTCTTTGCAAAAGAGTCTGCAGTTCCACGCTTTGAACCGTGGAAAGGCGCCGGGCTCTGCTAAGACTTCCCCTGCGCTTCGTTTGCCCTGGGCCAAAGCGAGCCTTCACAATAGCTGAACGCTAACACTGCATACTCGTCCCACTTCCAGAACAGGGCTACCGCGAGGCAGTTCTCCGGGGGAAAACGGCCCTTCGCGAAGGGCAGATCTGCCGAGCTCATTGCGGGAAAGCGAAAGCAAAGGACGCTTTTCTCCCTCTAACCGCTTTCGTCAGAGGAACGGGGGAAGTCACAGTGTTCTTTCTCTCCCTGAGATACACACAATCTGACGTTGCCTCTGAGCTCCGTTGCTGGCAAAGAACTGAAACTGACATACATTCCTGTGGGGAAACACAGGGCTTTGCTACGATTTCTCTAGGCAGTGTGTTTTCCCTGGGCCTCACTGTAGCAACACTATCTCGCCAGGGCAACACTGCATGGCACTTCCTCTGCCAGGAGAGAGCTGCTGCTTTGTAGTTTGTGCTGGGAAACCTTGTTTTGGCAAGTGCGAATTGACCGCATTCAGGCAGAAAGAAAAGAGAATAGCAAGAGGCCTTTTCTCCCCGGCTGCTCTGCCAAGCCCTTCCAGCTCAAACTATGTCGTTGCTCCTCTGGAAGGATCCCTGCACCGCGGCGTAGTTTTTCCGAAGAAGCCCTGCGTTTGCAAGAGCAAATGAGGAATTCGTGGCAGGAAAGAGGAAGGAAAGAAAGTTTCTCTCCCTCTGCCTGCTTTGCTCAGAGGACCGGATGAAGTCAGGGAGTTCTCCCTTTCACTGAGAAACGTGCGGGCTGCTGTTGCCTGGGCGCTCTCTTCTTTGCAAAAGAGTCTGCAGTTCCACGCTTTGAACCGTGGAAAGGCGCCGGGCTCTGCTAAGATTTCCCCCGGCGCTTCGTTTGCCCTGGGCCAAAGCGAGCCTTCACAATAGCTGAACGCTAACACTGCATACTCGTTCCACTTCCAGAACCGGGCTACGGCGAGGCAGTTCTCCGGGGGAAAACGGCCCTTCGCGAAGGGCAGATCTGCCGAGCTCATTGCGGGAAAGCGAAAGCAAAGGACGCTTTTCTCCCTCTAACCGCTTTCGTCAGAGGAACGGCGGAAGTCACAGTGTTCTTTCTCTCCCTGAGATACACACAATCTGACGTTGCCTCTGAGCTCCGTTGCTGGCAAAGAACTGAAAGTGACATACATTCCTGTGGGGAAACACAGGGCTTTGCTAGGATTTCTCTAGGCAGTGTGTTTTCCCTGGGCCTCACTGTAGCAACACTATCTCGCAAGGGCGGAACTGCATGGGATTTCTTCTGCCAGGAGAGAGCTGCTGCTTTGTAGTTTGTGCTGGGAAACCTTGTTTTGGCAAGTGCGAATTGACCGCATTCAGGCAGAAAGAAAAGAGAATAGCAAGAGGCCTTTTCTCCCCGGCTGCTCTGCCAAGCCCTTCCAGCTCAAACTATGTCGTTGCTCCTCTGGAAGGATCCCTGCACCGCGGCGTAGTTTTTCCGAAGAAGCCCTGCGTTTGCAAGAGCAAATGAGGAATTCGTGGCAGGAAAGAGGAAGGAAAGAAAGTTTCTCTCCCTCTGCCTGCTTTGCTCAGAGGACCGGATGAAGTCAGGGAGTTCTCCCTTTCACTGAGAAACGTGCGGGCTGCTGTTGCCTGGGCGCTCTCTTCTTTGCAAAAGAGTCTGCAGTTCCACGCTTTGAACCGTGGAAAGGCGCCGGGCTCTGCTAAGACTTCCCCTGCGCTTCGTTTGCCCTGGGCCAAAGCGAGCCTTCACAATAGCTGAACGCTAACACTGCATACTCGTCCCACTTCCAGAACAGGGCTACGGCGAGGCAGTTCTCCGGGGGAAAACGGCCCTTCGCGAAGGGCAGATCTGCCGAGCTCATTGCGGGAAAGCGAAAGCAAAGGACGCTTTTCTCCCTCTAACCGCTTTCGTCAGAGGAACGGGGGAAGTCACAGTGTTCTTTCTCTCCCTGAGATACACACAATCTGACGTTGCCTCTGAGCTCCGTTGCTGGCAAAGAACTGAAACTGACATACATTCCTGTGGGGAAACACAGGGCTTTGCTACGATTTCTCTAGGCAGTGTGTTTTCCCTGGGCCTCACTGTAGCAACACTATCTCGCAAGGGCAACACTGCATGGCACTTCCTCTGCCAGGAGAGAGCTGCTGCTTTGTAGTTTGTGCTGGGAAACCTTGTTTTGGCAAGTGCGAATTGACCGCATTCAGGCAGAAAGAAAAGAGAATAGCAAGAGGCCTTTTCTCCCCGGCTGCTCTGCCAAGCCCTTCCAGCTCAAACTATGTCGTTGCTCCTCTGGAAGGATCCCTGCACCGCGGCGTAGTTTTTCCGAAGAAGCCCTGCGTTTGCAAGAGCAAATGAGGAATTCGTGGCAGGAAAGAGGAAGGAAAGAAAGTTTCTCTCCCTCTGCCTGCTTTGCTCAGAGGACCGGATGAAGTCAGGGAGTTCTCCCTTTCACTGAGAAACGTGCGGGCTGCTGTTGCCTGGGCGCTCTCTTCTTTGCAAAAGAGTCTGCAGTTCCACGCTTTGAACCGTGGAAAGGCGCCGGGCTCTGCTAAGATTTCCCCCGGCGCTTCGTTTGCCCTGGGCCAAAGCGAGCCTTCACAATAGCTGAACGCTAACACTGCATACTCGTTCCACTTCCAGAACCGGGCTACGGCGAGGCAGTTCTCCGGGGGAAAACGGCCCTTCGCGAAGGGCAGATCTGCCGAGCTCATTGCGGGAAAGCGAAAGCAAAGGACGCTTTTCTCCCTCTAACCGCTTTCGTCAGAGGAACGGGGGAAGTCACAGTGTTCTTTCTCTCCCTGAGATACACACAATCTGACGTTGCCTCTGAGCTCCGTTGCTGGCAAAGAACTGAAAGTGACATACATTCCTGTGGGGAAACACAGGGCTTTGCTAGGATTTCTCTAGGCAGTGTGTTTTCCCTGGGCCTCACTGTAGCAACACTATCTCGCAAGGGCAGAACTGCATGGGATTTCCTCTGCCAGGAGAGAGCTGCTGCTTTGTAGTTTGTGCTGGGAAACCTTGCTTTGGCAAGTGCGAATTGACCGCATTCAGGCAGAAAGAAAAGAGAATAGCAAGAGGCCTTTTCTCCCCGGCTGCTCTGCCAAGCCCTTCCAGCTCAAACTATGTCGTTGCTCCTCTGGAAGGATCCCTGCACCGCGGCGTAGTTTTTCCGAAGAAGCCCTGCGTTTGCAAGAGCAAATGAGGAATTCGTGGCAGGAAAGAGGAAGGAAAGAAAGTTTCTCTCCCTCTGCCTGCTTTGCTCAGAGGACCGGATGAAGTCAGGGAGTTCTCCCTTTCACTGAGAAACGTGCGGGCTGCTGTTGCCTGGGCGCTCTCTTCTTTGCAAAAGAGTCTGCAGTTCCACGCTTTGAACCGTGGAAAGGCGCCGGGCTCTGCTAAGACTTCCCCTGCGCTTCGTTTGCCCTGGGCCAAAGCGAGCCTTCACAATAGCTGAACGCTAACACTGCATACTCGTCCCACTTCCAGAACAGGGCTACCGCGAGGCAGTTCTCCGGGGGAAAACGGCCCTTCGCGAAGGGCAGATCTGCCGAGCTCATTGCGGGAAAGCGAAAGCAAAGGACGCTTTTCTCCCTCTAACCGCTTTCGTCAGAGGAACGGGGGAAGTCACAGTGTTCTTTCTCTCCCTGAGATACACACAATCTGACGTTGCCTCTGAGCTCCGTTGCTGGCAAAGAACTGAAACTGACATACATTCCTGTGGGGAAACACAGGGCTTTGCTACGATTTCTCTAGGCAGTGTGTTTTCCCTGGGCCTCACTGTAGCAACACTATCTCGCCAGGGCAACACTGCATGGCACTTCCTCTGCCAGGAGAGAGCTGCTGCTTTGTAGTTTGTGCTGGGAAACCTTGTTTTGGCAAGTGCGAATTGACCGCATTCAGGCAGAAAGAAAAGAGAATAGCAAGAGGCCTTTTCTCCCCGGCTGCTCTGCCAAGCCCTTCCAGCTCAAACTATGTCGTTGCTCCTCTGGAAGGATCCCTGCACCGCGGCGTAGTTTTTCCGAAGAAGCCCTGCGTTTGCAAGAGCAAATGAGGAATTCGTGGCAGGAAAGAGGAAGGAAAGAAAGTTTCTCTCCCTCTGCCTGCTTTGCTCAGAGGACCGGATGAAGTCAGGGAGTTCTCCCTTTCACTGAGAAACGTGCGGGCTGCTGTTGCCTGGGCGCTCTCTTCTTTGCAAAAGAGTCTGCAGTTCCACGCTTTGAACCGTGGAAAGGCGCCGGGCTCTGCTAAGATTTCCCCCGGCGCTTCGTTTGCCCTGGGCCAAAGCGAGCCTTCACAATAGCTGAACGCTAACACTGCATACTCGTTCCACTTCCAGAACCGGGCTACGGCGAGGCAGTTCTCCGGGGGAAAACGGCCCTTCGCGAAGGGCAGATCTGCCGAGCTCATTGCGGGAAAGCGAAAGCAAAGGACGCTTTTCTCCCTCTAACCGCTTTCGTCAGAGGAACGGCGGAAGTCACAGTGTTCTTTCTCTCCCTGAGATACACACAATCTGACGTTGCCTCTGAGCTCCGTTGCTGGCAAAGAACTGAAAGTGACATACATTCCTGTGGGGAAACACAGGGCTTTGCTAGGATTTCTCTAGGCAGTGTGTTTTCCCTGGGCCTCACTGTAGCAACACTATCTCGCAAGGGCAGAACTGCATGGGATTTCCTCTGCCAGGAGAGAGCTGCTGCTTTGTAGTTTGTGCTGGGAAACCTTGTTTTGGCAAGTGCGAATTGACCGCATTCAGGCAGAAAGAAAAGAGAATAGCAAGAGGCCTTTTCTCCCCGGCTGCTCTGCCAAGCCCTTCCAGCTCAAACTATGTCGTTGCTCCTCTGGAAGGATCCCTGCACCGCGGCGTAGTTTTTCCGAAGAAGCCCTGCGTTTGCAAGAGCAAATGAGGAATTCGTGGCAGGAAAGAGGAAGGAAAGAAAGTTTCTCTCCCTCTGCCTGCTTTGCTCAGAGGACCGGATGAAGTCAGGGAGTTCTCCCTTTCACTGAGAAACGTGCGGGCTGCTGTTGCCTGGGCGCTCTCTTCTTTGCAAAAGAGTCTGCAGTTCCACGCTTTGAACCGTGGAAAGGCGCCGGGCTCTGCTAAGACTTCCCCTGCGCTTCGTTTGCCCTGGGCCAAAGCGAGCCTTCACAATAGCTGAACGCTAACACTGCATACTCGTCCCACTTCCAGAACAGGGCTACCGCGAGGCAGTTCTCCGGGGGAAAACGGCCCTTCGCGAAGGGCAGATCTGCCGAGCTCATTGCGGGAAAGCGAAAGCAAAGGACGCTTTTCTCCCTCTAACCGCTTTCGTCAGAGGAACGGGGGAAGTCACAGTGTTCTTTCTCTCCCTGAGATACACACAATCTGACGTTGCCTCTGAGCTCCGTTGCTGGCAAAGAACTGAAACTGACATACATTCCTGTGGGGAAACACAGGGCTTTGCTACGATTTCTCTAGGCAGTGTGTTTTCCCTGGGCCTCACTGTAGCAACACTATCTCGCCAGGGCAACACTGCATGGCACTTCCTCTGCCAGGAGAGAGCTGCTGCTTTGTAGTTTGTGCTGGGAAACCTTGTTTTGGCAAGTGCGAATTGACCGCATTCAGGCAGAAAGAAAAGAGAATAGCAAGAGGCCTTTTCTCCCCGGCTGCTCTGCCAAGCCCTTCCAGCTCAAACTATGTCGTTGCTCCTCTGGAAGGATCCCTGCACCGCGGCGTAGTTTTTCCGAAGAAGCCCTGCGTTTGCAAGAGCAAATGAGGAATTCGTGGCAGGAAAGAGGAAGGAAAGAAAGTTTCTCTCCCTCTGCCTGCTTTGCTCAGAGGACCGGATGAAGTCAGGGAGTTCTCCCTTTCACTGAGAAACGTGCGGGCTGCTGTTGCCTGGGCGCTCTCTTCTTTGCAAAAGAGTCTGCAGTTCCACGCTTTGAACCGTGGAAAGGCGCCGGGCTCTGCTAAGACTTCCCCTGCGCTTCGTTTGCCCTGGGCCAAAGCGAGCCTTCACAATAGCTGAACGCTAACACTGCATACTCGTCCCACTTCCAGAACAGGGCTACCGCGAGGCAGTTCTCCGGGGGAAAACGGCCCTTCGCGAAGGGCAGATCTGCCGAGCTCATTGCGGGAAAGCGAAAGCAAAGGACGCTTTTCTCCCTCTAACCGCTTTCGTCAGAGGAACGGGGGAAGTCACAGTGTTCTTTCTCTCCCTGAGATACACACAATCTGACGTTGCCTCTGAGCTCCGTTGCTGGCAAAGAACTGAAACTGACATACATTCCTGTGGGGAAACACAGGGCTTTGCTACGATTTCTCTAGGCAGTGTGTTTTCCCTGGGCCTCACTGTAGCAACACTATCTCGCCAGGGCAACACTGCATGGCACTTCCTCTGCCAGGAGAGAGCTGCTGCTTTGTAGTTTGTGCTGGGAAACCTTGTTTTGGCAAGTGCGAATTGACCGCATTCAGGCAGAAAGAAAAGAGAATAGCAAGAGGCCTTTTCTCCCCGGCTGCTCTGCCAAGCCCTTCCAGCTCAAACTATGTCGTTGCTCCTCTGGAAGGATCCCTGCACCGCGGCGTAGTTTTTCCGAAGAAGCCCTGCGTTTGCAAGAGCAAATGAGGAATTCGTGGCAGGAAAGAGGAAGGAAAGAAAGTTTCTCTCCCTCTGCCTGCTTTGCTCAGAGGACCGGATGAAGTCAGGGAGTTCTCCCTTTCACTGAGAAACGTGCGGGCTGCTGTTGCCTGGGCGCTCTCTTCTTTGCAAAAGAGTCTGCAGTTCCACGCTTTGAACCGTGGAAAGGCGCCGGGCTCTGCTAAGATTTCCCCCGGCGCTTCGTTTGCCCTGGGCCAAAGCGAGCCTTCACAATAGCTGAACGCTAACACTGCATACTCGTTCCACTTCCAGAACCGGGCTACGGGGAGGCAGTTCTCCGGGGGAAAACGGCCCTTCGCGAAGGGCAGATCTGCCGAGCTCATTGCGGGAAAGCGAAAGCAAAGGACGCTCTTCTCCCTCTAACCGCTTTCGTCAGAGGAACGGCGGAAGTCACAGTGTTCTTTCTCTCCCTGAGATACACACAATCTGACGTTGCCTCTGAGCTCCGTTGCTGGCAAAGAACTGAAAGTGACATACATTCCTGTGGGGAAACACAGGGCTTTGCTAGGATTTCTCTAGGCAGTGTGTTTTCCCTGGGCCTCACTGTAGCAACACTATCTCGCAAGGGCAGAACTGCATGGGATTTCCTCTGCCAGGAGAGAGCTGCTGCTTTGTAGTTTGTGCTGGGAAACCTTGTTTTGGCAAGTGCGAATTGACCGCATTCAGGCAGAAAGAAAAGAGAATAGCAAGAGGCCTTTTCTCCCCGGCTGCTCTGCCAAGCCCTTCCAGCTCAAACTATGTCGTTGCTCCTCTGGAAGGATCCCTGCACCGCGGCGTAGTTTTTCCGAAGAAGCCCTGCGTTTGCAAGAGCAAATGAGGAATTCGTGGCAGGAAAGAGGAAGGAAAGAAAGTTTCTCTCCCTCTGCCTGCTTTGCTCAGAGGACCGGATGAAGTCAGGGAGTTCTCCCTTTCACTGAGAAACGTGCGGGCTGCTGTTGCCTGGGCGCTCTCTTCTTTGCAAAAGAGTCTGCAGTTCCACGCTTTGAACCGTGGAAAGGCGCCGGGCTCTGCTAAGATTTCCCCCGGCGCTTCGTTTGCCCTGGGCCAAAGCGAGCCTTCACAATAGCTGAACGCTAACACTGCATACTCGTTCCACTTCCAGAACCGGGCTACGGCGAGGCAGTTCTCCGGGGGAAAACGGCCCTTCGCGAAGGGCAGATCTGCCGAGCTCATTGCGGGAAAGCGAAAGCAAAGGACGCTTTTCTCCCTCTAACCGCTTTCGTCAGAGGAACGGCGGAAGTCACAGTGTTCTTTCTCTCCCTGAGATACACACAATCTGACGTTGCCTCTGAGCTCCGTTGCTGGCAAAGAACTGAAAGTGACATACATTCCTGTGGGGAAACACAGGGCTTTGCTAGGATTTCTCTAGGCAGTGTGTTTTCCCTGGGCCTCACTGTAGCAACACTATCTCGCAAGGGCAGAACTGCATGGGATTTCCTCTGCCAGGAGAGAGCTGCTGCTTTGTAGTTTGTGCTGGGAAACCTTGCTTTGGCAAGTGCGAATTGACCGCATTCAGGCAGAAAGAAAAGAGAATAGCAAGAGGCCTTTTCTCCCCGGCTGCTCTGCCAAGCCCTTCCAGCTCAAACTATGTCGTTGCTCCTCTGGAAGGATCCCTGCACCGCGGCGTAGTTTTTCCGAAGAAGCCCTGCGTTTGCAAGAGCAAATGAGGAATTCGTGGCAGGAAAGAGGAAGGAAAGAAAGTTTCTCTCCCTCTGCCTGCTTTGCTCAGAGGACCGGATGAAGTCAGGGAGTTCTCCCTTTCACTGAGAAACGTGCGGGCTGCTGTTGCCTGGGCGCTCTCTTCTTTGCAAAAGAGTCTGCAGTTCCACGCTTTGAACCGTGGAAAGGCGCCGGGCTCTGCTAAGACTTCCCCTGCGCTTCGTTTGCCCTGGGCCAAAGCGAGCCTTCACAATAGCTGAACGCTAACACTGCATACTCGTCCCACTTCCAGAACAGGGCTACCGCGAGGCAGTTCTCCGGGGGAAAACGGCCCTTCGCGAAGGGCAGATCTGCCGAGCTCATTGCGGGAAAGCGAAAGCAAAGGACGCTTTTCTCCCTCTAACCGCTTTCGTCAGAGGAACGGGGGAAGTCACAGTGTTCTTTCTCTCCCTGAGATACACACAATCTGACGTTGCCTCTGAGCTCCGTTGCTGGCAAAGAACTTAAACTGACATACATTCCTGTGGGGAAACACAGGGCTTTGCTAGGATTTCTCTAGGCAGTGTGTTTTCCCTGGGCCTCACTGTAGCAACACTATCTCGCCAGGGCAACACTGCATGGCACTTCCTCTGCCAGGAGAGAGCTGCTGCTTTGTAGTTTGTGCTGGGAAACCTTGTTTTGGCAAGTGCGAATTGACCGCATTCAGGCAGAAAGAAAAGAGAATAGCAAGAGGCCTTTTCTCCCCGGCTGCTCTGCCAAGCCCTTCCAGCTCAAACTATGTCGTTGCTCCTCTGGAAGGATCCCTGCACCGCGGCGTAGTTTTTCCGAAGAAGCCCTGCGTTTGCAAGAGCAAATGAGGAATTCGTGGCAGGAAAGAGGAAGGAAAGAAAGTTTCTCTCCCTCTGCCTGCTTTGCTCAGAGGACCGGATGAAGTCAGGGAGTTCTCCCTTTCACTGAGAAACGTGCGGGCTGCTGTTGCCTGGGCGCTCTCTTCTTTGCAAAAGAGTCTGCAGTTCCACGCTTTGAACCGTGGAAAGGCGCCGGGCTCTGCTAAGACTTCCCCTGCGCTTCGTTTGCCTTGGGCCAAAGCGAGCCTTCACAATAGCTGAACGCTAACACTGCATACTCGTCCCACTTCCAGAACAGGGCTACCGCGAGGCAGTTCTCCGGGGGAAAACGGCCCTTCGCGAAGGGCAGATCTGCCGAGCTCATTGCGGGAAAGCGAAAGCAAAGGACGCTTTTCTCCCTCTAACCGCTTTCGTCAGAGGAACGGGGGAAGTCACAGTGTTCTTTCTCTCCCTGAGATACACACAATCTGACGTTGCCTCTGAGCTCCGTTGCTGGCAAAGAACTGAAACTGACATACATTCCTGTGGGGAAACACAGGGCTTTGCTACGATTTCTCTAGGCAGTGTGTTTTCCCTGGGCCTCACTGTAGCAACACTATCTCGCCAGGGCAACACTGCATGGCACTTCCTCTGCCAGGAGAGAGCTGCTGCTTTGTAGTTTGTGCTGGGAAACCTTGTTTTGGCAAGTGCGAATTGACCGCATTCAGGCAGAAAGAAAAGAGAATAGCAAGAGGCCTTTTCTCCCCGGCTGCTCTGCCAAGCCCTTCCAGCTCAAACTATGTCGTTGCTCCTCTGGAAGGATCCCTGCACCGCGGCGTAGTTTTTCCGAAGAAGCCCTGCGTTTGCAAGAGCAAATGAGGAATTCGTGGCAGGAAAGAGGAAGGAAAGAAAGTTTCTCTCCCTCTGCCTGCTTTGCTCAGAGGACCGGATGAAGTCAGGGAGTTCTCCCTTTCACTGAGAAACGTGCGGGCTGCTGTTGCCTGGGCGCTCTCTTCTTTGCAAAAGAGTCTGCAGTTCCACGCTTTGAACCGTGGAAAGGCGCCGGGCTCTGCTAAGATTTCCCCCGGCGCTTCGTTTGCCCTGGGCCAAAGCGAGCCTTCACAATAGCTGAACGCTAACACTGCATACTCGTTCCACTTCCAGAACCGGGCTACGGCGAGGCAGTTCTCCGGGGGAAAACGGCCCTTCGCGAAGGGCAGATCTGCCGAGCTCATTGCGGGAAAGCGAAAGCAAAGGACGCTTTTCTCCCTCTAACCGCTTTCGTCAGAGGAACGGCGGAAGTCACAGTGTTCTTTCTCTCCCTGAGATACACACAATCTGACGTTGCCTCTGAGCTCCGTTGCTGGCAAAGAACTGAAAGTGACATACATTCCTGTGGGGAAACACAGGGCTTTGCTAGGATTTCTCTAGGCAGTGTGTTTTCCCTGGGCCTCACTGTAGCAACACTATCTCGCAAGGGCAGAACTGCATGGGATTTCCTCTGCCAGGAGAGAGCTGCTGCTTTGTAGTTTGTGCTGGGAAACCTTGTTTTGGCAAGTGCGAATTGACCGCATTCAGGCAGAAAGAAAAGAGAATAGCAAGAGGCCTTTTCTCCCCGGCTGCTCTGCCAAGCCCTTCCAGCTCAAACTATGTCGTTGCTCCTCTGGAAGGATCCCTGCACCGCGGCGTAGTTTTTCCGAAGAAGCCCTGCGTTTGCAAGAGCAAATGAGGAATTCGTGGCAGGAAAGAGGAAGGAAAGAAAGTTTCTCTCCCTCTGCCTGCTTTGCTCAGAGGACCGGATGAAGTCAGGGAGTTCTCCCTTTCACTGAGAAACGTGCGGGCTGCTGTTGCCTGGGCGCTCTCTTCTTTGCAAAAGAGTCTGCAGTTCCACGCTTTGAACCGTGGAAAGGCGCCGGGCTCTGCTAAGACTTCCCCTGCGCTTCGTTTGCCCTGGGCCAAAGCGAGCCTTCACAATAGCTGAACGCTAACACTGCATACTCGTCCCACTTCCAGAACAGGGCTACCGCGAGGCAGTTCTCCGGGGGAAAACGGCCCTTCGCGAAGGGCAGATCTGCCGAGCTCATTGCGGGAAAGCGAAAGCAAAGGACGCTTTTCTCCCTCTAACCGCTTTCGTCAGAGGAACGGGGGAAGTCACAGTGTTCTTTCTCTCCCTGAGATACACACAATCTGACGTTGCCTCTGAGCTCCGTTGCTGGCAAAGAACTTAAACTGACATACATTCCTGTGGGGAAACACAGGGCTTTGCTACGATTTCTCTAGGCAGTGTGTTTTCCCTGGGCCTCACTGTAGCAACACTATCTCGCCAGGGCAACACTGCATGGCACTTCCTCTGCCAGGAGAGAGCTGCTGCTTTGTAGTTTGTGCTGGGAAACCTTGTTTTGGCAAGTGCGAATTGACCGCATTCAGGCAGAAAGAAAAGAGAATAGCAAGAGGCCTTTTCTCCCCGGCTGCTCTGCCAAGCCCTTCCAGCTCAAACTATGTCGTTGCTCCTCTGGAAGGATCCCTGCACCGCGGCGTAGTTTTTCCGAAGAAGCCCTGCGTTTGCAAGAGCAAATGAGGAATTCGTGGCAGGAAAGAGGAAGGAAAGAAAGTTTCTCTCCCTCTGCCTGCTTTGCTCAGAGGACTGGATGAAGTCAGGGAGTTCTCCCTTTCACTGAGAAACGTGCGGGCTGCTGTTGCCTGGGCGCTCTCTTCTTTGCAAAAGAGTCTGCAGTTCCACGCTTTGAACCGTGGAAAGGCGCCGGGCTCTGCTAAGACTTCCCCTGCGCTTCGTTTGCCCTGGGCCAAAGCGAGCCTTCACAATAGCTGAACGCTAACACTGCATACTCGTCCCACTTCCAGAACAGGGCTACCGCGAGGCAGTTCTCCGGGGGAAAACGGCCCTTCGCGAAGGGCAGATCTGCCGAGCTCATTGCGGGAAAGCGAAAGCAAAGGACGCTTTTCTCCCTCTAACCGCTTTCGTCAGAGGAACGGGGGAAGTCACAGTGTTCTTTCTCTCCCTGAGATACACACAATCTGACGTTGCCTCTGAGCTCCGTTGCTGGCAAAGAACTGAAACTGACATACATTCCTGTGGGGAAACACAGGGCTTTGCTAGGATTTCTCTAGGCAGTGTGTTTTCCCTGGGCCTCACTGTAGCAACACTATCTCGCAAGGGCAGAACTGCATGGGATTTCCTCCGCCAGGAGAGAGCTGCTGCTTTGTAGTTTGTGCTGGGAAACCTTGCTTTGGCAAGTGCGAATTGACCGCATTCAGGCAGAAAGAAAAGAGAATAGCAAGAGGCCTTTTCTCCCCGGCTGCTCTGCCAAGCCCTTCCAGCTCAAACTATGTCGTTGCTCCTCTGGAAGGATCCCTGCACCGCGGCGTAGTTTTTCCGAAGAAGCCCTGCGTTTGCAAGAGCAAATGAGGAATTCGTGGCAGGAAAGAGGAAGGAAAGAAAGTTTCTCTCCCTCTGCCTGCTTTGCTCAGAGGACCGGATGAAGTCAGGGAGTTCTCCCTTTCACTGAGAAACGTGCGGGCTGCTGTTGCCTGGGCGCTCTCTTCTTTGCAAAAGAGTCTGCAGTTCCACGCTTTGAACCGTGGAAAGGCGCCGGGCTCTGCTAAGATTTCCCCCGGCGCTTCGTTTGCCCTGGGCCAAAGCGAGCCTTCACAATAGCTGAACGCTAACACTGCATACTCGTTCCACTTCCAGAACCGGGCTACGGCGAGGCAGTTCTCCGGGGGAAAACGGCCCTTCGCGAAGGGCAGATCTGCCGAGCTCATTGCGGGAAAGCGAAAGCAAAGGACGCTTTTCTCCCTCTAACCGCTTTCGTCAGAGGAACGGGGGAAGTCACAGTGTTCTTTCTCTCCCTGAGATACACACAATCTGACGTTGCCTCTGAGCTCCGTTGCTGGCAAAGAACTGAAACTGACATACATTCCTGTGGGGAAACACAGGGCTTTGCTAGGATTTCTCTAGGCAGTGTGTTTTCCCTGGGCCTCACTGTAGCAACACTATCTCGCAAGGGCAGAACTGCATGGGATTTCCTCCGCCAGGAGAGAGCTGCTGCTTTGTAGTTTGTGCTGGGAAACCTTGCTTTGGCAAGTGCGAATTGACCGCATTCAGGCAGAAAGAAAAGAGAATAGCAAGAGGCCTTTTCTCCCCGGCTGCTCTGCCAAGCCCTTCCAGCTCAAACTATGTCGTTGCTCCTCTGGAAGGATCCCTGCACTGCGGCGTAGTTTTTCCGAAGAAGCCCTGCGTTTGCAAGAGCAAATGAGGAATTCGTGGCAGGAAAGAGGAAGGAAAGAAAGTTTCTCTCCCTCTGCCTGCTTTGCTCAGAGGACCGGATGAAGTCAGGGAGTTCTCCCTTTCACTGAGAAACGTGCGGGCTGCTGTTGCCTGGGCGCTCTCTTCTTTGCAAAAGAGTCTGCAGTTCCACGCTTTGAACCGTGGAAAGGCGCCGGGCTCTGCTAAGACTTCCCCTGCGCTTCGTTTGCCCTGGGCCAAAGCGAGCCTTCACAATAGCTGAACGCTAACACTGCATACTCGTCCCACTTCCAGAACAGGGCTACCGCGAGGCAGTTCTCCGGGGGAAAACGGCCCTTCGCGAAGGGCAGATCTGCCGAGCTCATTGCGGGAAAGCGAAAGCAAAGGACGCTTTTCTCCCTCTAACCGCTTTCGTCAGAGGAACGGGGGAAGTCACAGTGTTCTTTCTCTCCCTGAGATACACACAATCTGACGTTGCCTCTGAGCTCCGTTGCTGGCAAAGAACTTAAACTGACATACATTCCTGTGGGGAAACACAGGGCTTTGCTACGATTTCTCTAGGCAGTGTGTTTTCCCTGGGCCTCACTGTAGCAACACTATCTCGCCAGGGCAACACTGCATGGCACTTCCTCTGCCAGGAGAGAGCTGCTGCTTTGTAGTTTGTGCTGGGAAACCTTGTTTTGGCAAGTGCGAATTGACCGCATTCAGGCAGAAAGAAAAGAGAATAGCAAGAGGCCTTTTCTCCCCGGCTGCTCTGCCAAGCCCTTCCAGCTCAAACTATGTCGTTGCTCCTCTGGAAGGATCCCTGCACCGCGGCGTAGTTTTTCCGAAGAAGCCCTGCGTTTGCAAGAGCAAATGAGGAATTCGTGGCAGGAAAGAGGAAGGAAAGAAAGTTTCTCTCCCTCTGCCTGCTTTGCTCAGAGGACTGGATGAAGTCAGGGAGTTCTCCCTTTCACTGAGAAACGTGCGGGCTGCTGTTGCCTGGGCGCTCTCTTCTTTGCAAAAGAGTCTGCAGTTCCACGCTTTGAACCGTGGAAAGGCGCCGGGCTCTGCTAAGACTTCCCCTGCGCTTCGTTTGCCCTGGGCCAAAGCGAGCCTTCACAATAGCTGAACGCTAACACTGCATACTCGTCCCACTTCCAGAACAGGGCTACCGCGAGGCAGTTCTCCGGGGGAAAACGGCCCTTCGCGAAGGGCAGATCTGCCGAGCTCATTGCGGGAAAGCGAAAGCAAAGGACGCTTTTCTCCCTCTAACCGCTTTCGTCAGAGGAACGGGGGAAGTCACAGTGTTCTTTCTCTCCCTGAGATACACACAATCTGACGTTGCCTCTGAGCTCCGTTGCTGGCAAAGAACTGAAACTGACATACATTCCTGTGGGGAAACACAGGGCTTTGCTAGGATTTCTCTAGGCAGTGTGTTTTCCCTGGGCCTCACTGTAGCAACACTATCTCGCAAGGGCAGAACTGCATGGGATTTCCTCCGCCAGGAGAGAGCTGCTGCTTTGTAGTTTGTGCTGGGAAACCTTGCTTTGGCAAGTGCGAATTGACCGCATTCAGGCAGAAAGAAAAGAGAATAGCAAGAGGCCTTTTCTCCCCGGCTGCTCTGCCAAGCCCTTCCAGCTCAAACTATGTCGTTGCTCCTCTGGAAGGATCCCTGCACCGCGGCGTAGTTTTTCCGAAGAAGCCCTGCGTTTGCAAGAGCAAATGAGGAATTCGTGGCAGGAAAGAGGAAGGAAAGAAAGTTTCTCTCCCTCTGCCTGCTTTGCTCAGAGGACCGGATGAAGTCAGGGAGTTCTCCCTTTCACTGAGAAACGTGCGGGCTGCTGTTGCCTGGGCGCTCTCTTCTTTGCAAAAGAGTCTGCAGTTCCACGCTTTGAACCGTGGAAAGGCGCCGGGCTCTGCTAAGATTTCCCCCGGCGCTTCGTTTGCCCTGGGCCAAAGCGAGCCTTCACAATAGCTGAACGCTAACACTGCATACTCGTTCCACTTCCAGAACCGGGCTACGGCGAGGCAGTTCTCCGGGGGAAAACGGCCCTTCGCGAAGGGCAGATCTGCCGAGCTCATTGCGGGAAAGCGAAAGCAAAGGACGCTTTTCTCCCTCTAACCGCTTTCGTCAGAGGAACGGGGGAAGTCACAGTGTTCTTTCTCTCCCTGAGATACACACAATCTGACGTTGCCTCTGAGCTCCGTTGCTGGCAAAGAACTGAAACTGACATACATTCCTGTGGGGAAACACAGGGCTTTGCTAGGATTTCTCTAGGCAGTGTGTTTTCCCTGGGCCTCACTGTAGCAACACTATCTCGCAAGGGCAGAACTGCATGGGATTTCCTCCGCCAGGAGAGAGCTGCTGCTTTGTAGTTTGTGCTGGGAAACCTTGCTTTGGCAAGTGCGAATTGACCGCATTCAGGCAGAAAGAAAAGAGAATAGCAAGAGGCCTTTTCTCCCCGGCTGCTCTGCCAAGCCCTTCCAGCTCAAACTATGTCGTTGCTCCTCTGGAAGGATCCCTGCACTGCGGCGTAGTTTTTCCGAAGAAGCCCTGCGTTTGCAAGAGCAAATGAGGAATTCGTGGCAGGAAAGAGGAAGGAAAGAAAGTTTCTCTCCCTCTGCCTGCTTTGCTCAGAGGACCGGATGAAGTCAGGGAGTTCTCCCTTTCACTGAGAAACGTGCGGGCTGCTGTTGCCTGGGCGCTCTCTTCTTTGCAAAAGAGTCTGCAGTTCCACGCTTTGAACCGTGGAAAGGCGCCGGGCTCTGCTAAGATTTCCCCCGGCGCTTCGTTTGCCCTGGGCCAAAGCGAGCCTTCACAATAGCTGAACGCTAACACTGCATACTCGTTCCACTTCCAGAACCGGGCTACGGCGAGGCAGTTCTCCGGGGGAAAACGGCCCTTCGCGAAGGGCAGATCTGCCGAGCTCATTGCGGGAAAGCGAAAGCAAAGGACGCTTTTCTCCCTCTAACCGCTTTCGTCAGAGGAACGGGGGAAGTCACAGTGTTCTTTCTCTCCCTGAGATACACACAATCTGACGTTGCCTCTGAGCTCCGTTGCTGGCAAAGAACTGAAAGTGACATACATTCCTGTGGGGAAACACAGGGCTTTGCTAGGATTTCTCTAGGCAGTGTGTTTTCCCTGGGCCTCACTGTAGCAACACTATCTCGCCAGGGCAGAACTGCATGGGATTTCCTCTGCCAGGAGAGAGCTGCTGCTTTGTAGTTTGTGCTGGGAAACCTTGTTTTGGCAAGTGCGAATTGACCGCATTCAGGCAGAAAGAAAAGAGAATAGCAAGAGGCCTTTTCTCCCCGGCTGCTCTGCCAAGCCCTTCCAGCTCAAACTATGTCGTTGCTCCTCTGGAAGGATCCCTGCACCGCGGCGTAGTTTTTCCGAAGAAGCCCTGCGTTTGCAAGAGCAAATGAGGAATTCGTGGCAGGAAAGAGGAAGGAAAGAAAGTTTCTCTCCCTCTGCCTGCTTTGCTCAGAGGACCGGATGAAGTCAGGGAGTTCTCCCTTTCACTGAGAAACGTGCGGGCTGCTGTTGCCTGGGCGCTCTCTTCTTTGCAAAAGAGTCTGCAGTTCCACGCTTTGAACCGTGGAAAGGCGCCGGGCTCTGCTAAGATTTCCCCCGGCGCTTCGTTTGCCCTGGGCCAAAGCGAGCCTTCACAATAGCTGAACGCTAACACTGCATACTCGTTCCACTTCCAGAACCGGGCTACGGCGAGGCAGTTCTCCGGGGGAAAACGGCCCTTCGCGAAGGGCAGATCTGCCGAGCTCATTGCGGGAAAGCGAAAGCAAAGGACGCTTTTCTCCCTCTAACCGCTTTCGTCAGA
This sequence comes from Elephas maximus indicus, assembly GCF_024166365.1. Taxonomy (NCBI): domain Eukaryota; kingdom Metazoa; phylum Chordata; class Mammalia; order Proboscidea; family Elephantidae; genus Elephas; species Elephas maximus. Next base: position 537,191 of record NC_064823.1, read on the forward strand.
GGAACGGGGGAAGTCACAGTGTTCTTTCTCTCCCTGAGATACACACAATCTGACGTTGCCTCTGAGCTCCGTTGCTGGCAAAGAACTGAAACTGACATACATTCCTGTGGGGAAACACAGGGCTTTGCTAGGATTTCTCTAGGCAGTGTGTTTTCCCTGGGCCTCACTGTAGCAACACTATCTCGCAAGGGCAGAACTGCATGGGATTTCCTCCGCCAGGAGAGAGCTGCTGCTTTGTAGTTTGTGCTGGGAAACCTTGCTTTGGCAAGTGCGAATTGACCGCATTCAGGCAGAAAGAAAAGAGAATAGCAAGAGGCCTTTTCTCCCCGGCTGCTCTGCCAAGCCCTTCCAGCTCAAACTATGTCGTTGCTCCTCTGGAAGGATCCCTGCACTGCGGCGTAGTTTTTCCGAAGAAGCCCTGCGTTTGCAAGAGCAAATGAGGAATTCGTGGCAGGAAAGAGGAAGGAAAGAAAGTTTCTCTCCCTCTGCCTGCTTTGCTCAGAGGACCGGATGAAGTCAGGGAGTTCTCCCTTTCACTGAGAAACGTGCGGGCTGCTGTTGCCTGGGCGCTCTCTTCTTTGCAAAAGAGTCTGCAGTTCCACGCTTTGAACCGTGGAAAGGCGCCGGGCTCTGCTAAGACTTCCCCTGCGCTTCGTTTGCCCTGGGCCAAAGCGAGCCTTCACAATAGCTGAACGCTAACACTGCATACTCGTCCCACTTCCAGAACAGGGCTACCGCGAGGCAGTTCTCCGGGGGAAAACGGCCCTTCGCGAAGGGCAGATCTGCCGAGCTCATTGCGGGAAAGCGAAAGCAAAGGACGCTTTTCTCCCTCTAACCGCTTTCGTCAGAGGAACGGGGGAAGTCACAGTGTTCTTTCTCTCCCTGAGATACACACAATCTGACGTTGCCTCTGAGCTCCGTTGCTGGCAAAGAACTTAAACTGACATACATTCCTGTGGGGAAACACAGGGCTTTGCTACGATTTCTCTAGGCAGTGTGTTTTCCCTGGGCCTCACTGTAGCAACACTATCTCGCCAGGGCAACACTGCATGGCACTTCCTCTGCCAGGAGAGAGCTGCTGCTTTGTAGTTTGTGCTGGGAAACCTTGTTTTGGCAAGTGCGAATTGACCGCATTCAGGCAGAAAGAAAAGAGAATAGCAAGAGGCCTTTTCTCCCCGGCTGCTCTGCCAAGCCCTTCCAGCTCAAACTATGTCGTTGCTCCTCTGGAAGGATCCCTGCACCGCGGCGTAGTTTTTCCGAAGAAGCCCTGCGTTTGCAAGAGCAAATGAGGAATTCGTGGCAGGAAAGAGGAAGGAAAGAAAGTTTCTCTCCCTCTGCCTGCTTTGCTCAGAGGACTGGATGAAGTCAGGGAGTTCTCCCTTTCACTGAGAAACGTGCGGGCTGCTGTTGCCTGGGCGCTCTCTTCTTTGCAAAAGAGTCTGCAGTTCCACGCTTTGAACCGTGGAAAGGCGCCGGGCTCTGCTAAGACTTCCCCTGCGCTTCGTTTGCCCTGGGCCAAAGCGAGCCTTCACAATAGCTGAACGCTAACACTGCATACTCGTCCCACTTCCAGAACAGGGCTACCGCGAGGCAGTTCTCCGGGGGAAAACGGCCCTTCGCGAAGGGCAGATCTGCCGAGCTCATTGCGGGAAAGCGAAAGCAAAGGACGCTTTTCTCCCTCTAACCGCTTTCGTCAGAGGAACGGGGGAAGTCACAGTGTTCTTTCTCTCCCTGAGATACACACAATCTGACGTTGCCTCTGAGCTCCGTTGCTGGCAAAGAACTGAAACTGACATACATTCCTGTGGGGAAACACAGGGCTTTGCTAGGATTTCTCTAGGCAGTGTGTTTTCCCTGGGCCTCACTGTAGCAACACTATCTCGCAAGGGCAGAACTGCATGGGATTTCCTCCGCCAGGAGAGAGCTGCTGCTTTGTAGTTTGTGCTGGGAAACCTTGCTTTGGCAAGTGCGAATTGACCGCATTCAGGCAGAAAGAAAAGAGAATAGCAAGAGGCCTTTTCTCCCCGGCTGCTCTGCCAAGCCCTTCCAGCTCAAACTATGTCGTTGCTCCTCTGGAAGGATCCCTGCACCGCGGCGTAGTTTTTCCGAAGAAGCCCTGCGTTTGCAAGAGCAAATGAGGAATTCGTGGCAGGAAAGAGGAAGGAAAGAAAGTTTCTCTCCCTCTGCCTGCTTTGCTCAGAGGACCGGATGAAGTCAGGGAGTTCTCCCTTTCACTGAGAAACGTGCGGGCTGCTGTTGCCTGGGCGCTCTCTTCTTTGCAAAAGAGTCTGCAGTTCCACGCTTTGAACCGTGGAAAGGCGCCGGGCTCTGCTAAGATTTCCCCCGGCGCTTCGTTTGCCCTGGGCCAAAGCGAGCCTTCACAATAGCTGAACGCTAACACTGCATACTCGTTCCACTTCCAGAACCGGGCTACGGCGAGGCAGTTCTCCGGGGGAAAACGGCCCTTCGCGAAGGGCAGATCTGCCGAGCTCATTGCGGGAAAGCGAAAGCAAAGGACGCTTTTCTCCCTCTAACCGCTTTCGTCAGAGGAACGGGGGAAGTCACAGTGTTCTTTCTCTCCCTGAGATACACACAATCTGACGTTGCCTCTGAGCTCCGTTGCTGGCAAAGAACTGAAACTGACATACATTCCTGTGGGGAAACACAGGGCTTTGCTAGGATTTCTCTAGGCAGTGTGTTTTCCCTGGGCCTCACTGTAGCAACACTATCTCGCAAGGGCAGAACTGCATGGGATTTCCTCCGCCAGGAGAGAGCTGCTGCTTTGTAGTTTGTGCTGGGAAACCTTGCTTTGGCAAGTGCGAATTGACCGCATTCAGGCAGAAAGAAAAGAGAATAGCAAGAGGCCTTTTCTCCCCGGCTGCTCTGCCAAGCCCTTCCAGCTCAAACTATGTCGTTGCTCCTCTGGAAGGATCCCTGCACTGCGGCGTAGTTTTTCCGAAGAAGCCCTGCGTTTGCAAGAGCAAATGAGGAATTCGTGGCAGGAAAGAGGAAGGAAAGAAAGTTTCTCTCCCTCTGCCTGCTTTGCTCAGAGGACCGGATGAAGTCAGGGAGTTCTCCCTTTCACTGAGAAACGTGCGGGCTGCTGTTGCCTGGGCGCTCTCTTCTTTGCAAAAGAGTCTGCAGTTCCACGCTTTGAACCGTGGAAAGGCGCCGGGCTCTGCTAAGATTTCCCCCGGCGCTTCGTTTGCCCTGGGCCAAAGCGAGCCTTCACAATAGCTGAACGCTAACACTGCATACTCGTTCCACTTCCAGAACCGGGCTACGGCGAGGCAGTTCTCCGGGGGAAAACGGCCCTTCGCGAAGGGCAGATCTGCCGAGCTCATTGCGGGAAAGCGAAAGCAAAGGACGCTTTTCTCCCTCTAACCGCTTTCGTCAGAGGAACGGGGGAAGTCACAGTGTTCTTTCTCTCCCTGAGATACACACAATCTGACGTTGCCTCTGAGCTCCGTTGCTGGCAAAGAACTGAAAGTGACATACATTCCTGTGGGGAAACACAGGGCTTTGCTAGGATTTCTCTAGGCAGTGTGTTTTCCCTGGGCCTCACTGTAGCAACACTATCTCGCCAGGGCAGAACTGCATGGGATTTCCTCTGCCAGGAGAGAGCTGCTGCTTTGTAGTTTGTGCTGGGAAACCTTGTTTTGGCAAGTGCGAATTGACCGCATTCAGGCAGAAAGAAAAGAGAATAGCAAGAGGCCTTTTCTCCCCGGCTGCTCTGCCAAGCCCTTCCAGCTCAAACTATGTCGTTGCTCCTCTGGAAGGATCCCTGCACCGCGGCGTAGTTTTTCCGAAGAAGCCCTGCGTTTGCAAGAGCAAATGAGGAATTCGTGGCAGGAAAGAGGAAGGAAAGAAAGTTTCTCTCCCTCTGCCTGCTTTGCTCAGAGGACCGGATGAAGTCAGGGAGTTCTCCCTTTCACTGAGAAACGTGCGGGCTGCTGTTGCCTGGGCGCTCTCTTCTTTGCAAAAGAGTCTGCAGTTCCACGCTTTGAACCGTGGAAAGGCGCCGGGCTCTGCTAAGACTTCCCCTGCGCTTCGTTTGCCCTGGGCCAAAGCGAGCCTTCACAATAGCTGAACGCTAACACTGCATACTCGTCCCACTTCCAGAACAGGGCTACCGCGAGGCAGTTCTCCGGGGGAAAACGGCCCTTCGCGAAGGGCAGATCTGCCGAGCTCATTGCGGGAAAGCGAAAGCAAAGGACGCTTTTCTCCCTCTAACCGCTTTCGTCAGAGGAACGGGGGAAGTCACAGTGTTCTTTCTCTCCCTGAGATACACACAATCTGACGTTGCCTCTGAGCTCCGTTGCTGGCAAAGAACTGAAAGTGACATACATTCCTGTGGGGAAACACAGGGCTTTGCTACGATTTCTCTAGGCAGTGTGTTTTCCCTGGGCCTCACTGTAGCAACACTATCTCGCCAGGGCAACACTGCATGGCACTTCCTCTGCCAGGAGAGAGCTGCTGCTTTGTAGTTTGTGCTGGGAAACCTTGTTTTGGCAAGTGCGAATTGACCGCATTCAGGCAGAAAGAAAAGAGAATAGCAAGAGGCCTTTTCTCCCCGGCTGCTCTGCCAAGCCCTTCCAGCTCAAACTATGTCGTTGCTCCTCTGGAAGGATCCCTGCACCGCGGCGTAGTTTTTCCGAAGAAGCCCTGCGTTTGCAAGAGCAAATGAGGAATTCGTGGCAGGAAAGAGGAAGGAAAGAAAGTTTCTCTCCCTCTGCCTGCTTTGCTCAGAGGACCGGATGAAGTCAGGGAGTTCTCCCTTTCACTGAGAAACGTGCGGGCTGCTGTTGCCTGGGCGCTCTCTTCTTTGCAAAAGAGTCTGCAGTTCCACGCTTTGAACCGTGGAAAGGCGCCGGGCTCTGCTAAGACTTCCCCTGCGCTTCGTTTGCCCTGGGCCAAAGCGAGCCTTCACAATAGCTGAACGCTAACACTGCATACTCGTCCCACTTCCAGAACAGGGCTACCGCGAGGCAGTTCTCCGGGGGAAAACGGCCCTTCGCGAAGGGCAGATCTGCCGAGCTCATTGCGGGAAAGCGAAAGCAAAGGACGCTTTTCTCCCTCTAACCGCTTTCGTCAGAGGAACGGGGGAAGTCACAGTGTTCTTTCTCTCCCTGAGATACACACAATCTGACGTTGCCTCTGAGCTCCGTTGCTGGCAAAGAACTGAAACTGACATACATTCCTGTGGGGAAACACAGGGCTTTGCTACGATTTCTCTAGGCAGTGTGTTTTCCCTGGGCCTCACTGTAGCAACACTATCTCGCCAGGGCAACACTGCATGGCACTTCCTCTGCCAGGAGAGAGCTGCTGCTTTGTAGTTTGTGCTGGGAAACCTTGTTTTGGCAAGTGCGAATTGACCGCATTCAGGCAGAAAGAAAAGAGAATAGCAAGAGGCCTTTTCTCCCCGGCTGCTCTGCCAAGCCCTTCCAGCTCAAACTATGTCGTTGCTCCTCTGGAAGGATCCCTGCACCGCGGCGTAGTTTTTCCGAAGAAGCCCTGCGTTTGCAAGAGCAAATGAGGAATTCGTGGCAGGAAAGAGGAAGGAAAGAAAGTTTCTCTCCCTCTGCCTGCTTTGCTCAGAGGACCGGATGAAGTCAGGGAGTTCTCCCTTTCACTGAGAAACGTGCGGGCTGCTGTTGCCTGGGCGCTCTCTTCTTTGCAAAAGAGTCTGCAGTTCCACGCTTTGAACCGTGGAAAGGCGCCGGGCTCTGCTAAGACTTCCCCTGCGCTTCGTTTGCCCTGGGCCAAAGCGAGCCTTCACAATAGCTGAACGCTAACACTGCATACTCGTCCCACTTCCAGAACAGGGCTACCGCGAGGCAGTTCTCCGGGGGAAAACGGCCCTTCGCGAAGGGCAGATCTGCCGAGCTCATTGCGGGAAAGCGAAAGCAAAGGACGCTTTTCTCCCTCTAACCGCTTTCGTCAGAGGAACGGGGGAAGTCACAGTGTTCTTTCTCTCCCTGAGATACACACAATCTGACGTTGCCTCTGAGCTCCGTTGCTGGCAAAGAACTGAAAGTGACATACATTCCTGTGGGGAAACACAGGGCTTTGCTAGGATTTCTCTAGGCAGTGTGTTTTCCCTGGGCCTCACTGTAGCAACACTATCTCGCAAGGGCAGAACTGCATGGGATTTCCTCCGCCAGGAGAGAGCTGCTGCTTTGTAGTTTGTGCTGGGAAACCTTGCTTTGGCAAGTGCGAATTGACCGCATTCAGGCAGAAAGAAAAGAGAATAGCAAGAGGCCTTTTCTCCCCGGCTGCTCTGCCAAGCCCTTCCAGCTCAAACTATGTCGTTGCTCCTCTGGAAGGATCCCTGCACCGCGGCGTAGTTTTTCCGAAGAAGCCCTGCGTTTGCAAGAGCAAATGAGGAATTCGTGGCAGGAAAGAGGAAGGAAAGAAAGTTTCTCTCCCTCTGCCTGCTTTGCTCAGAGGACCGGATGAAGTCAGGGAGTTCTCCCTTTCACTGAGAAACGTGCGGGCTGCTGTTGCCTGGGCGCTCTCTTCTTTGCAAAAGAGTCTGCAGTTCCACGCTTTGAACCGTGGAAAGGCGCCGGGCTCTGCTAAGATTTCCCCCGGCGCTTCGTTTGCCCTGGGCCAAAGCGAGCCTTCACAATAGCTGAACGCTAACACTGCATACTCGTTCCACTTCCAGAACCGGGCTACGGCGAGGCAGTTCTCCGGGGGAAAACGGCCCTTCGCGAAGGGCAGATCTGCCGAGCTCATTGCGGGAAAGCGAAAGCAAAGGACGCTTTTCTCCCTCTAACCGCTTTCGTCAGAGGAACGGGGGAAGTCACAGTGTTCTTTCTCTCCCTGAGATACACACAATCTGACGTTGCCTCTGAGCTCCGTTGCTGGCAAAGAACTGAAACTGACATACATTCCTGTGGGGAAACACAGGGCTTTGCTAGGATTTCTCTAGGCAGTGTGTTTTCCCTGGGCCTCACTGTAGCAACACTATCTCGCAAGGGCAGAACTGCATGGGATTTCCTCCGCCAGGAGAGAGCTGCTGCTTTGTAGTTTGTGCTGGGAAACCTTGCTTTGGCAAGTGCGAATTGACCGCATTCAGGCAGAAAGAAAAGAGAATAGCAAGAGGCCTTTTCTCCCCGGCTGCTCTGCCAAGCCCTTCCAGCTCAAACTATGTCGTTGCTCCTCTGGAAGGATCCCTGCACTGCGGCGTAGTTTTTCCGAAGAAGCCCTGCGTTTGCAAGAGCAAATGAGGAATTCGTGGCAGGAAAGAGGAAGGAAAGAAAGTTTCTCTCCCTCTGCCTGCTTTGCTCAGAGGACCGGATGAAGTCAGGGAGTTCTCCCTTTCACTGAGAAACGTGCGGGCTGCTGTTGCCTGGGCGCTCTCTTCTTTGCAAAAGAGTCTGCAGTTCCACGCTTTGAACCGTGGAAAGGCGCCGGGCTCTGCTAAGATTTCCCCCGGCGCTTCGTTTGCCCTGGGCCAAAGCGAGCCTTCACAATAGCTGAACGCTAACACTGCATACTCGTTCCACTTCCAGAACCGGGCTACGGCGAGGCAGTTCTCCGGGGGAAAACGGCCCTTCGCGAAGGGCAGATCTGCCGAGCTCATTGCGGGAAAGCGAAAGCAAAGGACGCTTTTCTCCCTCTAACCGCTTTCGTCAGAGGAACGGGGGAAGTCACAGTGTTCTTTCTCTCCCTGAGATACACACAATCTGACGTTGCCTCTGAGCTCCGTTGCTGGCAAAGAACTGAAAGTGACATACATTCCTGTGGGGAAACACAGGGCTTTGCTAGGATTTCTCTAGGCAGTGTGTTTTCCCTGGGCCTCACTGTAGCAACACTATCTCGCCAGGGCAGAACTGCATGGGATTTCCTCTGCCAGGAGAGAGCTGCTGCTTTGTAGTTTGTGCTGGGAAACCTTGTTTTGGCAAGTGCGAATTGACCGCATTCAGGCAGAAAGAAAAGAGAATAGCAAGAGGCCTTTTCTCCCCGGCTGCTCTGCCAAGCCCTTCCAGCTCAAACTATGTCGTTGCTCCTCTGGAAGGATCCCTGCACCGCGGCGTAGTTTTTCCGAAGAAGCCCTGCGTTTGCAAGAGCAAATGAGGAATTCGTGGCAGGAAAGAGGAAGGAAAGAAAGTTTCTCTCCCTCTGCCTGCTTTGCTCAGAGGACCGGATGAAGTCAGGGAGTTCTCCCTTTCACTGAGAAACGTGCGGGCTGCTGTTGCCTGGGCGCTCTCTTCTTTGCAAAAGAGTCTGCAGTTCCACGCTTTGAACCGTGGAAAGGCGCCGGGCTCTGCTAAGACTTCCCCTGCGCTTCGTTTGCCCTGGGCCAAAGCGAGCCTTCACAATAGCTGAACGCTAACACTGCATACTCGTCCCACTTCCAGAACAGGGCTACCGCGAGGCAGTTCTCCGGGGGAAAACGGCCCTTCGCGAAGGGCAGATCTGCCGAGCTCATTGCGGGAAAGCGAAAGCAAAGGACGCTTTTCTCCCTCTAACCGCTTTCGTCAGAGGAACGGGGGAAGTCACAGTGTTCTTTCTCTCCCTGAGATACACACAATCTGACGTTGCCTCTGAGCTCCGTTGCTGGCAAAGAACTGAAACTGACATACATTCCTGTGGGGAAACACAGGGCTTTGCTACGATTTCTCTAGGCAGTGTGTTTTCCCTGGGCCTCACTGTAGCAACACTATCTCGCCAGGGCAACACTGCATGGCACTTCCTCTGCCAGGAGAGAGCTGCTGCTTTGTAGTTTGTGCTGGGAAACCTTGTTTTGGCAAGTGCGAATTGACCGCATTCAGGCAGAAAGAAAAGAGAATAGCAAGAGGCCTTTTCTCCCCGGCTGCTCTGCCAAGCCCTTCCAGCTCAAACTATGTCGTTGCTCCTCTGGAAGGATCCCTGCACCGCGGCGTAGTTTTTCCGAAGAAGCCCTGCGTTTGCAAGAGCAAATGAGGAATTCGTGGCAGGAAAGAGGAAGGAAAGAAAGTTTCTCTCCCTCTGCCTGCTTTGCTCAGAGGACCGGATGAAGTCAGGGAGTTCTCCCTTTCACTGAGAAACGTGCGGGCTGCTGTTGCCTGGGCGCTCTCTTCTTTGCAAAAGAGTCTGCAGTTCCACGCTTTGAACCGTGGAAAGGCGCCGGGCTCTGCTAAGATTTCCCCCGGCGCTTCGTTTGCCCTGGGCCAAAGCGAGCCTTCACAATAGCTGAACGCTAACACTGCATACTCGTTCCACTTCCAGAACCGGGCTACGGCGAGGCAGTTCTCCGGGGGAAAACGGCCCTTCGCGAAGGGCAGATCTGCCGAGCTCATTGCGGGAAAGCGAAAGCAAAGGACGCTTTTCTCCCTCTAACCGCTTTTGTCAGAGGAACGGGGGAAGTCACAGTGTTCTTTCTCTCCCTGAGATACACACAATCTGACGTTGCCTCTGAGCTCCGTTGCTGGCAAAGAACTGAAACTGACATACATTCCTGTGGGGAAACACAGGGCTTTGCTAGGATTTCTCTAGGCAGTGTGTTTTCCCTGGGCCTCACTGTAGCAACACTATCTCGCAAGGGCAGAACTGCATGGGATTTCCTCCGCCAGGAGAGAGCTGCTGCTTTGTAGTTTGTGCTGGGAAACCTTGCTTTGGCAAGTGCGAATTGACCGCATTCAGGCAGAAAGAAAAGAGAATAGCAAGAGGCCTTTTCTCCCCGGCTGCTCTGCCAAGCCCTTCCAGCTCAAACTATGTCGTTGCTCCTCTGGAAGGATCCCTGCACCGCGGCGTAGTTTTTCCGAAGAAGCCCTGCGTTTGCAAGAGCAAATGAGGAATTCGTGGCAGGAAAGAGGAAGGAAAGAAAGTTTCTCTCCCTCTGCCTGCTTTGCTCAGAGGACCGGATGAAGTCAGGGAGTTCTCCCTTTCACTGAGAAACGTGCGGGCTGCTGTTGCCTGGGCGCTCTCTTCTTTGCAAAAGAGTCTGCAGTTCCACGCTTTGAACCGTGGAAAGGCGCCGGGCTCTGCTAAGATTTCCCCCGGCGCTTCGTTTGCCCTGGGCCAAAGCGAGCCTTCACAATAGCTGAACGCTAACACTGCATACTCGTTCCACTTCCAGAACCGGGCTACGGCGAGGCAGTTCTCCGGGGGAAAACGGCCCTTCGCGAAGGGCAGATCTGCCGAGCTCATTGCGGGAAAGCGAAAGCAAAGGACGCTTTTCTCCCTCTAACCGCTTTCGTCAGAGGAACGGGGGAAGTCACAGTGTTCTTTCTCTCCCTGAGATACACACAATCTGACGTTGCCTCTGAGCTCCGTTGCTGGCAAAGAACTGAAACTGACATACATTCCTGTGGGGAAACACAGGGCTTTGCTAGGATTTCTCTAGGCAGTGTGTTTTCCCTGGGCCTCACTGTAGCAACACTATCTCGCAAGGGCAGAACTGCATGGGATTTCCTCCGCCAGGAGAGAGCTGCTGCTTTGTAGTTTGTGCTGGGAAACCTTGCTTTGGCAAGTGCGAATTGACCGCATTCAGGCAGAAAGAAAAGAGAATAGCAAGAGGCCTTTTCTCCCCGGCTGCTCTGCCAAGCCCTTCCAGCTCAAACTATGTCGTTGCTCCTCTGGAAGGATCCCTGCACTGCGGCGTAGTTTTTCCGAAGAAGCCCTGCGTTTGCAAGAGCAAATGAGGAATTCGTGGCAGGAAAGAGGAAGGAAAGAAAGTTTCTCTCCCTCTGCCTGCTTTGCTCAGAGGACCGGATGAAGTCAGGGAGTTCTCCCTTTCACTGAGAAACGTGCGGGCTGCTGTTGCCTGGGCGCTCTCTTCTTTGCAAAAGAGTCTGCAGTTCCACGCTTTGAACCGTGGAAAGGCGCCGGGCTCTGCTAAGATTTCCCCCGGCGCTTCGTTTGCCCTGGGCCAAAGCGAGCCTTCACAATAGCTGAACGCTAACACTGCATACTCGTTCCACTTCCAGAACCGGGCTACGGCGAGGCAGTTCTCCGGGGGAAAACGGCCCTTCGCGAAGGGCAGATCTGCCGAGCTCATTGCGGGAAAGCGAAAGCAAAGGACGCTTTTCTCCCTCTAACCGCTTTCGTCAGAGGAACGGGGGAAGTCACAGTGTTCTTTCTCTCCCTGAGATACACACAATCTGACGTTGCCTCTGAGCTCCGTTGCTGGCAAAGAACTGAAAGTGACATACATTCCTGTGGGGAAACACAGGGCTTTGCTAGGATTTCTCTAGGCAGTGTGTTTTCCCTGGGCCTCACTGTAGCAACACTATCTCGCCAGGGCAGAACTGCATGGGATTTCCTCTGCCAGGAGAGAGCTGCTGCTTTGTAGTTTGTGCTGGGAAACCTTGTTTTGGCAAGTGCGAATTGACCGCATTCAGGCAGAAAGAAAAGAGAATAGCAAGAGGCCTTTTCTCCCCGGCTGCTCTGCCAAGCCCTTCCAGCTCAAACTATGTCGTTGCTCCTCTGGAAGGATCCCTGCACCGCGGCGTAGTTTTTCCGAAGAAGCCCTGCGTTTGCAAGAGCAAATGAGGAATTCGTGGCAGGAAAGAGGAAGGAAAGAAAGTTTCTCTCCCTCTGCCTGCTTTGCTCAGAGGACCGGATGAAGTCAGCTAGTTCTCCCTTTCACTGAGAAACGTGCGGGCTGCTGTTGCCTGGGCGCTCTCTTCTTTGCAAAAGAGTCTGCAGTTCCACGCTTTGAACCGTGGAAAGGCGCCGGGCTCTGCTAAGACTTCCCCTGCGCTTCGTTTGCCCTGGGCCAAAGCGAGCCTTCACAATAGCTGAACGCTAACACTGCATACTCGTCCCACTTCCAGAACAGGGCTACCGCGAGGCAGTTCTCCGGGGGAAAACGGCCCTTCGCGAAGGGCAGATCTGCCGAGCTCATTGCGGGAAAGCGAAAGCAAAGGACGCTTTTCTCCCTCTAACCGCTTTCGTCAGAGGAACGGGGGAAGTCACAGTGTTCTTTCTCTCCCTGAGATACACACAATCTGACGTTGCCTCTGAGCTCCGTTGCTGGCAAAGAACTGAAACTGACATACATTCCTGTGGGGAAACACAGGGCTTTGCTACGATTTCTCTAGGCAGTGTGTTTTCCCTGGGCCTCACTGTAGCAACACTATCTCGCCAGGGCAACACTGCATGGCACTTCCTCTGCCAGGAGAGAGCTGCTGCTTTGTAGTTTGTGCTGGGAAACCTTGTTTTGGCAAGTGCGAATTGACCGCATTCAGGCAGAAAGAAAAGAGAATAGCAAGAGGCCTTTTCTCCCCGGCTGCTCTGCCAAGCCCTTCCAGCTCAAACTATGTCGTTGCTCCTCTGGAAGGATCCCTGCACCGCGGCGTAGTTTTTCCGAAGAAGCCCTGCGTTTGCAAGAGCAAATGAGGAATTCGTGGCAGGAAAGAGGAAGGAAAGAAAGTTTCTCTCCCTCTGCCTGCTTTGCTCAGAGGACCGGATGAAGTCAGGGAGTTCTCCCTTTCACTGAGAAACGTGCGGGCTGCTGTTGCCTGGGCGCTCTCTTCTTTGCAAAAGAGTCTGCAGTTCCACGCTTTGAACCGTGGAAAGGCGCCGGGCTCTGCTAAGATTTCCCCCGGCGCTTCGTTTGCCCTGGGCCAAAGCGAGCCTTCACAATAGCTGAACGCTAACACTGCATACTCGTTCCACTTCCAGAACCGGGCTACGGCGAGGCAGTTCTCCGGGGGAAAACGGCCCTTCGCGAAGGGCAGATCTGCCGAGCTCATTGCGGGAAAGCGAAAGCAAAGGACGCTTTTCTCCCTCTAACCGCTTTCGTCAGAGGAACGGGGGAAGTCACAGTGTTCTTTCTCTCCCTGAGATACACACAATCTGACGTTGCCTCTGAGCTCCGTTGCTGGCAAAGAACTGAAACTGACATACATTCCTGTGGGGAAACACAGGGCTTTGCTAGGATTTCTCTAGGCAGTGTGTTTTCCCTGGGCCTCACTGTAGCAACACTATCTCGCAAGGGCAGAACTGCATGGGATTTCCTCCGCCAGGAGAGAGCTGCTGCTTTGTAGTTTGTGCTGGGAAACCTTGCTTTGGCAAGTGCGAATTGACCGCATTCAGGCAGAAAGAAAAGAGAATAGCAAGAGGCCTTTTCTCCCCGGCTGCTCTGCCAAGCCCTTCCAGCTCAAACTATGTCGTTGCTCCTCTGGAAGGATCCCTGCACCGCGGCGTAGTTTTTCCGAAGAAGCCCTGCGTTTGCAAGAGCAAATGAGGAATTCGTGGCAGGAAAGAGGAAGGAAAGAAAGTTTCTCTCCCTCTGCCTGCTTTGCTCAGAGGACCGGATGAAGTCAGGGAGTTCTCCCTTTCACTGAGAAACGTGCGGGCTGCTGTTGCCTGGGCGCTCTCTTCTTTGCAAAAGAGTCTGCAGTTCCACGCTTTGAACCGTGGAAAGGCGCCGGGCTCTGCTAAGATTTCCCCCGGCGCTTCGTTTGCCCTGGGCCAAAGCGAGCCTTCACAATAGCTGAACGCTAACACTGCATACTCGTTCCACTTCCAGAACCGGGCTACGGCGAGGCAGTTCTCCGGGGGAAAACGGCCCTTCGCGAAGGGCAGATCTGCCGAGCTCATTGCGGGAAAGCGAAAGCAAAGGACGCTTTTCTCCCTCTAACCGCTTTCGTCAGAGGAACGGGGGAAGTCACAGTGTTCTTTCTCTCCCTGAGATACACACAATCTGACGTTGCCTCTGAGCTCCGTTGCTGGCAAAGAACTGAAAGTGACATACATTCCTGTGGGGAAACACAGGGCTTTGCTAGGATTTCTCTAGGCAGTGTGTTTTCCCTGGGCCTCACTGTAGCAACACTATCTCGCCAGGGCAGAACTGCATGGGATTTCCTCTGCCAGGAGAGAGCTGCTGCTTTGTAGTTTGTGCTGGGAAACCTTGTTTTGGCAAGTGCGAATTGACCGCATTCAGGCAGAAAGAAAAGAGAATAGCAAGAGGCCTTTTCTCCCCGGCTGCTCTGCCAAGCCCTTCCAGCTCAAACTATGTCGTTGCTCCTCTGGAAGGATCCCTGCACCGCGGCGTAGTTTTTCCGAAGAAGCCCTGCGTTTGCAAGAGCAAATGAGGAATTCGTGGCAGGAAAGAGGAAGGAAAGAAAGTTTCTCTCCCTCTGCCTGCTTTGCTCAGAGGACCGGATGAAGTCAGGGAGTTCTCCCTTTCACTGAGAAACGTGCGGGCTGCTGTTGCCTGGGCGCTCTCTTCTTTGCAAAAGAGTCTGCAGTTCCACGCTTTGAACCGTGGAAAGGCGCCGGGCTCTGCTAAGACTTCCCCTGCGCTTCGTTTGCCCTGGGCCAAAGCGAGCCTTCACAATAGCTGAACGCTAACACTGCATACTCGTCCCACTTCCAGAACAGGGCTACCGCGAGGCAGTTCTCCGGGGGAAAACGGCCCTTCGCGAAGGGCAGATCTGCCGAGCTCATTGCGGGAAAGCGAAAGCAAAGGACGCTTTTCTCCCTCTAACCGCTTTCGTCAGAGGAACGGGGGAAGTCACAGTGTTCTTTCTCTCCCTGAGATACACACAATCTGACGTTGCCTCTGAGCTCCGTTGCTGGCAAAGAACTGAAAGTGACATACATTCCTGTGGGGAAACACAGGGCTTTGCTACGATTTCTCTAGGCAGTGTGTTTTCCCTGGGCCTCACTGTAGCAACACTATCTCGCCAGGGCAACACTGCATGGCACTTCCTCTGCCAGGAGAGAGCTGCTGCTTTGTAGTTTGTGCTGGGAAACCTTGTTTTGGCAAGTGCGAATTGACCGCATTCAGGCAGAAAGAAAAGAGAATAGCAAGAGGCCTTTTCTCCCCGGCTGCTCTGCCAAGCCCTTCCAGCTCAAACTATGTCGTTGCTCCTCTGGAAGGATCCCTGCACCGCGGCGTAGTTTTTCCGAAGAAGCCCTGCGTTTGCAAGAGCAAATGAGGAATTCGTGGCAGGAAAGAGGAAGGAAAGAAAGTTTCTCTCCCTCTGCCTGCTTTGCTCAGAGGACCGGATGAAGTCAGGGAGTTCTCCCTTTCACTGAGAAACGTGCGGGCTGCTGTTGCCTGGGCGGTCTCTTCTTTGCAAAAGAGTCTGCAGTTCCACGCTTTGAACCGTGGAAAGGCGCCGGGCTCTGCTAAGATTTCCCCCGGCGCTTCGTTTGCCCTGGGCCAAAGCGAGCCTTCACAATAGCTGAACGCTAACACTGCATACTCGTTCCACTTCCAGAACCGGGCTACGGCGAGGCAGTTCTCCGGGGGAAAACGGCCCTTCGCGAAGGGCAGATCTGCCGAGCTCATTGCGGGAAAGCGAAAGCAAAGGACGCTTTTCTCCCTCTAACCGCTTTCGTCAGAGGAACGGCGGAAGTCACAGTGTTCTTTCTCTCCCTGAGATACACACAATCTGACGTTGCCTCTGAGCTCCGTTGCTGGCAAAGAACTGAAACTGACATACATTCCTGTGGGGAAACACAGGGCTTTGCTAGGATTTCTCTAGGCAGTGTGTTTTCCCTGGGCCTCACTGTAGCAACACTATCTCGCAAGGGCAGAACTGCATGGGATTTCCTCCGCCAGGAGAGAGCTGCTGCTTTGTAGTTTGTGCTGGGAAACCTTGCTTTGGCAAGTGCGAATTGACCGCATTCAGGCAGAAAGAAAAGAGAATAGCAAGAGGCCTTTTCTCCCCGGCTGCTCTGCCAAGCCCTTCCAGCTCAAACTATGTCGTTGCTCCTCTGGAAGGATCCCTGCACCGCGGCGTAGTTTTTCCGAAGAAGCCCTGCGTTTGCAAGAGCAAATGAGGAATTCGTGGCAGGAAAGAGGAAGGAAAGAAAGTTTCTCTCCCTCTGCCTGCTTTGCTCAGAGGACCGGATGAAGTCAGGGAGTTCTCCCTTTCACTGAGAAACGTGCGGGCTGCTGTTGCCTGGGCGCTCTCTTCTTTGCAAAAGAGTCTGCAGTTCCACGCTTTGAACCGTGGAAAGGCGCCGGGCTCTGCTAAGATTTCCCCCGGCGCTTCGTTTGCCCTGGGCCAAAGCGAGCCTTCACAATAGCTGAACGCTAACACTGCATACTCGTTCCACTTCCAGAACCGGGCTACGGCGAGGCAGTTCTCCGGGGGAAAACGGCCCTTCGCGAAGGGCAGATCTGCCGAGCTCATTGCGGGAAAGCGAAAGCAAAGGACGCTTTTCTCCCTCTAACCGCTTTCGTCAGAGGAACGGGGGAAGTCACAGTGTTCTTTCTCTCCCTGAGATACACACAATCTGACGTTGCCTCTGAGCTCCGTTGCTGGCAAAGAACTGAAAGTGACATACATTCCTGTGGGGAAACACAGGGCTTTGCTAGGATTTCTCTAGGCAGTGTGTTTTCCCTGGGCCTCACTGTAGCAACACTATCTCGCCAGGGCAGAACTGCATGGGATTTCCTCTGCCAGGAGAGAGCTGCTGCTTTGTAGTTTGTGCTGGGAAACCTTGTTTTGGCAAGTGCGAATTGACCGCATTCAGGCAGAAAGAAAAGAGAATAGCAAGAGGCCTTTTCTCCCCGGCTGCTCTGCCAAGCCCTTCCAGCTCAAACTATGTCGTTGCTCCTCTGGAAGGATCCCTGCACCGCGGCGTAGTTTTTCCGAAGAAGCCCTGCGTTTGCAAGAGCAAATGAGGAATTCGTGGCAGGAAAGAGGAAGGAAAGAAAGTTTCTCTCCCTCTGCCTGCTTTGCTCAGAGGACCGGATGAAGTCAGGGAGTTCTCCCTTTCACTGAGAAACGTGCGGGCTGCTGTTGCCTGGGCGCTCTCTTCTTTGCAAAAGAGTCTGCAGTTCCACGCTTTGAACCGTGGAAAGGCGCCGGGCTCTGCTAAGACTTCCCCTGCGCTTCGTTTGCCCTGGGCCAAAGCGAGCCTTCACAATAGCTGAACGCTAACACTGCATACTCGTCCCACTTCCAGAACAGGGCTACCGCGAGGCAGTTCTCCGGGGGAAAACGGCCCTTCGCGAAGGGCAGATCTGCCGAGCTCATTGCGGGAAAGCGAAAGCAAAGGACGCTTTTCTCCCTCTAACCGCTTTCGTCAGAGGAACGGGGGAAGTCACAGTGTTCTTTCCCTGAGATACACACAATCTGACGTTGCCTCTGAGCTCCGTTGCTGGCAAAGAACTGAAACTGACATACATTCCTGTGGGGAAACACAGGGCTTTGCTACGATTTCTCTAGGCAGTGTGTTTTCCCTGGGCCTCACTGTAGCAACACTATCTCGCCAGGGCAACACTGCATGGCACTTCCTCTGCCAAGAGAGAGCTGCTGCTTTGTAGTTTGTGCTGGGAAACCTTGTTTTGGCAAGTGCGAATTGACCGCATTCAGGCAGAAAGAAAAGAGAATAGCAAGAGGCCTTTTCTCCCCGGCTGCTCTGCCAAGCCCTTCCAGCTCAAACTATGTCGTTGCTCCTCTGGAAGGATCCCTGCACCGCGGTGTAGTTTTTCCGAAGAAGCCCTGCGTTTGCAAGAGCAAATGAGGAATTCGTGGCAGGAAAGAGGAAGGAAAGAAAGTTTCTCTCCCTCTGCCTGCTTTGCTCAGAGGACCGGATGAAGTCAGGGAGTTCTCCCTTTCACTGAGAAACGTGCGGGCTGCTGTTGCCTGGGCGCTCTCTTCTTTGCAAAAGAGTCTGCAGTTCCACGCTTTGAACCGTGGAAAGGCGCCGGGCTCTGCTAAGATTTCCCCCGGCGCTTCGTTTGCCCTGGGCCAAAGCGAGCCTTCACAATAGCTGAACGCTAACACTGCATACTCGTTCCACTTCCAGAACCGGGCTACGGCGAGGCAGTTCTCCGGGGGAAAACGGCCCTTCACGAAGCGCAGATCTGCCGAGCTCATTGCGGGAAAGCGAAAGCAAAGGACGCTTTTCTCCCTCTAACCGCTTTCGTCAGAGGAACGGCGGAAGTCACAGTGTTCTTTCTCTCCCTGAGATACACACAATCTGACGTTGCCTCTGAGCTCCGTTGCTGGCAAAGAACTGAAAGTGACATACATTCCTGTGGGGAAACACAGGGCTTTGCTAGGATTTCTCTAGGCAGTGTGTTTTCCCTGGGCCTCACTGTAGCAACACTATCTCGCAAGGGCAGAACTGCATGGGATTTCCTCTGCCAGGAGAGAGCTGCTGCTTTGTAGTTTCTGCTGGGAAACCTTGTTTTGGCAAGTGCGAATTGACCGCATTCAGGCAGAAAGAAAAGAGAATAGCAAGAGGCCTTTTCTCCCCGGCTGCTCTGCCAAGCCCTTCCAGCTCAAACTATGTCGTTGCTCCTCTGGAAGGATCCCTGCACCGCGGCGTAGTTTTTCCGAAGAAGCCCTGCGTTTGCAAGAGCAAATGAGGAATTCGTGGCAGGAAAGAGGAAGGAAAGAAAGTTTCTCTCCCTCTGCCTGCTTTGCTCAGAGGACTGGATGAAGTCAGGGAGTTCTCCCTTTCATTGAGAAACGTGCGGGCTGCTGTTGCCTGGGCGCTCTCTTCTTTGCAAAAGAGTCTGCAGTTCCACGCTTTGAACCGTGGAAAGACGCCGGGCTCTGCTAAGACTTCCCCTGCGCTTCGTTTGCCCTGGGCCAAAGCGAGCCTTCACAATAGCTGAACGCTAACACTGCATACTCGTCCCACTTCCAGAACAGGGCTACCGCGAGGCAGTTCTCCGGGAGAAAACGGCCCTTCGCGAAGGGCAGATCTGCCGAGCTCATTGCGGGAAAGCGAAAGCAAAGGACGCTTTTCTCCCTCTAACCGCTTTCGTCAGAGGAACGGGGGAAGTCACAGTGTTCTTTCTCTCCCTGAGATACACACAATCTGACGTTGCCTCTGAGCTCCGTTGCTGGCAAAGAACTGAAACTGACATACATTCCTGTGGGGAAACACAGGGCTTTGCTACGATTTCTCTAGGCAGTGTGTTTTCCCTGGGCCTCACTGTAGCAACACTATCTCGCCAGGGCAACACTGCATGGCACTTCCTCTGCCAGGAGAGAGCTGCTGCTTTGTAGTTTGTGCTGGGAAACCTTGTTTTGGCAAGTGCGAATTGACCGCATTCAGGCAGAAAGAAAAGAGAATAGCAAGAGGCCTTTTCTCCCCGGCTGCTCTGCCAAGCCCTTCCAGCTCAAACTATGTCGTTGCTCCTCTGGAAGGATCCCTGCACCGCGGCGTAGTTTTTCCGAAGAAGCCCTGCGTTTGCAAGAGCAAATGAGGAATTCGTGGCAGGAAAGAGGAAGGAAAGAAAGTTTCTCTCCCTCTGCCTGCTTTGCTCAGAGGACTGGATGAAGTCAGGGAGTTCTCCCTTTCACTGAGAAACGTGCGGGCTGCTGTTGCCTGGGCGCTCTCTTCTTTGCAAAAGAGTCTGCAGTTCCACGCTTTGAACCGTGGAAAGGCGCCGGGCTCTGCTAAGACTTCCCCTGCGCTTCGTTTGCCCTGGGCCAAAGCGAGCCTTCACAATAGCTGAACGCTAACACTGCATACTCGTCCCACTTCCAGAACAGGGCTACCGCGAGGCAGTTCTCCGGGGGAAAACGGCCCTTCGCGAAGGGCAGATCTGCCGAGCTCATTGCGGGAAAGCGAAAGCAAAGGACGCTTTTCTCCCTCTAACCGCTTTCGTCAGAGGAACGGGGGAAGTCACAGTGTTCTTTCTCTCCCTGAGATACACACAATCTGACGTTGCCTCTGAGCTCCGTTGCTGGCAAAGAACTGAAACTGACATACATTCCTGTGGGGAAACACAGGGCTTTGCTAGGATTTCTCTAGGCAGTGTGTTTTCCCTGGGCCTCACTGTAGCAACACTATCTCGCAAGGGCAGAACTGCATGGGATTTCCTCCGCCAGGAGAGAGCTGGTGCTTTGTAGTTTGTGCTGGGAAACCTTGCTTTGGCAAGTGCGAATTGACCGCATTCAGGCAGAAAGAAAAGAGAATAGCAAGAGGCCTTTTCTCCCCGGCTGCTCTGCCAAGCCCTTCCAGCTCAAACTATGTCGTTGCTCCTCTGGAAGGATCCCTGCACCGCGGCGTAGTTTTTCCGAAGAAGCCCTGCGTTTGCAAGAGCAAATGAGGAATTCGTGGCAGGAAAGAGGAAGGAAAGAAAGTTTCTCTCCCTCTGCCTGCTTTGCTCAGAGGACCGGATGAAGTCAGGGAGTTCTCCCTTTCACTGAGAAACGTGCGGGCTGCTGTTGCCTGGGCGGTCTCTTCTTTGCAAAAGAGTCTGCAGTTCCACGCTTTGAACCGTGGAAAGGCGCCGGGCTCTGCTAAGATTTCCCCCGGCGCTTCGTTTGCCCTGGGCCAAAGCGAGCCTTCACAATAGCTGAACGCTAACACTGCATACTCGTTCCACTTCCAGAACCGGGCTACGGCGAGGCAGTTCTCCGGGGGAAAACGGCCCTTCGCGAAGGGCAGATCTGCCGAGCTCATTGCGGGAAAGCGAAAGCAAAGGACGCTTTTCTCCCTCTAACCGCTTTCGTCAGAGGAACGGGGGAAGTCACAGTGTTCTTTCTCTCCCTGAGATACACACAATCTGACGTTGCCTCTGAGCTCCGTTGCTGGCAAAGAACTGAAACTGACATACATTCCTGTGGGGAAACACAGGGCTTTGCTAGGATTTCTCTAGGCAGTGTGTTTTCCCTGGGCCTCACTGTAGCAACACTATCTCGCAAGGGCAGAACTGCATGGGATTTCCTCCGCCAGGAGAGAGCTGCTGCTTTGTAGTTTGTGCTGGGAAACCTTGCTTTGGCAAGTGCGAATTGACCGCATTCAGGCAGAAAGAAAAGAGAATAGCAAGAGGCCTTTTCTCCCCGGCTGCTCTGCCAAGCCCTTCCAGCTCAAACTATGTCGTTGCTCCTCTGGAAGGATCCCTGCACCGCGGCGTAGTTTTTCCGAAGAAGCCCTGCGTTTGCAAGAGCAAATGAGGAATTCGTGGCAGGAAAGAGGAAGGAAAGAAAGTTTCTCTCCCTCTGCCTGCTTTGCTCAGAGGACCGGATGAAGTCAGGGAGTTCTCCCTTTCACTGAGAAACGTGCGGGCTGCTGTTGCCTGGGCGCTCTCTTCTTTGCAAAAGAGTCTGCAGTTCCACGCTTTGAACCGTGGAAAGGCGCCGGGCTCTGCTAAGATTTCCCCCGGCGCTTCGTTTGCCCTGGGCCAAAGCGAGCCTTCACAATAGCTGAACGCTAACACTGCATACTCGTTCCACTTCCAGAACCGGGCTACGGCGAGGCAGTTCTCCGGGGGAAAACGGCCCTTCGCGAAGGGCAGATCTGCCGAGCTCATTGCGGGAAAGCGAAAGCAAAGGACGCTTTTCTCCCTCTAACCGCTTTCGTCAGAGGAACGGGGGAAGTCACAGTGTTCTTTCTCTCCCTGAGATACACACAATCTGACGTTGCCTCTGAGCTCCGTTGCTGGCAAAGAACTGAAAGTGACATACATTCCTGTGGGGAAACACAGGGCTTTGCTAGGATTTCTCTAGGCAGTGTGTTTTCCCTGGGCCTCACTGTAGCAACACTATCTCGCCAGGGCAGAACTGCATGGGATTTCCTCTGCCAGGAGAGAGCTGCTGCTTTGTAGTTTGTGCTGGGAAACCTTGTTTTGGCAAGTGCGAATTGACCGCATTCAGGCAGAAAGAAAAGAGAATAGCAAGAGGCCTTTTCTCCCCGGCTGCTCTGCCAAGCCCTTCCAGCTCAAACTATGTCGTTGCTCCTCTGGAAGGATCCCTGCACCGCGGCGTAGTTTTTCCGAAGAAGCCCTGCGTTTGCAAGAAGAAATGAGGAATTCGTGGCAGGAAAGAGGAAGGAAAGAAAGTTTCTCTCCCTCTGCCTGCTTTGCTCAGAGGACCGGATGAAGTCAGGGAGTTCTCCCTTTCACTGAGAAACGTGCGGGCTGCTGTTGCCTGGGCGCTCTCTTCTTTGCAAAAGAGTCTGCAGTTCCACGCTTTGAACCGTGGAAAGGCGCCGGGCTCTGCTAAGACTTCCCCTGCGCTTCGTTTGCCCTGGGCCAAAGCGAGCCTTCACAATAGCTGAACGCTAACACTGCATACTCGTCCCACTTCCAGAACCGGGCTACCGCGAGGCAGTTCTCCGGGGGAAAACGGCCCTTCGCGAAGGGCAGATCTGCCGAGCTCATTGCGGGAAAGCGAAAGCAAAGGACGCTTTTCTCCCTCTAACCGCTTTCGTCAGAGGAACGGGGGAAGTCACAGTGTTCTTTCTCTCCCTGAGATACACACAATCTGACGTTGCCTCTGAGCTCCGTTGCTGGCAAAGAACTGAAACTGACATACATTCCTGTGGGGAAACACAGGGCTTTGCTACGATTTCTCTAGGCAGTGTGTTTTCCCTGGGCCTCACTGTAGCAACACTATCTCGCCAGGGCAACACTGCATGGCACTTCCTCTGCCAGGAGAGAGCTGCTGCTTTGTAGTTTGTGCTGGGAAACCTTGTTTTGGCAAGTGCGAATTGACCGCATTCAGGCAGAAAGAAAAGAGAATAGCAAGAGGCCTTTTCTCCCCGGCTGCTCTGCCAAGCCCTTCCAGCTCAAACTATGTCGTTGCTCCTCTGGAAGGATCCCTGCACCGCGGCGTAGTTTTTCCGAAGAAGCCCTGCGTTTGCAAGAGCAAATGAGGAATTCGTGGCAGGAAAGAGGAAGTAAAGAAAGTTTCTCTCCCTCTGCCTGCTTTGCTCAGAGGACTGGATGAAGTCAGGGAGTTCTCCCTTTCACTGAGAAACGTGCGGGCTGCTGTTGCCTGGGCGCTCTCTTCTTTGCAAAAGAGTCTGCAGTTCCACGCTTTGAACCGTGGAAAGGCGCCGGGCTCTGCTAAGACTTCCCCTGCGCTTCGTTTGCCCTGGGCGAAAGCGAGCCTTCACAATAGCTGAACGCTAACACTGCATACTCGTCCCACTTCCAGAACAGGGCTACCGCGAGGCAGTTCTCCGGGGGAAAACGGCCCTTCGCGAAGGGCAGATCTGCCGAGCTCATTGCGGGAAAGCGAAAGCAAAGGACGCTTTTCTCCCTCTAACCGCTTTCGTCAGAGGAACGGGGGAAGTCACAGTGTTCTTTCTCTCCCTGAGATACACACAATCTGACGTTGCCTCTGAGCTCCGTTGCTGGCAAAGAACTGAAACTGACATACATTCCTGTGGGGAAACACAGGGCTTTGCTAGGATTTCTCTAGGCAGTGTGTTTTCCCTGGGCCTCACTGTAGCAACACTATCTCGCAAGGGCAGAACTGCATGGGATTTCCTCCGCCAGGAGAGAGCTGCTGCTTTGTAGTTTGTGCTGGGAAACCTTGCTTTGGCAAGTGCGAATTGACCGCATTCAGGCAGAAAGAAAAGAGAATAGCAAGAGGCCTTTTCTCCCCGGCTGCTCTGCCAAGCCCTTCCAGCTCAAACTATGTCGTTGCTCCTCTGGCAGGATCCCTGCACCGCGGCGTAGTTTTTCCGAAGAAGCCCTGCGTTTGCAAGAGCAAATGAGGAATTCGTGGCAGGAAAGAGGAAGGAAAGAAAGTTTCTCTCCCTCTGCCTGCTTTGCTCAGAGGACCGGATGAAGTCAGGGAGTTCTCCCTTTCACTGAGAAACGTGCGGGCTGCTGTTGCCTGGGCGCTCTCTTCTTTGCAAAAGAGTCTGCAGTTCCACGCTTTGAACCGTGGAAAGGCGCCGGGCTCTGCTAAGATTTCCCCCGGCGCTTCGTTTGCCCTGGGCCAAAGCGAGCCTTCACAATAGCTGAACGCTAACACTGCATACTCGTTCCACTTCCAGAACCGGGCTACGGCGAGGCAGTTCTCCGGGGGAAAACGGCCCTTCGCGAAGGGCAGATCTGCCGAGCTCATTGCGGGAAAGCGAAAGCAAAGGACGCTTTTCTCCCTCTAACCGCTTTCGTCAGAGGAACGGGGGAAGTCACAGTGTTCTTTCTCTCCCTGAGATACACACAATCTGACGTTGCCTCTGAGCTCCGTTGCTGGCAAAGAACTGAAAGTGACATACATTCCTGTGGGGAAACACAGGGCTTTGCTAGGATTTCTCTAGGCAGTGTGTTTTCCCTGGGCCTCACTGTAGCAACACTATCTCGCCAGGGCAGAACTGCATGGGATTTCCTCTGCCAGGAGAGAGCTGCTGCTTCGTAGTTTGTGCTGGGAAACCTTGTTTTGGCAAGTGCGAATTGACCGCATTCAGGCAGAAAGAAAAGAGAATAGCAAGAGGCCTTTTCTCCCCGGCTGCTCTGCCAAGCCCTTCCAGCTCAAACTATGTCGTTGCTCCTCTGGAAGGATCCCTGCACCGCGGCGTAGTTTTTCCGAAGAAGCCCTGCGTTTGCAAGAGCAAATGAGGAATTCGTGGCAGGAAAGAGGAAGGAAAGAAAGTTTCTCTCCCTCTGCCTGCTTTGCTCAGAGGACCGGATGAAGTCAGGGAGTTCTCCCTTTCACTGAGAAACGTGCGGGCTGCTGTTGCCTGGGCGCTCTCTTCTTTGCAAAAGAGTCTGCAGTTCCACGCTTTGAACCGTGGAAAGGCGCCGGGCTCTGCTAAGACTTCCCCTGCGCTTCGTTTGCCCTGGGCCAAAGCGAGCCTTCACAATAGCTGAACGCTAACACTGCATACTCGTCCCACTTCCAGAACAGGGCTACCGCGAGGCAGTTCTCCGGGGGAAAACGGCCCTTCGCGAAGGGCAGATCTGCCGAGCTCATTGCGGGAAAGCGAAAGCAAAGGACGCTTTTCTCCCTCTAACCGCTTTCGTCAGAGGAACGGGGGAAGTCACAGTGTTCTTTCTCTCCCTGAGATACACACAATCTGACGTTGCCTCTGAGCTCCGTTGCTGGCAAAGAACTGAAAGTGACATACATTCCTGTGGGGAAACACAGGGCTTTGCTAGGATTTCTCTAGGCAGTGTGTTTTCCCTGGGCCTCACTGTAGCAACACTATCTCGCCAGGGCAACACTGCATGGCACTTCCTCTGCCAGGAGAGAGCTGCTGCTTTGTAGTTTGTGCTGGGAAACCTTGTTTTGGCAAGTGCGAATTGACCGCATTCAGGCAGAAAGAAAAGAGAATAGCAAGAGGCCTTTTCTCCCTGGCTGCTCTGCCAAGCCCTTCCAGCTCAAACTATGTCGTTGCTCCTCTGGAAGGATCCCTGCACCGCGGCGTAGTTTTTCCGAAGAAGCCCTGCGTTTGCAAGAGCAAATGAGGAATTCGTGGCAGGAAAGAGGAAGGAAAGAAAGTTTCTCTCCCTCTGCCTGCTTTGCTCAGAGGACCGGATGAAGTCAGGGAGTTCTCCCTTTCACTGAGAAACGTGCGGGCTGCTGTTGCCTGGGCGCTCTCTTCTTTGCAAAAGAGTCTGCAGTTCCACGCTTTGAACCGTGGAAAGGCGCCGGGCTCTGCTAAGATTTCCCCCGGCGCTTCGTTTGCCCTGGGCCAAAGCGAGCCTTCACAATAGCTGAACGCTAACACTGCATACTCGTTCCACTTCCAGAACCGGGCTACGGCGAGGCAGTTCTCCGGGGGAAAACGGCCCTTCGCGAAGGGCAGATCTGCCGAGCTCATTGCGGGAAAGCGAAAGCAAAGGACGCTTTTCTCCCTCTAACCGCTTTCGTCAGAGGAACGGGGGAAGTCACAGTGTTCTTTCTCTCCCTGAGATACACACAATCTGACGTTGCCTCTGAGCTCCGTTGCTGGCAAAGAACTGAAAGTGACATACATTCCTGTGGGGAAACACAGGGCTTTGCTACGATTTCTCTAGGCAGTGTGTTTTCCCTGGGCCTCACTGTAGCAACACTATCTCGCAAGGGCAGAACTGCATGGGATTTCTTCTGCCAGGAGAGAGCTGCTGCTTTGTAGTTTGTGCTGGGAAACCTTGTTTTGGCAAGTGCGAATTGACCGCATTCAGGCAGAAAGAAAAGAGAATAGCAAGAGGCCTTTTCTCCCCGGCTGCTCTGCCAAGCCCTTCCAGCTCAAACTATGTCGTTGCTCCTCTGGAAGGATCCCTGCACCGCGGCGTAGTTTTTCCGAAGAAGCCCTGCGTTTGCAAGAGCAAATGAGGAATTCGTGGCAGGAAAGAGGAAGGAAAGAAAGTTTCTCTCCCTCTGCCTGCTTTGCTCAGAGGACTGGATGAAGTCAGGGAGTTCTCCCTTTCACTGAGAAACGTGCGGGCTGCTGTTGCCTGGGCGCTCTCTTCTTTGCAAAAGAGTCTGCAGTTCCACGCTTTGAACCGTGGAAAGGCGCCGGGCTCTGCTAAGACTTCCCCTGCGCTTCGTTTGCCCTGGGCCAAAGCGAGCCTTCACAATAGCTGAACGCTAACACTGCATACTCGTCCCACTTCCAGAACAGGGCTACGGCGAGGCAGTTCTCCGGGGGAAAACGGCCCTTCGCGAAGGGCAGATCTGCCGAGCTCATTGCGGGAAAGCGAAAGCAAAGGACGCTTTTCTCCCTCTAACCGCTTTCGTCAGAGGAACGGGGGAAGTCACAGTGTTCTTTCTCTCCCTGAGATACACACAATCTGACGTTGCCTCTGAGCTCCATTGCTGGCAAAGAACTGAAACTGACATACATTCCTGTGGGGAAACACAGGGCTTTGCTACGATTTCTCTAGGAAGTGTGTTTTCCCTGGGCCTCACTGTAGCAACACTATCTCGCCAGGGCAACACTGCATGGCACTTCCTCTGCCAGGAGAGAGCTGCTGCTTTGTAGTTTGTGCTGGGAAACCTTGTTTTGGCAAGTGCGAATTGACCGCATTCAGGCAGAAAGAAAAGAGAATAGCAAGAGGCCTTTTCTCCCCGGCTGCTCTGCCAAGCCCTTCCAGCTCAAACTATGTCGTTGCTCCTCTGGAAGGATCCCTGCACCGCGGCGTAGTTTTTCCGAAGAAGCCCTGCGTTTGCAAGAGCAAATGAGGAATTCGTGGCAGGAAAGAGGAAGGAAAGAAAGTTTCTCTCCCTCTGCCTGCTTTGCTCAGAGGACCGGATGAAGTCAGGGAGTTCTCCCTTTCACTGAGAAACGTGCGGGCTGCTGTTGCCTGGGCGCTCTCTTCTTTGCAAAAGAGTCTGCAGTTCCACGCTTTGAACCGTGGAAAGGCGCCGGGCTCTGCTAAGATTTCCCCCGGCGCTTCGTTTGCCCTGGGCCAAAGCGAGCCTTCACAATAGCTGAACGCTAACACTGCATACTCGTTCCACTTCCAGAACCGGGCTACGGCGAGGCAGTTCTCCGGGGGAAAACGGCCCTTCGCGAAGGGCAGATCTGCCGAGCTCATTGCGGGAAAGCGAAAGCAAAGGACGCTTTTCTCCCTCTAACCGCTTTCGTCAGAGGAACGGGGGAAGTCACAGTGTTCTTTCTCTCCCTGAGATACACACAATCTGACGTTGCCTCTGAGCTCCGTTGCTGGCAAAGAACTGAAAGTGACATACATTCCTGTGGGGAAACACAGGGCTTTGCTAGGATTTCTCTAGGCAGTGTGTTTTCCCTGGGCCTCACTGTAGCAACACTATCTCGCAAGGGCAGAACTGCATGGGATTTCCTCTGCCAGGAGAGAGCTGCTGCTTTGTAGTTTGTGCTGGGAAACCTTGTTTTGGCAAGTGCGAATTGACCGCATTCAGGCAGAAAGAAAAGAGAATAGCAAGAGGCCTTTTCTCCCCGGCTGCTCTGCCAAGCCCTTCCAGCTCAAACTATGTCGTTGCTCCTCTGGAAGGATCCCTGCACCGCGGCGTAGTTTTTCCGAAGAAGCCCTGCGTTTGCAAGAGCAAATGAGGAATTCGTGGCAGGAAAGAGGAAGGAAAGAAAGTTTCTCTCCCTCTGCCTGCTTTGCTCAGAGGACCGGATGAAGTCAGGGAGTTCTCCCTTTCACTGAGAAACGTGCGGGCTGCTGTTGCCTGGGCGCTCTCTTCTTTGCAAAAGAGTCTGCAGTTCCACGCTTTGAACCGTGGAAAGGCGCCGGGCTCTGCTAAGACTTCCCCTGCGCTTCGTTTGCCCTGGGCCAAAGCGAGCCTTCACAATAGCTGAACGCTAACACTGCATACTCGTCCCACTTCCAGAACAGGGCTACCGCGAGGCAGTTCTCCGGGGGAAAACGGCCCTTCGCGAAGGGCAGATCTGCCGAGCTCATTGCGGGAAAGCGAAAGCAAAGGACGCTTTTCTCCCTCTAACCGCTTTCGTCAGAGGAACGGGGGAAGTCACAGTGTTCTTTCTCTCCCTGAGATACACACAATCTGACGTTGCCTCTGAGCTCCGTTGCTGGCAAAGAACTGAAACTGACATACATTCCTGTGGGGAAACACAGGGCTTTGCTACGATTTCTCTAGGCAGTGTGTTTTCCCTGGGCCTCACTGTAGCAACACTATCTCGCCAGGGCAACACTGCATGGCACTTCCTCTGCCAGGAGAGAGCTGCTGCTTTGTAGTTTGTGCTGGGAAACCTTGTTTTGGCAAGTGCGAATTGACCGCATTCAGGCAGAAAGAAAAGAGAATAGCAAGAGGCCTTTTCTCCCCGGCTGCTCTGCCAAGCCCTTCCAGCTCAAACTATGTCGTTGCTCCTCTGGAAGGATCCCTGCACCGCGGCGTAGTTTTTCCGAAGAAGCCCTGCGTTTGCAAGAGCAAATGAGGAATTCGTGGCAGGAAAGAGGAAGGAAAGAAAGTTTCTCTCCCTCTGCCTGCTTTGCTCAGAGGACCGGATGAAGTCAGGGAGTTCTCCCTTTCACTGAGAAACGTGCGGGCTGCTGTTGCCTGGGCGCTCTCTTCTTTGCAAAAGAGTCTGCAGTTCCACGCTTTGAACCGTGGAAAGGCGCCGGGCTCTGCTAAGATTTCCCCCGGCGCTTCGTTTGCCCTGGGCCAAAGCGAGCCTTCACAATAGCTGAACGCTAACACTGCATACTCGTTCCACTTCCAGAACCGGGCTACGGCGAGGCAGTTCTCCGGGGGAAAACGGCCCTTCGCGAAGGGCAGATCTGCCGAGCTCATTGCGGGAAAGCGAAAGCAAAGGACGCTTTTCTCCCTCTAACCGCTTTCGTCAGAGGAACGGGGGAAGTCACAGTGTTCTTTCTCTCCCTGAGATACACACAATCTGACGTTGCCTCTGAGCTCCGTTGCTGGCAAAGAACTGAAAGTGACATACATTCCTGTGGGGAAACACAGGGCTTTGCTAGGATTTCTCTAGGCAGTGTGTTTTCCCTGGGCCTCACTGTAGCAACACTATCTCGCCAGGGCAGAACTGCATGGGATTTCCTCTGCCAGGAGAGAGCTGCTGCTTTGTAGTTTGTGCTGGGAAACCTTGTTTTGGCAAGTGCGAATTGACCGCATTCAGGCAGAAAGAAAAGAGAATAGCAAGAGGCCTTTTCTCCCCGGCTGCTCTGCCAAGCCCTTCCAGCTCAAACTATGTCGTTGCTCCTCTGGAAGGATCCCTGCACCGCGGCGTAGTTTTTCCGAAGAAGCCCTGCGTTTGCAAGAGCAAATGAGGAATTCGTGGCAGGAAAGAGGAAGGAAAGAAAGTTTCTCTCCCTCTGCCTGCTTTGCTCAGAGGACCGGATGAAGTCAGGGAGTTCTCCCTTTCACTGAGAAACGTGCGGGCTGCTGTTGCCTGGGCGCTCTCTTCTTTGCAAAAGAGTCTGCAGTTCCACGCTTTGAACCGTGGAAAGGCGCCGGGCTCTGCTAAGACTTCCCCTGCGCTTCGTTTGCCCTGGGCCAAAGCGAGCCTTCACAATAGCTGAACGCTAACACTGCATACTCGTCCCACTTCCAGAACAGGGCTACCGCGAGGCAGTTCTCCGGGGGAAAACGGCCCTTCGCGAAGGGCAGATCTGCCGAGCTCATTGCGGGAAAGCGAAAGCAAAGGACGCTTTTCTCCCTCTAACCGCTTTCGTCAGAGGAACGGGGGAAGTCACAGTGTTCTTTCTCTCCCTGAGATACACACAATCTGACGTTGCCTCTGAGCTCCGTTGCTGGCAAAGAACTGAAAGTGACATACATTCCTGTGGGGAAACACAGGGCTTTGCTACGATTTCTCTAGGCAGTGTGTTTTCCCTGGGCCTCACTGTAGCAACACTATCTCGCCAGGGCAACACTGCATGGCACTTCCTCTGCCAGGAGAGAGCTGCTGCTTTGTAGTTTGTGCTGGGAAACCTTGTTTTGGCAAGTGTGAATTGACCGCATTCAGGCAGAAAGAAAAGAGAATAGCAAGAGGCCTTTTCTCCCCGGCTGCTCTGCCAAGCCCTTCCAGCTCAAACTATGTCGTTGCTCCTCTGGAAGGATCCCTGCACCGCGGCGTAGTTTTTCCGAAGAAGCCCTGCGTTTGCAAGAGCAAATGAGGAATTCGTGGCAGGAAAGAGGAAGGAAAGAAAGTTTCTCTCCCTCTGCCTGCTTTGCTCAGAGGACCGGATGAAGTCAGGGAGTTCTCCCTTTCACTGAGAAACGTGCGGGCTGCTGTTGCCTGGGCGCTCTCTTCTTTGCAAAAGAGTCTGCAGTTCCACGCTTTGAACCGTGGAAAGGCGCCGGGCTCTGCTAAGATTTCCCCCGGCGCTTCGTTTGCCCTGGGCCAAAGCGAGCCTTCACAATAGCTGAACGCTAACACTGCATACTCGTTCCACTTCCAGAACCGGGCTACGGCGAGGCAGTTCTCCGGGGGAAAACGGCCCTTCGCGAAGGGCAGATCTGCCGAGCTCATTGCGGGAAAGCGAAAGCAAAGGACGCTTTTCTCCCTCTAACCGCTTTCGTCAGAGGAACGGGGGAAGTCACAGTGTTCTTTCTCTCCCTGAGATACACACAATCTGACGTTGCCTCTGAGCTCCGTTGCTGGCAAAGAACTGAAAGTGACATACATTCCTGTGGGGAAACACAGGGCTTTGCTAGGATTTCTCTAGGCAGTGTGTTTTCCCTGGGCCTCACTGTAGCAACACTATCTCGCAAGGGCAGAACTGCATGGGATTTCCTCTGCCAGGAGAGAGCTGCTGCTTTGTAGTTTGTGCTGGGAAACCTTGTTTTGGCAAGTGCGAATTGACCGCATTCAGGCAGAAAGAAAAGAGAATAGCAAGAGGCCTTTTCTCCCCGGCTGCTCTGCCAAGCCCTTCCAGCTCAAACTATGTCGTTGCTCCTCTGGAAGGATCCCTGCACCGCGGCGTAGTTTTTCCGAAGAAGCCCTGCGTTTGCAAGAGCAAATGAGGAATTCGTGGCAGGAAAGAGGAAGGAAAGAAAGTTTCTCTCCCTCTGCCTGCTTTGCTCAGAGGACCGGATGAAGTCAGGGAGTTCTCCCTTTCACTGAGAAACGTGCGGGCTGCTGTTGCCTGGGCGCTCTCTTCTTTGCAAAAGAGTCTGCAGTTCCACGCTTTGAACCGTGGAAAGGCGCCGGGCTCTGCTAAGACTTCCCCTGCGCTTCGTTTGCCCTGGGCCAAAGCGAGCCTTCACAATAGCTGAACGCTAACACTGCATACTCGTCCCACTTCCAGAACAGGGCTACCGCGAGGCAGTTCTCCGGGGGAAAACGGCCCTTCGCGAAGGGCAGATCTGCCGAGCTCATTGCGGGAAAGCGAAAGCAAAGGACGCTTTTCTCCCTCTAACCGCTTTCGTCAGAGGAACGGGGGAAGTCACAGTGTTCTTTCTCTCCCTGAGATACACACAATCTGACGTTGCCTCTGAGCTCCGTTGCTGGCAAAGAACTGAAAGTGACATACATTCCTGTGGGGAAACACAGGGCTTTGCTAGGATTTCTCTAGGCAGTGTGTTTTCCCTGGGCCTCACTGTAGCAACACTATCTCGCCAGGGCAACACTGCATGGCACTTCCTCTGCCAGGAGAGAGCTGCTGCTTTGTAGTTTGTGCTGGGAAACCTTGTTTTGGCAAGTGCGAATTGACCGCATTCAGGCAGAAAGAAAAGAGAATAGCAAGAGGCCTTTTCTCCCCGGCTGCTCTGCCAAGCCCTTCCAGCTCAAACTATGTCGTTGCTCCTCTGGAAGGATCCCTGCACCGCGGCGTAGTTTTTCCGAAGAAGCCCTGCGTTTGCAAGAGCAAATGAGGAATTCGTGGCAGGAAAGAGGAAGGAAAGAAAGTTTCTCTCCCTCTGCCTGCTTTGCTCAGAGGACCGGATGAAGTCAGGGAGTTCTCCCTTTCACTGAGAAACGTGCGGGCTGCTGTTGCCTGGGCGCTCTCTTCTTTGCAAAAGAGTCTGCAGTTCCACGCTTTGAACCGTGGAAAGGCGCCGGGCTCTGCTAAGATTTCCCCCGGCGCTTCGTTTGCCCTGGGCCAAAGCGAGCCTTCACAATAGCTGAACGCTAACACTGCATACTCGTTCCACTTCCAGAACCGGGCTACGGCGAGGCAGTTCTCCGGGGGAAAACGGCCCTTCGCGAAGGGCAGATCTGCCGAGCTCATTGCGGGAAAGCGAAAGCAAAGGACGCTTTTCTCCCTCTAACCGCTTTCGTCAGAGGAACGGGGGAAGTCACAGTGTTCTTTCTCTCCCTGAGATACACACAATCTGACGTTGCCTCTGAGCTCCGTTGCTGGCAAAGAACTGAAAGTGACATACATTCCTGTGGGGAAACACAGGGCTTTGCTAGGATTTCTCTAGGCAGTGTGTTTTCCCTGGGCCTCACTGTAGCAACACTATCTCGCAAGGGCAGAACTGCATGGGATTTCCTCTGCCAGGAGAGAGCTGCTGCTTTGTAGTTTGTGCTGGGAAACCTTGTTTTGGCAAGTGCGAATTGACCGCATTCAGGCAGAAAGAAAAGAGAATAGCAAGAGGCCTTTTCTCCCCGGCTGCTCTGCCAAGCCCTTCCAGCTCAAACTATGTCGTTGCTCCTCTGGAAGGATCCCTGCACCGCGGCGTAGTTTTTCCGAAGAAGCCCTGCGTTTGCAAGAGCAAATGAGGAATTCGTGGCAGGAAAGAGGAAGGAAAGAAAGTTTCTCTCCCTCTGCCTGCTTTGCTCAGAGGACCGGATGAAGTCAGGGAGTTCTCCCTTTCACTGAGAAACGTGCGGGCTGCTGTTGCCTGGGCGCTCTCTTCTTTGCAAAAGAGTCTGCAGTTCCACGCTTTGAACCGTGGAAAGGCGCCGGGCTCTGCTAAGACTTCCCCTGCGCTTCGTTTGCCCTGGGCCAAAGCGAGCCTTCACAATAGCTGAACGCTAACACTGCATACTCGTCCCACTTCCAGAACAGGGCTACCGCGAGGCAGTTCTCCGGGGGAAAACGGCCCTTCGCGAAGGGCAGATCTGCCGAGCTCATTGCGGGAAAGCGAAAGCAAAGGACGCTTTTCTCCCTCTAACCGCTTTCGTCAGAGGAACGGGGGAAGTCACAGTGTTCTTTCTCTCCCTGAGATACACACAATCTGACGTTGCCTCTGAGCTCCGTTGCTGGCAAAGAACTGAAAGTGACATACATTCCTGTGGGGAAACACAGGGCTTTGCTAGGATTTCTCTAGGCAGTGTGTTTTCCCTGGGCCTCACTGTAGCAACACTATCTCGCCAGGGCAACACTGCATGGCACTTCCTCTGCCAGGAGAGAGCTGCTGCTTTGTAGTTTGTGCTGGGAAACCTTGTTTTGGCAAGTGCGAATTGACCGCATTCAGGCAGAAAGAAAAGAGAATAGCAAGAGGCCTTTTCTCCCCGGCTGCTCTGCCAAGCCCTTCCAGCTCAAACTATGTCGTTGCTCCTCTGGAAGGATCCCTGCACCGCGGCGTAGTTTTTCCGAAGAAGCCCTGCGTTTGCAAGAGCAAATGAGGAATTCGTGGCAGGAAAGAGGAAGGAAAGAAAGTTTCTCTCCCTCTGCCTGCTTTGCTCAGAGGACCGGATGAAGTCAGGGAGTTCTCCCTTTCACTGAGAAACGTGCGGGCTGCTGTTGCCTGGGCGCTCTCTTCTTTGCAAAAGAGTCTGCAGTTCCACGCTTTGAACCGTGGAAAGGCGCCGGGCTCTGCTAAGATTTCCCCCGGCGCTTCGTTTGCCCTGGGCCAAAGCGAGCCTTCACAATAGCTGAACGCTAACACTGCATACTCGTTCCACTTCCAGAACCGGGCTACGGCGAGGCAGTTCTCCGGGGGAAAACGGCCCTTCGCGAAGGGCAGATCTGCCGAGCTCATTGCGGGAAAGCGAAAGCAAAGGACGCTTTTCTCCCTCTAACCGCTTTCGTCAGAGGAACGGCGGAAGTCACAGTGTTCTTTCTCTCCCTGAGATACACACAATCTGACGTTGCCTCTGAGCTCCGTTGCTGGCAAAGAACTGAAAGTGACATACATTCCTGTGGGGAAACACAGGGCTTTGCTAGGATTTCTCTAGGCAGTGTGTTTTCCCTGGGCCTCACTGTAGCAACACTATCTCGCAAGGGCAGAACTGCATGGGATTTCCTCTGCCAGGAGAGAGCTGCTGCTTTGTAGTTTGTGCTGGGAAACCTTGTTTTGGCAAGTGCGAATTGACCGCATTCAGGCAGAAAGAAAAGAGAATAGCAAGAGGCCTTTTCTCCCCGGCTGCTCTGCCAAGCCCTTCCAGCTCAAACTATGTCGTTGCTCCTCTGGAAGGATCCCTGCACCGCGGCGTAGTTTTTCCGAAGAAGCCCTGCGTTTGCAAGAGCAAATGAGGAATTCGTGGCAGGAAAGAGGAAGGAAAGAAAGTTTCTCTCCCTCTGCCTGCTTTGCTCAGAGGACCGGATGAAGTCAGGGAGTTCTCCCTTTCACTGAGAAACGTGCGGGCTGCTGTTGCCTGGGCGCTCTCTTCTTTGCAAAAGAGTCTGCAGTTCCACGCTTTGAACCGTGGAAAGGCGCCGGGCTCTGCTAAGACTTCCCCTGCGCTTCGTTTGCCCTGGGCCAAAGCGAGCCTTCACAATAGCTGAACGCTAACACTGCATACTCGTCCCACTTCCAGAACAGGGCTACCGCGAGGCAGTTCTCCGGGGGAAAACGGCCCTTCGCGAAGGGCAGATCTGCCGAGCTCATTGCGGGAAAGCGAAAGCAAAGGACGCTTTTCTCCCTCTAACCGCTTTCGTCAGAGGAACGGGGGAAGTCACAGTGTTCTTTCTCTCCCTGAGATACACACAATCTGACGTTGCCTCTGAGCTCCGTTGCTGGCAAAGAACTGAAACTGACATACATTCCTGTGGGGAAACACAGGGCTTTGCTACGATTTCTCTAGGCAGTGTGTTTTCCCTGGGCCTCACTGTAGCAACACTATCTCGCCAGGGCAACACTGCATGGCACTTCCTGTGCCAGGAGAGAGCTGCTGCTTTGTAGTTTGTGCTGGGAAACCTTGTTTTGGCAAGTGCGAATTGACCGCATTCAGGCAGAAAGAAAAGAGAATAGCAAGAGGCCTTTTCTCCCCGGCTGCTCTGCCAAGCCCTTCCAGCTCAAACTATGTCGTTGCTCCTCTGGAAGGATCCCTGCACCGCGGCGTAGTTTTTCCGAAGAAGCCCTGCGTTTGCAAGAGCAAATGAGGAATTCGTGGCAGGAAAGAGGAAGGAAAGAAAGTTTCTCTCCCTCTGCCTGCTTTGCTCAGAGGACTGGATGAAGTCAGGGAGTTCTCCCTTTCACTGAGAAACGTGCGGGCTGCTGTTGCCTGGGCGCTCTCTTCTTTGCAAAAGAGTCTGCAGTTCCACGCTTTGAACCGTGGAAAGGCGCCGGGCTCTGCTAAGACTTCCCCTGCGCTTCGTTTGCCCTGGGCCAAAGCGAGCCTTCACAATAGCTGAACGCTAACACTGCATACTCGTCCCACTTCCAGAACAGGGCTACCGCGAGGCAGTTCTCCGGGGGAAAACGGCCCTTCGCGAAGGGCAGATCTGCCGAG
Organism: Elephas maximus indicus; assembly: GCF_024166365.1. NCBI lineage: Eukaryota > Metazoa > Chordata > Mammalia > Proboscidea > Elephantidae > Elephas > Elephas maximus. The sequence goes on from NC_064823.1 coordinate 572,807, forward strand.
CTCATTGCGGGAAAGCGAAAGCAAAGGACGCTTTTCTCCCTCTAACCGCTTTCGTCAGAGGAACGGGGGAAGTCACAGTGTTCTTTCTCTCCCTGAGATACACACAATCTGACGTTGCCTCTGAGCTCCGTTGCTGGCAAAGAACTGAAACTGACATACATTCCTGTGGGGAAACACAGGGCTTTGCTAGGATTTCTCTAGGCAGTGTGTTTTCCCTGGGCCTCACTGTAGCAACACTATCTCGCAAGGGCAGAACTGCATGGGATTTCCTCCGCCAGGAGAGAGCTGCTGCTTTGTAGTTTGTGCTGGGAAACCTTGCTTTGGCAAGTGCGAATTGACCGCATTCAGGCAGAAAGAAAAGAGAATAGCAAGAGGCCTTTTCTCCCCGGCTGCTCTGCCAAGCCCTTCCAGCTCAAACTATGTCGTTGCTCCTCTGGAAGGATCCCTGCACCGCGGCGTAGTTTTTCCGAAGAAGCCCTGCGTTTGCAAGAGCAAATGAGGAATTCGTGGCAGGAAAGAGGAAGGAAAGAAAGTTTCTCTCCCTCTGCCTGCTTTGCTCAGAGGACCGGATGAAGTCAGGGAGTTCTCCCTTTCACTGAGAAACGTGCGGGCTGCTGTTGCCTGGGCGCTCTCTTCTTTGCAAAAGAGTCTGCAGTTCCACGCTTTGAACCGTGGAAAGGCGCCGGGCTCTGCTAAGATTTCCCCCGGCGCTTCGTTTGCCCTGGGCCAAAGCGAGCCTTCACAATAGCTGAACGCTAACACTGCATACTCGTTCCACTTCCAGAACCGGGCTACGGCGAGGCAGTTCTCCGGGGGAAAACGGCCCTTCGCGAAGGGCAGATCTGCCGAGCTCATTGCGGGAAAGCGAAAGCAAAGGACGCTTTTCTCCCTCTAACCGCTTTCGTCAGAGGAACGGGGGAAGTCACAGTGTTCTTTCTCTCCCTGAGATACACACAATCTGACGTTGCCTCTGAGCTCCGTTGCTGGCAAAGAACTGAAACTGACATACATTCCTGTGGGGAAACACAGGGCTTTGCTAGGATTTCTCTAGGCAGTGTGTTTTCCCTGGGCCTCACTGTAGCAACACTATCTCGCAAGGGCAGAACTGCATGGGATTTCCTCTGCCAGGAGAGAGCTGCTGCTTTGTAGTTTGTGCTGGGAAACCTTGTTTTGGCAAGTGCGAATTGACCGCATTCAGGCAGAAAGAAAAGAGAATAGCAAGAGGCCTTTTCTCCCCGGCTGCTCTGCCAAGCCCTTCCAGCTCAAACTATGTCGTTGCTCCTCTGGAAGGATCCCTGCACCGCGGCGTAGTTTTTCCGAAGAAGCCCTGCGTTTGCAAGAGCAAATGAGGAATTCGTGGCAGGAAAGAGGAAGGAAAGAAAGTTTCTCTCCCTCTGCCTGCTTTGCTCAGAGGACTGGATGAAGTCAGGGAGTTCTCCCTTTCACTGAGAAACGTGCGGGCTGCTGTTGCCTGGGCGCTCTCTTCTTTGCAAAAGAGTCTGCAGTTCCACGCTTTGAACCGTGGAAAGGCGCCGGGCTCTGCTAAGACTTCCCCTGCGCTTCGTTTGCCCTGGGCCAAAGCGAGCCTTCACAATAGCTGAACGCTAACACTGCATACTCGTCCCACTTCCAGAACAGGGCTACCGCGAGGCAGTTCTCCGGGGGAAAACGGCCCTTCGCGAAGGGCAGATCTGCCGAGCTCATTGCGGGAAAGCGAAAGCAAAGGACGCTTTTCTCCCTCTAACCGCTTTCGTCAGAGGAACGGGGGAAGTCACAGTGTTCTTTCTCTCCCTGAGATACACACAATCTGACGTTGCCTCTGAGCTCCGTTGCTGGCAAAGAACTGAAACTGACATACATTCCTGTGGGGAAACACAGGGCTTTGCTAGGATTTCTCTAGGCAGTGTGTTTTCCCTGGGCCTCACTGTAGCAACACTATCTCGCAAGGGCAGAACTGCATGGGATTTCCTCCGCCAGGAGAGAGCTGCTGCTTTGTAGTTTGTGCTGGGAAACCTTGTTTTGGCAAGTGCGAATTGACCGCATTCAGGCAGAAAGAAAAGAGAATAGCAAGAGGCCTTTTCTCCCCGGCTGCTCTGCCAAGCCCTTCCAGCTCAAACTATGTCGTTGCTCCTCTGGAAGGATCCCTGCACCGCGGCGTAGTTTTTCCGAAGAAGCCCTGCGTTTGCAAGAGCAAATGAGGAATTCGTGGCAGGAAAGAGGAAGGAAAGAAAGTTTCTCTCCCTCTGCCTGCTTTGCTCAGAGGACCGGATGAAGTCAGGGAGTTCTCCCTTTCACTGAGAAACGTGCGGGCTGCTGTTGCCTGGGCGCTCTCTTCTTTGCAAAAGAGTCTGCAGTTCCACGCTTTGAACCGTGGAAAGGCGCCGGGCTCTGCTAAGATTTCCCCCGGCGCTTCGTTTGCCCTGGGCCAAAGCGAGCCTTCACAATAGCTGAACGCTAACACTGCATACTCGTTCCACTTCCAGAACCGGGCTACGGCGAGGCAGTTCTCCGGGGGAAAACGGCCCTTCGCGAAGGGCAGATCTGCCGAGCTCATTGCGGGAAAGCGAAAGCAAAGGACGCTTTTCTCCCTCTAACCGCTTTCGTCAGAGGAACGGGAGAAGTCACAGTGTTCTTTCTCTCCCTGAGATACACACAATCTGACGTTGCCTCTGAGCTCCGTTGCTGGCAAAGAACTGAAAGTGACATACATTCCTGTGGGGAAACACAGGGCTTTGCTAGGATTTCTCTAGGCAGTGTGTTTTCCCTGGGCCTCACTGTAGCAACACTATCTCGCCAGGGCAACACTGCATGGCACTTCCTCTGCCAGGAGAGAGCTGCTGCTTTGTAGTTTGTGCTGGGAAACCTTGTTTTGGCAAGTGCGAATTGACCGCATTCAGGCAGAAAGAAAAGAGAATAGCAAGAGGCCTTTTCTCCCCGGCTGCTCTGCCAAGCCCTTCCAGCTCAAACTATGTCGTTGCTCCTCTGGAAGGATCCCTGCACCGCGGCGTAGTTTTTCCGAAGAAGCCCTGCGTTTGCAAGAGCAAATGAGGAATTCGTGGCAGGAAAGAGGAAGGAAAGAAAGTTTCTCTCCCTCTGCCTGCTTTGCTCAGAGGACTGGATGAAGTCAGGGAGTTCTCCCTTTCACTGAGAAACGTGCGGGCTGCTGTTGCCTGGGCGCTCTCTTCTTTGCAAAAGAGTCTGCAGTTCCACGCTTTGAACCGTGGAAAGGCGCCGGGCTCTGCTAAGACTTCCCCTGCGCTTCGTTTGCCCTGGGCCAAAGCGAGCCTTCACAATAGCTGAACGCTAACACTGCATACTCGTCCCACTTCCAGAACAGGGCTACCGCGAGGCAGTTCTCCGGGGGAAAACGGCCCTTCGCGAAGGGCAGATCTGCCGAGCTCATTGCGGGAAAGCGAAAGCAAAGGACGCTTTTCTCCCTCTAACCGCTTTCGTCAGAGGAACGGGGGAAGTCACAGTGTTCTTTCTCTCCCTGAGATACACACAATCTGACGTTGCCTCTGAGCTCCGTTGCTGGCAAAGAACTGAAACTGACATACATTCCTGTGGGGAAACACAGGGCTTTGCTAGGATTTCTCTAGGCAGTGTGTTTTCCCTGGGCCTCACTGTAGCAACACTATCTCGCAAGGGCAGAACTGCATGGGATTTCCTCCGCCAGGAGAGAGCTGCTGCTTTGTAGTTTGTGCTGGGAAACCTTGCTTTGGCAAGTGCGAATTGACCGCATTCAGGCAGAAAGAAAAGAGAATAGCAAGAGGCCTTTTCTCCCCGGCTGCTCTGCCAAGCCCTTCCAGCTCAAACTATGTCGTTGCTCCTCTGGAAGGATCCCTGCACCGCGGCGTAGTTTTTCCGAAGAAGCCCTGCGTTTGCAAGAGCAAATGAGGAATTCGTGGCAGGAAAGAGGAAGGAAAGAAAGTTTCTCTCCCTCTGCCTGCTTTGCTCAGAGGACCGGATGAAGTCAGGGAGTTCTCCCTTTCACTGAGAAACGTGCGGGCTGCTGTTGCCTGGGCGCTCTCTTCTTTGCAAAAGAGTCTGCAGTTCCACGCTTTGAACCGTGGAAAGGCGCCGGGCTCTGCTAAGATTTCCCCCGGCGCTTCGTTTGCCCTGGGCCAAAGCGAGCCTTCACAATAGCTGAACGCTAACACTGCATACTCGTTCCACTTCCAGAACCGGGCTACGGCGAGGCAGTTCTCCGGGGGAAAACGGCCCTTCGCGAAGGGCAGATCTGCCGAGCTCATTGCGGGAAAGCGAAAGCAAAGGACGCTTTTCTCCCTCTAACCGCTTTCGTCAGAGGAACGGGGGAAGTCACAGTGTTCTTTCTCTCCCTGAGATACACACAATCTGACGTTGCCTCTGAGCTCCGTTGCTGGCAAAGAACTGAAACTGACATACATTCCTGTGGGGAAACACAGGGCTTTGCTAGGATTTCTCTAGGCAGTGTGTTTTCCCTGGGCCTCACTGTAGCAACACTATCTCGCAAGGGCAGAACTGCATGGGATTTCCTCTGCCAGGAGAGAGCTGCTGCTTTGTAGTTTGTGCTGGGAAACCTTGTTTTGGCAAGTGCGAATTGACCGCATTCAGGCAGAAAGAAAAGAGAATAGCAAGAGGCCTTTTCTCCCCGGCTGCTCTGCCAAGCCCTTCCAGCTCAAACTATGTCGTTGCTCCTCTGGAAGGATCCCTGCACCGCGGCGTAGTTTTTCCGAAGAAGCCCTGCGTTTGCAAGAGCAAATGAGGAATTCGTGGCAGGAAAGAGGAAGGAAAGAAAGTTTCTCTCCCTCTGCCTGCTTTGCTCAGAGGACTGGATGAAGTCAGGGAGTTCTCCCTTTCACTGAGAAACGTGCGGGCTGCTGTTGCCTGGGCGCTCTCTTCTTTGCAAAAGAGTCTGCAGTTCCACGCTTTGAACCGTGGAAAGGCGCCGGGCTCTGCTAAGACTTCCCCTGCGCTTCGTTTGCCCTGGGCCAAAGCGAGCCTTCACAATAGCTGAACGCTAACACTGCATACTCGTCCCACTTCCAGAACAGGGCTACCGCGAGGCAGTTCTCCGGGGGAAAACGGCCCTTCGCGAAGGGCAGATCTGCCGAGCTCATTGCGGGAAAGCGAAAGCAAAGGACGCTTTTCTCCCTCTAACCGCTTTCGTCAGAGGAACGGGGGAAGTCACAGTGTTCTTTCTCTCCCTGAGATACACACAATCTGACGTTGCCTCTGAGCTCCGTTGCTGGCAAAGAACTGAAACTGACATACATTCCTGTGGGGAAACACAGGGCTTTGCTAGGATTTCTCTAGGCAGTGTGTTTTCCCTGGGCCTCACTGTAGCAACACTATCTCGCAAGGGCAGAACTGCATGGGATTTCCTCCGCCAGGAGAGAGCTGCTGCTTTGTAGTTTGTGCTGGGAAACCTTGTTTTGGCAAGTGCGAATTGACCGCATTCAGGCAGAAAGAAAAGAGAATAGCAAGAGGCCTTTTCTCCCCGGCTGCTCTGCCAAGCCCTTCCAGCTCAAACTATGTCGTTGCTCCTCTGGAAGGATCCCTGCACCGCGGCGTAGTTTTTCCGAAGAAGCCCTGCGTTTGCAAGAGCAAATGAGGAATTCGTGGCAGGAAAGAGGAAGGAAAGAAAGTTTCTCTCCCTCTGCCTGCTTTGCTCAGAGGACCGGATGAAGTCAGGGAGTTCTCCCTTTCACTGAGAAACGTGCGGGCTGCTGTTGCCTGGGCGCTCTCTTCTTTGCAAAAGAGTCTGCAGTTCCACGCTTTGAACCGTGGAAAGGCGCCGGGCTCTGCTAAGATTTCCCCCGGCGCTTCGTTTGCCCTGGGCCAAAGCGAGCCTTCACAATAGCTGAACGCTAACACTGCATACTCGTTCCACTTCCAGAACCGGGCTACGGCGAGGCAGTTCTCCGGGGGAAAACGGCCCTTCGCGAAGGGCAGATCTGCCGAGCTCATTGCGGGAAAGCGAAAGCAAAGGACGCTTTTCTCCCTCTAACCGCTTTCGTCAGAGGAACGGGGGAAGTCACAGTGTTCTTTCTCTCCCTGAGATACACACAATCTGACGTTGCCTCTGAGCTCCGTTGCTGGCAAAGAACTGAAAGTGACATACATTCCTGTGGGGAAACACAGGGCTTTGCTAGGATTTCTCTAGGCAGTGTGTTTTCCCTGGGCCTCACTGTAGCAACACTATCTCGCCAGGGCAACACTGCATGGCACTTCCTCTGCCAGGAGAGAGCTGCTGCTTTGTAGTTTGTGCTGGGAAACCTTGTTTTGGCAAGTGCGAATTGACCGCATTCAGGCAGAAAGAAAAGAGAATAGCAAGAGGCCTTTTCTCCCCGGCTGCTCTGCCAAGCCCTTCCAGCTCAAACTATGTCGTTGCTCCTCTGGAAGGATCCCTGCACCGCGGCGTAGTTTTTCCGAAGAAGCCCTGCGTTTGCAAGAGCAAATGAGGAATTCGTGGCAGGAAAGAGGAAGGAAAGAAAGTTTCTCTCCCTCTGCCTGCTTTGCTCAGAGGACTGGATGAAGTCAGGGAGTTCTCCCTTTCACTGAGAAACGTGCGGGCTGCTGTTGCCTGGGCGCTCTCTTCTTTGCAAAAGAGTCTGCAGTTCCACGCTTTGAACCGTGGAAAGGCGCCGGGCTCTGCTAAGACTTCCCCTGCGCTTCGTTTGCCCTGGGCCAAAGCGAGCCTTCACAATAGCTGAACGCTAACACTGCATACTCGTCCCACTTCCAGAACAGGGCTACCGCGAGGCAGTTCTCCGGGGGAAAACGGCCCTTCGCGAAGGGCAGATCTGCCGAGCTCATTGCGGGAAAGCGAAAGCAAAGGACGCTTTTCTCCCTCTAACCGCTTTCGTCAGAGGAACGGGGGAAGTCACAGTGTTCTTTCTCTCCCTGAGATACACACAATCTGACGTTGCCTCTGAGCTCCGTTGCTGGCAAAGAACTGAAACTGACATACATTCCTGTGGGGAAACACAGGGCTTTGCTAGGATTTCTCTAGGCAGTGTGTTTTCCCTGGGCCTCACTGTAGCAACACTATCTCGCCAGGGCAACACTGCATGGCACTTCCTCTGCCAGGAGAGAGCTGCTGCTTTGTAGTTTGTGCTGGGAAACCTTGTTTTGGCAAGTGCGAATTGACCGCATTCAGGCAGAAAGAAAAGAGAATAGCAAGAGGCCTTTTCTCCCCGGCTGCTCTGCCAAGCCCTTCCAGCTCAAACTATGTCGTTGCTCCTCTGGAAGGATCCCTGCACCGCGGCGTAGTTTTTCCGAAGAAGCCCTGCGTTTGCAAGAGCAAATGAGGAATTCGTGGCAGGAAAGAGGAAGGAAAGAAAGTTTCTCTCCCTCTGCCTGCTTTGCTCAGAGGACCGGATGAAGTCAGGGAGTTCTCCCTTTCACTGAGAAACGTGCGGGCTGCTGTTGCCTGGGCGCTCTCTTCTTTGCAAAAGAGTCTGCAGTTCCACGCTTTGAACCGTGGAAAGGCGCCGGGCTCTGCTAAGACTTCCCCTGCGCTTCGTTTGCCCTGGGCCAAAGCGAGCCTTCACAATAGCTGAACGCTAACACTGCATACTCGTCCCACTTCCAGAACAGGGCTACCGCGAGGCAGTTCTCCGGGGGAAAACGGCCCTTCGCGAAGGGCAGATCTGCCGAGCTCATTGCGGGAAAGCGAAAGCAAAGGACGCTTTTCTCCCTCTAACCGCTTTCGTCAGAGGAACGGGGGAAGTCACAGTGTTCTTTCTCTCCCTGAGATACACACAATCTGACGTTGCCTCTGAGCTCCGTTGCTGGCAAAGAACTGAAACTGACATACATTCCTGTGGGGAAACACAGGGCTTTGCTAGGATTTCTCTAGGCAGTGTGTTTTCCCTGGGCCTCACTGTAGCAACACTATCTCGCCAGGGCAACACTGCATGGCACTTCCTCTGCCAGGAGAGAGCTGCTGCTTTGTAGTTTGTGCTGGGAAACCTTGTTTTGGCAAGTGCGAATTGACCGCATTCAGGCAGAAAGAAAAGAGAATAGCAAGAGGCCTTTTCTCCCCGGCTGCTCTGCCAAGCCCTTCCAGCTCAAACTATGTCGTTGCTCCTCTGGAAGGATCCCTGCACCGCGGCGTAGTTTTTCCGAAGAAGCCCTGCGTTTGCAAGAGCAAATGAGGAATTCGTGGCAGGAAAGAGGAAGGAAAGAAAGTTTCTCTCCCTCTGCCTGCTTTGCTCAGAGGACCGGATGAAGTCAGGGAGTTCTCCCTTTCACTGAGAAACGTGCGGGCTGCTGTTGCCTGGGCGCTCTCTTCTTTGCAAAAGAGTCTGCAGTTCCACGCTTTGAACCGTGGAAAGGCGCCGGGCTCTGCTAAGATTTCCCCCGGCGCTTCGTTTGCCCTGGGCCAAAGCGAGCCTTCACAATAGCTGAACGCTAACACTGCATACTCGTTCCACTTCCAGAACCGGGCTACGGCGAGGCAGTTCTCCGGGGGAAAACGGCCCTTCGCGAAGGGCAGATCTGCCGAGCTCATTGCGGGAAAGCGAAAGCAAAGGACGCTTTTCTCCCTCTAACCGCTTTCGTCAGAGGAACGGCGGAAGTCACAGTGTTCTTTCTCTCCCTGAGATACACACAATCTGACGTTGCCTCTGAGCTCCGTTGCTGGCAAAGAACTGAAACTGACATACATTCCTGTGGGGAAACACAGGGCTTTGCTACGATTTCTCTAGGCAGTGTGTTTTCCCTGGGCCTCACTGTAGCAACACTATCTCGCCAGGGCAACACTGCATGGCACTTCCTGTGCCAGGAGAGAGCTGCTGCTTTGTAGTTTGTGCTGGGAAACCTTGTTTTGGCAAGTGCGAATTGACCGCATTCAGGCAGAAAGAAAAGAGAATAGCAAGAGGCCTTTTCTCCCCGGCTGCTCTGCCAAGCCCTTCCAGCTCAAACTATGTCGTTGCTCCTCTGGAAGGATCCCTGCACCGCGGCGTAGTTTTTCCGAAGAAGCCCTGCGTTTGCAAGAGCAAATGAGGAATTCGTGGCAGGAAAGAGGAAGGAAAGAAAGTTTCTCTCCCTCTGCCTGCTTTGCTCAGAGGACTGGATGAAGTCAGGGAGTTCTCCCTTTCACTGAGAAACGTGCGGGCTGCTGTTGCCTGGGCGCTCTCTTCTTTGCAAAAGAGTCTGCAGTTCCACGCTTTGAACCGTGGAAAGGCGCCGGGCTCTGCTAAGACTTCCCCTGCGCTTCGTTTGCCCTGGGCCAAAGCGAGCCTTCACAATAGCTGAACGCTAACACTGCATACTCGTCCCACTTCCAGAACAGGGCTACCGCGAGGCAGTTCTCCGGGGGAAAACGGCCCTTCGCGAAGGGCAGATCTGCCGAGCTCATTGCGGGAAAGCGAAAGCAAAGGACGCTTTTCTCCCTCTAACCGCTTTCGTCAGAGGAACGGGGGAAGTCACAGTGTTCTTTCTCTCCCTGAGATACACACAATCTGACGTTGCCTCTGAGCTCCGTTGCTGGCAAAGAACTGAAACTGACATACATTCCTGTGGGGAAACACAGGGCTTTGCTACGATTTCTCTAGGCAGTGTGTTTTCCCTGGGCCTCACTGTAGCAACACTATCTCGCCAGGGCAACACTGCATGGCACTTCCTCTGCCAGGAGAGAGCTGCTGCTTTGTAGTTTGTGCTGGGAAACCTTGTTTTGGCAAGTGCGAATTGACCGCATTCAGGCAGAAAGAAAAGAGAATAGCAAGAGGCCTTTTCTCCCCGGCTGCTCTGCCAAGCCCTTCCAGCTCAAACTATGTCGTTGCTCCTCTGGAAGGATCCCTGCACCGCGGCGTAGTTTTTCCGAAGAAGCCCTGCGTTTGCAAGAGCAAATGAGGAATTCGTGGCAGGAAAGAGGAAGGAAAGAAAGTTTCTCTCCCTCTGCCTGCTTTGCTCAGAGGACCGGATGAAGTCAGGGAGTTCTCCCTTTCACTGAGAAACGTGCGGGCTGCTGTTGCCTGGGCGCTCTCTTCTTTGCAAAAGAGTCTGCAGTTCCACGCTTTGAACCGTGGAAAGGCGCCGGGCTCTGCTAAGATTTCCCCCGGCGCTTCGTTTGCCCTGGGCCAAAGCGAGCCTTCACAATAGCTGAACGCTAACACTGCATACTCGTTCCACTTCCAGAACCGGGCTACGGCGAGGCAGTTCTCCGGGGGAAAACGGCCCTTCGCGAAGGGCAGATCTGCCGAGCTCATTGCGGGAAAGCGAAAGCAAAGGACGCTTTTCTCCCTCTAACCGCTTTCGTCAGAGGAACGGGGGAAGTCACAGTGTTCTTTCTCTCCCTGAGATACACACAATCTGACGTTGCCTCTGAGCTCCGTTGCTGGCAAAGAACTGAAACTGACATACATTCCTGTGGGGAAACACAGGGCTTTGCTAGGATTTCTCTAGGCAGTGTGTTTTCCCTGGGCCTCACTGTAGCAACACTATCTCGCCAGGGCAACACTGCATGGCACTTCCTCTGCCAGGAGAGAGCTGCTGCTTTGTAGTTTGTGCTGGGAAACCTTGTTTTGGCAAGTGCGAATTGACCGCATTCAGGCAGAAAGAAAAGAGAATAGCAAGAGGCCTTTTCTCCCCGGCTGCTCTGCCAAGCCCTTCCAGCTCAAACTATGTCGTTGCTCCTCTGGAAGGATCCCTGCACCGCGGCGTAGTTTTTCCGAAGAAGCCCTGCGTTTGCAAGAGCAAATGAGGAATTCGTGGCAGGAAAGAGGAAGGAAAGAAAGTTTCTCTCCCTCTGCCTGCTTTGCTCAGAGGACCGGATGAAGTTAGGGAGTTCTCCCTTTCACTGAGAAACGTGCGGGCTGCTGTTGCCTGGGCGCTCTCTTCTTTGCAAAAGAGTCTGCAGTTCCACGCTTTGAACCGTGGAAAGGCGCCGGGCTCTGCTAAGATTTCCCCCGGCGCTTCGTTTGCCCTGGGCCAAAGCGAGCCTTCACAATAGCTGAACGCTAACACTGCATACTCGTTCCACTTCCAGAACCGGGCTACGGCGAGGCAGTTCTCCGGGGGAAAACGGCCCTTCGCGAAGGGCAGATCTGCCGAGCTCATTGCGGGAAAGCGAAAGCAAAGGACGCTTTTCTCCCTCTAACCGCTTTCGTCAGAGGAACGGCGGAAGTCACAGTGTTCTTTCTCTCCCTGAGATACACACAATCTGACGTTGCCTCTGAGCTCCGTTGCTGGCAAAGAACTGAAAGTGACATACATTCCTGTGGGGAAACACAGGGTTTTGCTAGGATTTCTCTAGGCAGTGTGTTTTCCCTGGGCCTCACTGTAGCAACACTATCTCGCAAGGGCAGAAGTGCATGGGATTTCCTCTGCCAGGAGAGAGCTGCTGCTTTGTAGTTTGTGCTGGGAAACCTTGTTTTGGCAAGTGCGAATTGACCGCATTCAGGCAGAAAGAAAAGAGAATAGCAAGAGGCCTTTTCTCCCCGGCTGCTCTGCCAAGCCCTTCCAGCTCAAACTATGTCGTTGCTCCTCTGGAAGGATCCCTGCACCGCGGCGTAGTTTTTCCGAAGAAGCCCTGCGTTTGCAAGAGCAAATGAGGAATTCGTGGCAGGAAAGAGGAAGGAAAGAAAGTTTCTCTCCCTCTGCCTGCTTTGCTCAGAGGACCGGATGAAGTCAGGGAGTTCTCCCTTTCACTGAGAAACGTGCGGGCTGCTGTTGCCTGGGCGCTCTCTTCTTTGCAAAAGAGTCTGCAGTTCCACGCTTTGAACCGTGGAAAGGCGCCGGGCTCTGCTAAGACTTCCCCTGCGCTTCGTTTGCCCTGGGCCAAAGCGAGCCTTCACAATAGCTGAACGCTAACACTGCATACTCGTCCCACTTCCAGAACAGGGCTACCGCGAGGCAGTTCTCCGGGGGAAAACGGCCCTTCGCGAAGGGCAGATCTGCCGAGCTCATTGCGGGAAAGCGAAAGCAAAGGACGCTTTTCTCCCTCTAACCGCTTTCGTCAGAGGAACGGGGGAAGTCACAGTGTTCTTTCTCTCCCTGAGATACACACAATCTGACGTTGCCTCTGAGCTCCGTTGCTGGCAAAGAACTGAAACTGACATACATTCCTGTGGGGAAACACAGGGCTTTGCTACGATTTCTCTAGGCAGTGTGTTTTCCCTGGGCCTCACTGTAGCAACACTATCTCGCCAGGGCAACACTGCATGGCACTTCCTGTGCCAGGAGAGAGCTGCTGCTTTGTAGTTTGTGCTGGGAAACCTTGTTTTGGCAAGTGCGAATTGACCGCATTCAGGCAGAAAGAAAAGAGAATAGCAAGAGGCCTTTTCTCCCCGGCTGCTCTGCCAAGCCCTTCCAGCTCAAACTATGTCGTTGCTCCTCTGGAAGGATCCCTGCACCGCGGCGTAGTTTTTCCGAAGAAGCCCTGCGTTTGCAAGAGCAAATGAGGAATTCGTGGCAGGAAAGAGGAAGGAAAGAAAGTTTCTCTCCCTCTGCCTGCTTTGCTCAGAGGACTGGATGAAGTCAGGGAGTTCTCCCTTTCACTGAGAAACGTGCGGGCTGCTGTTGCCTGGGCGCTCTCTTCTTTGCAAAAGAGTCTGCAGTTCCACGCTTTGAACCGTGGAAAGGCGCCGGGCTCTGCTAAGACTTCCCCTGCGCTTCGTTTGCCCTGGGCCAAAGCGAGCCTTCACAATAGCTGAACGCTAACACTGCATACTCGTCCCACTTCCAGAACAGGGCTACCGCGAGGCAGTTCTCCGGGGGAAAACGGCCCTTCGCGAAGGGCAGATCTGCCGAGCTCATTGCGGGAAAGCGAAAGCAAAGGACGCTTTTCTCCCTCTAACCGCTTTCGTCAGAGGAACGGGGGAAGTCACAGTGTTCTTTCTCTCCCTGAGATACACACAATCTGACGTTGCCTCTGAGCTCCGTTGCTGGCAAAGAACTGAAACTGACATACATTCCTGTGGGGAAACACAGGGCTTTGCTAGGATTTCTCTAGGCAGTGTGTTTTCCCTGGGCCTCACTGTAGCAACACTATCTCGCAAGGGCAGAACTGCATGGGATTTCCTCTGCCAGGAGAGAGCTGCTGCTTTGTAGTTTGTGCTGGGAAACCTTGCTTTGGCAAGTGCGAATTGACCGCATTCAGGCAGAAAGAAAAGAGAATAGCAAGAGGCCTTTTCTCCCCGGCTGCTCTGCCAAGCCCTTCCAGCTCAAACTATGTCGTTGCTCCTCTGGAAGGATCCCTGCACCGCGGCGTAGTTTTTCCGAAGAAGCCCTGCGTTTGCAAGAGCAAATGAGGAATTCGTGGCAGGAAAGAGGAAGGAAAGAAAGTTTCTCTCCCTCTGCCTGCTTTGCTCAGAGGACCGGATGAAGTCAGGGAGTTCTCCCTTTCACTGAGAAACGTGCGGGCTGCTGTTGCCTGGGCGCTCTCTTCTTTGCAAAAGAGTCTGCAGTTCCACGCTTTGAACCGTGGAAAGGCGCCGGGCTCTGCTAAGACTTCCCCTGCGCTTCGTTTGCCCTGGGCCAAAGCGAGCCTTCACAATAGCTGAACGCTAACACTGCATACTCGTCCCACTTCCAGAACAGGGCTACCGCGAGGCAGTTCTCCGGGGGAAAACGGCCCTTCGCGAAGGGCAGATCTGCCGAGCTCATTGCGGGAAAGCGAAAGCAAAGGACGCTTTTCTCCCTCTAACCGCTTTCGTCAGAGGAACGGGGGAAGTCACAGTGTTCTTTCTCTCCCTGAGATACACACAATCTGACGTTGCCTCTGAGCTCCGTTGCTGGCAAAGAACTGAAACTGACATACATTCCTGTGGGGAAACACAGGGCTTTGCTACGATTTCTCTAGGCAGTGTGTTTTCCCTGGGCCTCACTGTAGCAACACTATCTCGCCAGGGCAACACTGCATGGCACTTCCTCTGCCAGGAGAGAGCTGCTGCTTTGTAGTTTGTGCTGGGAAACCTTGTTTTGGCAAGTGCGAATTGACCGCATTCAGGCAGAAAGAAAAGAGAATAGCAAGAGGCCTTTTCTCCCCGGCTGCTCTGCCAAGCCCTTCCAGCTCAAACTATGTCGTTGCTCCTCTGGAAGGATCCCTGCACCGCGGCGTAGTTTTTCCGAAGAAGCCCTGCGTTTGCAAGAGCAAATGAGGAATTCGTGGCAGGAAAGAGGAAGGAAAGAAAGTTTCTCTCCCTCTGCCTGCTTTGCTCAGAGGACCGGATGAAGTCAGGGAGTTCTCCCTTTCACTGAGAAACGTGCGGGCTGCTGTTGCCTGGGCGCTCTCTTCTTTGCAAAAGAGTCTGCAGTTCCACGCTTTGAACCGTGGAAAGGCGCCGGGCTCTGCTAAGATTTCCCCCGGCGCTTCGTTTGCCCTGGGCCAAAGCGAGCCTTCACAATAGCTGAACGCTAACACTGCATACTCGTTCCACTTCCAGAACCGGGCTACGGCGAGGCAGTTCTCCGGGGGAAAACGGCCCTTCGCGAAGGGCAGATCTGCCGAGCTCATTGCGGGAAAGCGAAAGCAAAGGACGCTTTTCTCCCTCTAACCGCTTTCGTCAGAGGAACGGGGGAAGTCACAGTGTTCTTTCTCTCCCTGAGATACACACAATCTGACGTTGCCTCTGAGCTCCGTTGCTGGCAAAGAACTGAAACTGACATACATTCCTGTGGGGAAACACAGGGCTTTGCTAGGATTTCTCTAGGCAGTGTGTTTTCCCTGGGCCTCACTGTAGCAACACTATCTCGCCAGGGCAACACTGCATGGCACTTCCTCTGCCAGGAGAGAGCTGCTGCTTTGTAGTTTGTGCTGGGAAACCTTGTTTTGGCAAGTGCGAATTGACCGCATTCAGGCAGAAAGAAAAGAGAATAGCAAGAGGCCTTTTCTCCCCGGCTGCTCTGCCAAGCCCTTCCAGCTCAAACTATGTCGTTGCTCCTCTGGAAGGATCCCTGCACCGCGGCGTAGTTTTTCCGAAGAAGCCCTGCGTTTGCAAGAGCAAATGAGGAATTCGTGGCAGGAAAGAGGAAGGAAAGAAAGTTTCTCTCCCTCTGCCTGCTTTGCTCAGAGGACCGGATGAAGTTAGGGAGTTCTCCCTTTCACTGAGAAACGTGCGGGCTGCTGTTGCCTGGGCGCTCTCTTCTTTGCAAAAGAGTCTGCAGTTCCACGCTTTGAACCGTGGAAAGGCGCCGGGCTCTGCTAAGATTTCCCCCGGCGCTTCGTTTGCCCTGGGCCAAAGCGAGCCTTCACAATAGCTGAACGCTAACACTGCATACTCGTTCCACTTCCAGAACCGGGCTACGGCGAGGCAGTTCTCCGGGGGAAAACGGCCCTTCGCGAAGGGCAGATCTGCCGAGCTCATTGCGGGAAAGCGAAAGCAAAGGACGCTTTTCTCCCTCTAACCGCTTTCGTCAGAGGAACGGCGGAAGTCACAGTGTTCTTTCTCTCCCTGAGATACACACAATCTGACGTTGCCTCTGAGCTCCGTTGCTGGCAAAGAACTGAAAGTGACATACATTCCTGTGGGGAAACACAGGGTTTTGCTAGGATTTCTCTAGGCAGTGTGTTTTCCCTGGGCCTCACTGTAGCAACACTATCTCGCAAGGGCAGAAGTGCATGGGATTTCCTCTGCCAGGAGAGAGCTGCTGCTTTGTAGTTTGTGCTGGGAAACCTTGTTTTGGCAAGTGCGAATTGACCGCATTCAGGCAGAAAGAAAAGAGAATAGCAAGAGGCCTTTTCTCCCCGGCTGCTCTGCCAAGCCCTTCCAGCTCAAACTATGTCGTTGCTCCTCTGGAAGGATCCCTGCACCGCGGCGTAGTTTTTCCGAAGAAGCCCTGCGTTTGCAAGAGCAAATGAGGAATTCGTGGCAGGAAAGAGGAAGGAAAGAAAGTTTCTCTCCCTCTGCCTGCTTTGCTCAGAGGACCGGATGAAGTCAGGGAGTTCTCCCTTTCACTGAGAAACGTGCGGGCTGCTGTTGCCTGGGCGCTCTCTTCTTTGCAAAAGAGTCTGCAGTTCCACGCTTTGAACCGTGGAAAGGCGCCGGGCTCTGCTAAGACTTCCCCTGCGCTTCGTTTGCCCTGGGCCAAAGCGAGCCTTCACAATAGCTGAACGCTAACACTGCATACTCGTCCCACTTCCAGAACAGGGCTACCGCGAGGCAGTTCTCCGGGGGAAAACGGCCCTTCGCGAAGGGCAGATCTGCCGAGCTCATTGCGGGAAAGCGAAAGCAAAGGACGCTTTTCTCCCTCTAACCGCTTTCGTCAGAGGAACGGGGGAAGTCACAGTGTTCTTTCTCTCCCTGAGATACACACAATCTGACGTTGCCTCTGAGCTCCGTTGCTGGCAAAGAACTGAAACTGACATACATTCCTGTGGGGAAACACAGGGCTTTGCTAGGATTTCTCTAGGCAGTGTGTTTTCCCTGGGCCTCACTGTAGCAACACTATCTCGCAAGGGCAGAACTGCATGGGATTTCCTCCGCCAGGAGAGAGCTGCTGCTTTGTAGTTTGTGCTGGGAAACCTTGTTTTGGCAAGTGCGAATTGACCGCATTCAGGCAGAAAGAAAAGAGAATAGCAAGAGGCCTTTTCTCCCCGGCTGCTCTGCCAAGCCCTTCCAGCTCAAACTATGTCGTTGCTCCTCTGGAAGGATCCCTGCACCGCGGCGTAGTTTTTCCGAAGAAGCCCTGCGTTTGCAAGAGCAAATGAGGAATTCGTGGCAGGAAAGAGGAAGGAAAGAAAGTTTCTCTCCCTCTGCCTGCTTTGCTCAGAGGACCGGATGAAGTCAGGGAGTTCTCCCTTTCACTGAGAAACGTGCGGGCTGCTGTTGCCTGGGCGCTCTCTTCTTTGCAAAAGAGTCTGCAGTTCCACGCTTTGAACCGTGGAAAGGCGCCGGGCTCTGCTAAGATTTCCCCCGGCGCTTCGTTTGCCCTGGGCCAAAGCGAGCCTTCACAATAGCTGAACGCTAACACTGCATACTCGTTCCACTTCCAGAACCGGGCTACGGCGAGGCAGTTCTCCGGGGGAAAACGGCCCTTCGCGAAGGGCAGATCTGCCGAGCTCATTGCGGGAAAGCGAAAGCAAAGGACGCTTTTCTCCCTCTAACCGCTTTCGTCAGAGGAACGGGGGAAGTCACAGTGTTCTTTCTCTCCCTGAGATACACACAATCTGACGTTGCCTCTGAGCTCCGTTGCTGGCAAAGAACTGAAAGTGACATACATTCCTGTGGGGAAACACAGGGCTTTGCTAGGATTTCTCTAGGCAGTGTGTTTTCCCTGGGCCTCACTGTAGCAACACTATCTCGCCAGGGCAACACTGCATGGCACTTCCTCTGCCAGGAGAGAGCTGCTGCTTTGTAGTTTGTGCTGGGAAACCTTGTTTTGGCAAGTGCGAATTGACCGCATTCAGGCAGAAAGAAAAGAGAATAGCAAGAGGCCTTTTCTCCCCGGCTGCTCTGCCAAGCCCTTCCAGCTCAAACTATGTCGTTGCTCCTCTGGAAGGATCCCTGCACCGCGGCGTAGTTTTTCCGAAGAAGCCCTGCGTTTGCAAGAGCAAATGAGGAATTCGTGGCAGGAAAGAGGAAGGAAAGAAAGTTTCTCTCCCTCTGCCTGCTTTGCTCAGAGGACTGGATGAAGTCAGGGAGTTCTCCCTTTCACTGAGAAACGTGCGGGCTGCTGTTGCCTGGGCGCTCTCTTCTTTGCAAAAGAGTCTGCAGTTCCACGCTTTGAACCGTGGAAAGGCGCCGGGCTCTGCTAAGACTTCCCCTGCGCTTCGTTTGCCCTGGGCCAAAGCGAGCCTTCACAATAGCTGAACGCTAACACTGCATACTCGTCCCACTTCCAGAACAGGGCTACCGCGAGGCAGTTCTCCGGGGGAAAACGGCCCTTCGCGAAGGGCAGATCTGCCGAGCTCATTGCGGGAAAGCGAAAGCAAAGGACGCTTTTCTCCCTCTAACCGCTTTCGTCAGAGGAACGGGGGAAGTCACAGTGTTCTTTCTCTCCCTGAGATACACACAATCTGACGTTGCCTCTGAGCTCCGTTGCTGGCAAAGAACTGAAACTGACATACATTCCTGTGGGGAAACACAGGGCTTTGCTAGGATTTCTCTAGGCAGTGTGTTTTCCCTGGGCCTCACTGTAGCAACACTATCTCGCAAGGGCAGAACTGCATGGGATTTCCTCCGCCAGGAGAGAGCTGCTGCTTTGTAGTTTGTGCTGGGAAACCTTGCTTTGGCAAGTGCGAATTGACCGCATTCAGGCAGAAAGAAAAGAGAATAGCAAGAGGCCTTTTCTCCCCGGCTGCTCTGCCAAGCCCTTCCAGCTCAAACTATGTCGTTGCTCCTCTGGAAGGATCCCTGCACCGCGGCGTAGTTTTTCCGAAGAAGCCCTGCGTTTGCAAGAGCAAATGAGGAATTCGTGGCAGGAAAGAGGAAGGAAAGAAAGTTTCTCTCCCTCTGCCTGCTTTGCTCAGAGGACCGGATGAAGTCAGGGAGTTCTCCCTTTCACTGAGAAACGTGCGGGCTGCTGTTGCCTGGGCGCTCTCTTCTTTGCAAAAGAGTCTGCAGTTCCACGCTTTGAACCGTGGAAAGGCGCCGGGCTCTGCTAAGATTTCCCCCGGCGCTTCGTTTGCCCTGGGCCAAAGCGAGCCTTCACAATAGCTGAACGCTAACACTGCATACTCGTTCCACTTCCAGAACCGGGCTACGGCGAGGCAGTTCTCCGGGGGAAAACGGCCCTTCGCGAAGGGCAGATCTGCCGAGCTCATTGCGGGAAAGCGAAAGCAAAGGACGCTTTTCTCCCTCTAACCGCTTTCGTCAGAGGAACGGGGGAAGTCACAGTGTTCTTTCTCTCCCTGAGATACACACAATCTGACGTTGCCTCTGAGCTCCGTTGCTGGCAAAGAACTGAAACTGACATACATTCCTGTGGGGAAACACAGGGCTTTGCTAGGATTTCTCTAGGCAGTGTGTTTTCCCTGGGCCTCACTGTAGCAACACTATCTCGCAAGGGCAGAACTGCATGGGATTTCCTCTGCCAGGAGAGAGCTGCTGCTTTGTAGTTTGTGCTGGGAAACCTTGTTTTGGCAAGTGCGAATTGACCGCATTCAGGCAGAAAGAAAAGAGAATAGCAAGAGGCCTTCTCTCCCCGGCTGCTCTGCCAAGCCCTTCCAGCTCAAACTATGTCGTTGCTCCTCTGGAAGGATCCCTGCACCGCGGCGTAGTTTTTCCGAAGAAGCCCTGCGTTTGCAAGAGCAAATGAGGAATTCGTGGCAGGAAAGAGGAAGGAAAGAAAGTTTCTCTCCCTCTGCCTGCTTTGCTCAGAGGACTGGATGAAGTCAGGGAGTTCTCCCTTTCACTGAGAAACGTGCGGGCTGCTGTTGCCTGGGCGCTCTCTTCTTTGCAAAAGAGTCTGCAGTTCCACGCTTTGAACCGTGGAAAGGCGCCGGGCTCTGCTAAGACTTCCCCTGCGCTTCGTTTGCCCTGGGCCAAAGCGAGCCTTCACAATAGCTGAACGCTAACACTGCATACTCGTCCCACTTCCAGAACAGGGCTACCGCGAGGCAGTTCTCCGGGGGAAAACGGCCCTTCGCGAAGGGCAGATCTGCCGAGCTCATTGCGGGAAAGCGAAAGCAAAGGACGCTTTTCTCCCTCTAACCGCTTTCGTCAGAGGAACGGGGGAAGTCACAGTGTTCTTTCTCTCCCTGAGATACACACAATCTGACGTTGCCTCTGAGCTCCGTTGCTGGCAAAGAACTGAAACTGACATACATTCCTGTGGGGAAACACAGGGCTTTGCTAGGATTTCTCTAGGCAGTGTGTTTTCCCTGGGCCTCACTGTAGCAACACTATCTCGCAAGGGCAGAACTGCATGGGATTTCCTCCGCCAGGAGAGAGCTGCTGCTTTGTAGTTTGTGCTGGGAAACCTTGTTTTGGCAAGTGCGAATTGACCGCATTCAGGCAGAAAGAAAAGAGAATAGCAAGAGGCCTTTTCTCCCCGGCTGCTCTGCCAAGCCCTTCCAGCTCAAACTATGTCGTTGCTCCTCTGGAAGGATCCCTGCACCGCGGCGTAGTTTTTCCGAAGAAGCCCTGCGTTTGCAAGAGCAAATGAGGAATTCGTGGCAGGAAAGAGGAAGGAAAGAAAGTTTCTCTCCCTCTGCCTGCTTTGCTCAGAGGACCGGATGAAGTCAGGGAGTTCTCCCTTTCACTGAGAAACGTGCGGGCTGCTGTTGCCTGGGCGCTCTCTTCTTTGCAAAAGAGTCTGCAGTTCCACGCTTTGAACCGTGGAAAGGCGCCGGGCTCTGCTAAGATTTCCCCCGGCGCTTCGTTTGCCCTGGGCCAAAGCGAGCCTTCACAATAGCTGAACGCTAACACTGCATACTCGTTCCACTTCCAGAACCGGGCTACGGCGAGGCAGTTCTCCGGGGGAAAACGGCCCTTCGCGAAGGGCAGATCTGCCGAGCTCATTGCGGGAAAGCGAAAGCAAAGGACGCTTTTCTCCCTCTAACCGCTTTCGTCAGAGGAACGGGGGAAGTCACAGTGTTCTTTCTCTCCCTGAGATACACACAATCTGACGTTGCCTCTGAGCTCCGTTGCTGGCAAAGAACTGAAAGTGACATACATTCCTGTGGGGAAACACAGGGCTTTGCTAGGATTTCTCTAGGCAGTGTGTTTTCCCTGGGCCTCACTGTAGCAACACTATCTCGCCAGGGCAACACTGCATGGCACTTCCTCTGCCAGGAGAGAGCTGCTGCTTTGTAGTTTGTGCTGGGAAACCTTGTTTTGGCAAGTGCGAATTGACCGCATTCAGGCAGAAAGAAAAGAGAATAGCAAGAGGCCTTTTCTCCCCGGCTGCTCTGCCAAGCCCTTCCAGCTCAAACTATGTCGTTGCTCCTCTGGAAGGATCCCTGCACCGCGGCGTAGTTTTTCCGAAGAAGCCCTGCGTTTGCAAGAGCAAATGAGGAATTCGTGGCAGGAAAGAGGAAGGAAAGAAAGTTTCTCTCCCTCTGCCTGCTTTGCTCAGAGGACTGGATGAAGTCAGGGAGTTCTCCCTTTCACTGAGAAACGTGCGGGCTGCTGTTGCCTGGGCGCTCTCTTCTTTGCAAAAGAGTCTGCAGTTCCACGCTTTGAACCGTGGAAAGGCGCCGGGCTCTGCTAAGACTTCCCCTGCGCTTCGTTTGCCCTGGGCCAAAGCGAGCCTTCACAATAGCTGAACGCTAACACTGCATACTCGTCCCACTTCCAGAACAGGGCTACCGCGAGGCAGTTCTCCGGGGGAAAACGGCCCTTCGCGAAGGGCAGATCTGCCGAGCTCATTGCGGGAAAGCGAAAGCAAAGGACGCTTTTCTCCCTCTAACCGCTTTCGTCAGAGGAACGGGGGAAGTCACAGTGTTCTTTCTCTCCCTGAGATACACACAATCTGACGTTGCCTCTGAGCTCCGTTGCTGGCAAAGAACTGAAACTGACATACATTCCTGTGGGGAAACACAGGGCTTTGCTAGGATTTCTCTAGGCAGTGTGTTTTCCCTGGGCCTCACTGTAGCAACACTATCTCGCCAGGGCAACACTGCATGGCACTTCCTCTGCCAGGAGAGAGCTGCTGCTTTGTAGTTTGTGCTGGGAAACCTTGTTTTGGCAAGTGCGAATTGACCGCATTCAGGCAGAAAGAAAAGAGAATAGCAAGAGGCCTTTTCTCCCCGGCTGCTCTGCCAAGCCCTTCCAGCTCAAACTATGTCGTTGCTCCTCTGGAAGGATCCCTGCACCGCGGCGTAGTTTTTCCGAAGAAGCCCTGCGTTTGCAAGAGCAAATGAGGAATTCGTGGCAGGAAAGAGGAAGGAAAGAAAGTTTCTCTCCCTCTGCCTGCTTTGCTCAGAGGACCGGATGAAGTCAGGGAGTTCTCCCTTTCACTGAGAAACGTGCGGGCTGCTGTTGCCTGGGCGCTCTCTTCTTTGCAAAAGAGTCTGCAGTTCCACGCTTTGAACCGTGGAAAGGCGCCGGGCTCTGCTAAGACTTCCCCTGCGCTTCGTTTGCCCTGGGCCAAAGCGAGCCTTCACAATAGCTGAACGCTAACACTGCATACTCGTCCCACTTCCAGAACAGGGCTACCGCGAGGCAGTTCTCCGGGGGAAAACGGCCCTTCGCGAAGGGCAGATCTGCCGAGCTCATTGCGGGAAAGCGAAAGCAAAGGACGCTTTTCTCCCTCTAACCGCTTTCGTCAGAGGAACGGGGGAAGTCACAGTGTTCTTTCTCTCCCTGAGATACACACAATCTGACGTTGCCTCTGAGCTCCGTTGCTGGCAAAGAACTGAAACTGACATACATTCCTGTGGGGAAACACAGGGCTTTGCTAGGATTTCTCTAGGCAGTGTGTTTTCCCTGGGCCTCACTGTAGCAACACTATCTCGCCAGGGCAACACTGCATGGCACTTCCTCTGCCAGGAGAGAGCTGCTGCTTTGTAGTTTGTGCTGGGAAACCTTGTTTTGGCAAGTGCGAATTGACCGCATTCAGGCAGAAAGAAAAGAGAATAGCAAGAGGCCTTTTCTCCCCGGCTGCTCTGCCAAGCCCTTCCAGCTCAAACTATGTCGTTGCTCCTCTGGAAGGATCCCTGCACCGCGGCGTAGTTTTTCCGAAGAAGCCCTGCGTTTGCAAGAGCAAATGAGGAATTCGTGGCAGGAAAGAGGAAGGAAAGAAAGTTTCTCTCCCTCTGCCTGCTTTGCTCAGAGGACCGGATGAAGTCAGGGAGTTCTCCCTTTCACTGAGAAACGTGCGGGCTGCTGTTGCCTGGGCGCTCTCTTCTTTGCAAAAGAGTCTGCAGTTCCACGCTTTGAACCGTGGAAAGGCGCCGGGCTCTGCTAAGATTTCCCCCGGCGCTTCGTTTGCCCTGGGCCAAAGCGAGCCTTCACAATAGCTGAACGCTAACACTGCATACTCGTTCCACTTCCAGAACCGGGCTACGGCGAGGCAGTTCTCCGGGGGAAAACGGCCCTTCGCGAAGGGCAGATCTGCCGAGCTCATTGCGGGAAAGCGAAAGCAAAGGACGCTTTTCTCCCTCTAACCGCTTTCGTCAGAGGAACGGCGGAAGTCACAGTGTTCTTTCTCTCCCTGAGATACACACAATCTGACGTTGCCTCTGAGCTCCGTTGCTGGCAAAGAACTGAAACTGACATACATTCCTGTGGGGAAACACAGGGCTTTGCTACGATTTCTCTAGGCAGTGTGTTTTCCCTGGGCCTCACTGTAGCAACACTATCTCGCCAGGGCAACACTGCATGGCACTTCCTGTGCCAGGAGAGAGCTGCTGCTTTGTAGTTTGTGCTGGGAAACCTTGTTTTGGCAAGTGCGAATTGACCGCATTCAGGCAGAAAGAAAAGAGAATAGCAAGAGGCCTTTTCTCCCCGGCTGCTCTGCCAAGCCCTTCCAGCTCAAACTATGTCGTTGCTCCTCTGGAAGGATCCCTGCACCGCGGCGTAGTTTTTCCGAAGAAGCCCTGCGTTTGCAAGAGCAAATGAGGAATTCGTGGCAGGAAAGAGGAAGGAAAGAAAGTTTCTCTCCCTCTGCCTGCTTTGCTCAGAGGACTGGATGAAGTCAGGGAGTTCTCCCTTTCACTGAGAAACGTGCGGGCTGCTGTTGCCTGGGCGCTCTCTTCTTTGCAAAAGAGTCTGCAGTTCCACGCTTTGAACCGTGGAAAGGCGCCGGGCTCTGCTAAGACTTCCCCTGCGCTTCGTTTGCCCTGGGCCAAAGCGAGCCTTCACAATAGCTGAACGCTAACACTGCATACTCGTCCCACATCCAGAACAGGGCTACCGCGAGGCAGTTCTCCGGGGGAAAACGGCCCTTCGCGAAGGGCAGATCTGCCGAGCTCATTGCGGGAAAGCGAAAGCAAAGGACGCTTTTCTCCCTCTAACCGCTTTCGTCAGAGGAACGGGGGAAGTCACAGTGTTCTTTCTCTCCCTGAGATACACACAATCTGACGTTGCCTCTGAGCTCCGTTGCTGGCAAAGAACTGAAACTGACATACATTCCTGTGGGGAAACACAGGGCTTTGCTACGATTTCTCTAGGCAGTGTGTTTTCCCTGGGCCTCACTGTAGCAACACTATCTCGCCAGGGCAACACTGCATGGCACTTCCTCTGCCAGGAGAGAGCTGCTGCTTTGTAGTTTGTGCTGGGAAACCTTGTTTTGGCAAGTGCGAATTGACCGCATTCAGGCAGAAAGAAAAGAGAATAGCAAGAGGCCTTTTCTCCCCGGCTGCTCTGCCAAGCCCTTCCAGCTCAAACTATGTCGTTGCTCCTCTGGAAGGATCCCTGCACCGCGGCGTAGTTTTTCCGAAGAAGCCCTGCGTTTGCAAGAGCAAATGAGGAATTCGTGGCAGGAAAGAGGAAGGAAAGAAAGTTTCTCTCCCTCTGCCTGCTTTGCTCAGAGGACCGGATGAAGTCAGGGAGTTCTCCCTTTCACTGAGAAACGTGCGGGCTGCTGTTGCCTGGGCGCTCTCTTCTTTGCAAAAGAGTCTGCAGTTCCACGCTTTGAACCGTGGAAAGGCGCCGGGCTCTGCTAAGACTTCCCCTGCGCTTCGTTTGCCCTGGGCCAAAGCGAGCCTTCACAATAGCTGAACGCTAACACTGCATACTCGTTCCACTTCCAGAACCGGGCTACGGCGAGGCAGTTCTCCGGGGGAAAACGGCCCTTCGCGAAGGGCAGATCTGCCGAGCTCATTGCGGGAAAGCGAAAGCAAAGGACGCTTTTCTCCCTCTAACCGCTTTCGTCAGAGGAACGGGGGAAGTCACAGTGTTCTTTCTCTCCCTGAGATACACACAATCTGACGTTGCCTCTGAGCTCCGTTGCTGGCAAAGAACTGAAACTGACATACATTCCTGTGGGGAAACACAGGGCTTTGCTAGGATTTCTCTAGGCAGTGTGTTTTCCCTGGGCCTCACTGTAGCAACACTATCTCGCCAGGGCAACACTGCATGGCACTTCCTCTGCCAGGAGAGAGCTGCTGCTTTGTAGTTTGTGCTGGGAAACCTTGTTTTGGCAAGTGCGAATTGACCGCATTCAGGCAGAAAGAAAAGAGAATAGCAAGAGGCCTTTTCTCCCCGGCTGCTCTGCCAAGCCCTTCCAGCTCAAACTATGTCGTTGCTCCTCTGGAAGGATCCCTGCACCGCGGCGTAGTTTTTCCGAAGAAGCCCTGCGTTTGCAAGAGCAAATGAGGAATTCGTGGCAGGAAAGAGGAAGGAAAGAAAGTTTCTCTCCCTCTGCCTGCTTTGCTCAGAGGACCGGATGAAGTTAGGGAGTTCTCCCTTTCACTGAGAAACGTGCGGGCTGCTGTTGCCTGGGCGCTCTCTTCTTTGCAAAAGAGTCTGCAGTTCCACGCTTTGAACCGTGGAAAGGCGCCGGGCTCTGCTAAGATTTCCCCCGGCGCTTCGTTTGCCCTGGGCCAAAGCGAGCCTTCACAATAGCTGAACGCTAACACTGCATACTCGTTCCACTTCCAGAACCGGGCTACGGCGAGGCAGTTCTCCGGGGGAAAACGGCCCTTCGCGAAGGGCAGATCTGCCGAGCTCATTGCGGGAAAGCGAAAGCAAAGGACGCTTTTCTCCCTCTAACCGCTTTCGTCAGAGGAACGGCGGAAGTCACAGTGTTCTTTCTCTCCCTGAGATACACACAATCTGACGTTGCCTCTGAGCTCCGTTGCTGGCAAAGAACTGAAAGTGACATACATTCCTGTGGGGAAACACAGGGTTTTGCTAGGATTTCTCTAGGCAGTGTGTTTTCCCTGGGCCTCACTGTAGCAACACTATCTCGCAAGGGCAGAAGTGCATGGGATTTCCTCTGCCAGGAGAGAGCTGCTGCTTTGTAGTTTGTGCTGGGAAACCTTGTTTTGGCAAGTGCGAATTGACCGCATTCAGGCAGAAAGAAAAGAGAATAGCAAGAGGCCTTTTCTCCCCGGCTGCTCTGCCAAGCCCTTCCAGCTCAAACTATGTCGTTGCTCCTCTGGAAGGATCCCTGCACCGCGGCGTAGTTTTTCCGAAGAAGCCCTGCGTTTGCAAGAGCAAATGAGGAATTCGTGGCAGGAAAGAGGAAGGAAAGAAAGTTTCTCTCCCTCTGCCTGCTTTGCTCAGAGGACCGGATGAAGTCAGGGAGTTCTCCCTTTCACTGAGAAACGTGCGGGCTGCTGTTGCCTGGGCGCTCTCTTCTTTGCAAAAGAGTCTGCAGTTCCACGCTTTGAACCGTGGAAAGGCGCCGGGCTCTGCTAAGACTTCCCCTGCGCTTCGTTTGCCCTGGGCCAAAGCGAGCCTTCACAATAGCTGAACGCTAACACTGCATACTCGTCCCACTTCCAGAACAGGGCTACCGCGAGGCAGTTCTCCGGGGGAAAACGGCCCTTCGCGAAGGGCAGATCTGCCGAGCTCATTGCGGGAAAGCGAAAGCAAAGGACGCTTTTCTCCCTCTAACCGCTTTCGTCAGAGGAACGGGGGAAGTCACAGTGTTCTTTCTCTCCCTGAGATACACACAATCTGACGTTGCCTCTGAGCTCCGTTGCTGGCAAAGAACTGAAACTGACATACATTCCTGTGGGGAAACACAGGGCTTTGCTACGATTTCTCTAGGCAGTGTGTTTTCCCTGGGCCTCACTGTAGCAACACTATCTCGCCAGGGCAACACTGCATGGCACTTCCTGTGCCAGGAGAGAGCTGCTGCTTTGTAGTTTGTGCTGGGAAACCTTGTTTTGGCAAGTGCGAATTGACCGCATTCAGGCAGAAAGAAAAGAGAATAGCAAGAGGCCTTTTCTCCCCGGCTGCTCTGCCAAGCCCTTCCAGCTCAAACTATGTCGTTGCTCCTCTGGAAGGATCCCTGCACCGCGGCGTAGTTTTTCCGAAGAAGCCCTGCGTTTGCAAGAGCAAATGAGGAATTCGTGGCAGGAAAGAGGAAGGAAAGAAAGTTTCTCTCCCTCTGCCTGCTTTGCTCAGAGGACCGGATGAAGTCAGGGAGTTCTCCCTTTCACTGAGAAACGTGCGGGCTGCTGTTGCCTGGGCGCTCTCTTCTTTGCAAAAGAGTCTGCAGTTCCACGCTTTGAACCGTGGAAAGGCGCCGGGCTCTGCTAAGACTTCCCCTGCGCTTCGTTTGCCCTGGGCCAAAGCGAGCCTTCACAATAGCTGAACGCTAACACTGCATACTCGTTCCACTTCCAGAACCGGGCTACGGCGAGGCAGTTCTCCGGGGGAAAACGGCCCTTCGCGAAGGGCAGATCTGCCGAGCTCATTGCGGGA